>NW_024062550.1:1277500-1979160 GCF_006381635.1 Hibiscus syriacus | reverse complement strand
GAATTTAAACACTAATAATATAATAGATGATTGAAATTATTATCAAATAATTAAAATATTTAAAATATATAATTTATAATCATTTTCGTTACTAAAAAAATGAGTTGGGTTTTTGAGAATTGCTTTCGGTCGCGTTCGTTAGCTTTATAACTTTTGTTTATGTCAAAATTAACTTACTGGAATTATTACTTTCAATCTTCGTTAGAAAATTTACTGTTTGCATTATTCTTCAATTATTGTTTTAGGATTATTGAAAATGAGGAAAAATTAAAGATTGCGATTATTTTTTATTTTTTTCTTAAGTGAATATCTTCTTATTTCTATTATTAATGTCAAATTTCATTTCTCGTCATCTAACGATCTTAAAAAATGCAAAACTTTTTATCATTATATTTAAATAAATTTTCTTTAACTCACAATAAAATAATTTTTTTTTAGAATTAGAGCTTAAGATTTAAGATTAGGGTTTAAATTTATGATTTATGTTTATGATTTAAGATTTATGATTTAGGGTTTAAAATTAAGATAAAAACAAAAATTATTTTACCATAGATTAAATATATTTGTTTGTAAGTATAAATTTTAATTAAATTAAGACTTTATTTGTTTAAATCTATGATTATAAAGTAGTGTAGATATATATATATATATATATATATATATATAATATTGGTCAGTTTTAACAGATGTTTTTTTTTCCTTTTAGTTGGTACTGTTGAAATTATAGGCTATAGTAAGGGTAGAGTTGGTAGAGAGTGGTGCCCATGGCATTTCCCAAATCCGCTGGCCGGACGCTGGATTGAATTCCAAAAAGGAAAAACAATTTGCGTCTAAAATACGCGCCTGTGGATGGTTAGGTCTAACGTCTTTAACGCTTCTCCAACTCCCTCTTTAGCCCCTCCACTTTCTCATTTACCATTTACTCCCCCACCCCTTTCTTAAAAATAATAATAATAGATTTATTTATTATAAGTGAAAGTATATTAATTTTAAATTTAACTGTGAATTTTATTTATTAATCGATTAGATTAGAAAGTTATTCTTATAATATTTTTTTACAACAAGGATGTACCAAATGAAGACAAATAAGTGTTCTTTTAAAAATTTTGTATATTTTTTATTGATGGTCTATTTTCGTTTTTAAATTTTTATAAATACCCCCATCCTAAAATTATATATGTTTAACGATAGATGAATTTTAAAAGAATTATAGTAATTTAAAATAATAAATAATTAAAAACATGTGATATTTGTAATTAATTGATTTATTTAAATCCTATTTATAAATAACACTTAACAAAAAATTTTTATTTTTTAAGAAAAAAGTGGGGAAAAAAGAAGAGATACAACGACCTCTGAGCCGCAACTAATAACAATAAAGAGACAAAAAAGTAAATAAATAAAAGTATAGGGGTAGATCCGTCAAACCAAGAATTTGAAATACCAGACCGTCAAGTTTTTATAACCCCCGATCCCTTTCCCCTTACCCTATAAATACATGGCTCGAGTAAAGCTAGGTTTGCCCAACTGAACAGCCAAACACGGCTCTTTGGAAATTCGAAAAAAAAGCTCTTTTCTTTCTTCCTAATCTTTCTTCAGCTTAATAGAAAATGGCGGCTTCTTCTAGAAGATCTAGCGGACCTGTTCTCCGTTCTCACTCTCCGTCGTCTTCTTCGTCCGCTTTTGCCTATTCGAGTTCAGGTTTCTCTTCTCGCTCCTCGACTTTCTTCAATCAACATAGATCTATTTCTCCGCGGCGTGTCAATCTGCAATAAAACTCCGTCGTCGTCGTCGTCCGTGCGGTTCTCGCTTGATAACCGTCCGATCTCGCCGAACCGTTCGATTACCACCGTCCGAAGAAACACGGAGGCGTTGAAGAATTACAGAGCAAACAGCCGAAGCGGACTTGTATGTGTTCGCCTACAACGCATCCCGGTTCGTTCCGTTGCAGTCTCATATAGAGCTTCGGTAACTCGCACTCTGGATCGAGTTACGCGCCGAGCAATCGGCTTAACGCGCGTAGATCTGCGATGACGAACTCGCTGGTGAATCGGCGGTGTCGAAGGAGATCTGGTCAGGAGAGCTTTGTCGGCTTTGATTAGACCTTCCTCTCACCAGCAGCGTCGCCGTTCTGCTTTCCAGCCTACCTAGCCGGCTCTCGTCATGTCAAAAGCCGAGGATCTATAAAGATTTCGCATGCGGTTTGTAATATCTTAACGCTTATAGGTCAAGTCTCCGAGATTTTTCCGGTGATTTGAGATCGAGCTTCGGCGTTACTCCGCCGGTGGCGATGAAGTTATATTCCGACGAGGAGTTTGGTGATCTGGACGGAGGATTCGAGTTCAAGTATTCTCCGGGTGATCGAAACGCAAAATCCGAGGAACGGATTATCATATAGTTTGTTTGTGTGTAAATACACTCATATTGCAGCCTATGGCAAATTTGAGGAGCTTTTGGACTGAAAAACTAACTCTTAAAATCTCTTGAATCACTAATCTAATCTATTAAATCTGCCCAAACTGACTCCAATCTAAAAATTTCCATTCCCGATCTCCAGTTGTCTCGTCTTCGAGTTTTTTCTCCATTTGATTTGTTCTCCAAACACAATTTCATTCCATTCGGTTGCAGTTCTTTTCTCTTCCGTGATCGTTTTTCCTTCGAGGTTTTCCGTTCCATCAGTTTCTTCCGTTTGTTCATTTACCCTTTCCGTTCATCTATTTTTCATCGTGATTTGATTTGATTTGATTCTTTGTAAATTCATTTTGATCTTATTCTTTTTTATGTTTTGCAGGAACTGGAGTACACGGATTTTACTTGGACAGGAGGGATAATATGACTGAATTTTCGACCTTGAAGTCGAAAAAAACCCTAGCATTGGAGAAGAATATGAAATGACAATACTGGATTTTGGACCCTTAATGGAAAATTAAGAGAAAAGTATAACTAGTAAAATACAGATATCAGATCATATTAATTAGACTTAATGATGCGTAAAGGGTAGTAGTTAGACGGAGCCTTGCCTTGTCAACTAAGTTTCAAATTAAATATACTAATTAATTATTATGACATTTTTCTTTTATATTTAAGCCCACGAGACGCGCAATTATTTATTAATAATGAGAAAGTGACAAGTAAGAGTTGAATCTGCAATTTAAAAAGAGTGTATTGTTGATCAACCCATGACTAAATATATAATCAAGCCCACAAAACGTCCCTACCTCCTAATCCCTATGCAACGCCATTAGAGAAAATCAATACCTTCACAACATTTTCATTTAACCACGCTAAGGTTACACGTTAAACCGCAAGATTTTATATTAAAAAGATAAATTCATATAAAATTTTATATCAAATTTTTAATTAAAAAATAAAATATAAATAATTTAAATTTTTTAGTGAGCGATGGCCTTCATTCTATAGTAAACGGGCGGGACGGGTGCGGATACTCATTCCCTATTCTCATATCTATCTAATATTTTTAAATCTACCACTCGTCCACCACTAATGATGGGTAAAATTTTTTTAAATCTACACCCATTGACGCGGGTACATTCTCAAATTCATCCTTACACCCACTGCCCAACTAGAGACATACCCGACTAGATCTGCCTGATAGCAACCTTAAGTTATACATAAGCAGCAATATAAACAAACACGTCCATTAAAAAATATAATAAAATAAATCAATGATTATCTGAGTTAAGTGTTAACATATATCTTAAAGTCATAAAACATCATAATAAAAGACATAATTAAAGCCTAGAAACATAAATGACAAACACATAATATTTTGTTCATTGACACACATAAATGACAAATCCTAAAATTATAACTAAATTATAATGGTCCAAAATTTAATGAGTATTTAGTGGGCGGGCAGATACGGGGCGGGCAAGGTCTCAAACCCATCACCGCCCACTATCTACGACGGGTATCACTTTCTAAATCTACATCCGCCCACCACTCACTAAAATTATACCCATCCCACCCTAATTAAATGGGTATGAAACAAAATCCATAAAATTATACACGTTTGTTATCCCTACTTTATTTATCCTTCATTTTGCTACATGCTTTAGTATTAGGCCCTGTTTAGTGCTTAACATTAGTTTCAGAAAGTGATTCTCGAGTTAAAATAATTTTTTAGTCGATAATATTAAACAGATTTTTTTTTTAAAATGTATATTTTGATGGCAAAATGATTGAGATAATGTAAATGAGATTTTTTTTATTCTCAATATAATTTAATTTGGAGATTATTTCTCCATTTAGGGTAAATGACACAGTATCAACATAAAGATATTAGATACACCACGTCTCTTCAAGTTAAATATGAAGATTCTACGATTGCATCGCGTCTTCAGGTAAATGAAGAAGACCTAACGAGTGCATGACGTCTTCAGGCAAATAGAGAAGATTCCAGGAGTGCACGGCGACTTCAGACCAATAAAAAACCCTAATTCAAAAAAATAATATGGTAGATACTTTATATGGAAAATATTTTTTCCACAATCTTATATGCGCGAGGAAGTCATATTTTGATTAGTATTTTAATTTAAATGTAAAAGTTAAAATTTTTAATTTTTGTATGTGAAAAATGTACTTGGTTTTAAAATCACAATTTTAAATTTTATTCTGTTATTTTATAATATTTTTATTCTATAATTTATGAATTTATATTCTTTTACTAAGAGATAATTATATGATTAATAACTTAATTTTATATTTAAAAATTTATCATATAATGTAAAATTTTATAAGTTGTTGAGCTTGCAGGTGGTTTTCAGAACTTAAAATCGAGTTCCCATTGCCATCGGCTTTAGAATTATAACTGGTAAATGACATAGTCATAATTAAATATTGGTATGAGTTAAAATATTAGATTATTTAAGAAAAATATAAAGAGTTACTATATTTAAACTTAAAATTCAGCATGAACCAAGCGATCTTATTGATTAAGGAATTATTATTATCTTTGAGGTCTCGAATTCAAGTACGTATGTAGGGATATGGGCGTTCATTGTCAAATGATTAAAAGTCTTTGTACAAATATTATTTTGTATTCACCCTAAATTAAAATAAAAACTCAAACTTAGAAGACAACTTATAATTTGTCTAATATTTAAACTTATAATGACTTAAATCGTAATTAGGCCAAAATTTAAGAACACAAACTTATTATTCTTTAATTCGACCCCTACTTATTTGAATATTTAATAAATTTTTATATTGTTAAATTTAAATATTTAATTTATATGAATCAAAATATTATTAAATTAAAATTATATCAAATATACAAATTTTAATAAAAATCAGATCTTTTTGGACGTTAAGAGAGCTCCGTCCTTTGCCTGTAAAGGAAGGCAATGTTTTTTTTGATGGTAGCATCATCCTTGGGGTTTGTCATTGTCATTGCGCTCCAAACCCCACAACTGGATAAGAGCGTCAAACCCCAGTTGGATTCCATTTGCCGATCGTTAGTTTTCGGATTTATATTTTATAATAAGATTTGAAAATATAGTGGGCGGAAAATAGAATTAATAAAACGCAGTCGTTGAATTTTAAGTCATGAAATTTTTATATTATCATGTCGACGTGATGAGTTTTATAAAACTCGTTGTGTGAGATGAACAAAAAATATATATATTCTTCATGTTAACACAATTAAATTTTAATTATTTATTATATTTTATAAAATTTATTATTTTTACTTGAAAAATGGAAAAGGAGGGCAATTCACATCCCCACATGGAATAACAAAAATGTTCATAAATTGGGCTATAGCTGGTCACCATGTGGGTCCATCATTCATTATCAAATCAATTTTTCCATTGGGGTCTCATAATCAACCTTATCTTCTTGCCCCCACACCCTTAACCCGAAAATAAGAAAAGATTAGATGAATTTGACTCGTTATAACTGAACGTTCATCGAACTATTCATGAATCGTGCGATGGGAAGTTCGTTTATGTGCGTTTATTTATTAAATGGACGAACATGAATAAGATTTTTTATTCGTTTTATTAAATGAACGAACATGAACACATGTCTCGTTCGTTCATTTACGTTTGTTCGGTTATGTTCGTTTATGTTCGTTCGGTTATGTTCATTTATGTTCATTCATTTATGTTTAACCCAATTTTTTTAAATCAATTTTGGTGACTAATTTGTAAGTATCTTAAAATATTAATTAATATGATATTCTGATGATCAACTCCATAATTAACCCAATTTTATTTGGAGATTAAATTCAATATGTTAACCCGTGAGGCACCTCGCACCTATATTCATTTTCCCTTTTTTTTTCCAAACCCTAGTGTTCACTGGAGAGTGGAGACAATCGTTGAAAGCTTCAAAAACAAGTTATATTATAGTGCAATCTAAAGTTTTACAGGTCTGTTTTTATCTCTTTCTCTGTTTTATTTGGCTTAATAGTTTATATGTAAAGTTATTGCGGGTATCTTTACATCTAAAACTCAAGAAAACATCATACTTCTTTCTATAAATAAATGTGAAGATAAAGGTAACAATCAAAAGTATATGAGCATCAGTAAAGAGAAAAATATATAGAATTTGCCAGAAAACAAAACAAATGTTTCTATGCAATTTCTGAAAAAGAGTATACTAAGTAACCAATTAATAAGTAAAAAATCACTTTGACAATGAACTTTTGTTTCATAGTTCTTGTGTGACCTTTAGTTGTGGAGTAGACTTTAGGTACGTTAAAATTTTGAATGGTGGTTTAGCAATAATATCAGTTACGATATGTAACATCAAAGGGATTCAGATCTATGTTATTTCCTTGTAGTCCAATTTGTACCGTTCGAAATCTTCATGCTGTTAAATTTTCTACTCTGCCAACGAAAATGACCATTATTAACAAACCTTACTAAAATTTGACATTGATGTCACAAAACTTTTAGCCGGTGAATTATTATAATAATGTAGTGGAAAATGATTGTTCATATGTAATCATGGACCACTAAGATAAATGTTATAGCGTTAAATTAAAGTCGTGCGAATCATTTAATATCTTTAAAAGATAGATTGAAATATTTGATATCTTCAAACATTTCATCACTGCTAATCAGCTCTTACTCTATTTATCACTGTAGAATTGGTTGATTTGCATTGTCGACTATTTTTCATGAAAGAACAATAGAAGGTAGGGTCTCCAACGTTTATGTTCGTTTATGTTCGTGTTCATTTATGTTCGTGTTCGTTTATGTTTGTGATCGTTTATGTTTGTGTTCGTTTATATTCGTTTATTTATTAAATGAACGAACATGAACAAGTTATATTCCTTAATAAACGAACATGAACAAAAAAAAATTTGTTCGTTTATGTTCGTTTATTTATTAAATGAACGAACATGAACATACCTCCGTTCGTGTGCGTTCGGTTCGTTTACATGCCTAGTTATAGTTTTTGTGTTTTTAGTTAATAAAATTTAATTATCTCATTTTTTATTGATGAATTTTTACTTATTTTTTATGTGTAAATAGAGAACGAATAATTATTTAAAAGTCATTTTAAAATAAATAGATTTTGTTGATTAAGACAATAGATATCGTAGTGATTTGTTTCCCTCGGATAATTTCTTAAAAGAAAAGATTAAATTTCCCTGTGATGTAAGTAGGGATGGACGTAGGTCGGGTTTAGATCAATTTGACCCGATTAAAAAAATTTACATCCTTTACCTGATCCAACCTGACTCGAAAAACATATAACATCCATCTGATCTAAATTCGACCCAATTTTTTAGATAAAAATAATAATTTAATTGAAAAAAAAATATAGATGAATATTATTGTAATTATTCATATATAAGATAAAATTATTTTTTTGGGTCGGATCACTCTAAATCTAAATCCGACCCGAACATCACCTTTAAAAAATTCAACCAACTCGACCCGAACCTGAATATAAAAAACTGACCAATCAAATTTGGATCTCATGCCTAGGGATGGCAATGGGTCGGGTCGGGTTTTTGGGTCACCCGACCCGACCCGAGAAGGAAGGGTCCTTCACCCTGACCCAACCCGACCCAACGAAATTAAAGTTTCACCCGACACGACCCTAATATATGACTTAGAAACCCGACCTGAAATAAAAATATTTTTATTCAATAAAAACAGCGACTTAATTGAAAATATATATAGAGGGATAATATTGTAATTGTCTCTAAATATATAGGATAAAATTATATATTTTTCGGGTCGGGTCGGATTTTTTTTCACCCTAAACCCGACCCAAACCTGATTTTTTTTAAAAAAATTGACCCGATTAGATCAGATCAAAACTCATCGAATTCGGGTTGAGTTGCCCTACTCATGCCCATCCCTAGATGTAGGCACTATACCATTACCACCAAATGTTTTCAACCAAGTGGGGGATCGAGTCATCATATATTCACTTATAAATATTTTTTTTATTTTCAAAATTTTTATATAATTACTTTTATAACATAATTTTACGTATTAGTCTATATATTCATCTTGACTCGGAGAGATCATTAGATGGTCCAGAATGATTATGTCATCTGTGATCTCAACTAATAACATTTCTCTATATCATTTTTTTCAAAATTATTATTCATTATTTTTCTACATGTATTTAAGAGGTGGGTGATTTTTTAGAAATTAATTTAAAATTTATAATTGTCATTCGTTATAATCATAAATGACGTAATGATTTGAGTCTATAAATAATTTCTCCTTAACTCACTTTTGGCCTGCAAGTCTCGTTTAAAACCATTCAAAATCTCATCAGACAAGGTGATTTCTGATATGCTAAATCCCGCAACCCTAGTTTACCTGCTTCATCATCCCCATCCGAATTCAGTGAAGATTTAGTCTTGTTTTCATTCTATTTCGAGGATGAAGACAGATGACAAATTGACAAGCCCCATGTGCATGAACCAACCACGTGGGGACCTTTGATGACTGTGTTCCTCGATAGGATAAGGATGGATTAATGGAGTTTTGGAAGTTTTTATAAGTAGGAGATTCTTAAAAAACACGTTAATATAAGGTTAATAAAATGTATTATCGAAAGTGATTATGTTTTTTAATATTTTTAGTAAATATTATTATTTTTATCAAAAATATTAATATCAGATATTACCTAAAATATTATTTTTTACCGAAAATATTAATATAATAATATTCATTTTAAATAGTAAAATTAACAATTTGGTAAAAAACATTTTAGGTAATATTCTACAAAAAAATATTATCATTTCAATAACATAATTCCTTAATTTTATATTATAAGCAGAATACCTGTACAAGTGTTGTATACATAGTTTTTAGAACCGAACCGGTTAGTGAACCGGTCATGCTATCGGTTCACTGGTTCAACCGGTCGAATTGGTCCGACCGATCGGAAGAACCGGACGATGTCATAATTATTTAAAAAATTAAATAAAAATATAAAAAATATTTAATAAAAATAATTTTTTATATCACAAGTCATATTCAAAGCAAGTCATAACATATAAATTAAAAACCATAAAATCAAGTGAAACAAAATGATTCAAATTAACTACAACATAATATTTAAGATAAAATATATTAAATAATAAATATAATTATATAACTATAATTAAAAAATAAATTTAGGGCTAAAAAAATCATAACAAAATGATTGTTTGGTTTAATTTTTTTTTAAACAATCCCACATGGCTAAGAAACATAGAAGAGCATCCCAAAAGTCTAAAGAGTAAAATATGAGAACAAAACAATCCCACATGACTAAGAAACATAGAAGAACATCACAACTAACTTCTATAAATAATAGAGGTAATTTGACATTCAAAATCATGGAGCCTTTTGGTGAGCATTGAGTGAACAATTCTTTTACTTCAATCAAGCTCGAATTTTAGGCTTCAATCGAGCTTCTAATTTTTTTTTTTTTAAGTTCAAGCATTTTGAGTTCAAGTTTCAATATTATATTCGAGTTTGAGTTGAATTGATAATTTTTAGCTCGTGAGTTTGAGTCGAGTTAAGCTTACATTTAAAGTTTTCAAATTCGAGTCGAGCTCAGCAATACCCGAGTTCGACTTGGCTCGTTTAACAAATGTCGTTTGGTTTAATTTAAAAAAAAAACAAAATTAGCGGTTTTTTCTGGTTTTCAGTCGGTCCGGTTTGAACGGTTCAACGGTTCTAGCCAGTTCACTAGTAGCGGTTCAACCGATGTAGATTAAACTAGACTAGACAACGATTCCCGATTGAATCAATTGAATCGACCGATCCGATCCGATCCGATTTTCAAAACACTGATTGTATATGATGTAGCTGCTTCTTACAAAAACAAAAAGATAAGAGAAAATAACCTCAGTGACCAAAAATCCCATATAATATACGATTTTAACCAACTTTTTCCGGATTTGCCAAAATGACCAACAAAATCGCAATGCGATCGCTAATTCGCAACGCGATCTCCATTATCGCAAATACGCGTTGCATTTTCGCAATGCGATAGTTGAAAATCGCGTTGCGATGGTCTACAGTATCGTTGCGATTTTCCCAATTCGCAATGCGAATAAGTAAATCGCAACGCGAATTAGGAAAATCGCAATGCGATACTGACTATCGCAATGCGATAATAAAAATCGCAACGAGATACTTACTTTCGCAACGCGATACTGACTTTCGCAACGCGATTTACTTAGCGCCATTCGTATTAACGTTTATTTTTTTTTTCAAATTCCAAACACGTATTTTTTCTTAATAAATCGGAAAATGAACCGTCCACAGTAATCGCACGCAACTCATAACCTCAAACCCAAACACACAACACTCAGTCCCATCTCCATCTTTCACTCTCTACGGCAAAATCCGTCCCCATCTCCGAAGATTTCCGTCCCCATCGCCGGCGAAATCCCTCACAACCATTCACAGTCAAAAATCCCTCACAATCATTCAGAAATGGAAAATCAACCTCCGAGGGTTAGTTTTTTTTTTATTTTATTTTGAAATTTTTGCATTATTTTAGGTTTTCATATTGAGATTGATGATAAGTTTACTGGTAATTTCAATAATAGATTAACCATTTCACTTAGATTTCTTATTAAATTCATTCGATTGCTGCCAATACTGCTAAACTGTTTAGCCTGTGAAGTTAGTATTTGTCTTTGTTTTGTCTTTTGGTTGAAGTAATGCAGAAGAAGAATAGTTTCGAGAATGAAAATCGCAAAGCGGAAATAACTATCGCAACGCGAAATAAAAATCGCAACGCGAAACCAAAATCGCATTGCGATTTTCATTTCGCGTTGCGATTTTCATTTCGCGTTGCGATTCTCTCGTCGCGATAGTCATTTCGCGTTGCGATTCTCTCATTGCGATAGTCATTTCCGCGTTGCAATTCTCATTATCTCGTTGCGATTTTCATTTCAACCAAAAGACAAAACAGTGTTGCAAATTTAGTTTCAAGAATAAACTACTATTTATGTTTATTGTTTTTTTTGGTATATCTTGACAGTGTAATTTTTGGTATATCTAACTTGGTATGTTTATTGTTTTTTGTAGAAATTTTTTTCGGCTTCATTGACATTAAGGAATAAAGTTAGCCTAGCCACTACAATTGCTTCGAAGCTTTCACCTGCACAAAGAAAATTGTTTGAAGAAACCTGCTTCGGGCCATGGCTGAGAGTACAGCATCCGGGTGGAGATGCTAGTTTGACCCATTTGTGGCTTCAGACCATGACTAGCGATCTACCTGACAGTATACAACGTGGTGAGGAAGAGATATGGTTTCATTTTCCACCGGCGTATACTTGTTTTGGGCGGAAGGAGTTCTGCTTAATCACTGGTCTACGATTCGGACACGATGATGTAGGCCGGTACACTCGTCATATCACCCGCCCATCATGGTTATCCAGGGTTTTTCCTGATGAGTCAATAGAGAAGCCGAACTTACACGTCGACGACATGAAGAAATTGTTTAATAAGAAAGATGGTTTTACTCGGATGAATGACCTCAATGTTGTCCGAGTATGCCTTCTACTACTTTTGTATGCCGACTTTCTAGGCAGAGAGGCCAGACAACCTATTCCTCAGGAGCTAATATTATTGGTAGAGGACCTAAATGCATGGAATCTGTTTCCGTGGGGTTCGTATATATGGAAAGCTACCTGGACTAAGTTGTCGTCTGCCTTTGATGACCGCAAAAGTTTGCGGGGCGATGGGTTGAAATACACTTTGTCAGGCTTTGTTTGGGCCTTTAAGGTAAGAATTTCTATATAATGTTTTCAAAATTATAATTAATTATTTAACAATTACTAATGTTTGTTATTATATTGTTTGTAGATTTGGATATTCGAGGCTTTCCCCAGCATGCGGACATATGCATTAAAATCCTCAGATGATATTCCTAGGGCTATTTCCTGGAAGAGGAAACATATGTTAGATTGGGAAGACTTAATACCATATGCGACAATAAATAATGTAAGTTAACACAAATACTATCATATATAAACAAGTTATTAATAGTAGACGTTTAACTTTGTTTTAGTTTTTATATTATTAGGAGGCCAACACTCCATTAATGAGACTGACACCCACGGAGGCTGAGCTTGCCACTGATTGGTGGCAAGCTAGTCAGCGTTTTTTGATGGCACGAATGATGAGCAGCCTCCACTTCCTCCACTTCGAGAGCCATCACCTCACCCAGAGCCATCACCTGATCGACCCGACTATACACCTCTACAACGAGAGCCATCACCTATCCCGTCACATCATCGAGTCTCTTCTCCACCATCACCTCATGATAGGCGACCGACAAAGATGCCACGACTTCTATCTCCCTGTTCTCCACCTCCACGGGATGAGTCAAGGGAGTTACGTGATGAGGTCAATGCCTTGCGTGAGGAGATCGGTACTCTACGCGATAACGATGGTGCATGGCGTGTGGAGGTGTCTACTTTACGTGGTGAGGTTGCCGCTCTACGTGAGATGGTAGTATCGTTGCAGAATGAGGTTCATACTCTACGCAACGAGGTAAGTTTAAGATTTTCCATATTTAACTTGATGATAAATTTACTCGTAATTTCACTTAAATTAACCATTTCACTTAGATTGCTTGGTAAATTTATTCGGTTGCTGCCAAAACTGCTAAACTTTTTACTTTAACACTGTGAAGTTAGTATTTGTCTTTGTTTTGTCTTGTGGTTGAAAGTTTGAAATATATTAATCTTTGTTTTCACTGTTTAAATATCATGTCTGTTTATTTACTGATATTTGTATTTTTATTTAGCGGACCGATAAGGTGGATGCTTTACGTCGGGTTTTTCTTGCACGACAGAGTTCACGCATCAGACGGCGTGCACGTGCTATTAAGTCTCCGTATACCCCAATAGTGCGAAGACACCGCAAGAAGAAGCCCGACTCGCCTATCATCCCTCAAGAGTCCACTCCTATCGTTGAAGAGGCCCCTATCATTCCTCGAGAGTCCCCTCCCACCGTTCAAGAGGCCACTGTCATCGTTGAAGAGGTCCCTCCCACCATTCAAGAGCCCGATTCACATGGCGTCATATGTAGGATTCTTGAGAAACCCTCTGACGTGCCGGACATGATGGATTCAAGTTGGCTCTCGTATGAGTTACCGGCCAGTACCATACCGATATCTGAAGAGGAGAGGAAACAACTACCGGACACAATTCTGGATAACACCCTTTGGGCTAAGACCGCAGTTGATTTTTATCTACACGAGCGAAGCCAGGGGTGTTTCACTGACATATGCAAGCTCAATGATGATATCTATTTGTTTCTTGATCGGTCTTGGTGGGGCGTATTATTAGGGGTCGAAGACAATGGCTATTTCGATGGAGGGGTAAGTCTTATATTTTTCTTATATTTTCATTTGATTAATTTGTTTAAAAATTAATGTAATTCACTAATATATGTATTTTTTTGTAAAACAGCATATCGATGCGTGGGTGTCACGTCTACTAATAATTAGGAAACTTAAGGAAAATAAAAGAAATACACTGTATACAATAATGCCGACGGCTTTTAACGCAGTTCACTTGAAGAATCAACGAGATGAATCATTTGCGTTGGGCAATGGACAAGCAAAACTTTATCCTGCATGGTGGGAGGTCGATAAGGTTAGTGTTTATTTTAGATTGAGTTTAAAGGTATTCATAAATAAGTGCGCAAATGAATGAATTATTACTTATGATTGCAGGTGTTTATCCCTGTTTTGGAACGTAACCATTGGCTTCTCGTCGAGCTTCAGATCCCATCCCTTAAGGCAATAGTATATGACAGCATGATAAATTACATATCATTGGCTGATTTAAGAGATATTATTAAGGGATGGAGCTCTTATTTGGCTAAATACTTGGATGCGATAAATTATTGGACTCGTTCTGGAAACAAGAAGCCAAAGAAGCTCAATATTACAGTTAGCAGAGACGAGACCGCACCACAACAAACGAAAGGACCCAGAGGGGATTGTGGTCCTCTCGTATGCTTGGCGTTGGACCGTTTGATCACAGGAAGTATAAAGTATCTACCTCCCACCGATATAGATAGAGCTGCAGTAGGCTTGTGGTTTCGACATTATATGGCTAGATCGATATATACGAGACGCTGCCTACCTGCATCCGCGTTATAAAAATGTCCATAAACAATTGGTATGTTTATAGGCTTGTGGTTTGAAAATGTTTGGTTAAGTACCTAGAATTCAATAATTTGCTGTTTGTAGGTTTTAGATGTGTAGAAAGTGTTGTTTGAGCAAATGTTTGGTTTATGCAGGTTAATCTCAGAAGTGAGCTGCGTGAAAATGATGTATGGCTGCAAAAGTTGATTCAATAGTAGAAGTGTTATTTTCTCTAATAATTATTGCTTATTTTTTGATTGTTTAATTGATTTGTAAAAGGTGATTTGTAAAAGTTGATTTGTTTAATTGATGTTAACATAATTCTTATTTGTGCTTGTTTAATTGATTGAAATGTAATGGTTGATTTTGTTGATTTCAATATGCATTATGTTGAAGGCAAAAAGTACTATCGCAATGCGAAATGAAAATCGCAACGAGGGAATCGCAACGCGAAAATGAAAATCGCAACGCGAAATTAAATTCGCGTTGCGATTTTCATTTCGCATTGCGATTCCCTCGTTGCGATTTTCATTTCGCATTGCGATTCCCTCGTTGCGATTTTCATTTCGCATTGCGATTCTCTCGTTGCGATTTTCATTTCGCATTGCGATAGTAATTTCCGCGTTGCGATGGACATTAAGATGATTGCCTATTAAGTGATAACAATTGGAACAGATCATAGCAATTTTCAAACTCAAGTTACTAATACATGCCTAACTGAAAATGTTAACAGTTCACACAAAATCTACATAATACAACGTTTGCATTTAAAAATCACCTAAGTTAACAGACCCAAAAGGTGAAGCCAGTTGTGATTGGGATTTTAAAGATGATTGCGATTTTGATTGCCTTTTTCTTGACACCATATGAGCTTTGGATTTTGATGATGATCCATATTTTGGTAGAGGAAAAGATGATTGTGATGGCACTGGTGATCCACATGTCAACCTTGTATGACCACTTTCCTTGCACCGACTACATGTCGATCTCTTCTTCTCTTCACCCTTAGACGGTATACGATCGTGACTTTTTGGTCGGCCAGGTAGCCTTCTGTCCATGGTTGGTGGCAAAACTGTTTGTAAGTCATCTGGTATGTCCCACTCAGAAGGATGTGAAATAGGGTAGACAATCTCGGCATAAGTCTGTCGATATACTTCTGTAGTGTAGCAATCCATAGCGTATGTGCTTGAATCATCTTGGTTTAGATGAAGAGCAACTTTTATAACATGGCCACATGGATAACCAGATGTTTGCCATTTCATACAACTACACGTCCTTGCATTTAGATCGACAAGCCCATTTAAGTTATTATCCAGTACTTCAAACAAAGTGTTTGAACATGGTTCAACTCTCCATGACGTTGACTTCACAACACGTTTCGTTATCTTTTTTTCAGTCCATGGTGTAACACGATGTTCCAATGTTCCTGTAAATTTAAATAAATAATACTTAGTAAAATATATCCCAATGTTCCTGTAAATTCAAAGAAATAATACCTGCATGGTTTCTTTTCTTGTAGTACCACTGTTGAATAGAGGCTCGAAAAAACTCCATTAACATAGTAATGGGTAATTTCCGGGAATGACGACTTAGAGCGTTAATTGATTCTGCACTATTAGACGTCATGAAACCATATCTTGCTCCAAGTTGATGTACTCTTGACCATCTTTCAAACCCGACATCTTCTAGTGTTTGAGCACACTGAGGCAAAACACGTCTTAAACAGTTTATATGCTTATTGAAATCCACTTCCCGATAAGCCTTTACAGCCTTCCAGTATGTCCATTTGTGCTTTTTTATACCAGCAGACCTTGATTTAGATTTCTATACAAATGAACACCACAAAGTCCATGAAAAGCATCTGGGAAACACCTTCTAACAGCGTTGTCAATTGAGTTTGCCCTATCGGATATGATTGTCAGATTGCTAATAGGACCTATGCAATCCCTAAGATGCCCCATAAACCATGTCCATGAATCGGAGGTTTCAGATTTGCCAACCCCGTAAGCTATTGGCAATATCCCATTGTTAGCATCCATGGCTACTGCTAATAAGTTTACTCCAAGGTATCGACCTTTCAAATGTGCTCCGTCAACTATAATAACTGGGCGCATGCAAGTAATAAACGAACGAATCTACAAAATAATATACACAAGAAATATAATCATTTAAATTTTAAATGCATGTAACTAACAGAAATGAGTCAACAGAATTATATTGATTTACTAACCGCAGCACCAATGGCGATAAACAGCAACTCAAAGCGTCCATCTCTATCTGTTTTGATATGAGTTACCGACCCAGGATTTTTCAGCTTTAAATTATGACAATAAGCCGGCAGTTGGGCAAACGATGCTTCTGGCGACCCCCTCAACAATTCCAAGGCATAACATTTGGCTCTCCAAGCTTGAGAATATGATATACTAATCTTGAACCGAGCATTCATGTCAGTCATAATTTCATGTCCCCGATATACCCTGCCATTCAAAAACATTAACTCAGCCAGAAAACCACCCAACACTTTTTTGTTTGCCTGTCTATGGTGAGGAAAAACTTGGGTTCTTGAACATGTATGTTTATCAATAAAGGTCCTAACTTGAAACATTGCGCAATCTTTTATCCTCTTTGTAATCATACGCCACGTACAGTTTTTGTCAACCGTACACCTTGTTTCGAAACGATCTTTGCTTGATTTGTTAACTTTTAGTTGATAGCCATCTTCCACACATTTCGTATACAAAGCTATCTTCAAGTCTTCCTTTGTATCAAAACAATCATCTTTCTTGATACGAATAACTTTTGTGTAACAATCAACTGCTTTCTTTGCCAACTCTTCTTCCGGTAACTGAAGTAATTCTGGCATATTCCAGTTATACTCCCGTGGCATTTTCTTTTCTTCGGGGACTTTTTCTTCTTCTTTTTCTTCTTCAGGATTATATGAATTACAGAATGGATGTTCAACATGTTCATTCACAGTCGTAACTTCCTCCTCATTATCATCAACAACATCTTCCTCGACAACGGGTGTTTCATCATCAAAATTCGGGTATTGACCAATATCAAAATCATTACACGCAGGGTCTGTTTCTTCTTCTGAAACATCATCAAAATTCGTGTATTGACCAATATCAAAGTCCGGGTATTGACCAAGATCAAATTTTGAATACTGACTAGTACTCACAATTTTTTCTCTTGGCTCATCATCGTCTAATTGGTCAATACGAAAACCGGAATTTGGTGCTGAAAGTTGATTTGGATTTGGATTAGAGAAAGGCTGTGGGTTTTGAGACCCACTTAGTTGATTACTACCCGCTACTGACCCAACAATACTACTTCTAGGTTCAACAACATACAATGTAACATCATCACTTGAAACATTAATGTAAGCAATGAATCGTTCAACATCTTCATTGTCGGTTAACAAATAAACTTTACCATTTCTCTGATAAGATAGCCTAAATACACTTAGGGGCTCTAAATTCAATTTTTTTGAAACACGTAACATTAGGGTTTCATAAGTTAACTTCTTTAATGACAGTTTTAGTTGAAGATTCATGGGTAAAGGCATATATTGTAAAACACCATGAACATTCTCCCATGACCCTCCAAAACACAAATCTATCCAAACATGATCAACATTAGATGATTTCATGGTTGTAACTAAACAAACGAGATGCGAAACTAAGACCTGTTGCCGGATGGGGAAGGATGTCGTTGGATATTGGAACGGATGTCGCCGGAGAGAGTGATAGATGGAGATGGAATGAGTTGCGATTTAGGTATTTAGGTTATGAGTTGTTGCTGCTGCGTATATATACATACCAAAAAAAATTTGGCTTGCGAAACTAAAACCTGTTGCGAACTTTGAAACTCGCATTGCGATTCTGTATTATCTCGTTGCGAAAGTCAGAATCACGTTGCGAAAGGCCATCATTTGACCATCGCAATGCGAACTGCAAATCGCAACGATAGAATCGCAATGCGAAATGAAAAAGGCAACGAGGATTAACATGCATAAACTTTTAACAATTATTATTGAATTCTAGGTACTTAACCAAATATTTTCAAACCAAAAGGAGTATATATGTTAACAAAACTTGCATTATGTGTATTTTATGTGTGCACTTTTAACATTTTCAGTTAGGCATGTATTAGTAACTTGAGTTTGAACATTGCTATGATCTGTTCAGTTGTCATCACTTATTAGACATTCATTTGACTATCGCAATGCGAAAATGGTTATCGCAACGAGAAAATCGCAATGCGAAACGAAAATCGCATTGCGATTTTCTCGTTGCGATAGCCATTTCGCGTTGCGATAGTATGTTTTGCCTTCAACATAAAGCAGATTGAAAATCAACAAATCAACTATTACATTTCAACACAAATTATGTACACATCAATTAAACAAATCAACATTTACAAATCATCTTTTACAAATCAATTAAACAATCAAAAAATAATAATAATTCTTATTTCTTCATCAATTATTGAATCAATGAATCAACAACTTTGTGACCCCGTACATCCATTTCACACAGCTCACTTAAGGATTAACCTGCAGAACCCAAACATTTGCTCAAACAAGACTTCCTACACATCTAAAACCTACAAACAGCAAATTATTGAATTCTAGGTACTTAACCAAACATTTTCAAACCAAAAGGAGTATATATGTTAACAAAACTTGCATTATGTGTATTTTATGTATGCACTTTTAACATTTTCAGTTAGGCATGTATTAGTAACTTGAGTTTGAACATTGCTATGATCTGTTCAGTTGTCATCACTTATTAGACATTCATTTGACTATCGCAATGCGAAAATGGTTATCGCAACGCGAAAATGGTTATCGCAACGAGAAAATCGCAATGCGAAATGAAAATCGCATTGCGATTTTCTCGTTGCGATTTTCATTTCGCATTGCGATTTTCATTTCGCATTGCGATTTTCTCGTTGCGATAGCCATTTCGCGTTGCGATAGTCTGTTTTGCCTTCAACATAAAGCAGATTGAAAATCAACAAATCAACTATTACATTTCAACATAAATTATGTACACATCAATTAAACAAATTAACATTTACAAATCATCTTTTACAAATCAATTAAACAATCAAAAAATAATAATAATTCTTATTTCTTCATCAATTATTGAATCAAGAATCAACAACTTTGTGACCCCGTACATCCATTTCACGCAGCTCACTTAAGGATTAACCTGCAGAAACCAAACATTTGCTCAAACAAGACTTCCTACACATCTAAAACCTACAAACAGCAAATTATTAAATTCTAGGTACTTAACCAAACATTTTCAAACCAAAAGGAGTATATATGTTAACAAAACTTGCATTTGACTTACCAATTAACAATGGACACTTTCATAACGCGGATGCAGGTAGGCAGCGTCTCGAATATATTGCTCTAGCCATATAATGCCGAAACCACAAGCCTACTGCAGCTCTATCTCTATCGGTGGGAGGTAAAAACTCTGTGCTTCCCGTCGTCAAACGCGCCAAGCAAAGGCATACGAGAGGACCACAATCCCCTCTGGCTCCCGGCGATTGCTGTGGCGCGGTCTCGTCTCTGACAACTGTGACATTGAACTTCTTTGGCTTCTTGTGTCCAGAATGACTCCAATACTTAATCCCATCCAAGAATTTAGCCAAATGAGAGCTCCATCCCTTGAAAATATCTCTCAAATCAGACAGTGATATGTAATTGATCATGCTGTCATACACTATTATCTTCAGGGATGGGAGCTGAAGTTGGACGAGAAGCCAGTGATGACGTTCCAAAACAGGGATAAACACTTGCGATCATAAGTAATAATTCATTTATTTGCGCACTTATTATTTATTAACACCTTTAAAAAATTTAAAAAATAAACACTAACCGTATCGACCTCCCACCATGCAGGATAAAGTTTAGCTTGTTCATTGCCCAACAAAAATGATTCATCTCGTTGATTCTTCAAGTGAACTGCGTGAAAAGCCGTCGGCATTATTGTATATAGCGAATTTTTTTATTTTTCCTAAGCTTCCTTATTATTAGTAGACGTAACACCCATGCATCGATATGCTGTTTTACAAAAAAATACATATATTAGTGAATTACATTAATTTTTAAACAAATTAATCAAAATCATATATAAGACAAATATAGTCTTACCTCCCCATCCAAATAGCCACTGTCTTCAACCCCTAATAGCACACCCCACCAAGACCGATCAAGCAACAAAAACATTTCATCGTTGAGTTTGTTGATGTCAGTGTAACACCCTTGGCTCCGCTCATGTAGATAAAAATCAACTGCGGTCTTAGCCCAAAGGGTATTATCCACAATTGTTTCCGGTAGTTGTCTCCTCTCCACTTCAGATACCGGAAGGGTACTAGCCGGTAACTCATACGAGAGCCAACTCTCATCCATCATGTCCGGAACCGGTGGGGGTTTCTCAATACTTCGATATATTACCCCATGTGAATCGGGCTCTGGAATGGTGGGAGGGACCTCTTCAACGATGACAGTGGCCTCTTGAACGGTGGGGGGGAATCTTGAGGGAGAATAGGGGCCTCTTGAACGATTGGAGGGGACTCTTGAGGGATGACCGGTGAGTCGGGCTTCTTCTTGCGGAGTCTTCGCACCATTGGGGTGAACGGAGACGTAATAGCACATCCACGCCGTCTGATGCGTGAACTCCGTCGTGCAAGGAAAACCCGACGTAAAGCATCCACCTTATCGGGCCGCTAAAAAAAATTAATACATAAATCAGTAAATAAACAGACATGATATTAAACAAAGACAAATATGTTTCAAACTAGCATTGTATTCACCTAAATCATTATTCTATCATAGTTCACAAAATGCTCAGATAACATTCCAGAAGTAAGCACTTATATAAACATTTAAAAGGACAACATATATAAACATTTCAGAAGAAGAATAGTTTACTTTCGCAACACGAAACTTAAAATCGCAACGCGAAATGACTATCGCAACGCGGAAATGGCTATCGCAATGCGAAATGAAAATCGCAACGACAAAATCGCAACGCGAAATGAAATCGCAACGACAAAATCACAACGCGAAATGAAAATCGCAATGCGATTTGTGTTTCGTGTTGCGATTTTGTCGTTGCGATTTCATTTAGCGTTGCGATTTTGTCGTTGCGATTTTATTTCGCGTTGCGATTTTGTCGTTACGATTTTCATTTCGCATTGCGATAGCCATTTCCGCGTTGCGATAGTCATTTTCGTGTTGCGAAAGTAAACTATTATTCTTCTGCAAATTGAAACTTGAATGGATTGCATTACTTCAACCAAAAGACAAAAACAAAACCAAAACAAATACTAACAAAAACAGATTGGCAGCAACCGAATGAATTACGAGTATGAAAAATCTTAAACTTACCTCGTTGCGTAGAGTATGAACCTCATTCTGCAACGATGCTACCATCTCACGTAGAGCGGCTACCTCACCGCGTAATGTAGACACCTCAACACGCCATGCACCATCGTCTTTGCGTAAAGTACCGACCTCCTCACGCAAGGCATTGACCTCATCACGTAACTCCCCTAACTCATCCCGTTGAGGTGGAGGTGGAGAACAGGGAGATAAACGTCGTGACATCTTTGCCGGTCGCCTATCTTGCGGTGATGGTGGAGAAGAGGCTCGATGATGTGAAAGAATAGGTGATGGTTGTCGTTGTGGAGGTGTATAGCCGGGTCGATCAGATGATGGCTCTAGGTGAGGTGATAGCTCTGGGCGAGGTGATGGCTCCCGAAGTGGAGGCTGCTCATCAACCGTTCCATCAAAAAAACGCTTACTAGCTTGCCACCAATCAGTGGCAAGCTCAGCTTCCGTGGGTGTCAGCCTCTGTAGAGGAGTGTTGACCTCCTAACAATATAAAAGCTTAAACAAAGTTAAATGTGTACTAGTAATAACTTGTTTATAAACATATGGTAGTATTTATGTTAACTTACATTATTTATTGTCGTATACCGTAGTAAATCTTCCCATTGCAAGGTTCGTTTCCTCTTCCAGGAAATAGCCCTGGGAATATTATTTGAAGTTTTTATTGCATATGTCTTCATGGCGGGAAAGGCCTCAAATATCCAAATCTACAAACAATATAATAACAAACATTAGTAATTGTTAAATAATTACTTATAATTTTGGAAACATTATATAAAAATTCTTACCTTAAAGGCCCAAATAAAGCCTGTCAAAGTGTATTTGGAACCATCGCCATGCAAACTTTTTCGATCATCCAAGGCAGACGATAACTTATTCCATGTAGCTTTCCATAAATACGAGCCCCACGGAAACAGGTTCCACGCATTTAGGTCTTCTACCAATTTGATTAGATCATTTGGAATAGGTTGTCTGGCCTCTCTGCCTAAAAAGCCGGCATGCAAAAGAATTAGAAGGCATACTCGGACAACGTCGACGTCATCCATCCGAGTAAAACCATCTTTATTATTCAAAATCTTGTCAGGTCTTCTACGTGTAGACTCGGCCTCTCCAGCTCAGGAAAAACCCGGGATAGCCATGATGGGCGGGTAATGTGTCTAGTGTACCGACCTACATCATCGTGTCCGAAGCGTAGACCGGTGATTAAGAAAAACTCCTCCCGCCCAAAACACGTATACGCCGGTGGAAAATCAAACCATATCTCTTCATCACGACGTTGTATAGTCTCTGGTAGATCTCTAGTCATGGTTTGAAGAAACAGGTGTGTCAACATCGCATCTCCACCGGGATGTTGTACTTTCAGCCATGGCCCGAAGCATGTATCCTCAAACATTTTTCTTTGTGCAGGTGAAAGCTTCGACGCAATTGTTTTGGCCAGGCTGACTTTATTTCTCAAGGTCAATTGAGCCGAATAAAAGTTCTACAAAAACAATAAACATACTAAATTAGATATACCAAAAACTACACTGTGAAGATATACCAAAAACAATAATAAACATAATAGTAGTAGTTTATTCTTCAAACTTAAATATGCAACACTGTGAATTTCGTATTTGTCTTTTTTTTTGGTTGAAGTAATGCAATTCATTCAAGTTTCAATTTGCAGAAGAAGAATAGTTTCTGAAAATGAAAATCGCAACACGAAAATGACTATCGCAACGAGAGAATCGCAACGCGAAACTAAAATCGCGTTGCGATTTGCATTTCGCGTTGCGATTCTTGGTTGATTTAATAAGCAATCTAAGTGAAATGGTTAATCTATTATTGAAATTACCAGTAAACCTATCATCAATTTCAATATGAAAAACCTAATAATAATGCAAAAATTTCAAAAAGAAAATAATTAAAAAAACTAACCCTCGTTGGTTGATTTGGTTGATTTTCCATTTCTGATTGTTAGGGTGGCTCTGAGAGATTTAGATAGACGGATTTCGCCGGAGATGGGGACGGATTTCGTCGGAGATGGGTGAGAGAGTGAGAGATGGAGATGGGACTGAGTTGTGATTTTAGGTTTTAGGTTATGAGTTGCGATTACGGGATATACTGTGGACAGTTCAGTGTTCCAATATATTTATATTCATGTTTGGAATTTAAAAATAAAATACTTGGCCAGGATACTAATGGCGCTTTGAAAATCGCATTGCGATTATGTATTATCGCGTTGCGAAAGTCAGTATCTCGTTGCGAAAGTAAGTATCTCGTTGCGATTTTTTATTATCGCATTGCGATAGTCAGTATCGCATTGCGATTTTCTCAATTCGCGTTGCGATTTACTTATTCGCATTGCGAATTTCCCAATTCGCGTTGCGATTTACTTATTCGCATTGCGAATTGGGAAAATCGCAACGATACTGTAGACCATCGCAACGCGATTTTCAACTATCGCGTTGCGAAAATGCAACGCGTATTTGCGATAATGGAGATCGCGTTGCGAATTAGCGATCGCATTGCGATTTTGTTGGTCATTTTGGCAAATCCGGAAAAAGTTGGTTAAAATCGTATATTATATGGGATTTTTGGTCACTGAGGTTATTTTCTCAAAAGATAATGGGTAGACTATGGTGTGGCAAATGGGGTTATAGGAATTCAACTGTGCTGTTTGTCTCTTTGTGGACAAAACTGGGTGTTTAAGGTATCTATCTCTCTACCTACATTATTTATTTCTTTTTGGCATAATAATAAAATTACTCCCCAACATTTATACAAATGATCACTTTACTCCCAATCCTTTTAGAATATTTTAATCCTAACATTTTATTTTGAAATAAAATTTCCCTTAAACGCTTTATGTTGATGTGATTGATCCACATGTAATGTTACATCATGAAAAAATATTTTTAAACTATTTTAAGTATATTTTTTATAATTGCATATATGATTAATCATAGTTATAGTTTACTTATATTTTTTTTGAAGTTACATTACACATGAAGTTGTCATGACTGTATAAAATATTGATAATTAGTCAGTTGATAATTTTCATCCAATTCAGGGAATATTTTTCTCCAAAATAAAACGTTAGGATTAAAATATTTTGAAAAATAACTAAAAGATAAAATGATTATTTGTGTAAATGTTAAAGGTGCATTTGGTTGATGGAATGTAAGATTACCAGTGGGAATAAAAGATTACCAATGAATAAGATTTTTGAGAATGTTGTATTTTGTGTTTTGTTGGTTTAGCAGAAATGTAAGATTACCGTGTTTAGTTAAAGGAAAAAAAGATTATTGAAATGTATATTTGATCAAATTGTCCTTATTATATATTTATTTTTTTAACAAGTTGGAAAATATTTATATATTTTCTTTAAAAAAAATTAAATTCATAAAATTTATATAATTTTTTTTATAAAATTGAAAATATAAAAAGGTTTAATGAAAGGATAAAATTTTATTTTAACTCCTGAACTTTATATAAAATTTTAATTATAGATTTTGTTTTGTAAATCTAAAATAGTTTAAGGATAAATTTGTAATTTAACATTCGTAGAATTTTTATTATTCAATGACTGAATAAGGATATTTTTTTAAAAAAAAATTAAGGGCATTTTAGTCCAAAACGTCGGTAATCCAACAATACCTAAAGAAAGGGAGGTAATGACATTTCCGGTAATATACAAAAAAAATACTATTGGTAATGTAAGATTACCGGGAATGACATTCCCGACCAACCAAACGGGAGAATGTGAATTCTATTCCCATGAAAATCTCACATTCCCCCAACCAAACACACCCTAAAAGATAATTTTGCTATTATATTTTTTTATTACCTTCTGAGCTTATAAGTATCAGATAAAGTGGAGTTGGTCAGAACAGATGATGTAACCTGCAAAATAATCTATTTATTTGTTCATTTATTATAAGTTATGTTGATTACTTTGAATTAATTATTTTAATGGGTATATTGTTGACTTGTTAAAATAAATGAAATATAATATTATTCTGTTTCACTAAGCGTGTCTCTTTAATGTTTCATTTTAATGTTTCATTTAAAGTGTCTTATTAAAAAATTCAATAAATAACAATAATTATATTTTATTTTTTATCCTTATATCTCACTATTTTATATCTATTAAAATAAATTTTTTAAATATATCAATCGTCTTTTAAGGATAATTTTATAAATATATCAATCGTCTTTTAAAGATAATCTTTGTCTTCTTTTAAAGGCATTTGTAGTAATTTCCATGACTTTTACTTTTTATACTTTTCTGTTATTGGTATTTATGAATGATTAGAACTGGGCTTGATATCGTTGTCTTCTGTGTATCATTCTCGTCATGTTTCCTCTGTATAAATTTAGCCGGGTCTTATGTTTCTGTCTATATACAGAGATTCTTTCGCAGGGATTATTTTACAGGGATTACTCCCCATTACAGAAGCACATATGGTATTAATGACTGCATATGAATACTGTTTAGCTATGTATTTATGTAATTATTTATACATGCATTGCATTTTATCTATATTTTTAATTTTTTGACTGCCGGAGGTCTTTCACGGAAGCTATTCTCAACCTGGCGTTGGGGGCAGCCTACTACCCTACCTCCCCCTTACTCCATACATATGGGAATTGGGTTTTGTTGTTGTTGTTGTTTTAAAGATAATTTTATTATTTTTTAATTAAATTATCTCTTAAAACTACTCGAATCCGATCAACCTATTCAAGTAGGATTTTTTTAAAAAAAAATTGGGTTCAAGTCGGGTTGGATTGGGATTTTTTATAGGTTATGTTCGGACTGAGTTCGGGTTTAGGGTGAAAAATATTCAATCCCACCATGTCCAAAAAAAATATAATTTTACTTTATATATTTAAGGATAATCACACTAATACTCCTCTCTATATTTTTTCCAATTAAATCTCTATTTTATTAAATAAAAGTAATATTTTTAATAAATATATTATTTTGGGTCGGATCGAGTTCGGATCTAAATGGAAGGTGTATATTTTTTATGTCGGATCAAATCGGATAAAAGATGTATTATTTTCACATCAAATCAAATTAGTTGAAACTTACCTAAATCCAATCCGTGGCCATCCCTACTCTAAACCAACTAAACATTTAGTGAAATATCACTAGTGAGTTGTTCGGTGGTGTTGACAAAACTAGGGTTTATGACTACAGTCGTAAATAAAACAAGGGTTACTCTCTATTATCGAAGAGAGAGCTTTATACAGGAGCCAGTACATGAGTACAAGAGAGTTCACTAAGAACGACTGCATGAGAATGCTAACACTACACCAGCCTAACAGGATAAGAACACGTAAATAACAAATAAAACAAATTGCTGACATGAGGTAACACCTAAGCACTTAGCTTAACATGTATAAAATTCATTTATATTTATTTATTTAATAAATAAATGAATATGAATAAAAAATTTATTCATTTAATTAAATAAATTAACACGAACAAAATATTTATTCGTTCATTTATATTCTTAAACATTCATTAATTCATTTCCCACCTAACAACTCACCATCATTTCATTTCACTATAGATTAAAATAAAAAACCTAAATTTTTTAAACAAATAAAAAATTTTGTACGTTTAGTTATTCGTGATATTTTTTTTGTTAGAAGAGATTTTAATAAAGAGATTTTAACATTCATTATAATTATTGGTGACTTCCCAAAGTACAAAGCCTCCAAGATTTCATGTCTGAAGATACTTTTTGTAAGTTGTCCGAATATCTGGAAATACGAAAGAGATTTGAGAGAAATACAATGATATATATATATATATATATATATATATATATATATATATGTTTCTACTTTCCTTACAACAATTGAGATCTCATTGAAGCCCAATTACATTGAACTGAACTTGTTGCTGGTGTGGCTAGGGTGGTTATCGAGCGAGTCGATTGCGAGTGGAGCAGTGCTCGACTCGTGCTCGTTAAAAAGTCTTGCTGACTTGACTCATTAAAAAAAACTCATTGCTCGACTCATCTCGTTGCTCATTAAGCTCATTGCTCATTACTCGTCTCGTTACTCGATAAATTCACCAAAATTTTTACCTTATTTTCTTAGCTATAGATAAAATATATTAATATATATGTATATATAGAACTTAATATAAATATAAATTAATAATATTTAACCCAAAAACATCAAGAGTACGAAGTACTTTTAAAGTTTAAACTCCAAATAACAATCCACAAATATATTAAAATAATAAATAATATTTATTTTTGTTTGTAGTAAAATATTAGTTAATAATTTAGTATTTTTTGTTGTTTATTAGAAAATTAATGGATTAACAATTTATCATCTCTTTTATTATCTAATAGTAAATTAGTAATTTTTTATTGAAATAATTTTTAATATATATATATATATATATATATATATATATATATATATATATATATATATATATATATATAAACGAGTTGCTCGCGAAATTATCGAGTCAAATTAGACATTTCTCGGCTCAACTCATTAAGGTCTCAAGTTGAACTGGAGTTCGAATCGAGTTTTTACCGAATTTTGATCAAGTATTATGTTTATATATTTATATGTTTAAATCAGAAATTTAAATTATAGTATGCGTTTTTATGTTCGGTTGTATTGTGTTTATTCCTATCACGGACATAATTGATGATCTTACAGACACTACAAGTATTGTAGTTATGAATTTTTAATAACATATGATGTTGTGGATATAACGATCGTGGATATCGCAGTTTCGGACGATGTCATGACCACTACATAACAGTCGTTGTTGTGGTTATAGACCACTATTTAGTAACTGTTCCTAATAACAAGTATTGAAAAAAAAAAGTTAAGGGTAGCTCAATTATAACAAGTATTGAAAGAAATGGATCCCTAATCATAAATATTAAAAAAAATAAAATTTCATGAACGAAAATAGCATACATACGGAAATAGATGTTCCATGCACGCATGCAGGATGAATTTCATGAACAGGTTATTGGATATATGAACTGCAAAACTACACCGTTAGCACTGACTGGAAATATAAACAGTAATTAAGAAGAACAAATTCGTAAACCGTGTCGTGGTAAGAACCACTGCCATAGAAACGAATTCGCCCCGATGTGTGTAATCGCTGCAGTAGGCGGATTGTCCCCTGAGGTTAACACGGTCGCTCTGAATTCCGTACACCCGAAACCGGAGTGGACTGCTGGTGGTATTGTACTTCTGATCGGAAAGTACTCAGAGAGAACTCACAGAGAGAACTTTAGAGAACACTTTGTAAGTGAATTGTGAATGTTTTTGAATGAGTTGAGAAGCTGAATATAGCTCTCTATTTATAGGCTAGAAATAGGGTTAAAATTGTCTATAAAATTTCAGGATTAAATCTCTTATTTGTAACAGCTGAAACGTCTAGATGAACCTGACTCAGAAATAGTCCAGGTTCATTGTATCATTATTCAGCTGTTATAACTCCCGAAATTATATCATGTAACCCCTGGAATTAAATCAAATAACTCCTGTAACTCCTGATATTAACAGCTTGCCTCCTCTGTACAAAGCTGTAAATCAGTCTAGGTATATCTTAACGTTTCTGATTTAATTTAGGAATAAACTGTTTAATTTTTTATAACAAATAATTCAACTGTTATTATTTGAAATTCAAACAGTCCTCAGCAGCCTATAAATATCAGTTAATATTTTTCACATTTTCCATTTGTTTCTTTCAAAGAGAAATTCCTCAAGAATTTTCTCTAAAAAGATAGTATCCGCGCGGACGTGTCGAAGACACGTATTACCACGACCACGACCACGACCTCGACCACGACCACGAGCCAAGCCGAGCCGTGCCGTGCCGTGCCGAGCCGAGCCGAGACGAGCCGAGACGGACGGACGGCGGCGATGGTGCGCGAGAGCCCCCCTTGTTCTCTATCACTCAACAAGGAAGTGGAATGTCAAGCCTTAAATACCATTCCCAATAATGTTTCCAACACTATGTGGGATTTAGCATTACCAACATTCCCCCACTAATGCGAAAGAAATCTTCTGAAACTCAAAAACAAGCTTTCCAGAAGAGCAATAGCGAGATTAGTTGCTTAAGCACTAGTGAACATATCTGGAACTAGTACATAGTATGATGAGCAATCCTTCTCTTAGATAAGTGAAACTAGTCTGGAACTTTCTAAGATCAGGGTAAACTCATAACACACAACAAACCCCTTCATCCACCTGAGTCCTCGATGTGTAAGATATATATATACAAAAGTATATATTTGGCCATCTTACCTCAGGATTCTAGTAAGTGTGCTAGAAAAATGGCCCAACATTTTTCATAGAAGGCGGCTAACCCTTCTCACTTACATAGGTTATTTCATCAAGTTTATCTCCACATAAACCACCCTTTAAAAAGGGATATGAAATAATTAAGAGCTTTTATAATAGCTCAACCTCACAAAGGGTATGGTGACTTTTTTCAAGTTCATTATAAATGAACCACCCAAACTCTGGGCTAAGAAGTCATTAAGAATAAATATTCAACCTCATTTATCGGTAAATTCAATAAGTCATTCTCACTAGAACCATCCAAATACTTGGATTTGAATTTATTAAGAGTTTAACAAACTCAACCTTTCTGTCGGTAAGTTCATCATTTCCTACCCACTCACTCTGGGTTATGAACTTATTAAGAATAGATATTCAGCCAAAATCGGTAAATTCATCAAGTCTTTCTCACTAAGACCACCCAAAGCCTGGGCTATGAATTTATTAAGAGCAATTAAGCTCATTCTGGGCATGCACATTATTCATCATAGGGATAGGCAGTAGGAATGTGCTGTAACACCCCCAACCCGTACCCGACCCGGATACGAGTCCGAAGTATCACATTAACTTTTCAAACATTTATTCGTATAAATGTTTGAGTAATTTAAAAACTTTTATAACATTTAACTTATTCAAAACGTTTACAAAATATATCAGAGTTCATACAATTTATATCTTTAGACTACATGCCAACTGCACTATATATACAATACATATATTTTCTGATCTGACATTTGGTAAGGAGAACTGACCTGTCTTGCTCCGCATTACTCTTTACTCTTCTCGAAACCTACGTGTGAAACAATCACACGCTAAGTCGAAGACTTAGTGAGGCATAAAAACTTATAACAATAAATTCATGAATATGCATTCATACCATTGAATCATGACATTTCAATATGCATGTATCTATTGCATGATAACAATATATAATCATGTCATACACACATGCAACATACCTTCTTGTATTACTCCTCACTTTCATTTGTCTTTCAATTGTTTTGCCCATATATATTATTATCTTTATCAATATCATTATAATTCAGGGAACACATGTTATATCACCAAAAGTATATACATCACATATATTGTATTTGTTATTGTCTCTTTATTCGCCCATGATACCTACTTGTAAATCACTTACTTTTGATAACCATTTATAAACCCATCGTATACATATCACATTCAGTATGTTTGTTTAATCTCTTTATTAGCCCATGTACACTAGTGAGAGCTTAAGGTATGTGAGTACATTGAGGTTGTGCACACATATGCTATCACCACAGCTCGATCAATGTCCCGAAGGACATATCCAGAGGTCACAAAGACCCCGGTAACTATCCAGAGGTCATAAAGAACCTCGGCAACTGTCCATAGGTCCCAAAGAACCTAGGTAAACTGTCCATATGTTCCTTAGAACATAGGTATACTGTCCACATGTCTCGAAAGACATAGGTAAAACCCTCGACTCTTGGCATGCCAACTATACCCCTAGCTCTCATGACACATAACATGGGCATTGTCATTTAACAGTTCACATTACTTGTCATTTCTCTTCTGTCACATACCATATATATGTGTAACCATGTATTCCATATCATATCACATGTTCATATAATCTCATAGTTTCTTTCACATATTTCATATAGTCACTTGGCTTATTTCATTTCACATTGGGCATGTCTCATAGCATATATCACACATAGTCACATAATCACGTAATATACTTACGCATAGATCATTTTCATACCTAAATCATATAACACCCAATTCTTCCTCATAAAGTTATATATTATATTCATATAATATCATATTATCTTATAAGTAAATACTTACCTTATAGTTTGGTATCATCATTTATACTCAATTCCCTTAACTAATATATTATTCTCATATTACTCTATAGTCTAATCTTATTTAACTCATCACCTTTCTCATGTAGTCATATAAATCTATTATATAAATTCTTATAATTGATCACTTATACTATTAACATGTATGGCCACTTATCATATAACCTATTTCACATTCTCATGCAATCGTATAGACCATTCATATTAATTCCTATACTTATTACAATACATGTATTCACACAATCATTTAACACATATTGTAATATATATCACATATACCCAAATCAAACATATGCCTATGATCATAAATTAATGCATTATAATATAGGAAATAGACTCGTCGCAAGTCTTATTTCCATTAAACATCATAAACTAACTTGTATGCACTCACCTGGCCTCACTAGTCCATTTCAATCTCTTATCTTCCCTTTTTATCGATCTTACTTGTCAATGATTCCGGAACACGTTTAGTCTCTGAATCTACATAATTATACATTTTAAGACAATTATTAGATACCTACACCTTGTAATCGGATACTAGGAACTTAAACAAACTTATTAAACCCATATTCACAATTTTTCTTTAGGGGGAATCGGTTCCCTCCTGTGGGGGTATCGGTTCCCCCATGACATTCTGGAAATTTTATTCGCTTGAAGAGGTATCGGTTCCCCTTGAATGGGTACCGATTCCCCTAGCCCAGAATTACATTTTTGAACTCGAAAATCCCTTCATTTTCAGCTCCATACCTCATACTTCACTTCCATTAATATTCCTAACTTTCATACACATAATTAAACTTGTTTCTACTCCATAATCACTTCCTTAAACTCAAAATCCTATCTTTTACATGATATTCAAGAATCATACTCAAATACCAACATGTTCTAACTTTAATTCTATCACCTTATACTTCTTAATTAGATTGATGACAAGTCAAATTCATTCATAAAACTTCAACAACCATACTATATCAAAATTTCATCTTAAAACTCATATTACAAATTCCTTCTTAATTCCTTTATCTTATTGTTTAAATTCCATATAAGCTTTCCTTAAGCTTATTTACTACCCAAAGAATCAAAACTAATTTATAAATTCAAGAATTAAGAAGCTGAAATTAACTCACCCTTATGAAGTAAACCAACGGGAAGAAGAAAGAAGAAGAATGAAGCTTTCCAGACACTTCCTCACCCATAAGCTTCTCTCTTTAAATAAAAAAATAAATATCTTTTACATAAATACCATAATACCCTTTCAATTCTTCCATAATTACCATTTAATCCACTATCAAAATATTACAATTTAAATCCCTAAACTTTTCAATTTTTCCTAAATTGATCACCAAATTCTGAAACTTTTCAAATTAGTCACTAACCCGGCATTGCGGATGTTACAAATCTAGGGATGGCAATGGGTCGGGTCGGGTCAGGTTTTTGGGCCACCCGACCCGACCCGAGAAGAAAGGGTTTTTCACCCGTGACCCGACCTGACCCGACGAAATTAAGGTTTCACCCGACCCGACCCGACCCGACCCGAAATAATAATAAAAAAAATTTTATTCAATGAAAACAGTGACTTAATTGAAAAAAAATATATATGGAGGGACATTATTGTAATTATCCCTAAATATATAGGATAAAATTATATATATTTTTCGGGTCGGGTCGGGTCGGATTTTTTCACCCTAAACCCGACCCGACCCGAACAGTACATTTAAAAAAAACCCGACCCGACCCGACCCCGAAATTTTTTTAAAAAAAAATCCGACCCGATCGGGTCGGGTCGGGTCGGAACCCGTCGGATTCGGGTTGAGTTGCCATCCCTATACAAATCTCCCCTCCTTTTAAGAAAATTCGCCCTCGAATTTTCACTGAACATCTTAATAAGAACATATCTTCTAATGTTCTTATGTTGCTTCCCTGACTTATTCTTTCTTGTCATCATCAGAAACTTACTTTTCAATCCTTTAGTTCTCCAACTATCTTTTTCGTTTATACATTCATCTTCTGTTGCTTATCACATAAACAATAACCAGTAATACAAATCCATTGTTGTCTTTTCTCTCATTCGATTATGCATTTTTCCTTTGACCTTTCTAAAATTCCATATAATGTCACTCATCACGTTGACAGTAACATCCATCTCATCTCTCTATATCATGAATCCATCTATTTCTTCATAACTCTCTAATTACCTTATAACCATACCAACTTGTATTTCGTCATCATTTGACCAAAACACAACTTTAAATCTTTTTCAATTGTGATTAAACATATACTTTAAGGAGTTAAACAATATTTTCACATCACCTTGCACACTTTTCGTATTTCTATATCGAACTTATCATTTACACTTCCATACAAATCCTCACTTCATTCACTATATCACATTTACGTAATCAAAATATACAACTATATCCAATACAATTTCATCACAAAATCTTGTTAGTCAACGCTAACTCTTTCATTCTAAAGTACAAATCCTTATCATTTCCACACTCTTTCTTATACACAATACTATCCCTTTGTTTCAGATTCATAACTTTGATTCCATTCATATAATGTTACTTATCCTGTAGACAGTAACATCAATTCTTATCACTAAAAATAAAAAAATCAATCAATTCATTTCTTTCCTCATTTTCTAATTAATTCACCACAATCCAAACTTTTACTCATTCTTTCATCCTTGTCTGTATTACGATACACATAATCTCTTCATATAATCTTACATACTTTTCTTACTTCTAATCAAACTTATAATTTGCACTTCCTTATAACCTTTTATCATACTTACTCATTTAACACCATCTTTTCATTTATTTATCCATTTATCCTTTTATTATCAAAATCTTCTTATATACAAATCATATCTTTCCTTTCATGTTCACATACTCTTGTCGTATCACTTATTTCTATCTCTGTGTAACCATCTTCATTGCATCCTCATAACTTTGATATCCTTATTTCTTATACCGAACTTTATTCTTTATCATCTCTTGTATTTGTATTTTCTTCTTTAAAGTCACTTTTTAAAACATACCAATGCTTATCTCTTTGCCTACATCATATCTGTATGATCCAGATACATAACCACATCCAGATTCATATCATATTTGATTAACTCCACTTTATCTTTCCTCCAATCTTATAACTCTAGCACCTTTACTCTGACAGCTAGATAATAACTTTTGTTCAATCTAGGGCACAAGCCCTATTATACCAATCATATACATCATTCCCATCTAAATTATCTCAAAATTCGCTTACTCAACTTATCAATTTCACCTCTATTTTCATACATCCTGAAATTTCTTTTGCTCAAACTCAACATTCTGACTTCCTGTGTCCTATAATCTGATCATCGATATACACATTCTCAAACTCTTCTTATCAATCTTTAGCTTTACTCAAATATACAAATTCTTACTTCCTTTTCCTTTACTATACCACATTACTATGATCCAAATATGCAACTGTATCCAGATCCATTTCAGATTTGGTTATCATATCCTGACAATATCTTATAATCTTATAATTCCAGTACATTTTTATCACATACTCTAGTTAGCCAATGCTAACTCTTTCCATCTTAACTGCAAACCCTTATCATAAACATACTCTTGTTTATGCGCTATACTATCACTTCGTTTCAAACTCATAAGCTCTGACTTTATACATCTTATACACTTGTCACTGATGCACTTATCCTTGAGTTCTTCTATACGTACTCACCACGTCATTAAATCTTTTTAACATTCTTATGGTGACACCTATTCACCATATTCTATCTATCCACATAATAACAAAACTACTCTATATCGTTTTTCCGATTCCAAATGATGAAAACTTTCTATCATTATTCAGATATGATTTCAGCTTTCTGAAATCAACTTTTGATCTTACTAGACATTTCCTGAGGTGTCCGCTCTTCATCCTGCCTGGCCAGGGCAAGTGAATAGCTATCACAATCAGGAATATCACCTTTCACTTACTTCGAAATTATCACGATCGGATTTCTACTGTATTAAACTATTCTTATTCTATTAGCAAGACAACATATTCCTTACACTATCAGATCAGAAATTTTTCAATCTATGTTGGCATATACACCTTTTATGACACTTTGGACTTCGGTTTATGCCGAGAATCGGCTAAACCTTAGCTCTGATACCATTAAATGTAACACCCCCAACCCGTACCCGACCCGGATACGAGTTCGAAGTATCACATAACTTTTCAAACATTTATTCGTATAAATGTTTGAGTAATTTAAAAACTTTTATAACATTTAACTTATTCAAAACGTTTACAAAATATATCAGAGTTCATACAATTTATATCTTTAGACTAATGCCAACTGCACTATATATACAGTACATATATTTTCTGATCTGACATTTGGTAAGGAGAACTGACATGTCTTGCTCCGTATTACTCTTTACTCTTCTCGAAACCTACGTGTGAAACAATCACACGCTAAGTCGAAGACTTAGTGAGGCATAAAAACTTATAACAATAAATTCATGAATGTGCATTCATACCATTGAATCATGACATTTCAATATGCATGTATCTATTGCATGATAACAATATATAATCATGTCATACACACATGCAACATACCTTCTTGTATTACTCTCACTTTCATTTGTCTTTCAATTGCATTGCCCATATATATTATTATCTTTATCAATATCATTATAATTCAGGGAACACATGTTATATCACCAAAAGTATATACATCACATATATTGTATTTGTTATTGTCTCTTTATTCGCCCATGATACCTACTTGTAAATCACTTACTTTTGATAATCATTTATAAACCCATCGTATACATATCACATTCAGTATGTTTGTTTAATCTCTTTATTTGCCCATGTACACTAGTGAGAGCTTAAGGTATGTGAGTACATTGAGGTTGTGCACACATATGCTATCACCACAGCTCGATCAATGTCCCGAAGGACATATCCAGAGGTCACAAAGACCCCGGTAACTATCCAGAGGTCATAAAGAACCTCGGCAACTGTCCATAGGTCCCAAAGAACCTAGGTAAACTGTCCATATGTTCCTTAGAACATAGGTATATTGTCCATATGTCTCGAAAGACATAGGTAAAACCCTCGACTCTTGGCATGCCAACTATACCCCTAGCTCTCATGACACATAACATGGGCATTGTCATTTAACAGTTCACATTACTTGTCATTTCTCTTCTGTCACATACCATATATATGTGTAACCATGTATTCCATATCATATCACATGTTCATATAATCTCATAGTTTCTTTCACATATTTCATATAGTCACTTGGCTTATTTCATTTCACATTGGGCATGTCTCATAGCATATATCACACATAGTCACATAATCACGTAATATACTTACGCATAGATCATTTTCATACCTAAATCATATAACACCCAATTCTTCCTCATAAAGTTATATATTATATTCATATAATATCATATTATCTTATAAGTAAATACTTACCTTATAGTTTGGTATCATCATTTATACTAAATTCCCTTCACTAATATATTATTCTCATATTACTCTATAGTCTAATCTTATTTAACTCATCACCTTTCTCATGTAGTCATATAAATCTATTATATAAATTCTTATAATTGATCACTTATACTATTAACATGTATGGCCACTTATCATATAACCTATTTCACATTCTCATGCAATCGTATAGACCATTCATATTAATTCCTATACTTATTACAATACATGTATTCACACAATCATTTAACACATATTGTAATATATATCACATATACCCAAATCAAACATATGCCTATGATCATAAATTAATGCATTATAATATAGGAAATAGACTCGTCGCAAGTCTTATTTCCATTAAACATCATAAACTAACTTGTATGCACTCACCTGGCCTCACTAGTCCATTTCAATCTCTTATCTTCCCTTTTTATCGATCTTACTTGTCAATGATTCCGGAACACGTTTAGTCTCTGAATCTACATAATTATACATTTTAAGACAATTATTAGATACCTACACCTTGTAATCGGATACTAGGAACTTAAACGAACTTATTAAACCCATATTCACAATTTTTCTTTAGGGGGAATCGGTTCCCTCCTGTGGGGGTATCGGTTCCCCCATGACATTCTGGAAATTTTATTCGCTTGAAGGGGTATCGGTTCCCCTTGAATGGGTACCGATTCCCCTAGCCCAGAATTACATTTTTGAACTCGAAAATCCCTTCATTTTCAGCTCCATACCTCATACTTCACTTCCATTAATATTCCTAACTTTCATACACATAATTAAACTTGTTTCTACTCCATAATCACTTCCTTAAACTCAAAATCCTATCTTTTACATGATATTCAAGAATCATACTCAAATACCAACATGTTCTAACTTTAATTCTATCACCTTATACTTCTTAATTAGATTGATGACAAGTCAAATTCATTCATAAAACTTTAACAACCATACTATATCAAAATTTCATCTTAAAACTCATATTACAAATTCCTTCTTAATTCCTTTATCTTATTGTTTAAATTCCATATAAGCTTTCCTTAAGCTTATTTACTACCCAAAGAATCAAAACTAATTTATAAATTCAAGAATTAAGAAGATGAAATTAACTCACCCTTATGAAGTAAACCAACGGGAAGAAGAAAGAAGAAGAATGAAGCTTTCCAGACACTTCCTCACCCATAAGCTTCTCTCTTTAAATAAAAAAATAAATATCTTTTACATAAAAAGACCATAATACCCTTTCAATTCTTCCATAATTACCATTTAATCCACTATCAAAATATTACAATTTAAATACCTAAACTTTTCAATTTTTCTTAAATTGATCACCAAATTCTGAAACTTTTCAATTTAGTCACTAACCCGGTATTGCGGATGTTACATGTGCACTATGAGTCTTTCCATAGTTTCGTTTGACCACATGGAACTTAGATAACTAAGTTGGGTATCCACCATGAATTCCTCAACCAATGGGCTTTAGACCCATCCCTCTCGACAAATCTAAGACCAGCTTCCGACTTAACCCTTTGGTAAGTGGATCTGCTGGGTTCCTTTCCGACTTCACATACTCTAAAGAGAGCACTCCATTCTTTATCAAGTGTCTAACTGATTCATGTCTTATGCGAATATGTCTTTTCTTACCATTGTAAGCTTGGTTCTTAGCCACACATAACGCAACTTGTGAATCACACAACAATGAAACTGGAGGAGTCAGTCTTCCCCACAACGGAATATCTGCTAACAAGTTTCTGAGCCACTCGGCTTCTTACCCAGCTAGGTCAAGAGCTATAAACTCTGACTCCATGGTAGAACGAGCAATACAAGTCTGCTTTGATGATTTCCACGAGATTGTTGCTCCACCCAAAGTAAAAACATACCCGCTCGTAGAGCTTACCTCATCATTATCAGAAACCCAGTTGGCATCACAATATCCTTCCAGTACCGCAGGAAAGCCAACAAACTCAAGTTTCCAATCCACAGTACCCTTAAGATACTTCAGTAAGCGTTTAAGTGCAATCCAGTGCTCACCACTTGGATTATGAGTATATCTACTTAGTCTACTCACAGCATAAGCAATATCAGGCCGAGTATAGTTCATTAAGAACATTAAGCTTCCGATTAATTTAGCATATTCAGTTTGGGAAACACTACTTTCTTTATTCTTAACTAGATGTATGCTAGGGTCATAAGGAGTTCGAACAGGGACGACATCAAAACTGTCAAATTTCTTTAGCACTTTCTCTATATAATGTGCTTGACATAAAGAAAATCCCTTCTCAGTTTTGGTAACTTTGACTCCTAAGATTACATATACTTCTCCTAAATCTGTCATCTCAAACTTAGTAGACAAGAAATTTTTAACTTTGTTAATGGACTCAATGTTAGAACTGAAAATCAACATGTCATCAACATAAAGGCTTATGATAACACATTCAGTTTCAAACATCTTTGAATACACACAAGCATCCGAACCATTCACAACAAAACCAAAACTAAGAATAGTTTTATGAAATTTCTCATACCACTGTTTAGGAGCCTGCTTAAGTCCATAGAGTGACTTTTTGAGTCTACAGACTTTGCCTTCCATACCAGGTGCCTCAAAACCTAGTGGTTGCTCCATGTAAATCTCCTCATCTAGATCCCCATTCAAGAAAGCAGTCTTAACATCCATTTGATGTACCTGCAACTTATGAATAGAGGCTAGTGCAAATAATGCATGAATCGTTGAGATTTTTGTAACGGGAGAGTATGTATCAAAGTAGTCTAAACCAAACCTTTGAGTGAACCCTTTTACGACTAACCTTGCCTTGTACCGCTGAATCGAACCATCTGGCCTTAGTTTCTTCCGGAAGACCCATTTGTTGGAGATTGGTTTGAATCCCTTAGGCAAGTCAACTAATTCCCAAGTATGATTAGACATTATCGATTCTAGTTCATCATTAACAACACTTTTCCAAAAACTAGCATCGATAGATCTTATAGCTTCTTCAAAAGTTTTAGGATCCTCATCTAATAGAAAAATTTGAGCTATAAATGAAGTCTAAATCATTTATCTCAGAAATAAAGGAAGTAATAAAGTTTGGTCCAAAAGAGGTTTCAACTCTTTGCTTTTTACTTCTTCTAGGCTCAAAATCAATTTGTTCAGAAGACCTAGCAGGATTACTAGAAGAAGTTGATGGAATATATTCTATTTGTGTTTCAATATTTATTCTCGGTTCCTTTAAAGGAAAAGAATTTTCAAAGAAAACAACATCTCTTGACTCACAAATAGAATAATCTTGTAAAAGCATGAATCTGTATGCAGCACTATTTGTAGCATACCCTATAAACACTGCATCAACGGTTTTAGGTCCGATGGTGGACTTCTTAAAGTCTGACAAGCCCACTTTAGCCAGACACCCCCATACTTTCAAGTATTGTAAATTAGGAGCGTATCCTTTCCACAATTCATATGGAGTAGAATCTAATTTCTTATAAGGAACTCGATTCAAGATATGAGTTGTCGATAGAATGGCCTCCCCCCACATGTTATCAGATAACCCGGAACTTATTAGTAAAGAATTCATCATCTCTTTTAAGGTTATATTTTTCCTTTCAACTATACCATTCTGTTGAGGAAAATAGGGGACTGATGTTTCATGAATTATGCCATTCTTTTCACAAATATCTTTTAAGAAATTAGATCCATATTCACCACCTCTATCAGATCTAACCCGTTTGATTCTCCTATCTAACTGATTTTCAACTTCTGCCTTATAAATAAGAAAGAAGTTTTCAGCTTCATCTTTAGTTCTTAGGAGATAAACTTTTGTATATCTTGAATAATCATCTACAAAAGTTATGTAGTAGTGTTTTCCTCCTTTACTTTCAGTGTTTCTAAAATCTTCTAGATCAGTATGAATGAGTTCTAACAGTTCAGCCTTTCTATTAGAAACATTCTTAAAGTGAGGTCAAGTATGCTTAGCTTCTACACAAATCTCACATTTGTTAAAGCTAGTTGTGTCTAGTTTAGGTAGACTATTCATATTCATTAATTTCTTTAAAGCATGAATATTCACGTGTCCTAATCTAGCATGCCACATATCAATGGATTCAACAATATAAGCAGAAGTGGTAGCTTTATTTTCATTAAATTGAGTTTCTATGACAAATAAACCATTGCTTAAAAACCCTTTCCCCACATAATCACCATTTCGGGAAAGTACAAGTTTATCTTCCTCAAAAACTAACTTAATGCCTGCCTTATTCAGAAGCCCACCACTTATCAGATTTCTACGCAAGGCAGGTACATACATAACATTATTTAAAGCCAGAGTTTTACCAGAAGTCAGCTTGAGTAAAACCTTGCCTTTGCCTAGCACTTCAGAGCTGCTATAGTTCCCCATGTACACACGTTCACCAGTGTTCCCATCCTCGAACTCGATGAAAAACTCCTTCCTTGCGCAGAAATGCTTCGAAGCGCCAGTGTCAACTACCCATTCTGAACTGTTCTCCACCAGATTAACTTCTGAGAGCACCGCAGCAATGATCTCATCATCATCTTCTACAACGTGCATCTGTGGCTTGTTGTCATTCTGGCGGTCTGAGCGGTGTTGGCATTGGTAAGCTTTGTGGCCGGGTAAACCATAGACATAACACTTGAACGTCTTTCCTTCCGGTTTGGCCTTTCCTGACTTCTTGAAGTTGGTAGCCTTCTGTGGTTTCGTCTTCTTGTCTTGATTCCCACGTTTCATGATCTTCTTAAATTTAGACTCAACCAAGTTAGCTCTAAAAGATAAATTACTCATAGAATTAGTAAGCTTATCTTTTAAATGGTTGGCTTCTTCAATCTTCATATAGCCCACAAGTTCTTCAAGCAAAATGTCTCTCTTCTTATGCTTAAGAGAGTTGCGGTAGTCGGACCAGGACTTGGGCAGCTTCTTAATGAGTACATTGGCTTGCAGCACCTCACACATTTGCATCCCTTCAGCGATGATGTCAGCGACTAAGTTCTCATAGTCATGGACTTGATCCATTATTTGGCTTGTCGTCTGTCATCTGGAATTTGAGCCATTCGCCGACAACGTATTTCTTGATCCCCGTATCATCCGTACCATACTTCTTGTCGAGAGTGTCCCATATTGACTTGGCACTCTTTTCTCTAAGGAACATATCAAATAGTTTTATTTGACATGTGGCTGAGCAGATGTCCTCGCACCGTCTTGTTGTCCTTCTCGTATTTCTCGTAGGTAGCGAGAGCGGCGGCGGCAGTTGCTAAGGCATCATCATTGAGGACCGCATCCGCATCATTACCGGCAGCTGGGGTTGACGGCATGGTAGGTGGTGGCTTGAGCAACACGTAGTCAAGATCAAGTTGCTCGAAGAATATCATAATTCTTTGGGACCACCTTCTATAGTTCTTTCCATCAAGTGCATCGAGCTTGGAAAGATCGGGAATGAGTTTGCTCAAAGGTGTCGACATGATTGCAGTTTATGGAATTCGTTTCTAAATTATTGGATATATGAACTGCAAAACTACACCGTTAGCACTGACTGGAAATATAAACAGTAATTAAGAAGAACAAATTCGTAAACCGTGTCGTGGTAAGAACCACTGCCTTAGAAACGAATTCGCCCCGATGTGTGTAATCGCTGCAGTAGGCGGACCGTCCCCCGAGGTTAACACGGTCGCTCCGAATTTCGTACACCCGAAACCAGAGTGGACTGCTGGTGGTATTGTACTTCTGATTGGAAAGCACTCAGAGAGAACTCACAGAGAGAACTTTAGAAAACACTTTGTAAGTGAATTGTGAATGTTTTTGAATGAGTTGAGAAACTGAATATAACTCTCTATTTATAGGCTAGAAATAGGGTTAAAATTGTCTATAAAATTTCAGGATTAAATCTCTTATTTGTAACAGCTGAAACGTCTAGATGAACCTGACTCAGAAATAGTCCAGATTCATTGTATCATTATTCAGCTGTTATAACTCCCGAAATTATATCATGTAACCCCTGGAATTAAATCAAATAACTCCTGTAACTCCTGATATTAACAGCTTGTCTCCTCTGTACAAAGTTGTAAATCAGTCTAGGTATATCTTAACGTTTCTGATTTAATTTAGGAATAAACTGTTTAATTTTTGATAATAAATAATTCAGCTGTTATTATTTGAAATTCAAACAGTCATCAGCAGCCTATAAATATCAGTTGATATCTTTCACATTTTCCATTTGTTTCTTTCAAAGAGAAATTCCTTAAGAATTTTCTCTAAAAACCACGACCACGACCACGACCACGACCATGACCACGACCACGACCACGACCACGAGCCGAGCCGAGCCGATCTGTGTCGTGCCAAGACAGACGGACGGCGGCGGCGGTGCGCGAGAGCCCCCCTTGTTCTCTATCACTCAACAAGGAAGTGGAATGTCAAGCCTTAAATACTATTCCCAATAGTGTTTCCAACACTATGTGGGATTGAACATTACCAACAACATGTGGATATGGGGAGAAGCAGACGTCCCCGGAAAACGACCCTGTTTGTCCGACGCTGCTGAAGATCAAAATCCCCGGAAAACATTTGATCTGATCGCTGTCAAGCTCCCTTTTAGGAACCAAGGGAATTGGTCTAGGGATGTTGCTAGGTTGAATCTGCAGATCGCGGCGGCTAGTCTCGTGACATCGGCGAAAGGGTTTTATCCAGTGCATGCTCTTTTTTGTTTCGAAGTGTTTCCCGATACTGAACGTGTTCCCCTGCAAAGAACTCGTCGGACGACAAACGATGTCTGGCTATTCAAACCGGACTTGAATTTGTTGAGGGGAAAGATTCAGCTTCCAATTGGTTCTTGTGAACTTGCACTTCCAACAGGGATAAAAGGTCGGCTCTTGTCAAACTTTGTTAATCTCAATGGGAAAAATGTAAGTCATACATTATGTTCAGTGCATAGCCAACATATTCGGGGAAAGCATCTCGAGAAGCGTATGCGACGATTCTCCATTCGGCTCATGTGTATGTATGCGGGGCGGTCGCAGCGGCTCAAAGTATCTGCATGTCCCGCTCGACTCAAGACCTTGTGATACTCGTCGGCAAGACGATCAATGTTTATTACAGGGGTGGACTTGAGGCAGCTGGATGGAAAGTCAGGACGATCCAGAGGATCAGGAATCCGAAAGCCGAAAAAGACGCTTACAACGAATATAACAGCAGCAAGTTCCGGTTATGGCAGCTCACCGAGTACGACAAGATCATAGTCATCGATGCCAATCTGCTAATTCTTCATAATATCGATTTCTTATTCGTGATGCCAGAAATATTAGCAACGGGGAACAATGCCACGCTTTTCAACTCAGGTGTGATGATCATATAGCCATCGAATTGTACCTTCCAACTCTTAATGGATCAGATCGATGTGTTCGAATCGTACAACGGTGGGGATCAAGGGTACTTAAACGAGGTCTTCACATGGTGGCACCGGATTCCTCGACACATGAACTTCCTCAAACATTTTTGGACCGGAGACGAGGAAGGCATCAAGCGAAAGAAAACCCGTCTTTTCGGTGCCAATCCACCGATCCTTTACGTACTTGTGATGAATTTAGGTATGATTTTAAAAAGCTTAAAAAGCTTAGGTACTAAACGCGTAACTTATCCTGTATTGAACCTTTCTGACTAAAAGAAACTGCTTCTTCTCCTATAAAGAATTCTTACACAACAATCACGAATATTGTTGATAATATTAATGGGAAAAAGAAAAGATCAAGATGATGTTGGGATCCACTTATCGCCTTGAATAAAATTCTCCACGGAGTAGGTATATACATGTTGTGCTGGTATCTGGCTACTCCATGGAACTCTGGTCGATACATTTGAACCCGGTCCGGAGTTCTGATATTCTCCATAGAAGAGCGTGTTCAATGCAAAGTTACCGCTCCACGGCATCCATCCGTCCGACGAAATAAGAGGTCCCATGACGCAGTTCACGTAAACCGTCCTCGAATATTCCTTCCATGGCCTTCCCAGGAAGTTCTTGTGCACTTTAGGGTTGGTAAAGTAGTATTTCATGTATTCATCGGTGCCGTTGAGCGAGCAGTTTTGGAAAACGAGACCGGTCGATTGAGCAGGATCGGTTCTTCCATGAGCTGTGACGACATTGGTCTCTCCTTTTTCGGGATTTAACTGCCGGGGAACGACCGAAATGTCACATTCTTGGAACACCGCAGCAGAGTTCCCGAAGATGAAGTCGACGGTCCCCTGGATCCGACACTTCTTGTAGAACTGGCGCAGCGAGTGAGCGTAGAGAGTATCTTGATTCCCTATGAATTCGCAGTTCTCGATGACGGAAAGATCGCTATCCGACCGGAAGGCTAACGCTTGGTGCGCATCGGGGCAAGCCGTGTTTGCGAATGTGACGCCGCTGGCCATAAATCCATCCCCAAGAACTCCTACAACACACCAATGAACCATTTGCAATCAAGTCTTAACAAATGAAGTGTTCACACAGTTGACATTTTTCCAGGTCCACGTTGAATTTTATAAATATATAAGTATGTTATTTCGATTTTCTATTTGGATACCAATAACAAATATGAAAATTTTTATTTATTTCTTTTAATAATTTAAATCGATTATAAGATAATATATGATTTATTAAACCGAGAGAATTGTAAGGTAATATTTATTTTAAAGATTCTGAACTATTTGATAACGAGCACTCAAACACTGTAAACGTTGACAATCAAATCCGGAACATTTAAAGATAACAAGTTTTTTTTATTTATTTATGACCATTCGATGAAAATGAATTTATTTTAAAATCAACCAGATTATGATTTATGATAAGTAGTTGTAATAATAAATTACAAATTTACGAAATTTTTAGTATTAAAAATGAAATTATTCTTAATTTTAATTATAACTAAATTGTTTGCACTCAATACTACTTATGTCGGCTTAAAGTATGCATTTAATATTTAAATTATCAATTTTAATTTATTTTAATTTTTAAATTTTTAATCTCTTAAAAGTGTATCTAATATTTAGATTTTATTTTATTTTAGTACCTCATTTTTATAAACTTAACGTATTTAATATCTAAGTTATTATTTTCCGTCCATTATAGTATATAAATTTTAAATTTTTTTTAAAATTCAACGTTAAATTTTAAGTAGTGATATTAAAAAAAAGATTAAATTTAAAGTATACAAATTTTTTTAAAAAATTAAAAATTAAAATATTAAAACGAATCTGATAATTTAAATACGGAAAGTTAATTTATCCTAAGATATGATGAAACTCACCGACGGTGGCAGAATCATAGCCGGTCATTCCAGGCTGCCCCACATTTAGGGAACCCGTAATTACGGTTTTACCCATCCCTTCCCCCAAAAACACCACGTTTCTCTTCCTCATCGGAACCCTCACCGTTTCCTCGTACACACCTTCCTTTATGAGTATCACGAACCGCCGCGTTGCCTCCACATTGTCCGGCGCCACGTTCACCGCCTCCTGGACCGTCTTGTAACACCCGCCGCTCCCGTCTTTACACACCGTCACGTCCGGCTTCAACGCGGCAGGGACACCCCCGCCGGAGACCAGCGCCGTCCCGTCCGACACTTTCTCGTAGAACCCGTCCCGTTCCGTCTTGGGCGGGACCCAGGATTTCACGTCGTCCCCGTAATTATCGTAAGCGACCATCATGCTCAGCGCGTTGCTGGTGTGCTGCGTCAGGGAGTACAGAAACGCCAGCGTATCGTTCACCGACTGGGTGTCATTGACGTACGTTAGCGCTCCCCAGCAGTCGGCCTGGTAGCAAAGCGCGGCGCTCATCCACGCACGCGCGTCCTTGATCTCTCGGCGCGTCAAGCTGTGAACGGTCGAGTTGATGCGGTGATCCGAGTTGGAAAGGAGCTCGAGGCAGATGGTGGCGATGTTGGTTCGGTTGAGATTGCCCTTGGAGGACTCGAGGACGGATTCGACCATCGATTGCCCCATTTTGAGGTTCTGGGAAGATACAGATATGGCGGATTGGATGATTTGGAGGGAAGTTGGGTTCTCAGGGAGAGAAGAGGATTGTGTTAGAGCGTTCTCACAAGGTTGCTGGAAACGAGTGGACCGGCATGCAAGGCGGATTTGGGAGGCGCTTTGGTGGAGGTGGTGGCGATGGGAGGCAGAGAGGTTGAAGAAAAGGGTCAGAGTGAGAACGGAAAGGAATAGAAACACAGACATTGAGATCAATAGGAGGAGAATCTTGGGTTTTCCAAGAAAGTTTTTGGAAGGTGAAGATGAAGCCATGGTTATTGGTTTGGTATTTATAATTCCATGCGATGCTGATTAGGAATTTTGAGAACCGGTGGATGGAAATGAAAATCGCAAGATAAGTGAGAGTTGGAGTCATGCGGGGAATGTTTGGTAGAATTTTCCCAGAAAATGAAGATGGAGATGGAAATGGAAAGTGTGTCATTATAGTTACTGAACATAATACTATCTCGTCCCCGATAACTTTGAGAATTGCTTTGTTGGTCGTTTCTTAACCTCAGGTATGGGTAACTTTCAAGCAATGAAAACTACACTAGCGAATGTTTGGCATCCTATGGGGCATCTCTATCACGGACTTGGGTGAGAGTCGATTTTTGTTTTGACTCTATCATGAGATTGATTTGAACATGATTTTATACGAAGATCTTTGATATTTTAATTCTCATATCCTTCTTGTGTATCGTATGGGTGAGGGGGATGATCCTATGCTGGTGTCTTTAGAGTTTGTTGACTTTTGGGTTCTTGTTAATGATTTGCTGGTTGGTTGCATCTCGAAACAAATTACTCAGCTGTTGAGTAACTTTATTGGTTCTTTCACCGAGTATGATGCTTCGGCCGTTTCGTTGGGATATAGGGGGAGCATGAGGATTCGTGTTGGGGTGGATGTGCCTAAGGCAAAAAGGAAGAAGAAAATTGCCCTTCCAAATGACAGTTTTGCTCACGCCACTTTTCAATACGGGAAGATAATGTGAGCACGAGCTCCACTGGATTGCAAGAGCATTCACAGAACTACTCACAGCTCTACTTAAGAGACAACTGTATAAAGATGCTCTGGAAGTGCTTACCATAGGGGAGGTTAGTTGCTAACATCCTCCTATATTTGCTTCAACACTGTTTTTTCTTGTTGCATCTGGATTCTTAGAATATCAGTTGATGAACTTTCTTGTCTGGAATGTTAATTGGATTTGTGGAACGAGTGTCGAATACAAATGCGTGTACATGGATATAATCAGCTTTTCTCAAGTTTTTCCATATATTTGGAGGGTCATATCTCTATTAAGATGCCTAGATATGACATAGCTTGTTAGTGAAGCTGATAATAAAGTTTAGACGATGATATATTTTTTTGAGTCTGCCAATTAATATAAGTACATTATTATTTCTTGTAGGAGGCTTTCTCACTTTGTGATCCCAAGGTCCTTGAGGTAAGATTTTCTTTCTTAGAATTGAAGAAGGTTCATTTTCTGAAAAACTTAGTCCGTGCTGTGCTTCAGTTTCTTGTTTATAGATACAAATAACAGTTACTTTAGCTTTTAGTCAACCCTATATATTCATGAACATGCATATGTTATTGAATGATTGCGTGTTTGTTCTTTAGATTTGACTCAATATCCTCCACGCTTTGGCTGTGTGTTTGATTGCAGTTTATTTACAATGTACCAATACTGCAAATAGACATGGTGTAGTGCTATTTCTTGCTTCGAGACATCAGTTGGCTTTCAGTAGTAGGAATACGCCTTGAAAAATCCAGAGAAGGACTTGAATGTTGCCGTGGGAAGGATTTTTCCCGTGTTAGACTCCTTAAAGCTGGTTGCCCCAAACTATTAACTTCTTTCAAACCGATATATACCTGGGATGTTCCGTCCTCACTGGGGAAGTCTGTCCTTTCAGAAAAAGATGAACTTTTTACTCTTTTAATTATCTGGGTATGGTGAAATTGAGAATCGGAGGGACATGGGTAGGCGTTTAAGAGTTATAATTGGATAATTGGACGGTGGCAATGTTGAGGGAGGAAGTAGCCAAGCGATCGAACGCCGTACGTCCCGACTCCATCAACCTCATCTCCGCCGGTAAAGTTTTGAAGGACGGCGATGAGTCCCAGACGTTAAGCCAATTGGGTATCAGAAACAATGCCAAGATTCTGGCCAGCCGTGTCTCCGTTGATGAAGGCAAGTCCTTGAAACAAAAGCTGATGGCCGAAGAAGAGGGCTCTCGTCGACTTGCTCGAGTCAAGTGAGTTAACTCTGTACTTAATTTTTATAGAAGCTGGGTGCTCTTCTTGATGGTTGATTGGGGGTTCTTGGTTTTATTGAAATTATGGGTTTGATCAAAGTTACTGAAATTATTCTTATAATGAGGAAAATTATGATCATTAGGATTAGGAACACGTTGAATGAAAAGAAAACTACCCAGTTACTAATCCATGGTTATCTCTATTGGCAGGGCAGCTGCCACTGCACTTTCCCAGAGACATGTAGATGGTTCGTTGCCAGTTGAAGACTTCAATATTGAACTTGAAAACCAGGGAGGGCAAAAAGTGCAATTAGAAACCGAGACTGATCAGCGGTATGGCATTTTCTCCTAGGGTACTAAGCATAGGACTAACAGTTGCCGTTGTGGCTGCCGTGTCCTGATTGCAGATGTTGCGGACGTTACCTCTCGATTTATTTCCTAAAATAACTACGTTTTTATGTTGCGATGTTGTTTGCTGTGTCGCGGTGACCTTGAAAACATTAAGATGAGGATGTTACACTGCGTTGCAGCCACAATTTAATAGTTAATACTACGGTACTAAGACAGTTGAACCGATTTTTTAACTAAAGTAAGAGATGAATGTCTTTGAACAGGGCCGTAATGATGGATTTGATGCTTCATGAAAATGCAAAGAATCTACTTAAGAGACAACTGTATAAAGATGCTCTGGAAGTGCTTACCATGGGGGAGGTTAGTTGCTAACATCCTCCTATATTTGCTTCAACACTGTTTTTTCTTGTTGCATCTGGATTCTTAGAATATCAGTTGATGAACTTTCTTGTCTGGAATGTTAATTGGATTTGTGGAATGAGTGTCGAATACAAATACGTTTACATGGATATAATCAGCTTTTCTCAAGTTTTTCCATATATTTGGTGGGTCATATCTCTATTCCCATGCCTAGATATGACATAGCTTGTTAGCGAAGCTGATAATAAAGTTTACACGATGATATATTTTTGAGTCTGGCAATTAATATAAGTACATTATTATTTCTTGTAGGAGGCTTTCTCACTTTGTGATCCCAAGTTCCTTGAGGTAAGATTTTCTTTCTTAGAATTGAAGAAGGTTCATTTTCTGAAAAACTTAGTCCGTGCTGTGCTTCAGTTTCTTATTTATAGATACAAATAACAGTTACTTTAGCTTTTAGTCAACCCTATATATTCATGAACATGCATATGTTATTGAATGATTGCATGTTTGTTCTTTAGATTTGACTCAGTATCCTCCACGCTTTGGCTGTGTGTTTGATTGCAGTTTATTTACAATGTACCAATACTGCAAATAGACATGGTGTGGTGCTATTTCTTGCTTCGAGACATCAGTTGGCTTTCAGTAGTAGGAATACGCCTTGAAAAAGCCAGAGAAGGACTTGAACGTTGCCGTGGGAAGGATTTTTCCCGTGTTAGACTCCTTAAAGCTGGTTGCCCCAAACTATTAACTTCTTTCAAATCGATATATACCTGGGACGTTCCTTCCTCACTGGGGATGTAACACCCCCAACCCGTACCCGACCCGGATATGAGTCAGGGATACTACATTGACTTTAAAACACGACTCTTAACCAATAATAGCAAAATATTTGAACTTATATTAAGAAAATACAATAATATACATATTGTAATATAAGCTTATCAAAATGTTCAGAGCATACACAACTTAACCCTTTAATTACATGCCAACTGCCATTTACATAACAAAATGACCTACTGATTAAGTTGCTTCTGATCTGGTAGTTGCAGGAGTAATGCTGTCAAGCTGCTTCACCTGTCTCGTCTATTTTTTCGGATCCTACGTGTGAAACACTCACACGCTAAGTCGTCGACTTAGTGAGACAGTAATAATAACAAGGCAATGTAATGAAAATGTCATGATCATATGAGATGAGATGCAAACATGTACTTAATCAATGTAGTATACATCATCAATATCCATACCTGTAAGCGTATGACTGTAACATTCATGAATCTGTATTAATAAGTTTATTGGCCCATGATAGCATATTGAGAACCTAAGGTATCTGAGTAATGTGAGGTTGTGCACTATGTTGTCACCACAGCTCGTATAAATGCACCGAAGTGCCGCGTAGAATTGCACCGTAGTGCCATATAATGATGTCCATAAGGACCACATATAATTCCTTAAGAATCATATACATATACTAGGGATCAAGTATGTGTCTTTCCAAGACTTCACACATGTTCCACAGAATATATATATATCCCGAAGGACCGCGTAGAATTGCACCGTAGTGCCATATAATGATGTCCATAAGGACCACATAGAATTCCTTAAGAATCATATACATATACTAAGGATCAAGCATGTGTCTTTCAAGACTTCACACATGTTCCAAAGAATATACATATGTCCCGAAGGACCGCGTAGACCCTCTACCCTTGGCATGCCAACTATACCTATAGTTCTTATCTACATAACATGGGCTTTTACATTTCACGTAGTCTATATCGCGTAGACATGTAATTTCTTACCTTTTCACATAGCTCATAACTTTTCCAACATATTCATGTCATATAATGCATTTTATATGAACTCATGTCATGTCTCATAATACAGAATATGCTCATGTACCAAGATATAAAATCTAGACTTATCACAAGTCTAGAATGAAGTATATTTCTATAATCATACTATGCATATGCACTCACCTATACTTCTTTGCCTTTTCCTCGATCGATCCTACTTGTAGATTGTTCCCGAACTCGTGTAGGCTCGGTATCTACATAAACATAATTTTCAAGATGATCATCAGATGTCTATGTCTTGAAATTAAGCTTTAATAGCTTACTAATTTAAGAAATTAATAGCTTAGTCTTTCTTTCTTTTCTTCTTTTTTTTCTCATGGGGGAATCGGTTCCCCCCTGGGGGTATCGATTCCCCTCTAGCATTCTGGAAATTCATATTCGTTGAGGGGGTATCGGTTCCCCTTGAATGGGTACCGATTCCCCTAGCCCGAAAATCCTATTTTGAGCTCGAAAATCCTTTCCTTTCAGCTCAAATATACATATTTCACTCCCTTTAATACTCTTAGCTTTCATACACTTAAACTAATTATTATCCATTCAATACCTCTAAAACTAAGAAAACTACTCATCCATATAGAATTGAAGAATCTTACTCCAATTCCAACTTGTTCTAATTTCAATTCTATTACTTCATACTTCTTAATTAACTTATTGACAAGTCAAAAATCTTATTCAAACATAAAAAACTCATCCATATCAAAATTTCATCTAAAAACTCATTTTCTAAATCTATCTCTAAAACACTTATCTTGTTGTCTTAATGCCATATAAGCTTTCCTTTAACTTATATAACATCCAAACTTCCATTTCCAATCTTAAAAATCAGAGAAACTACCAAGGTTCAGATTCTTACCTTTACTTGCAAGCTTCACGTTTGGAGAAGGAAGAGAAGAAGATAAGAAGGAAGGAAGAAGAAATGAGAGGATTCTGGAAACCTAATGCCCCACGTGGGTTCTAATATAATCCCATAACATTTTTTTAATTATAATTTTTCCTTACAAATGACCATTTTGTCCTTACATTCATTTCATATTTACTAACCATTATTTTTAAACTATATAATTATTCTACTTTAATCACCAAATGTTGAAACTTTGCAAATTAATCAGTCTGTCCTTTCAGAAAAAGATGAACTTTTTACTCTTTTAATTATCTGGGTATGGTGAAATTGAGAATCGGAGGGACATGGGTAGGCGTTTAAGAGTTATAATTGGATAATTGGATGGTGGCAATGTTGAGGGAGGAAGTAGCCAAGCGATCGAACGCCGTACGTCCCGACACCATCAACCTCATCTCCGCCGGTAAAGTTTTGAAGGACGGCGATGAGTCCCAGACGTTAAGCCAATTGGGTATCAGAAACAATGCCAAGATTCTGGCCAGCCGTGTCTCCGTTGATGAAGGCAAGTCCTTGAAACAAAAGCTGATGGCCGAAGAAGAGGGCTCTCGTCGACTTGCTCGAGTCAAGTGAGTTAACTCTGTACTTAATTTTTATAGAAGCTGGGTGCTCTTCTTGATGGTTGATTGGGGGTTCTTGGTTTTATTGAAATTATGGGTTTGATCAAAGTTACTGAAATTATTCTTATAATGAGGAAAATTATGATCTTTAGGATTAGGAACACGTTGAATGAAAAGAAAACTACCCAGTTACTAATCCATGGTTATCTCTATTTGCAGGGCAGCTGCCACTGCACTTTCCCAGAGACATGTAGATGGTTCGTTGCCAGTTGAAGACTTCAATATTGAACTTGAAAACCAGGGAGGGCAAAAAGTGCAATTAGAAACCGAGACTGATCAGCGGTATGGCATTTTCTCCTAGGGTACTAAGCATAGGACTAACAGTTGCCGTTGTGGCTGCCGTGTCCTGATTGCAGATGTTGCGGACGTTACCTCTCGATTTATTTCCTAAAATAACTACGTTTTTATGTTGCGGATGTTGTTTGCTGTGTCGCGGTGCCTTGAAAACATTAAGATGAGGATGTTACACTGCGTTGCAGCCACAATTTAATAGTTAATACTACGGTATTAAGACAGTTGAACCGATTTTTTAACTAAAGTAAGAGATGAATGTCTTTGAACAGGGCCGTAATGATGGATTTGATGCTTCATGAAAATGCAAAGAATCTACTTAAGAGACAACTGTATAAAGATGCTCTGGAAGTGCTTACCATGGGGGAGGTTAGTTGCTAACATCCTCCTATATTTGCTTCAACACTGTTTTTTCTTGTTGCATCTGGATTCTTAGAATATCGGTTGATGAACTTTCTTGTCTGGAATGTTAATTGGATTTGTGGAATGAGTGTCGAATACAAATACGTTTACATGGATATAATCAGCTTTTCTCAAGTTTTTCCATATATTTGGTGGGTCATATCTCTATTCCCATGCCTAGATATGACATAGCTTGTTAGCGAAGCTGATAATAAAGTTTACACGATGATATATTTTTTTGAGTCTGGCAATTAATATAAGTACATTATTATTTCTTGTAGGATGCTTTCTCACTTTGTGATCCCAAGGTCCTTGAGGCAAGATTTTCTTTCTTAGAATTGAAGGTTCATTTTCTGAATAACTTAGTCCGTGCTGTGCTTCAGTGTCCTGTTTATAGATACAAATAACAGTTACTTTAGCTTTTAGTCAACCCTATATATTCATGAACATGCATATGTTATTGAATGATTGCGTGTTTGTTCTTTAGATTTGACTCAATATCCTCCACGCTTTGGCTGTGTGTGTTTGATTGCAGTTTATTAACAATGTACCAATACTGCAAATAGACATGGTGTGGTCCTATTTCTTGCTTCGAGACATCAGTTGGCTTTCAGTAGTAGGAATACGCCTTGAAAAAGCCAGAGAAGGACTTGAACATTGCCATGGGAAGGATTTTTCCCGTGTTAGACTCCTTAAAGCTGGTTGTTGCATTGTGAGTTCTTTCACAACATTACTTCAGTGGCTCAATTTTTGTGTTTCTGGTCGTGAATGAGAATGCTATTGGTTGCAATGTTTAGCTAATCTCTTTTTCATTCTATTTTTGTAGATATACGAGGTTGGAGTTGTTGGAAGGAGTGGTGGCATACCATAATGGTCAGTTCGATAAATCTAAAATGGCACTGACATCTGCGCAAGCAAAATTCTCAATTTTTCCTTTACTTATTGTCCAAAGCAGCTAGCTCTTTTCAGATATCTTGTTCCGGTGGTTCATCTTTATTTGATGGTTTTATCATAAAGGGGAGAACATTGACACTCTCCAGTCTCCACTTTTTTCTGAGTTGATCAGGTTTGTCTTGGGGGGGACCATCACTGTGCCTCTCATCTCACAATACCTTATCAGAATATCTGTAGCTATCCTTTGAGCACAGGTTTAGGTTTGGCTTCAACGTGTGGATAAAATGGGAGTGTTTATCGTCGTATCTTATGAACCATGAATTCTGACTGGATTGTTAATTTGCTTGCCATTTCCTTTGCTTTTTCCACTTCTATTTTTCTCAACAATAGTTTATTTGCATCCTTCTCCAACATTAAGCCTTATTTTTTTTTTTTGTGTTGATATCAGTTACAAGTGTCTGACGAAGTCTTTTCACATGTTATGAGTATGGGATTTAAGGAACGTGATGCAAGGAGGGCATTACGTTTGAACAATCAAGATATTGGGAGGGCTGTTGATTTTCTCCTTTTAATTTTCTTTTTCTTTTATTGGAAAGGCTAAGATATTTTTTATTTGGCAGATTTGAGAAGAAACTTGCTGCTGAATCCCTTCGAGGAACGAGAATGATTTTCAAAAGGCATTAGATGGTCTGACCAATCCAGAAACTAATTCTGCCATCCAGGTTGACTGTTTTCTTTGCATGAAGTTTTCCTAATTTTTAATTTTATTGGCTATGCTTGTTTCATTGACTGTGTTTGTTGTCAGCTTGATATTGAATCAAGGAAAAGGAAACGAAAGGAACGAGCCGCAAAGGCCAGAATTGAAGAGCTTGTATCCATGGGATTTGACAGATCTATAGGTAATGAGGAAATAGTTCTAAACTGCTATACTTGTATTTCCATAGTTGTTTTTCACTTTATGATCTTAAGATTACATTGTTTCCATGTTAGATATTCTAGCAACTTGAGGTCCATAAGCTTGATAACGATTTTTTCTAGTAACATTCTGATATTTTCCTGGGTTCAGTGGCTGCTGCCGTTGCTGCCTTTCCGTCTGATGAAACTATGGAGCAAACATTGAGTCGACTGCTATCAGAATTTCAGCCACCACTCCGGTGTTGATGCTAACAGCATCAGGAATCCTTTTTCAGAGCCTAACAATTTGAACCCTGATAGTGCGAGTACCAATGACACTGGTGAAGGCCTGCCAACTGCTGCAGATGAAGAACGGGACGTGGAGATGGAAGATGAACTTGCAAGAGACATAGAAGGTGCCAATGCATTATCGGACTATGACATTGAAATTACAAAGGAAGGGGAAGCAATACAGGAGTATTTGACTCGCTTGGCCTCACCAGATGGCAAGGAAGCTCAATCTTCGGGATGAGAAAATTATTCCTGAGCAAATTACTAGTACATATCTGTGAAGAGGATGCCCCCATTGATACAGGCCTCTGTAGTGGTGGTTAATGCCAATAATTTCAGTGGTTTTATGCTGTAGAATGACAACTCTTTTTACAACTACAAAAGGCTTGTATTTTCACATTTGAATCCTTATCTCCTTAAATTATAAGTGCACAAATACCCAAATAGCGTTCATGAATGTGTTGGCTGCATGGTATTTGTATGTATAAATGTATGTTAGCTGCATGGCATTTGTATCTGCATAAATGTATGTTGCATGCATGGTAGCATCTGCATACATGTATGTTGCATGCATGGTATTTGTATCTGCATAAATGTATGTTTGATGCATGGTTTATGCATCTACATAAATGCATGTTTCATCTTCATGCTCTGAATTTGCAACATACATGGTATATGCATCTGCATAAATGTATGTTACATCTTCATGCTCTGAATTTACATCATATTATAATTTTAATGATTGAATTCATAATATTTAAATGCGAAAAAAGAGTGTTCACAAGAATTAGCAATCCTTTAATTTGATACAAATATTATTACTTTGACAAGGCTAATCTCTATAAATCTATGACTAAATGTAAGAAGATTGACGACATTCATTCGGTTGAATCATAATTATTAGATTGATCTTCGGAGTCCATCATCATGCTAATACGTGTGTCCTCAACCATGGTATCCTTGTGATCCTTTGGAAGGGCATTGCAGTTAATGGTGTGCCACACAGGTCTCTCCTCTTGGAAAAACCTACAAAATCAGGGATAATTATCACAATCTTTTATTTAAATAAATAAAAACTAAAAATGTAAATAATAATAATAATAATAAGTGGTGGCATTAGAAATATTATACAACTATCCTTTTTCTCATGGTGGCTAAGGCCGTCAAATGAGACAAAATTGATCAAAGTTACTTGAACTCGACTAAGTCAAAGTTCAATCAACACTTGATTTGAATGAACTCAACTCGAGTCCTTTTCGATCTGAAACGAGTTATTTGATACTCGACTCGAAAAGTACGCGAGCAACTCGAAAAATAATATATTAATTTTTTTTTAAAATTAAATTATTAATAATATAAACATTCATATGTTATTATTTTTTAAAAGTACAATATAATGTTTTTTTTTGTAGTTAAGGTTCATGTTCGAATTCGAACTTGAATCGGGCTTGAGTTTACGCTTCAACTGAGCTAAGTCTGAGAATGTTTTATGTTCAAGTTTTTCAAGCTCGAATCGAGCTCTAGTTTTGATTTTGAGTTTTGGTCGAGCTTGACAAGTTCAACTTTGAACTTTTTAAATTGAGTCGAGCTCAACAATACTGAAACTCGACTGTCTCATTTACGACATGCACAATATCTTTGACCCTTCCAAGAGGCACAATCAGCTCTAAGGAACTAGTATCAATAGTGTTAAATCTAGAATTTGGAGCAGAGAGAGAGAGAGACTCACGGGTGTTTGCATAGCATAGGGCTTTGAATAGTAAGTGCATACTTGCATGTGGATAACTCTGTAATGGAACTAATCATTGCTCTCGGCTCTGAGCAGACAAATCTCACCTACAAACAGAAATAACAAAGCATAAAAAGATGAGAATGAATCTTAAGATTAAAAATGCAGGACCTTTTCCTTCTAAAGGAGATCTAAAAACCATCTCACAATACTGTATCTTTGTTGCTTCATACCTCAGTTTCTCGGGGCTGATTAGTAAGATCACATAGGGTTCCATTCGTATATTGATGAGGGTGATACCTGAAATGAGACATGGCAATGGCATCATTATAGTCCTTTTCTTTATTTTCCTTCATGTAATTCGGCATAATCTTGTACTTTTCACCACTTGGAACTTATTTTTTGGGTAAAAGTTAAGGATTATTTTTGATGGGGTAAATGGAATTGTGACGGTTTTTGGCGATTCATCCATTTTGGTTTGGATGGAGCGCCCAGACTGGTAGTTCTGTGAAGGATGTAGAGAATAGATAATCTGAAGAAGATGATGAACAAGGATATAAGCTGAGAGAGAGATCCCTCCTCCAACCTTGCATGGTGGTTTATATAGACTCTTAGCGTTGGTGGCAGGTCTAGGATGATGATGGTTATCCGTAAGCTAACAGTCAAATAGATAGGACTTTCATATAGTAAATTTGGTTATGACGGATTACGTGGTCCAGCCAATGGTCATGTTAAAGTGTTGTAGCTAGCCGGAGGATATGAAGCTCCGAAGGCTTTGATAGGTGGAGTGACAGCGAGGAGGTCCGAAGAAGGTACAACAACTATAATAAAGATGACAAAGTTTGGGAGCAACCTAAATCTTAAAACATACGAAGTCTCACCTTTGAGATGCATCTTTTGATCGAGGATCCTTTAATGTGGAGATGTCGGAGAGATTCTGGTTGAAAGCAGCAGTGGCCTCTTCATCATATACACCCAAGACAAATTCCTGAACCACCTGCAATAATTCCAAAATGATAGAAAATGTACCATTAAGAAACTATAGAAACTGCCGGTGGTAGCATACATCACAGATGAAACTCTCAAACAAGTGGAAAAAAGAAAACAAGTCTAATGAAAATATGAGCACCTCAAATTCAATAAAAGATCTACCTTTTCATCTTCCACATGTAGTTGCCGCAACTGCTTTTGGTAGCAAAATTCATAAGACCACCAGCCCTCTTGCTGCAAAGAAAAGAGCTCACAACATAAGCACTAGAGGCAGGTATGAGTTAAGTGGCACGCAACACCAAAGAAGAACAAAGCCTTTCTCAATTCTTTGCATTTATGTCCAATGACAGCATCATCAATTCAATATAGGGTACAACCAAACAAACAGTGTGTGGGAACCAGGTGTTTACTCTGATAAAGCATCTATCTTTCAGTACATCCAGCAGTTCATCAGGTGTCTTCAGTTTAACCCGTTTCTCGGACTCCACAATCATGCTACTAATGTTCTGCTGAGTAACTGGCTTTAAGGTCTTGGCTTTTTCCACCTTCGGCAAGAAACATAAAAAGTTCTGTCCATCTTTATTAGGCATAAAAACAGACTCCAGATCATCATCCTGCAAAATGTTCCCGGCATTGTAATAGTAGATCATTAAAAGCGGTGAGTCCAGATTCTAAATGGCAGTATGACCCGAATCCGACGGGGAAACCCGAAACCCAATCAAGTTCGGGTTGGGTCGGGTTGAATGATATCGGGTCGGGTTCGGGTTCGGAGATTTTTTCCGGGGATTTTTTCGGGTCGGGTTCGGGTTCGGGGCAAGGTATCCCCGCCCCGATTATATATATATATAATATTTTATATTTTTTATATTAATTATATATATAATATTTTATATTTTTATATTAATTATATATAAAATATTTTCGGGTTCGGGTATAATATTTCGGGTCGAGTTCTGGGACGGGGCAAAAAAAATCCCCGACGGGGCGCCCCGATAAAAAACCCGTCGGGGTCGGGGATTTATTTCGAGTTCGGGGACGGGGCGAGCAAAACCCGCCCCGAACCCGACCCGTTGCCATTCCTAGTCCAGATGGAACTTGATAGGTTCACATCAAAGGAAAACCAGCCTACTACTAAAGCTATATTCACACCGAAAATTATGATGAGATTAAGAGGCCGAAATTTTCATTATTCTCATACCATGAATGACCATCTTTTATAGAAATGATACCAAGTTGCAATCTAGTTCGGATGCGTTCTCTCCAATTTCAAAATACAAACTGTCACACCCCGATTTTCATTGTTTTGATTTAAATTGAATTTTAATTAATTACGAGGACCAAATCATAAAAAACTTTGAAAACTTGAAGTCAATTTTCGACAATTATAGGAAGCTCAGGGACCTAAGCTGGAATTATATCATCAGTCTTTAACTTTGAAAAAATATAGGGGTTTGATGGGATTGAACCCGTGACCTACTGAAAAAAGGAATGGTGCCCAAACCCTACTGTTTAAACTATGGCACTGTTTTAATATATTTTATTAAAATATGTTTTATAGTTACTTAGCCTGGATTTTAAATTCCATATCATTTATTTTTCATTGGATTGGAACCAAAGTTAAATAAAAAGAAAAAGAATTAGGAAAGGTTTCCCAAACCCGTCGCCCCTCCGTTCACTGATCTTCGGCCGACGATGGAGTGCACTACCACCACTATTTTGTTCTCCGTCGTCCTCCGATCAAAAGCCCTCTGCCAATTTGTCGAAAGCCGTGAATCAACGATTGTTTGCTCGTCGAAAACCCAAAATGCGTTTTCTTCTCCTTGCGATTCCGGCCACCACAGGCGACCGTAGGCCCCGACACCACCACCGTTCGACTCGTCGTCCCACGCCGAGCAAAACCCGACCAACCTCTCCGTCTAAGCCCACCGTTTGTCGTGAATCAACAGAGAAAGCCTCGTCGGAAAGCTTTACCCACCATCGTGGTTTTCACAATTTTCGTGTCGATTCCGTCGTCGGTTGGCCTTATCGCCATTAGGGTTTCTGATATCTGGTTTCTAACACAAGGTACAATTAGCTCCTGATTTCTGATATTACTGTCTCCTATCTGATCTGTTTTATTGAGGTACTATCTTGGTAGGTGTCTGGAGACTCTGAGGTTCAATTAGCTGGTAAATCCTTTCTGTTCTGATTATTCATATTGGACTCCTAGATCCTAGAGGTCTAGGGTAAGTCCTTATGAATGATGTCCTGGGGAATTTCACATGGAGTATTCGGATGGAGTGTACTACAATGATTTTAAAAATCTGTTTTACTGAAATAACTACTACTGCTTTTAAACTAGGATTACATTTTATTCTAGTTTTGAAGGAACACACTAGACGTTGTTTCAATATCCTGAACCTAGTCTTCTGAACGTTTTCTCTGAGCTATAAGCTACCTGTCTGTTATCCGAAGAAATATCAGTGGAATCTCAGCTCATCACAGAAACATGTAGATGCCTGAACCAATGAGAAAATTTTAAATGTTTGCTATTTATCTGCATGTCTTTCAGCATCTTTTGGTAATTTTGTATTACTGAGCTTCCAAAGCTCACTCTTTTATTCACCATTTCATGTTAAAAGAATAAATTCAGTGCAACTATCGACATGAGTAATGGGAGTTCCTTTGGCTTTGTTTGCAGAGTACGGTACAAGTGTAATTATGCTGAAGTGTGTTGGTAGATAAAAAGTATACTAGTATATTTGAACTCGTTAGTAGGAAAAAACGTTTCAAATAATACAAGCATGTTAAGCAGAAAACTTCAAACTTCAAAATAAAAATGTTCTCGCTTACATTAATGTGTACATGTAAAAGATTCCAGGATTTTTACATGTTACTATTTATAAATTTTACGCGCTCAAGGAAATTTGCAGTGGTGAAAGAATAGTTAAGCGGTGTTATCCTACATCTCATAAAAATTGTGTTTCGTGTTCCAGATGATGCTTCATAACTTCATAAAAGATACTGTTATATACCGCAGTTCATTATACAAATCATGCTATAAGATCCAAAAGGATGAGATCAAATTTAGATTCCTTTTTCATGCTCAGAGCAACTATTCATGAGAGAGATTTGGATAAAGGATGCAGGATGAAAAACTTCCTTATTTAAGGTAGATAATCATGTACTAAAACTGCAAATGTGTGCACCGTAAAATCAGCAACTAAGATTGAATGCAAAGCAAACTTCAACGTGTTCATCAAGATTTCATCAAACCTGAAAAAGCGGAAGGAGTTTATATTCTACTCTTACTCACAGGATGGTAGGGAGATTCTTCAGAATGGAACTCAATCTTGTATTTTGGTTCACGGGGGCTTCGGCCAAGTGTGCCAGCTGTTTTTCAGTAAAGAATTAGAAAAGCATCAGAATGCAAGAAAAACTTGAAAGCAGTAGAACCAATATTGTAAATACTTAAAAAGGGTACCAGACACGGCCAATAACCCAGTTGAAATATAGTTAGATGGCAAATATGCAGAATGATAGCATCACACATTAAGATTGTCTTGGTTGCAACAATTAATAGCTCTTTCTAAAATTGATTGGAGTAGATTTATGTACTTTACATTCTAGTTTCTCTCTTCTTCTTTTTCAGTCTCTGGTTTACTAGGTTTAACAAGTTCACCCTTCTATATTTAAGAACCAGCCTTTCATTGACCCACAAACACAAAGGAACGAGAACATAAGCCAATTATCCGCCGTTCATCTTGCATGTCGGCTATGATTCATAATATCCAATTTTATCAAACAATCAGTTCTTAGCATGACTTCTCTGTTCACTCTCATGAATAAATAGTCAGATTCGACACTTATTGGTAACTCTATACAAAAACATTTGGCAAAAGGAGTTTGGATTCACAAGTAAGAAAACTAAACTCAATTGCAGAGTCTTTCTAGTTGTTTTTGTGTTTGTGGGGGGGGGGGGGGTTGGAAATACTAATGCAGAGAACACTTTAAACAGATGATAAAAATATTCATCATACTGTCATGTGAAGTATGCAAAATCTCAGGTGACCGAAACACGATTGAAATCTAGTCCCCCCCCCTTCGATTACAGCACTTCATCGAACCGAATTCCGAAACCAAAAAACCCCCCTTTTCTTACCATGAAGGGATACAGCCCTAATGAAACTCCTTCCTGTCTTTGGAGCTAATTTCATCACTCAAACACTAATAATAACAAATTCGTCAATTTCTTTAACAGATAGACCATTCCCTATTTGTGAGTGTACAAGGACAAACCATATCATATTAGTACTAATCAACAATGGGAATATATATTTGAAGTACCATCATAAGGTCTCATCATGAGCTCAACTATTCTACGTTTCACACATGAAAACAATAATTTCAAAGAGAACCCAGAACTAAAAAAACAATTATATGGATTACAAAAAAGAAACCACGAAATATGGGCTGACCTACTTGAGATGAGAAAATCTGATCGGCTAAGACATTGCTTCCCAAAATATATACAACTGCTACAAAACAAACAAACAATCTCATATTTCCTTTTTCCTTTTGAAGAATCCGAACGATATAACTTGTGCCTAGAAGAGGAGGCGGAGGAAGAAGAAGAAAGACGCAGCCAGAGCTGGTGAAGAAAGCAGGTCGAGCAATGGGATAGCGCCACGTCATGTAAAGGTGTGGGTAAGATGGGCTTCGTGTTGTTTTGTCAAAAAGCGTAAACCATTCAACACGGTTTTTTTTGGCCCAACATGACGAACCAGTAAACTATTTGGAAAAATAGGATAAGAATAAGTTTATTTGGAATCTACAGTATTTTCTATAATATTCATAAAATGAATTTTATGCATCGAAAAAATATCGTAGATTTCAAAATAAAAGTATTTGTGTCTTATTTTACAATATTTTTTCTAGACCGCTCTATTGGGCCAAAAAAGCCCAAAGCCCTCTTGTTAAAATCTAAAATCTAGGCCTTTGCCTTAAAGAAAAAGGTAAATTGCATTTGTTTAAATTATTAGTTTTTGTCCGTTTTAATATTTAAATTTTTATTTTTTTAAAATACATTAAACGTTTAGTTTTTGTTTTATTTTAGTAATCGTCAATAAAAACTTAATAGCATTACATTTTTATGGGTAAAGTATATCATTTATCACTCAACTATCTTCTCACTCCTATTATGGTATTAAAATTTAAAAAATTTCAGTTTAATTAATAAACTTTCAAATTTCTCCTATTTTAGCCACTCTATTTATTTTATTAATAATTTTTGTGACAGTATATTTTATTATTATTTTATTAATATGTAATTAAAAATGAAAAAGATTTAAATTTGAAAGTTAGAATGATTAAATTAGGAGTAATTTGAAAGTTAAGTAATTGAATTAGAAAAAAAATTAAATTTTAGTAAACAAAATAGGAGTGAGACAATAGTTAAGTGATGAACGCTGCAATTTACTCATAAAAAATGATATTCTAAAAAGAAACAAAATTAAACATTAGTTATGATTTTAATAAAAATTAAAAGTTATGATACTAAAATGAACTAAAATAAATAGTTTAGATATTAAATACGTAATATATCCTAAAGATAAATGGCCCTGAAACGGGTTTCCAAGATTTGAGTCTAATCTTCTTAAAAGAAAGGATTTGAGTCTAATCAAATTTAAACTTTTTTTTTTTTTGAATTAATCACTGGTATCCGATCTATTGATCGACTAATCTAAATCGGGTACTGCAGAGGTGATGACGACCCTCCCAACCCAGTTCGCTCCATTCGCAAACGTTATGATTCGAATCATTGACCTTATTTAAGGGACCTAGTGCCTCATCTCACAAGACTAACTAGTTGTGTTATTTAAATTCCTTTTAAAATCAACATTTTTACCATGATCTTAAGCTTCATACTAAAATACTGAATTTTTTAAATTATTTAAACACATTTTTTAAATATGTATTCGTTAAATAATTTAAAAATAAAATTGATACACTTATTTTAGGGGTCAATTCTAGAATTAATCTAAAAATAACTTTTTAAATTAATATTTCAATAAAAAAAACTTTAAATTCTAATGCATTAGATTGATAAAATTAAAGTAAAATTTATAAATTTTAAAAATAAAACCCTCCCTCACATCATAAAATTCAATTTTTTATTAAGTAATACATTTTACATTTTTAAAATAAATGTTGAGATGTAAACTCACACAAAATGAGATAACACGAGCATCGTTGACTGCTCAACCAATTAACAATTATCGAATTCAATTTATTTATATATTATGCACGTACATGCTGTGTTTACGAGTGTGTGAGCATTGATAATATCTAAGTAAGATTCTACACAGTATACTATTTAATAACAACTCTAGACTATTAAAAAAATAAATTAATTTTTTTTGGAATTTGAGATATATTTTTTAAAAAATTATACATATGATCATTTAACTATGAGTAAATTATATTGTAAATATCGATTTTTTTAAATTTTATCAATAAGATCATTTTACTATTTCAATGGCATCAATCAAATCACATGCCATTAACATTTAACTAATACGGTTAAAAAATTTAGTATAATTGCATATTTGATCCTCGTTACTAACACCTTCTATCAATTTAATCTTAATTGATAGAATGCGTAAGTAATGATGATCAAATTTGTAATTATACTAAAATTTTAGCTACCATATCATCTACTCTGCAAATATTAACGCCAAATAACTTGATTGATATCATTTAAACAGCTAAAAGTTTGATTAATAAAATTAAAAGATCCATAGTCAAAATAGAATCTATACCCAAAACAAAGTGGCCATAGGTGTAATTTACCCTTTCAAAAACGTTTGGTACAATTAACGTATTTTTTAAAACATTTTCACATTGCTTTGGCGTGGACCTAAAAGAAATATTTTTAACGTGATTTTAGAGATTGACTTGTTCCAACCAGCCCCTCAAACTTTCAAGCCAAGGAATTGCGACCCCTTTGCCGTGTGTATATTTGTTATCGTGATCCCTTTGATTTTATGCTTTTTTAATCATACAAGTAATATTTTATGATTGGAGGTAGCAAAATGGAAGGAAGGTGACAACTTACAAGTGTGTTCTAATGAAGAATGGTGGTGGCAGTAGTCAAAACAAATCTCTGCCTCTGGCCTTTTATCAAACGTACCCAACAAACCTGGAATATCTTGGGAAAGACATAAAGCAATTTGCTTTTGAGATTTAAAGCAGCCGAAAGAATTCAAGACAGCTTTTTTGTGGCGTTCACGTTAAGCTGGATTTCTGTGGAAAAAAAAATAAAACAAAAACATTATCTTTCTGAAATCCTTTCCCCAGATAAGTCTCCTGTCTTAAAGCTTTCATCAATGGTTTCTGGTTGTTCATGAAAGTTCTACCTATTAGCTGAAGTTGAGGCCTAAATTGGGATTTCACAATTTCTTGCTTGGAGGTGTTAAAGATTACGTTTTTCTGTTTTTGTTCTTCCGTGTTTGGTATCTGGGATTTCATGGTTTGGTGTGCTTGAACTGGTTTCTGAATGTTTTTGTTCATGGTAAAAGTTGCCAAAAGTTTGTGTTTTAAGGTCTCCTGCCTTCAAGTTTTCTTGTTTGGTTTTGGTTATGCATGAAGGTCTTCCCTTTTAGCTGAAGTTGAGGGATTGAGGATTCTTTTGCTTCTCTCTAAACTGGGATTTATCACAACTCCTGGCTTGGAGGTGGTAAAGATCACCTTTTTCTGTTATTTGTTTTCATTTTTGGTATCTGGGTTTTATTGGTTTGGTGTGCTTGAACTGGTTTCTGAATCTTTTATTCATAGTAAAAGTTGTCAATAGTTAGTGTTTTAAGTTCTCCTGGGAATTAATTTCATCCTTGGAAGGTGTTTGCATGTGGTTTTAGCTGGTGGGGGTTGAACCTTTTAACTTGCATAACAAGTTTGTTCAATATCAGGGTAGTGATTTGTCGTCGTCGTCATCGTCTCCTTTGATTTGTTTGTGAGGGTTTCTAGTTTGAGTTGGATTTGCAATGGGGAAGCATAGTGGAAAGAACAAGAAGTAAACAGGGCAAACAGGTGATAACAATATGAAGCAAAACAAAGTTGGGGGAAATAGTTCGAAATCGTATGATTCGGACACGGCGGTTTTCATCGCCATGTCTCGAGAACTTAAGGAAGAGGGAAACAAACTGTTTCGGAAAGGGGACCTTGAAGGAGCAATGGTGATATATGAGAAGGCTCTCAAATTGCTTCCAAAGAATCACATAGATGTGTGCCATCTTAGGACCAATATTGCTGCATGTTATATGCAGATGGGATTGAGTGAGTACCCCAAAGCAGTCCTTGAGCTTAATTTGGCCCTAGAGGTCACACCGAAGTATAGTAAAGCACTCGTAAAGAGAGCTCGGTGTTACGAGTCTTTGAATAGGCCGGATTTAGCTTTCAGAGATGTTAATGCAGTTCTTAACATGGAGCCTAATAATACCATGGCATTAGAGATTTCACAAAGGGTAAGAAGTTCACTTGAGAAACAAGGTTTACTGGTTGAATTACCTCTGGAATCCATTGAACCTCAAAGTGCTTCACAAGCTCTGAAAGTTGTCAAAGAGAAAACCAAGAACAAGAAGAGGATCAATGAAGCTCAAGATAACAAGGTTGTGGATCGAATTGAGGAGAAGAAGGTTGACGAAAATGTAGAGGAAAAGAAGGCTGAAGAAAAATATGTTGAAACGCCAAGTGCTTCCCAAACATCGAAAGTTGTCGAAGAGAAATCCAAGAAGAAGATTAGTGAACCTCAAGATGACAAGGCTGTTGATCGAATCAAGGAGAAGAAGGTTGATGAAAATGTAGAGGAAAAGAGGGCTGAGGATAAATATGTTGAACCACCAAGTGCTTCCCAAACATCGAAAGTTGTCAAAGCGAAAACCAAGAAGAAGAAGAAAATCAGTGAAGCTCAAGCTGATAAGGTTGTTGATCGAATTGAGGAGAAGAAAGTTGATGAAAATGTAGAGGAAAAGAAGGCTGAGGATAAACAGGTCGTGGAGGAGAAAATTAGCAGTAAAATGGAAGAACCAAAGAAGAGTGTCAAGTTGATTATGGGTGAAGATATAATATGGGCTCAGTTGCCACCTAACTGCAGCCTTGTGCAACTAAGGGAAGTAATTTACAATCGATTTCCTAGCTCGAGAGCAATTCTTGTCAAATACAGAGATGAAGAAGGTGATTTAGTCACAATCACTAGTGATGAAGAGTTGAGATTGGCTGAAATAGCAGCAGAATCACAAGGTTCTCTGAGGCTGTATGTTGTAGAAGTTGATTCCAAGCAGGATCCGTTCTTCGAGAGATTTAAGCGTGAAAATGGTGATGCTAGAAAGGTTATGGAAAACAGGGAAGACTCGTGTTGCATCGATGACTGGATAATTGAGTTTGCTCAACTATTCAGGAACTATGTTGGCTTGGATTTAGATACATACTTAAATCTTCATGAACTTGGTACGAAGCAATATTCTGAGGCCATGGAGGACACAGTTACAAGTGACGAGGCCCAGAACCTTTTCGACATGGCAGCTCAGAAATTCCAAGAGATGGCAGCATTAGCATTGTTCGACTGGGGGAATGTTCACATGTCCAGAGCTAGGAAGAGGGTCTATGTCAGCGAAGATGGTTCGAGAGAATCCATACTTGAGCAGATCAAAACTACCTATGATTATGCACAATTAGAATACAGCAAAGCTGGTAAGAGATATGAGGAAGCACTGAGAACCAAACCAGATTTCTATGAAGCTCATCTAGCTCTCGGGCAACAACAGTTTGAGCAGGCAAAACTTTCTTGGTATTACGCAATTACAAATAATGTTGATCGGGAGACATGGCCTTCTGAGAATGTCTTGCACCTCTATAACAATGCCGAGGAAAATATGGAGAGGGGTATGCAGATGTGGGAGGAGTTAGAACGGCAGCGCCTGCATGAGCTTTCCGATTCGAACAATGAACAAATTCAGTTGAAGAAAATAGGATCGAATGGTTTTCTCAAAGATATATCAGCAGATGAAGCTGCAGAGCAGACAATCAACATGAGTGCTATGATAAATCTGTTATGGGGTACTATACTTTATGAACGTTCAATCATGGAATTCAAACTAGGTCTCCCTGTCTGGCATGAATGTTTGGAGGTTGCCATTGAGAAGTTTGAACATGCTGGAGTTTCTCCCACAGATATAGCTGTTATGGTAAAGAACCATTGTTCAAATAATGTTGTGCTGGAAGGTATCATATGGATAGAAATTCATAACTTTCGTATCATCAACTGACATCTGCATAAACCTTGAAAGCATAACTTATATTTTGTCGCTTGCAGGCTTGGGGTTTAAGATCGACGAGATAATACAGGCATGGAATGAGATGTATGAAGCTAAAAGGTGGAATAGCAAGATTCAGTCACACCGACTAGAACCATTACTTCGACGTCGGGTTTCAAATATTTATCATGTATTGGAGCATGCATGAGTTGCATGTTGTTTCGAGTGGGATTTCCTGGGTACCAGTTGATCGCAAGACACATCTTAGTACTTGGTAGCATTTGAATCGAGATATGCAGTACTGCATTACAGAAATAGGTAAGTTGAATCTTTCTTTAGTATGAAAAACAATTTACCATGTGACAAAATATGCTGCAATTCATATCATGCCCTTCAAATCTACTAGTTTGACTCTCAATTACATTCTTATTCACCTCCCATAACATGTTTTCGGAAAACGTATATAACTGATTTTAAGCATTTCTTTCCAGGCATAACATAGGATAATCACTTGTGCAGGTTTTTTTATGCTAGTCTTTTATATCAAGCATCAAACTTGGAGTTTCAGATTCAAAGGAAACTATTGAATTCCTGAAGGATGTGTGATTCCCATTTTATAGAAATAGGTTACAAGTATATGTTTGGAGATGTCACGGAGCAGCAGGAATCTCATTTTTTTTCTGTTGGTTTCTGCTTTGGTCTTCATCAGTTTCCCTCAAAGAAGTGGAAAATACATGCTGAATTCATACTTAGTTGCAATAATTTATAGATTGTTTAGTAGATTGATTTGTTAACTTCTAGCTGCATGTTTGTCATTCTGTTCTTGAAGATTAGGTTGTGTACTCGGACGGTTTTGTACCCTGTTGATGATGACCCTAGTTTTGCTTCTTGTACTAATATGTGGTTTTAAGGATTGTGGTGAATTTATAGGTTTTGCTTTTATTTTACCATATTGTATTTGCACTAGGGATGGACGGGGAAGGGCGGATGAGAATAATCGTCCTGTAAAATTTTCAAATTCCTATGTATTTTAGATATTTTTTTTGTATATTTTATTGAAAAACTATTATTTAAACCTAAAATTGTATAAGCATACTTACCCTTAAAATTATATCACCCATACATAAAATTCTGGGTTTGTCCTTGTTTGTACTGTGTGAATTGAACCTTCCATGAGGCAAATGTGCAGAACATAAACATAAAATTTTATGTACATATCCTTTTATATGGTTTTCCCCCGAGGAAAATTCCAAATTCAGCGACAACAAATATACAATCATCTCACAATTGTTCCCTGATCCCATTGGAGATGAAGCTTTTCATATTTCCAATATACACTTACAAGCTGATAGCAGCTATGTATAATTACAGCACATGAGGCAGTTTCCTTCAGACTTTTATTCTGGTCGAAAGCTGACGAGGTTGGGGAGGTCCGTCTACTGAAGCTTCTTAATTTCAGCTATGTAAATTCTTTAGAGGATTTAAATATGGCAAACCTTCATTAGTTATGTTGGATTTCAAAGCATTCAACGACATCAATGCAGTCAGTCCTGTCAAAATCCAGCATTAGAAGAGCTTACTGACTTCATCAGGGAACAGGGTAAACGACTGGGATATTTCATATTCAGGAGCTACTAACAGGAGTAACCAAATAAACTCTCAATTCATCAACATTTAAACATTTTCAAGCCAACCTGTCATACTAGACTGCAGTAAAACGCTCACAGGTATTATGTGCGAGTGACCGTCGGCGTATTGCTGGATGAAATAATGTGACACTAGAAATACAACTCTCATATACGTCTCTGTATCGGTTTACATACAAATACAGTAATGTTTGTTCTAACAATGGGTTGAAGAAGGGCAAAACTAAACACCACCGCAAAACCCTGGGAAATAGAAGCTAGACATACCAGAAATCAACTACAAGGATTTGTTTGTGAGGTAGCAGTTTTGGAAAAGGTTTAATAGCGTCAAGGAGAGGAGATCTTTGATGTTTTTCACACCGGCATTGGTTAAACCCCCACCACATATTTCGAGGGACTGGAGGTTCTTGAAGCCTGTTTTATCATATTTAAAAAACAGGTGTAAGAATATGGAACACGAAAATTCATATGACCTTGAATGTGAAACACATGACACTGGCTTAGTTTTGCTTTTATCATCTGGAGACCTTGAATCTGTCATTCACTTTCGTGACCGACGGTCGCCGAATTACAGATGCCGGGATTTCAGCTTTGACAAGTTAGCATTTTCACTTTTGTACTATCCTCCTCTGTGTGTAGAAGGTAGTGGTATTCTTTTTGTACTATCCTCCTCTGTGTGTAGAAGGTAGAAGTATTCTTGTGTGCTTGCTATTACGGCTTCTGAAATTGGATTTTTATCTTTTGTTGAAGCAGAAGTTTTGCTGGAAGGTAACGTATGGAGTGAAATTCATAGCTTTTGTGTCGTCAACCGATATCCGCATAAACCTTGAATTCATAACTTATATTTTGGTAGACGTATATAATTTGTTTCTGGCATTTATTTCCAGGCATAACATAGGATCGTACCTTGTGCAGGTTTTTATAAAAATAGGTTACCAATACATATTTGGCGACGACGTTGAGCAGCAGCAAGGATCTCATGTTTTTTTTTTGTTGGTTTCTGCTTTGTTCTTCATCAGTTTCCCTCATAGAAGTGGAAAATACATGCTGAATTCTCAGTTGCAATAGTTTATGGGTTGTTTAAAGACTAGGTGGTTTTACTAACAGTTCTGTATTCGGCTGATGATGATCCTAGTTCTGCATGTTGTATTACTATATGGTTTTAAGGATTGTGGTGAATTTGTTTTCAGGTTTTTCCTGATTTTACCAGATTGTATTTGCATTGTGCATAACATAAACATAAAATTTCAATATTCTTTCTAAGGAATTTTCTCAGAATAAATTAATTTTCTTAATCTCGATATTCTTTCGAAGGACATGTTCAAACACTGGTGGTTGAAGAAAAATAAGACTTGCAGCAAAAAGATAAAACTACTGAGATAAAGGAAGAAATTTGATGTTCATGGAGAAAAAAAGGTATTCTGTAGTATATTATTTACTATGGAGAAAAATAATGAAATATCTATCTATAACATGTTCTATTTCCTAATTGATCAATCAATCACCTAAAAGCAGCCAATTTTAGTTCCCCCTACGGCTGAACCTTGCAAGCAGGCACAATAACGCCTGGCATGCGAACGAACACAATGGACAAAGGAGGAACCATTATCGGCTTCGCCGAAATCACATGTAAAGGCCTCAATGGAGGTATGATCTCTGAAGAATTTACACTTAAAACGTTTCCATTAAGTAGAATGGTTTGGCTCTGCAAATTTCCATCTTTTGCTGTTAGATGGTATTCCTCTCTTCTTAGTCTTGCATAGATGGCTTTAGGCAGCTTGATGATCGTTGTTTTATGGATTTTGTGATTATGGTGCCAAGTATGAGACCAATGCTTGTGTCGCAAGGTCATTGTACTATTGAACTCGAGCTTAGCCTCGACGGTAGTGCTGTTGTCTAGGTTGATCAAAAGTAGTGTGATGCCTTTCTGCAAGATATAACAAAACTTTGGTCAAAATCTTAGAAGAGTAAGATTACTTGTTTTGATAATTGCATATGAGATGATGAACTAACTGATTGTTTTGCACAGTGGGTGTAGGATCGGATCTTTTCGGTCCCGTTGAAGCTAGTCGAAAGAACATTTCTTCCCATTAGCCGGTGCCAAAGAAGAGCGCTGCAACAGAGAAAGAAGAACATTATGAATATCTCAAATAGGCTGTGAGTCTCGTAATGAAAGAATTTCAGACAGCAAAATAACCTGTAGTAGTCTGGATTTGGTTCGAAGTTGGTGGTGTTTAGTAAACCATAATTTCCACCAATCAGTGCTTGTCTGCAATACGTTTTCATATCATACTTGGATGCCATGCCGAGCTGATCTCAATACCAGAAACTGAACACGAATGCATTTGTAACAAGAGGATGGCCGCTATTGTAAGCTCCTCCGGCCTCGCCCACCCAGGCAATTGCTGAAGTTGGAGAACTCTTGATGATGTTTTGGAGGCCGCTGAATGTTTCGGACTCACCTTCGAGAACAGATGGATCTAGAATCTTTTCGACGAGATTTTCATCAACTCCTACAGAGAGAAAAACGACCGTCAAGTCCGAACCTTCTTTCATGTCTTGACCTACTAGAAGACCCAAGAACCATACCTGGACCAAGGTTGTATATGTGGTGAGTGACAACATCTACGAATTTGATTGTCTTATTTATGTATTCTTTGAACCAATCCGAGTCATAGAACCCGCCAGGTGCAATAATCATCGGCTTCAAATCGACATTCTTGTATACGTTCTCCACTACGCTTTGAAGAGCAATGGTGTCAGCTGCATACTGGTCTGCTGAGACCCGAGTGCCGACACCGCTCCCGGACAATTTATTTCCTGACAAGCAACAGATAAATAACATGCTTCATTTCGACCTTGTCATAACCATTTTTAAGTGAAACAATTAAATATTATTTTAAAAAAATGATTACGACTTTATTTTGAAAAAATTGGGTGATTTTGAATTGATTTGAATAAAATTGAAAAGAGTCGTCATCGACCTTTGGGTTAGGTAGGTTGAATACCTAAAAACGTCTTTTAAAACAATTTTAAGAAAAATCATTTTTTAAGACAAGATTCGGTCTGCGTTACCAAAGATTCATTTAAAGTGATTCGGAAGTCGGTTACGTGCGGGGAAGGGTAAACACCCCCACAACGCCCAAAATTGGTACTGTGTCGCTTACACATCGTTGTAAATGGTGGAAATTATAAATCGAATATAAAATTAAAATATGATCTATTTATCGAACATTGATTAATTTGCTTCGAATTAAATAATTAGAGAAAATTCTTTAACTCGAAAAGAAATCTCGAAATTAGCAATCCTCCATCGGGAAAGCTAACTCGACTATTTCTTATCCATAAAGAATATTTCCCTCTTGATAAAATGCGAATCGAATATAAATAAAATTGACGTTTGCATACAACAAAATAAATTGTAAAATTGACGTTTGCATACAACAAAATAAATTGATTAACTAAAAAATGAATCGAAAATAAAATGAAAAAATTTGAAGTTTACATAAAATAAAGTAAATTGTTACACACATTGCATCATTTAAACAAATTAATTAATAAAATATACTCAATTTATTTCAAGTTCCTATGTCGTTAAAATGCCGTATGGGATCGCACCACTTCGACCAAGTGATACTTTCCACGCTCATTCTACGCATACGTGTTCTTGAAAATAAAAACCAAATATTTCATACATAGATAAAAATATAATATAAAAAATGTAATTGCAAATACAAAAATAAAATATTTACGTTAAATGAAATTAAGAACATTATTTGCATAATACAAATAACCGAATAACAAGTACAATAAAATCATACATAAATGACGAAAATAAAATATTCACAAATGTCAGGGATAAATTCGAACATCAACCAAAATACCTAACATATAAAATCAGGGGCTAAAATGAAACTATTACAAACATTGGGACCAAAGTCAAATATCCACAAAAATGACATAACATACATTAGTAGGACTAAAATATAAACAAGGAAACATAGATGCCCAAAACAAAGGAAAATAAAATAGACATTAAACCAAATATATTAAAGAACAGAAAATGACTAAAATACAAGCAATTAGAACTTGAAGCCAAAAATTCAAAAATTCAAAGTTATATTCAGTGATTAAAATAAAATAATTACACAATACGGGATCAGATTCAAACATTCACGAAAGTAGTAATATAAAAGAGTAAGGACTAAAATGAAATAAACAGAAACATAAAAGATCACAAAGTAATTAAACCAAACATCAAACAATGACTAAAATAGAATATATACGAATATGGTGACCAAATTCAAATAACAGTAAAGATAATAAAATGCATGGGATCAGTGATTAAATTGAAATATTTGAAAATATTAAATCCAGAATCAAATATAGACAAATATGATATAAAACATGAACATTGACTAATATATAACATTTGCAAATTTCATGACCAAATCCGAATATCAAAGGAAAATGCACAATAAACTGAAACAGTGACTAAAACGAAATAAATATAAATATCACAACCAAATTATAATATCATCAAACATAATATACAAATTAATGACTGAAATGAAATCATTAAAAACTAAAAGGCTCGAAATAAAACAGTAATAATTTCATTAAATGACTTAAATAAAGCATTACAAAGGAGAAGGGACCTAAAGTGTAGTTACCCCATGCTTGCAAAACACGGGTGCCCAGACCCTTGAAACGACGCCGTTTTGAAACCCGTTTAAATACCCCCTTTATATGTTTGAAAATTCATCTCCCTTTATTCTTCTCCCCTTCCATTTCACAGAAAGAGAGAAAGAGAGGAAGCTCTCTGGAGCTTCAACCGAAGCCCAGAATCTGAGGAGGCTTCGCCGTGCCGGTCGCCGTTGGTCGGCGATCACCGCCGTACGCCGCCGCCAGAAAAGAGAAAGGAGGGCACCAACTGAAATGCCTCAACGCCCTGGTCATGAATCCGGGGTTAGTTTCCCCGAAAAAAGGCTCAAACGCTGTGAATCTATGAAGAACCCTTCGGATTCTTCGACTCCGGCGACCTTAGATTTCAACGATGGAACGAGGTAAGGGTTTCTCTCCTTGGTTCCTCTACACTCTCCGTATTTTTTTCCCTATTTCCTTTCTTTTTATGTTTTTATTTTTTTTTTATCTTCTCTCCTCTCTGATTTTCTTTTTTCTCTGCAAAACCCGAATGGTCCCTTATCACATATTTCTCTCTTCTTTTATGTTGATCTCTGTGATTGGTTTGATGGATGATTGATGTTGTCAATGAATAGATATGGCCATGGCAGGATTAGATATGCCTTGGGATTTCTCTTGTACTTGCATCTTATTTTTTTATTGATTTTTATATGTTCTTCACTGTTGATAGATTGATGGAGGGACCTTCGGTCACTGTGGATGCAGGCGGCCGGCGTCAGAGGCTGTCGGTGAGGGGATGCTTGGCTTGAGCGGCGGCTAGAGATGAGAAGTTTGGCTTGTGAAGCTCATGCGCCTGAGAGAGTTGAAGCGGCAGTGGCTGGCTTGATATTTTAGGGTTAGAAAACCCTAATCTATTGAGCTTCGAGCCGGGTCGGTTCAAATCCGGGTCGGGCTCCAGTTGGATTTTGGATCTTGGGGTTGGGTCACTTGTGAACTTGTATGTATTGGGTCATGTCTGTTGGGCTTGGTGTTTGGGGTCAGATTGTGAAGCCTACAAAAATTGTGATATGTAAATTAATAATAATAATAATAGTAATAATAATAATATAACAATAATAATAAATATTAAATAAAAAAAACCGGACAAAAACGGGTGTCTACAGCTGCCCCTCTTTGCACATTCTTGTGTTAACAAGAATAGGGCAAAGACGATAAGATAACTCGTTTTTGTCTGGTTCTCTTCCTTTTATGCTTAGAAATTTGATAAGGTTTGTTGGGGACGACACTGCTCATACATGATGAAGAGTTCTGGTTGTTTAAGGGTGACACGGTTCCTACGTGATGAGGAAATCTGGTCGGGGGATAACACGGCTCATACGTGATGAAGAGTTCTAGCCATCTAGGGGTGGATGATAACTCGGTTCCTACGCGATGAGGACGGTTGGTTATCTAGGGGTGACACGGCTCTTACGTGATGAGGAGGTCTGGTCGAGGGATGACACGACTCATACGTGATGAAGAGTTCTGGCCATCTAGGGGTGGATGATAACTCGGTTCCTACGCGATGAGGACGGCTGGTTATCTAGGGGTGACACGGCTCCTAAGTGATGAGGAGGTCTGGTCATCTTTAGGGATAATGGTTTCAAGGGAAACCGACTCAAAGATAAGTTGTGCTTCAAAAGAAACAGACTCAAAGATTTGTTTCAAGAAAAACAAACTCAAAGATAATGTGTTTCAAAAGCAACTGTCTCGAAAGAGACAAAATTCATTTCAAAGGAAACGACTTAAAGATGACGTTTAAAGGGAATTGTCTCAAGCGAGACAAAATTTGTTTTTAAGGGAAATGTTCTCAAAGATCGGTGTTTCATAGGAAACTGTCTCAAATGAGACAAAATTTGTTTCAAGTGAAACGATCTCAAAGATGTTTGTTTTGTTGCAATGGAAACAGACTCAAAGATGGTAAATTTTGTTTCCAAAGAAACAAACTCAAAGATTTTTCTAAAAAGAAATTATCTCAAAAGAGACAAAATTTTGTTTCCCAAAGAAACATATTCAATGATTTTTCAAAAAATATTGTCTCAAGATAAACAAAACTTTGTTTTTCAAAAAATTGTATCTAAGTGAAACAAAAATTTGTTTCCAAAGAAACAAATTCAAAGATTTTTCTTCAAAAGAAACTGTCTCAAGGGATAAAACCTTGTTTCCAGAGAAACAAACTCAAAGATGATATTGTTTTAAGAGAAAATGTCTCAATAGTCAAAATTTGTTTCAAGGGAAACGACTCAAAGATGGTTTTATTTCAAGAGAAACAAACTCAAAGATTTTGATTTTTTAGAGAAACTACCTCAAGGGAAATAATATTTGTTTTAATAGAAACGATCTCAAAGGTGGGTGTTTCAAGAGAAATTAACTCAAAGATAGGTTTTTGAAAAGAAAGGACTCAAAGATTTTTTCATGAAAAACTGTCTCAAGCGAGACAAAATTTTGTTTCGAAAGAAAAATACTCAAAGATGAGTTTGTTTCCAGTGAAATAAATTCATAATTTGGAGAATTGTCTCAACTGAGACAACATTTGTTTTAAGAGAAATTGTTTTAAACGAGACAAAATTTGTTTTTAGAAAACTGTCTCAAGTAAGACAAAGTTTGTTTTTTGAGAAAACGATCTCAAGTGAGATCAACTTTGTTTAATGTGAAATAAATTCGAAATTTGTATTCTAAGGAAAAATGTCTCAAACGAGACAGAATTGTTTTGAAAGAAATAATAATCTCAAGTGAGATAATTTTGTTTTAAGTGAAGCAAATTCAAAATTTGTATCTCAAAGGAAAAATGTCTAAAGCGAGATGAAGTTTGTTTTAAGAAACAACAATCTCAAGTGAGATTAATTTTGTTTCAAGTGAAGCAAATTCGAAATTTGTATATCAAAGGAAAAAATGTCTCAAGCGAGACGCAATTTGTTTTAAATTTCTCAAAATTTGTGGAAAATGTCTCCAGCTAGACATAATTTGTTTTAAAGAGAAAGTTGTCTCAAGCGAGACAAAATTTGTTTTTAAGAAAACTACCTCTAGTGAGACGACACTTTTTTTTAAGAAAATAATCTCAAGAGCTCAAAGTCTGTCTATTGATTCCTGCATGTTGAGGAAACGTCTTCAGAAGATCTGATTGTTGACTTCAGGAAGCCAAATATGTGGGTTGCATTGTTCTTTCAGGTTGAAAACATCTGGTTATTTCCGAGCTTTTATTTCCTGAAAAGATCAAAATGATGCATTTTTGACTATCTTGGATGTTATGATGGATGTCAAGATGAAATTTATTTGATTTTTATTGAATTTGTCCTCAAGTGAGTAGAAAAATGTCTTTAATACACATGATGATGATTGCAAAGACACAAATTTCATGTGTTATGTATATATGTATGTATGTATGAGTTGATGTATGTTTGTATGTATGTATGTATTGATGTATGTTTTCTTGATTTGGAAGGAGAATAGTTGTGAGAGCAGCCTTCACTAGATATTTGTCGAATACTAAGATATGCCTCTAGAGATTATCTTGTTTGGAAATGTTTTTCTTCTTCTTTTATTTTTAAAAGTTTGAAAATATCAATTAGATGAGTTTTGAAAAATGTTTAATCAAAGATTTGAAAATATTGCCCCTTTCTAGGTTTCACAGTTGACAAATCATAGAACAATAGTTCATTGAATATCAAAGAATTAATTACACTTTTAATCCTTCAATAAATTATAGCTATTTGACAAGTGTCAAGATCAATGTTATCTTTGAGAAATGGTTAAGGAAAAAAGGACAAAAAAATCTCAAGTGGTTATTTTTGGTCAAAAGTATGGTATTCTCATTTATTTGATGTTCTCTGATCTGATGGAGTAGCTTCTGTACTCAGTTATTGGAAGTGTTCTCTGACTCCCAACTCTCATGTTCTCATTCATGTTGTGTGATGCCTCATCAAGGGATTTGTGCAATCGTCTCCTATGTAATAATCTTCATATTCGAGCCGCCCTTTCAGGTTTTCAACTCGAATCCTCCTTTGGTTTCAAGACGTTACTCAGAATTTTACGTCTTGAACCCCCCTTTGTTATTTTTCTCTATCATGCATTAAAGATTTTAGAAAACCTTTATAAGTAAAATATTAATCCAGATAGGCGGGATGAAATATGAGGATAGTCTATTCCGCTTAGAAATCCATGTATGATTAGAAGGGACTTGTAAGGCACGTAATGTAGGTCATGGTTCAGGGTTATGAAAGAAAGGGATAAAAGGCCCAAACATGTGTTTTAAGGGTATTTGAACCAAGGATCAATTAACTCTGATGCCTTCGATCTTGTTTTGCTCAATTTGAATCTACTCGCATATCTTTCTCTTGATGTTTTATGATCTTCGAGTCAAGTGATTCTAGAGTGATTGTGTTTGATTAATTTCACGGTTTGAAGCTCAATGCGTCATTTGAGTCAGGAGACTCTTTGTCTGTGTTCTTTGTCCTCTTTTTGTTCTTTGCTTTTTCTTTGTTGTTGTTTTTTTTTGCTTTGTTTTTTTTTCTTTGTTTCTCTTTTTCTTTGTTTTAATTGGATCTTCGCATTTGACATTTGGTTCAACTTTCGGTATCTCATCTGGATTGATGGTCTTCACTCCTGCGAGCAGATTTCCTCCACCTTGCCCCCCAATATGGAGGGTGATCCTTGATTAGGGTTGAATCAGAAGAAAATATCTTTCAGGCTCAAATGGGGACACAAGGGATATATTTTCTCCTTTTGTGAAGGGATAAAGAAAGAAAGCCGTTCATCATCTCATACACAGAAGTCCTTGCAGAAGAGGTATCCCCAGAGGGATATATTTTCAGGATTAATTTTTATTTAAATGAAAACAATGTAATTAATGCATGATAGAATTATTTTGAATGAATTCTATTTTTTCTTTTCGCTTTTTCTGCTCTCAGCATGTCTCAATTGCTCATGCTCGTCTTCAGAAAATTGATGCGAGATGCCCCACACTGTGTATTCTTTGTAGGAATGTTTATGTTCAAGTGAACATCTTGTACTCAATGTCTGTAGGTTTTATTGGTAGAAAAATGTTGGTTTTACGTCTAAGAAGACGATTGTGACTTTATTGACTCAAAGAAAGGTATGGGTATGACTTTTGTGTCTAAAAAAAATAAATGCAGTGTTTCAAGGTGGAAAGAATGTTTCAAGGCCTTAAAGAGAGGGAATGTTTCAAGGTCGAAAAGAATATTTCAAGGTCTCAAAGAGATAGAATGTCAAAATTTGGTTATTTGGTAGTGACCAGGAATTATTTCGGGTAAAAATCGAGATTTTATTTTGGGTTTTAGACGGGATAAGATAGGTCCAATCTTGGCATATGTCAAAGATCTATAATTCTTGAAGAATTAAGAGAATATGTAATTCATTTGATATTCAAAGAACTCAAGATTAAAATTTGTTCCATTATTCAACCTTAAAAGGTAGTATAAATTCAAGTATTAAGATTAAAAATATTTAAGCAAATATAAAAGATATAACAAAATGAGTTCAAACAAAACAATCTCTCAGTTCAAGTATTAAATGCAATGCCCCAATTTTCTTCTATTGTACATGCCCTGACTTCATCACATTCTGGATCTTGATCTTCAGTGTCTTACAATTCTCAGCGGAATGACTGAAGCTTCCTATGTTGTAGTTGTACACGAGATCAACATCATGGACCTCCAGGAACGAGGACTCTTTTCTCATATCATCTTGGAAGACTCAATCCTACAACCAGCCGAACAAGCTCTCGTCGTAATGGTTTCAACTTCTTACTTCTATTCTCAATGTGGTTAGAACCGCTTCATCGAATCCTCCACTGATTAATTCCATGTTTTCATGAATGATGCATGTGAAAATGCATAAAAATAAAATACAAATGCAAAATCCAAAGATGCGAATGCAGATGCAAAAAATGTTGATCCCAACGATGAATATCATAGAATAATTTTCACCAGAAATAAAAGCCTTCACATTACAAGGCAGTCCACTTCACAGACATGTCTTCGCTTAGATGGTTGAGTCTGAAGTAGATCGCTTCTTCGTCTCGGATCTTCGTCCTTGAAATGATGCCCCTCAAGCGTTCTGTAACCTAACTCCGTTTATGCCCCAGTAATGTTGAAGTTAGTGTGTCACTCCTTGATAAATAGTGATGAAATGATTGTAGATGAGAATATACTGCTGGATTACTCTTTGTCTCAATGGATCATCTTTTTAGTCTCGTATGTTGCACAATCTTCGAGCTCACTGCTTCGTCTCGGATATATTTGGAACTGATGCCCCTCAATGCTCTGTAAAACTAACTTTGTTAATGCCTAGCCGGTGCTGAAGCCATTGCGTCGCTCTTTGATGTGTAGCGATGACATGATTGTAAATAAGAATCTACTGCTGGATTACTTCTAGGATCAGTGGATCACCATTCCAGTCTCGAATTATGGACGATCTTCGAGCAAATCTCATTTTTGTGTTCTGAGCTTCTTTTAACCCTCAGTGCAGTCTGTATACGAGACTGCTTGATTGAAAACTTTTACCTCTTCTTGTGAAAATTTCTCTCTCGAATATCCCCTTGCGGAACAACACTTTTCACATTATGTCATGACGATGCAATGCAATGCAAAGAAGGATAAAAAATGACAAAAACAAAATAAATAAGTTAGTGTATAAAAACAAAAGAGAAAAACGAGTTAGTATGTGTAAAATAATTTATACGGATAAAAATGTTATTCAAAGATGAATATAACACCTACCCGACATGATATCTACCCTAACATGCTTTAATAGATAACAATCCTACCCGGACATGCTTTCTACCCAAAATTATCTATTTTCAAGAAATTGGTCCTAATCGCATGGTATCTAGTTCGCATGCTTTTATTCAACAGAATATGAAACGAAAAGGAAAGGTTCAGAAACGATCCTCCTTTGTGTACACCTAAGTTGGGTACCTACTAACGGACAAAGGTTCAGTATCACTATACCTAGGGTGATCGCTCTATGGTTCACTATATGCATGGTTTCGACTCTAACAGAAAAAGGGAACTCGAATTGTCCTTGATGTCGGTGCCCCCTTGGGCTGCCAGACCCTCAATCCTCACCCATTACAGGTTTCAAACGGAACGAGTTCAATTCGAGGGGATTCACTACCTTATACCCATACGAGGAATAAATCCCTACGAAGGTATAAGGTATGTATCCCATGGGTTATTTGCTAAAACTCATACGAAGAATAAATTCTTACGAGAGTAAAGCATTCACCCCGACTAATTTGGATCAAAGCTCGTGTCTAGAGCTTATGTTATGCAAATGTATGTGATGTGTGAGAGGAGGAACGTACCTACCTTTGACTCAAAACAGAAAAGAAAAAACACGACAAAAACTTGGACCGATCTGAAAGAAAAAAAATCAAATGTTAGTATGACAAATAAAAAATGAAGCAATTAAAAACTTCAATAAACGGATCATAGATTAACTGAAGACTCGAACTCATAAATTCGACCACAACGACAATGTGTAAGCGACTTACAGCTCGACTCTAAAAAACGTCCCCAGCAGAGTCGCCAAGCTGTCATAACCATTTTTAAGTGAAACAATTAAATATTATTTTAAAAAAACGATTACGACTTTATTTTGGAAAAATTTGGTGATTTTGAATTGATTTGAATAAAATTGAAAAGAGTCGCCATCGACCTTTGGGTTAGGTAGGTTGAATACCTAAAAACGTCTTTTAAAACAATTTTAAGAAAAATCATTTTTTAAGACAAGATTCGGTCTGCGTTACCAAAGATTCATTTAAAGGGATTCGGGAGTCGGTTACGTGCGGGGAAGGGTAAACACCCCCACAACGCCCAAAATTGGTACTGTGTCGCTTACACATCGTTGTAAATGGTGGAAATTATAAATCGAATATAAAGTTAAAATATGATCTATTTATCGAACATTGATTAATTTGCTTCGAATTAAATAATTAGAGAAAATTCTTTAACTCGAAAAGAAATCTCGAAATTAGCAATCCTCCATCGGGAAAGCTAACTCGACTATTTCTTATCCATAAAGAATATTTCCCTCTTGATAAAATGCGAATCGAATATAAATAAAATTGACGTTTGCATACAACAAAATAAATTGATTAACTAAAAAATGAATCGAAAATAAAATGAAAAAATTTGAAGTTTACATAAAATAAAGTAAATTGTTACACACATTGCATCATTTAAACAAATTAATTAATAAAATATACTCAATTTATTTCAAGTTCCTATGTCGTTAAAATGCCGTATGGGATCGCACCACTTCGACCAAGTGATACTTTCCACGCTCATTCTACGCATACGTGTTCTTGAAAATAAAAACCAAATATTTCATACATAGATAAAAATATAATATAAAAATGTAATTGCAAATACAAAAATAAAATATTTACGTTAAATGAAATTAAGAACATTATTTGCATAATACAAATAATCGAATAACAAGTACAATAAAATCATACATAAATGACGAAAATAAAATATTCACAAATGTCAGGGATAAATTCGAACATCAACCAAATACCTAACATATAAAATCAGGGGCTAAAATGAAACTATTACAAACATTGGGACCAAAGTCAAATATCCACAAAAATGACATAATATACATTAGTAGGACTAAAATATAAACAAGGAAACATAGATGTCCAAAACAAAAGAAAATAAAATAGACATTAAACCAAATATATTAAAGAACAGAAAATGACTAAAATACAAGCAATTAGAACTTGAAGCCAAAAATTCAAAAATTCAAAGTTATATTCAGTGATTAAAATAAAATAATTACACAATACGAGATCAGATTCAAACATTCACGAAAGTAGTAATATAAAAGAGTAAGGACTAAAATGAAATAAACAGAAACATAAAAGATCACAAAGTAATTAAACCAAACATCAAACAATGACTAAAATAGAATATATACGAATATGGTGACCAAATTCAAATAACAGTAAAGATAATAAAATGCATGGGATCAGTGATTAAATTGAAATATTTGAAAATATTAAATCCAGAATCAAATATAGACAAATATGATATAAAACATGAACAGTGACTAATATATAACATTTGCAAATTTCATGACCAAATCCGAATATCAAAGGAAAATGCACAATAAACTGAAACAGTGACTAAAACGAAATAAATATAAATATCACAACCAAATTATAATATCAGCAAACATAATATACAAATTAATGACTGAAATGCAATCATTAAAAACTAAAAGGCTCGAAATAAAACAGTAATAATTTCATTAAATGACTTAAATAAAGCATTACAAAGGAGAAGGGACCTAAAGTGTAGTTACCCCGTGCTTGCAAAACACGGGTGCCCAGACCCTTGAAACGGCGCCGTTTTGAAACCCGTTTAAATACCCCCTTTATATGTTTGAAAATTCATCTCCCTTCATTCTTCTCCCCTTCCATTTCACAGAAAGAGAGAAAGAGAGGAAGCTCTCAGGAGCTTCAATCGAAGCCCAGAATCTGAGGAGGCTTCGCCGTGCCGGCCGCCGTTGGTCGGCGATCACCGCCGTACGCCGCCGCCAGAAAAGAGAAAGGAGGGCACCAACTGAAACGCCTCAACGCCCTGGTCATGAATCCGGGGTTAGTTTCCCCGAAAAAAGGCTCAAACGCTGTGAATCTATGAAGAACCCTTCGGATTCTTCGACTCCGGCGACCTTAGATTTCAACGATGGAACGAGGTAAGGGTTTCTCTCCTTGGTTCCTCTACACTCTCCGTATTTTTTTCCCTATTTCCTTTCTTTTTATGTTTTTATTTTTTTTTATCTTCTCTCCTCTCTGATTTTCTTTTTTCTCTGCAAAACTCGAATGGTCCCTTATCACATATTTCTCTCTTCTTTTATGTTGATCTCTGTGATTGGTTTGATGGATGATTGATGTTGTCAATGAATAGATATGGCCATGGCAGGATTAGATATGCCTTGGGATTTCTCTTGTACTTGCATCTTATTTTTTTATTGATTTTTATATGTTCTTCACTGTTGATAGATTGATGGAGGGACCTTCGGTCACTGCGGATGCAGGCGGCCGGCGTCAGAGGCTGTCGGTGAGGGGATGCTTGGCTTGAGCGGCGGCTAGAGATGAGAAGTTTGGCTTGTGAAGCTCATGCGCCTGAGAGAGTTGAAGCGGCAGTGGCTGGCTTGATATTTTAGGGTTAGAAAACCCTAATCTATTGAGCTTCGGGCCGGGTCGATTCAAATCCGGGTCGGGCTCCAATTGGATTTTGGATCTTGGGGTTGGGTCACTTGTGAACTTGTATGTATTGGGTCATGTCTGTTGGGCTTGGTGTTTGGGGTCAGATTGTGAAGCCTACAAAAATTGTGACATGTAAATTAATAATAATAATAATAGTAATAATAATAATATAACGAAAATAATAAATATTAAATAAAAAAAAACCCGGACAAAAACGGGTGTCTACAGACCTAATAACCGATAATGTATCGAGAATTCAGACATTTCATTGGTAGTTACCCAACTCCCAACCATGAATGGTATAGTTCTTTTTGACAGTAATGAATAAAAGATTAGGCATTGGTGTAGTTCCAAGCACCAACCGCTTCACCATTAGGATGAACAGTTCGACCAGCAGGAGCATTTAATCCAAAAATAATCTTAGCCCTGAATTATGAAACAAATTAATGGTCGAATTAAACATTCATATTGGTGTATGTTCATTATATGCAAATGTATATATATATATATATACCCTGATTTTTGAAAGAAGGAATTGATTTCATCCCATCTATTCATGGGTAAACATCCATTTGTAAAACCAAACATCTCAGATGTGTTTCTGGCAAACGAAGTGCAGTGTTGATTGTCATCTGTCCCATATATGACAAGGTCACTGTGGTGAAGAACATCATCTGAACACCAAAAGCAAAGAGATTACATTACCGGATTGAGAAGACCAGCAAGACCCCAACTGCAAGTACCATAATCACACTTCTCAGGAGGCCACCAATCCAAAGTAGCACATATGAAATCTTCATCTATTATACCAATGGCAGCTTTCCCCTCGATAACAACAGTTCCTTCGATGGCTGCATTAGCAGCTTGTGAACTTGCAAAACCCAAAACAACAAAACAAACCCAAAAACAAAAAGAACCCATTTGCAGCTATAAAACCTCACACGGATTTTAGAATTGTCTTACAATAACCCTAATATTTTTCATCTATTTATAGGGTTTATTACTTGACAGGAAAGAAATCTCATATTACAAGAAGTATTCTTCAATATAAATCCCTACCTTCAGTTAAGAACTAACAGAAGAAACATAGTCCTGTACAAATTATACGTAGTGATTAAATCTAATATTACAGGGAGTGTTCTTCAATATGAATTTTGTTTTCAGTTAAAAACTAACAGAAAAATATAATCTTCTACAGATGGGATACAATGATTAAATCTAAAACTAACAATTTCCTCGTGTATCCAATACGTATTTCATAGTATTAGAACTTTGTCCACGTTTGGAACATGTTTAAGAATATTAATGCTTTAAGTACGTCGATGATGATCAAGTTTCAGAAGACAGTTTTAACCAAAAATCAGACCTGAATGCAGCCACAGGAGCTGAGAGCCGATCTGAGTTTATCAGGTTCTTCACTGGTGGAAGTTGATAATGCAAGGAGTTGCACATCTATAATTGGAACATCCAACATAGGAAAACAAACATCAAGAGATCCACCTCCACTGTCTTCATCTTTACACCGGATGTATCTTTCCGGGACTTCTTTACCGCCGATAGTTGCCAGTTCCTGCACTGTCATCAGTTGTGGTCGAAGCTCGATAGGGCCGAGTGGTTCAGCTTCAGCCATATTAGCAAAAGAGAGACCCCAAGGTTCAAGCCTGTTCTATAGGAAACCATTTTTTTTATTGTGAAATTCAGACATAACATATAGTATTACGTCATTACAAGTATCAAAGTCCTACGATAATTATTTCAGACGATATCATTACCATTGTTTAACTGATCTTGAGTTAAATCCATTGTACATTCTACTACTATCGATGACGATAGAAAATAAGGTATATTTTTATATGTAATACCAATACGAGGTCTTAGGATTAAGGGTAGTCAGAATATTCTTATGTATAATGAACCGAAAATGTTTGGCGGCTACAGTACTCCAACTTTTTAACAATTCAACTTCAATTTTTTATGTGGCGGTTGGTTCTTGAAAGATTACCTGCCAAATCTGTTTTACTTTCAAGAGGTATTGTTGGCAATGATCAACTCGGTTGCCCTTTCTGTACTGATTCAGCTGAATCCGTTTCTCACCTTTTCTGTCATTGTACCATGTCATGGAGGCTTTGGCAGATGTGTTGCAAGCTGTGGGACGTCAATTTTGTAATGCCAAGAGATCTCAAATCTTTCGTTTCCTGGTGGGTTTCTTGTAAGATCTGTGCTGTCTCTCATCCGATTTGGTTGATGGCTCTTCATGGTTTGGCTTGGTCAATATGGCTATTTCGGAATGAAGTAGTTTTTCACGGAAAGAAAGTGGATGAGAACCAAATTATCGATATTTTCCTTACTCGAGTCGCTTGGTGGAGTAAATGCAATTGGCATGACAAGGTACCTTCAGTCAACAATTTTATTATTAATCTTGTATTAGTCTCGATTGGATCTGTGTCAACGAAAAGGAATATTTTGTTAGATCGTTCTTAATGGTTTCGTTTGAAGTGTTTTCCTGAATTGTTATGTCCTTTCTGGTAAGTTCTTGAGCTGGTGAGAATTTTCCTTCTATCTGGTTGATCAAAGGTTGACTTTTCTGTTCTGCATCCTTTTTTCTCTGGTTGGGATATGGTTTTCTTCAATTGTCAATTCATATGGGGATTCCATGCTACTTGCGGTTTTGATTGGTATGGTGCCTTCTCTTATTCGTTTGCTTTGTTTTCATTGCTTGGGAGATGGTTACTTGTGGCATTTTTTTGGCTTGATTATGTTACTCTCCTGCCATTAGCTGCTGTGATTTGGTTTTGGTCATTATGGATTATGATTTGCTTTTGTTAGGTTGTGGCCTTGTTTCTGATTCATGCATGGTTAGTATGGGTATGGGTTGTGCTGTATTAGAACATTTATTACTCCTTTTGCATTACCAATTGTTTAATATATTTCGGGCACTCTTTTCCCCTTCCGTTGTCTCGATTAAGCTTCAGCTTAATTGAGTTACGAGGGTTTTTTAACGAGGCTCATCTTTCCGTTTCAAAAAAAAAATAACATCCTTAATCCAAGTTATATTATTATATGTTTGAAAAAAATAACTATGGTGCCAGATTGGATGGTGCAGAAGTATAGATTCCTCGCTTCTATTGCACACCGGACATACAGGGCTTGAGCTCAGACCTCTCCTCGCCCTCTCAACGTTGGTAATAAGGCGCCGGTATAAGATTAACCAAAGGAAATGTTTGGCTCTCTGAGGTCCATCATACTTCCATACTATGTCTCACACTTTGTCGGACGCGTTCCACTTATCACTCTCCAGGAAATTAAACGTTGATCTAACGGTGCAAGCACCAGCTTGTTCCCAACGCCAGAGGGGGCGGTCATCTCCTAATTCATCGCGAGGGGGAGGAGTAGCCATCACCCATTGGAGGGACTCATCATCAAGGACATTCAGCAGAAGATTGATATCCCACGTATCTTTCAATTAACTATAGCCGTCTTCAAGCCCTCCCAAATAAAGCTTCGCGCACTACTCTCAATATGATCACACACTCCTTTCAGAATGGCAATAATCTGCCTGAAGTAGTTTGGTATTGCTAACAGGGTGGCTTTGGCAAGCGTGACACGGCCCGCCGTAGACAATTTTGTGGCCAAATTTGGGTATACTATAGAAATAAATTACCCCCTTAAACGTAAATTTTATTAAGAATTCAATGGAGTTGTAATGCTGAGCATTATCTTCGTAAATTTTAATACCAGGATTTATAACTGCATCTCTAATAAAAGCTAAAAAGAAACAGAAGTTTGTAAAGAATGAAAAATCAATATTAACTTTCTCTCACTTGGTTTAGTTTACTATAAATAATCACACCCAAGTTCCACCTTTCAACACTCCATTGAAACAGTTCATATACCTGGTAGATAACCATGTCTTCACAAACAACAATGTTGCTGCTCATTGCCACATTCACAGCCCTTTTGGTCCAGCCGGGGCTAGCCGATCTGCCTCGGCTGCTCCCACCGATCCCGTTGGGGATCATGCCGCACTTTCCGGGACAGCCGCTCCCACCATCATCGATGGTGGCTCCTACGGATCTCGATTGCTTTTCGACTCTGCTTAACGTTCCGGGATGTGTTATCAATATTTTCGACGCTATGCTTAGTGGCGAATTTGATCGTGTTAATAAAAATTGTTGCGATGCCTTTTCGGCAGTCGGTGTGAATTGTTGGCCTGTAATGTTCGATGCTGATCCTTCCTTCCCACCCTTGCTCAAGGATTATTGTACTCGCTTTGATGCAGCTCCACCCGAAGCCTAAACGTCGTCGGTTTATTTCTACGATTTTAATTAATAATGTTTTTTAGGTTAGATAATATCTAGAAAGGTAATAATTAACTTAGTTTAGGTGTAAGAAATTATGTTCAATAATTTCTGAATATGAAATAAAAAAATTTGTTTTAAATACTACTATTATTAATTTCACATTTCTTCCTCCACCATATGCATTTCTTTATTTACATAAAAATATGGGACGTACACGAATTAGTTTAGGTTCTTTGCTCGAATACCGCATATGTCAAGAGACAATTTAACAAACAGCTCAAACTTTAGTTAATTTTTTAACGAAAAATGGAGTCTCCAACTAAAATAGTCCGGTGTCTCTTCCATAAACCTTGTCCACTTACATTTGCAAGAGATAATCAGATGCTAGGCGTAGCAGATTTGTTTCCTCTTTCTAAAAGTTTCTATGTCGGATGCTGTGTAGCTTTTTGCAATGCCCGAAACAGCTTTGGGAGTCTTCCCAGGTGTAGGAGCCTCCTACTTATTTATAGTCATCATTACCGTAGGCCCGACACCGACACCGACACCAATACTAAAACACATATGTAAACCGACATGCAAAGTTGAGAAGAGTACTCTCTTTCGCTCGTTCATTATCTCTAATTATAAGATTATTGTTCGTCTTCTGTAACATGTCCATCTTCTCCATCTGCAGACGTCTTTGCATAATCACCACCCACCGTCGCCGTAACTACAATCTTTGCATCAACAACATGTATAATTCGTGTTGTGTTTGGTTTTGATGATGAGATTGATTGGGGTCAGAGGTGGCTAAGTTACAACACAGCCAAATTATTGAGCTTAGGATTGGTGGGTTGGCCACCACACCTTGTTGACCACAATGGTACAAGAAAGGGACCATATGATTGTATCAAAAAGATAAATGGGGCTCCTCGCATGCCTGCCCAAATTGTTGGAGGCCATGGGACAGGATAAGGATTACAAGTTCAATAACTACACGTTAACAACTAATTTCTTTTCTTGTCTAACAATGACTGATGGCTCTTCCATTTTAATGCGAAAAATGTTACATAAAAATTATGATTATAAGAAGAGAAATTGTATTAATATCAAAAATAAAAAAAGGGTAAAGTATATAGATAGTCCCGAAACTTTTAGGACGCCAGCATTTTGATACCAAACTTTTAAAACTTACAATACAGTCATCGAACTTTTAGCTCATTTTCATTTTGGTCTCTGTCGTTACCTTCCGTTAGTTTTTGCTGACATGATACTTAATCTCGTTAAATTTCTGATGGTAGCTTCTTCCTCTTCTTCTTCTTCTTCCTTCCTTCCTTCCTCCTCCTCCTCCTCCTCCTCCTCCTCCTCCTCCTCCTCCTCCTCCTCCTCCTCCTCCTCCTCCTCCTCCTCCTCCTCCTCCTCCTCCTCCTCCTCCTCCTCCTCCTCCTTCTTCTTCTTCCTTCTTCTTCTCACACACTTTCTCAATAAAATCCTAGATCCAAAACCTTGTCATTTCTTGAATTCTTTTTATCTCTCTATTTTCCCAATAAAATTCAGTTTCTCTCTCTACTTTCTAAGGAAAAAGAATTCTTCTTCTTCTTCTTCTTCTTCTTTCTTCTTCTTCTCACACACTTTCTCAATAAAATCCTAGATCCAAAACCTTGTCATTTCTTGAATTCTTTTTATCTCTCTATTTTCCCAATAAAATTCAGTTTCTCTCTCTACTTTCTAAGGAAAAAGAATAAAAAAAATATTTGACCCTAAATATAAACATATCCCCGTACTTATGATTTTGTCCTTTGACTTCATCCTTGAATTCTCTTCGCATTTGTATGAACAAGTCAAGTTTCTGCCCTTATCAGTTTGGTTATGCAGGAAATTGGATACTTTCTTATATCATAGTTTTCCGCACCTTAACTAACCTTGTTTTCCTCCCACCAAAGCAATCTTTGCACCTTTGTATCCTATGATAGTCATTGCATGTTGTGTTGCTATTGAATGGACTCATGCAGTATCACTGCATGGATCACTCTGTTAAGTTTACTCTTTGCATGTTGTTTCTCATCCTTTGACTTCCAAGTACCTTCATCAATTCTAATATTCCTGCAGGTGTAACCTTGTGGACCTAATGGTAAAGATGGATGGGATGCGTCCGGAAGGAACAGTTGTGATTCGAGATTCTCCTGAAGTTATCGACAAAGTGGCTCTCGCATAGCTCACGGAGAACGGTGGATGCCTACTATACCTGACAAGGAACCTGAATCATATGGGAGAGAGAGAATCCTGGTGGCAACGAAAACGTTTTGGAAGCTAACTTCGCCATCTAATTGATACAGATTTGTAATGTAGGTATTTTCCTTTTCATTTCATTTTTGTTAATTATCTGAAGCCAAGTTGTCTTCCTCCCCATGATGCAATCTTGTTTCTTTTTCCTTATTTGGTTTATTTATATCAAGAACTCAAAACTGTATATTTTCAAAGAGTATGAAAATCAAAAAGCTGTAGTTTTTAATCAAACTCAGAGAACTGAAAGCATAAGGGTTTAGGGTTTAACTAAAATTATTTAGCTGTAGGTTATATTTAAGGTAAAATAATCTTTTTTCCCCAAGAAAGTAGAGAGAGAAGCTGAATTTTTCTGGGAAAATAGAGAGAGAAAAAGAATTCAAAAATGACAAGGTTTTGGATCTGAAATTTCATTAAGAGAGTGTGTGAGAAGGAAGAAGAAAGAATGTGGAAGAAGAAGAATAAGAAGAAGAAGAAAGAAAAAAAGAAGGAAGGAAGAAGGAAGAAGGAAGAAGGAGAAGAAGAAGTGCGGTATTAGAAATTTAACGGATTTAAGTGTCACATCAGTAAAAATTAACGGGAGATAACAACAGAGACTAAAATGAAAACGAACTTATAGTTTGATGATTGTATTACAAGTTTCAAAAGTTAGGTAACCAAAATGTAAGGCTCTAAAAGTTTAGGAACTATTTATATAATTTACCCTAAAAATATAATAAAATTTATATTTATTTTACTAATTTAATGGAGAATGATGAATAAGTTATGATCTTAAACTTTCACTCTTCAAATCTCTATTTTTTTTACTTTTTAAATCAAATTAAATAATAAATAACATAACTAACATTATTTTAGGCTTAAAGGTTATTTCTTTTTGCAGTATATTCAATTTATTGTTTTTGTTCTATGATATTTTGTATTAATTTAGTCTTCAAAGTTGTTTAATCGTATTAATATTTAAAATATTATTAATTAGGGTTTTAAATTAGGATTTAGGGGGAGTTTGAATCACGTTATGTGAGATTATCAGGGGGAATGGAATATGATTCCCCGTTTGGATTGCAAAGATTCCCAACCCCTGGGAATAAGTTATTCCTGGTAATAAGTTATTCCCAACCCCCGGTAATAATTTATTTCCAACAGTGGTATTTTGAGGGCTTATTACAGGGAATGTGATTCCCCCTTCCATTAGGTATTGTTATATTCCTGACGTTTTGGACTAAAATACCCTTAAAATTTTTAAAATATATATATATATATCCTTCTTCTATCGTTGAATAAAAAAATCTACGAAGATTAAATTGTAAATTTATCCTTAAACTATTTTAGATTTGTTGAGTTAATCGAATGACGAAATTGGCCAAGAGGGGGGGTGAATTGGCAATAAAAAATTTTGTGGAAGCTTTTGCAGAAAATTGAAAGTAATTGCACAGCGATTTACAGTGGTTCGACTTTCTCAAACAAAGTCTACGTCCACTACCTTAGCTATCCACACTAAGGATTTTCCAACAAATTCACTAATTTGTTCTTTCTTTTGAGGCCAAAGAGATAACCTTACAATTCCCTCAAGAGTATACCCCAACTCTTGAGAACACTCTTTTCTCAAAGAGAAGATTACAAATTTGCAAACTTACAAGAAAACCTCACAAGGTAAGATGTTTGCACAATTCTAGAACAAAGAAAAGAATACTCAAAGATGAATACAACTGAGCACAAAAAGTGTTCTTGAAAGCAAAATGAATATTGAATGAAAATGGGCTTGAAATGCTCAAACTTGAGGTTTGATGCTTTCTCTTTGATTCTCTCTTGATTCTAGTTGCTTGATGTTTCTTGTTATTGATCAATGGCTTCTAAGCTTGCTTAAATACACCTTGGATCACTTCTGAACGTTGGGATAATTAGAGAAGATATTATAGCCGTTTTAGTGTGAAAACATTTAATAAAACAGCTTGGAGCGTGGGGGGAATCGGTTCCCTATCATAGGGAATCGGTTCCCTAAGTGTAAAATTCAAATATTTCGACCGTTGAACAGGGGGGAATCGGTACCCCTTGGGGGGAATCGGTTCCCTCCGAGCATTCTGGAAATCTCGGAGCCAAACCATTCAGGGGGAATCGGTTCCTCCTATGGGGGGGAATCGGTTCCCTCTGAGCAATCTGGAATTTTTGGCTTTGAATTGGTTCGAAATACTTTGTAAAATATTTTGAAATTGTTTTATGATTAAAACTTAATTTTACACTTAAGTAAGGATCAAAAATGATTTTTGAAATATTTGGAGTAATGTTTTGATATTCGAATAGTTATATCGAATATACTTAGAAAATCATTTGGAAAATCTTAAAATCCATTTAACTTAATTTGTTATATCGAAATATTAAAATGTTTCAACAATCTCCCCCTTTTGATATAACAAAACATTTTAGTAATTTAAGATTTTTGAAATCAAGTTTTTAAAATTACTCCCCCTTACTTTAACACTTCTTCAATTTATCATGTAAAACATTTAACACTTATTCTTCTCCCCCTTTTTGTTAAATCAAAAAGACATTGTAAAACAAGGTTTTGAAAATCATTTAGCCAATTGATTTATTAATTATAAGCTTAAGCTGCTAAGATCACAATCAAAAGAGAGGTTAGCCATTAGTTTCATAAATCAATATTCATAAATAATGTGATATGGCAAAATTGGTCATGTTGCTAATGATAATGTAAATGATGCAAAATGAATGAAATACACCAAACATATAAGTTCATACCATTCATAAATCCAAAATCCAACAATCCACAAAATCAAACAAATCAAAATGTTGAAACAATATTCATTTTGTTCAAAGTCTTAAAGCTAAACATAAAATCAAGCATCCGGATCGGTAGGAGGAAAACGGGCTCGCATAGCAGCCATTTCATGAGTTAGTTCATTGATACGAGCATTGGTTGATTCATTGTTTGCACGCATCTCCCGAAGAATCTCTAATTGTTGAGCTCCCATTGTGGATAAATGGGACTCTATAGAGAAAAGCGCGAGTCCATGGTAGCGTATCGGAAATCGAATGTCTCCATAAAGGATTGAAAATATGGAGGCATTTGATGCGTTTGTTGTGCTTGCTCCTCGGGCTGCTCTTCGGGCTGATCAGGCTCATCTTCGGCTTCATCGATATCTTGCATTAATTGCTCAAGCTCGGGATCTTCGTCAGCTTCGGGTGGAGCTTGTGAAGAACTAGCTCCCGGAGTAGAAGATCGAACCCATTCACCGGTTTCTTTGTCCTTTACCCATCCCGCTCTCGTTAAGGAAAGAAGATTTATTTGTTTCTTAAGAGGAAAAACGGCATCTAGACCGACTCTAAGCCCAGCTTTGGAAAACAGATTACTCAAAAAGCAACCGTAAACTAGAGATGAACAGTGTTTCTTGTTAGGAACAAGATTTACGGTTTCAACAATTTCAGCAAAAATAATCTGAGGTAGGTTAATTTTAATACGGTTTTCGAAACAATGTAACCACCAAAGATCCAAAGCTCTAAGAGTAGAATAACGACCTCCGGATGGTCGAAACCACCAAGAAATCGTTAGATGAAGAAAACGCTCATGTAGGTCTAAGACACTCGCACTATCTCTTCTTTTATAACGAGAACCTAAAATTTGTTTTTCATTCGAAATACCATCATTATCTAATCCAAATGTATTGGCTATATATGCCGGATCAATATATAAGAATTGTCCTAGAAGGTAGGAACGAATTCCTATGGTTTCGGTTTCAGCTTGGTTTTAACATACGGCATTAGAGTAGAATATACGAACAAGTTGATGGTAAACGATGGGTTCAAGATCAAATAGTTTATCAAATTTCCATTCTTGTAAAATGGGAAGATATTTAAAATTGATAGCTAACATAGCTTGACGAGAAGGAATACGTTCTTCCCGGATTTTGTAAGAATCGAAATACTGATAATACCAATATCAGTGATTTCTAGACCCAGGATGATTGAAACACGAATTTTGGATAGTCAAGTTAGGATCAGTGGGATTGGGATTAGAAATTGGAATAGAATGAGGATTTGGAGGTGGATTTGGTTGACGACTAGAACGACTAGATGAAGACCTAGGTCGTTTAGGATTTGACATGGTGAAGGAAATCGGAATAGATAGAATAACCTGCAATTTTAAAACAAATGTATGCAATTCAATTAATCCCAAAACTCAAATGAGTCCTCAATATTTCAAGATTCTCTAAATCAATCCTAATGGGCAAAGTTTTTGAAAAACTTTTGAAAAATATGGTTTTGAGAAACAATATATGTATAGTTTTTCCTAACAACAATATAATTTAATCAAAACACAATAGTTTAAAAAAAACAATTTTTTTTTATTTCGAAAATTAAAAAATTTGAAAAATTCTTGTGTTTTTGATGAAATTAGTTGTAACATCTAGTTTCTAATCACTAAATAATCAATGCCCGATCACTATTTCAACCTAGAACTAATTGAAACTAATCCTATGTTCAAAAATAATGAAATAAAGAGTTTAGAAAAATTTACCTTGAAAGATGAAGATTGAGGGGATTTAGATGTTGTTTGCACGATTTTAATGATTCCAACAGGTTTAGAAGATGATATATGAAGTAAATTCCGATTAATATCGTCGATTTGAGACAAAAATGGAGATTTGAGGGTATAGGAGATGAAAAACGGCGGAAGAGAGAAGAAAATGAGGGTTTGGGATTTTGGGGGTGTTCTGTCGATTTTAACAGAACCCCAGGGGTGTATCGATTCCCCTGTGGGGGGAATCGGTTCCCCTTCAAAGGGGGAATCGGTTCCCTCAGGGGGGGATCGATTCCCTCTGCACCAAAATGCTAAAATCCGATTTTTTAAGCACAAAATGCTAAATTAATTTTTTAGTGGTATTGGCAACTCATATATCAAACATTAATTATGTTCAAATAATTAAATTAATCTTTAATTGATTTTTGAACATAAAATTAATTTTCATTAAGAATCACAAACTCCCCCTAACTAATAGCAAGAATGCAATCAAAAATTATTATTATAAGCATTTTTTCAAGATTTATTAAAAGTGCTAAAATTATTTTAAACACTAAGTGAAGATAGGTTGGTCAAACCTAATTCTCTCCTAAGTGTCCAAAATCTTTCCTTGTCTAAAGGTTTTGTAAAGATATCCGCTAATTGGTGCAAAGTATCAACAAATTCTAGAACTACATCTTCCTTAGTGACATGGTCTCTAATGAAGTGATGTCTTATTTCAATGTGCTTAGTTCTAGAGTGTTGGATGAGATTTTTAGTGAGACAAATAGCACTAGTATTGTCACACTTGATAGGAATAGTACCTACTTCAATTCCATAATCAAAAAGTTGTTGTTTCATCCATAAAACTTGTGCACAACAACTACCAGCTGAAATGTATTCGGCTTCAGTGGTAGATAATGCAACACAATTTTGTTTCTTTGAAAACCAAGAAATCAACATATTTCCAAGGAATTGACAAGTACCGGAGGTGCTTTTCCTATCTAATTTGCATCCTCCATAATCCGCATCAGAAAAAGCATGCAAGCTAAAACTAGAGTCTCTAGGATACCAAGTCCTAAACTAGGAGTGTCCTTAAGGTATCTAAAGATTCTCTTAACAGCTAGTAAATGTGATTCCTTAGGACATGATTGAAATCTAGCACATAAGCAAACACTAAACATAATGTCCGTCTACTTGCAGTTAGATAAAGCAAAGAGCCAATCATTGACCTATATAATTTAACATCTACACATTTACCTCCTTCATCTAAGTCAAGCTTTGTTGAAGAGCTCATTGGAGTGTTATGAGGTTTCCCATTTTCCAGTCCAAACTTCTTGAGCATATCTTTGACGTACTTAGCTTGATTAATGAAGATGCCATCTTTTCTTTGCTTGATTTGGAGTCCCAAGAAAAATGAGAGCTCCCCCATCATGCTCATCTCAAACTCACTTTGCATTAGCTTAGAAAATTCTTGGCAAAGAACATCATTAGTAGAACCAAATATTATATCATCAACATAAATTTGAACTACTAATAATCTTTACCTTTTCTCTTTAAAAACAATGTAGTGTCAACCTTTCCTTTTAAAAAATCTTTTTCAATTAAAAAATTTGACAATCTTTCATACCAAGCTCTAGGAGCTTGTTTTAAACCATAAAGAGCTTTTGTCAATTTTAAAACATGATCCGGAAATTTGAATCTTCAAAACCTGGAGGTTGTTCCATGTACACTTCTTCTTTTATAAAACCATTTAAAAATGCACTTTTAACATCCATTTGATATAATTTAAATTCATTGAAACATGCAAATGCTAATAACATTCTAATTGCTTCCATCCTAGCTACGGGAGCGTATGTTTCATCATAGTCTATGCCTTCTTCTTGAGTATAGCCTTGAGCAACAAGTCTAGCCTTGTTCCTCACTATATTACCACTTTCATCAAGTTTATTTCTAAAAACCCATCTAGTACCTACAGTAGATTTATTACTAGGCCTTTCAACTAATGTCCATACTTTACTTCTCTCAAATTGATTTAATTCTTCTTGCATAGCCATAATCCAATGTTCATCTTTTAATGCTTCTTTGATGTTCTTAGGCTCTATGCATGAAAAAATGCAACATAATTACAGATATTTCTAAGAGAAGATCGAGTAGTTACCCCTTTTGATGGATCACCTATAATTTCACCATCTTTGACATAGTTGTACTCTCTTGGAAAAGATACTTCCCTTTCTTCAATGGTTGGATTCTCGAGGGGATCATGAGTTTCCTCATCTTTTGTTTCTTCCTTTGATGATGATTCTCCAACGTCATATCTAACGTCATTTGCTTGTACAATACATACATCATCATTAACAGAAGAATCCTTCCTCGGAAGGGGATTATCATCGAAAACAACATGTATAGACTCTTCTACAACTAGAGTTCTTTTATTAAATACACGATAAGCTTTAGAGTTTAAGGAATAACCCAGAAAAATTCCTTCATCACTTTTAGCATCAAATTTACCAAGATTTTCTTTACCGTTGTTTAAAACAAAACATTTACATCCAAAAGGATGAAAATAGCTAATGTTAGGCTTTTTATTTTTGAGAATTTCATATGGAGTTTCTTTAAAATTGGCCTAATCATTACTCGATTTATAACATAACTAGCGGTATTTGTGGCTTCCGCCCAAAAATATTTTGGCAAATTATTTTCACAAAGCATGGTTCTAGCCATTTCTTCTAAAGTTCGATTTTTCCTCTCAACAACTCCATTTTGTTGAGGGTTCTAGGTGCTGAAAAATTGTGGCTAATACCATTAGAATTACAAAACTCAATAAATCCAAGATTTTCAAATTCAGTTCCATGATCACTTCTAACACTAGTGATAGAGTATCCTTTTTCATTTTGGATTATTTTTGAAAATGTGATGAAATTTTCTAATGCTTCATCTTTAGTACTTAAGAATAGAACCCAAGTGTATCTAGAATAGTCATCTACCAAGACAAATGCATATTGTTTTCCTCCCAAGCTAGTAGTTCTAGTTGGCCCAAAAAGATCTAAATGGATCAATTGTAATACTCTACTAGTTGATACATCATTAATAGATTTAAAAGAAACTCGTTTTTGTTTTCCTTTAGCACAAGCATCACAGATTTTATCATTATCAAATTTAAGCTTAGGCAACCCTCGAACTAAATCACCTTGAATTAGCCATTGCAAAACACTCATACTAGCATGACCTAGTCTCCTATGCCATAACCAACTATCATGCTCATCCTTAGCAACTAGGCATAAATTAGTCATATCAATAGAATCTAAATGCACCATGTAAATGTTTCCTATTCTATGACCAACAAGCATAATCCGATTAGATGCAATGTCAATGACTTTACAACCATTAATTTCAAATAAGACATTGAATCCTTTATCGCATAATTGACTAATACTCAATAGATTATGCTTTAATCCATTCACATATAAAACATTCTTAATTTGTATGGAAGAGGTATTACCTATTGTACCAATACCTTCAATGTGACCTTTTGAATTGTCTCCAAAAGTCACTTCTCCTCCATTTTTGGCGTTAAGCTCAATGAACCGGCTTTTGTCTCCGGTCATATGTCTTGAGCATCCACTATCAAGGTACCATGAGTTTGAATTTGTTTCCCGTGCCTTGTAGCAATGCTCCTTTCCCTACAAACATAGATTAATTTTTGATTTTTGGTACCCAAATTCTTTTGGGTCCATATCCATCAGTTTCCAAAATCCTAGTCCCTTTAGGTATCCATTTGTGTAGGATATTTTTATCTTTAGTAGTAATGAGTTCTTTAGGAACCCACACACTTCTAATGATTTTTCCATTAGAGGTTCTTTGGGGACCTCTATGATTGTAGTTTCTAAAACTTTTTCTAACAAAGTTGGATTTTGAATTTTCACCTTTTTCAAAATGTTTTGTTCCAACTTTATCAAAAGAAGTTTTAAGATCATCAATTTTCTTTTGATGATCATCATTGATCTTTGAAAGTAAATTTTGCAAATCTAAATTTTTCTTTTCAAACTCTTCTAGTTTGATTTGCAAATTTTTGATTTTACTTTCAAGATCGTTGTTGGTTTTGGATATGAGTTTGTTTTCATTTTTCAATTTTGAAACATCATTTTTATATTTTAAAAACAATTTCTCATAATCCGAAGCCAACCCATTGTACTCCTCAAATAACTCATCATAAGATAAATCATCAAAATCGGATGAGTTAGAGGTTACCTTAGAATCTTCCCCGAATGCCATCAAGCACAAGTTTGCTACTTCTTGTTCCTCTTCATCGGAACCTTCTTCATCGCTCCATGTAGCCACATGAGCCTTGTGCTTATTCTTTGATTGACCCTTTTTCTTCAATTGTGGCAATCATATTTGACATGCCCCGACTTTTTGCATTCATAGCAATGATTGGGTCCTTCTCTTTTGGTTCATTTTTGAGGCCTTCGTTTCGTTTGAATTTTCTTCCTTGGTAAGGTCTCATCATTTTTCTGAACCGTTTGGCAAACAATGCCATTTCCTCGTCATCATCATCATTAGAATCACTCTCATCTTTTGTGGATTTGAGAGCAACTCCAATGTTTTTCTTCTTCTCCTTCTCCTTTGGTGTCTCTTCAACTTTATCAAGGTCCACCTCATCTTCAAGCATCATCTCATGAGTGAGGAGTGAACCGATAAGTTCTTCAAGAGTTAAGGACGATAGGTCCTTAGACTCGATGATTGCCGTCTTCTTTGATTGCCATGATTTTGGGAGGGAGTAGACTAACTTCCTCACAAGCTTTTCATTTGAGATGATCTCTCCATATGATTTGAGACCATTGACAATCGTTGAAAATCTATCCGTCATAGATTTGATGTCTTCATTTGGTTTCATCCTGAAATTTTCATAGCTATGCGTTAGAATACTAATTTTTGATTTCTTTACCTCATCTGTACCTTCATGTGTGACTTGAAGTTTGTCCCATATTTCTTTGGCGGTTGTACACGATGAAACTCTTTCGTATTCATCTGGTCCAAGAGCACAAAAAATAATATGGATGGCTTTGGAGTTGAGCTGGAACATTCTTGTCTCTCCTTCACTCCACAACCTTGGATGAGTGAGAGGTTTGATGTATCCTTCTTCTACAGCATTCCATGCTCCCATGTCACTTGCTTGAATGAAGTACATCATTCTATTCTTCCAATAGGCATAGTTAGCTCCATTGAAGAAAGGAGGCTTGTTGACGGGCATCGAATCGAGACCGGAGTCGAAGTTTGAAGTGGAGGCCATTGATGACTTTGTAATCGATGTAACTCTTCCCGGATCGACTCAAGAGGCGATTAAACCTTCAAATGAGTTAGGCTCTGATGCCAATTGTTGAGTTAATCGAATGACGAAATTGGCCAAGAGGGGGGGTGAATTGGCAATAAAAAATTTTGTGGAAGCTTTTGCAGAAAATTGAAAGTAATTGCACAGCGATTTACAGTGGTTCGACTTTCTCAAACAAAGTCTACGTCCACTACCTTAGCTATCCACACTAAGGATTTTCCAACAAATTCACTAATTTGTTCTTTCTTTTGAGGCCAAAGAGATAACCTTACAATTCCCTCAGAGTATACCCCAACTCTTGAGAACACTCTTTTCTCAAAGAGAAGATTACAAATTTGCAAACTTACAAGAAAACCTCACAAGGTAAGATGTTTGCACAATTCTAGAACAAAGAAAAGAATACTCAAAGATGAATACAACTGAGCACAAAAAGTGTTCTTGAAAGCAAAATGAATATTGAATGAAAATGGGCTTGAAATGCTCAAACTTGAGGTTTGATGCTTTCTCTTTGATTCTCTCTTGATTCTAGTTGCTTGATGTTTCTTGTTATTGATCAATGGCTTCTAAGCTTGCTTAAATACACCTTGGATCACTTCTGAACGTTGGGGATAATTAGAGAAGATATTATAGCCGTTTTAGTGTGAAAACATTTAATAAAACAGCTTGGAGCGTGGGGGGAATCGGTTCCCTCTCATAGGGAATCGGTTCCCTAAGTGTAAAATTCAAATATTTCGACCGTTGAACAGGGGGGAATCGGTACCCCCTTGGGGGGAATCGGTTCCCTTCGAGCATTCTGGAAATCTCGGAGCCAAACCATTCAGGGGGGAATCGGTTCCTCCTATGGGGGGGAATCGGTTCCCTCTAAGCAATCTGGAATTTTTGGCTTTGAATTGGTTCGAAATACTTTGTAAAATATTTTGAAATTGTTTTATGATTAAAACTTAATTTTACACTTAAGTAAGGATCAAAAATGATTTTTGAAATATTTGGAGTAATGTTTTGATATTCGAATAGTTATATCGAATATACTTAGAAAATCTTAAAATCCATTTAACTTAATTTGTTATATCGAAATATTAAAATGTTTCAACAAGATTTACAAAAAAATTCCATAATTAGAATTTTATATGAAGTTTAGAAATTTTACCCTTTCATTAAACCTATTTATCTTTTTAATTTTGTCAAAAAATTATATAAATTTTATGAATTTAATTTTTTAAAGAAAATATATAAATTAAGTATAGTAAAATTATAATAGAATTCAACTTGTTAAAAACACAAATATATAATAAGGACAATTTGGTAAAATATAAATTTCAATAATCTTTTATTCCTTTAACCAATCACTGTAATCTTACATTCCTGCTAAACGAATCAAACACAACAATGCAGCATTCCCAGTAATATGTTAAGTTAGATTTAAGATTTAGGGTTTTAAGTTAGATTTCAGGGTTTAGGGTTTGGTTCACGAAATGTAAGATTACCAAGGAATATGATTACGGGGAATGTTGCATTTTGTGTTTGGTTGGTTTAGCAGGAATGTAATATTACCGTGTTTGGTTAAATGAATAAAAGATTATTGTAATGTATATTTGACCAAATTGTTTTTATTATATATTCGTTTTTTTAACAAGTTGGAAAATATTTATATATTTTATTTAAAAAATTTAAATTCATAAAATTTATATATATATTTTACAAAATTTCAAATATAAAAAGGTTTAATGAAAGGGTAAAATTTTATTTTAACCCCTGAACTTCATATAAAATTTTAATTATAGATTTTTTTTTTGTAAATCTAAAATAGTTTAAGGATAATTTGTAATTTAACCTTCGTAGAATTTTATTATTCAATGACAGAATAAGTATATTTTCGAAAGAATTTTTTTAAGGGCATTTTAGTCCAAAACGGTAATCCAACAATACCTAAGAAAAAGGAGGTAATGACATTCCCGGTAATATACCCAAAAAAATCCACTACTGGTAATATAAGATTACTGGGAATAACATTCTCGGCCAACCAAACGGGAGAATGTGAATTTCATTCCCATGAGAATCTCACATTCCTCCAACCAAACACACCCTTAAGGCTTAAGATGATGCGATTAAACAATTTCGATAGCTAAATTGATGCGGAAAATACTACAGAGACGAAAACGATAAAATTAGATTTACTACAAGGATAAAAGTAACATTTAAGCAACGAAAACTATAAATTATGTCAAGGGTGGGTATATGCCCACCTTAATATATGAATTTCTTTATATTAATTGTTCATTTTACTATTGATGTTTAATCTCAAATTTTATTTGTACCAATCACATATGAGATTTTTTAATAATCAATATATATATGTGTCTATCGTAAAAAATATTTATAAATCCGTCCTTAATCTTATTATTTAATCATAAAAAAATCCAAAATGAAATGTTTCCTTGTCTGCAAGTATTCAAATTGCTTTTCTATTTTATCTACTTTATTTTTGTATGCATAAAATAAACAGAAATTGTAAAACATATAATTTTATTTTATCCGATACACAACCCAACATTTTCCATCAAACTCAATGTTGCTTCACTCTCATTCGATCAATCTTGACCGTTGATCTTCTGCTTTATCTGTTCCAGATCCATGACCCTTATGTCCTTCATATCTAGGGTGTGTGTGTGTGTGTGTGTGTGTGTGTGTGTGTGTGTGTGTGTGTGTGTGTGTGTGTGTTGTGTGTGTGTGTGTGTGTGTGTGTGTGTGTGTGTGTGTGTGTGTGTGTGTGTGTGTGTGTGTGTGTGTGTCAAAATGTTGTTGATGTCTCGAGTGTGAGCATTAAGCTGGAAGCGGTTATTGTTCCTTTTTCTCAATGATCAATGAAAGCTAGATCTAAGCTATTTGATTGATTTGATTGATTCATGATCTCTGGTCGTATTTCTGAACGTTTGGAGCCTGGGTTTTGTATTATCCAGACCGGTCCACTGCCCGGGGGTGGCGGTGGCTTATTTTTCCCATTCTCTATTTCAGGGATTAGAATCCAATGATCGAGGTATATCAGGTGTACTACTTGGGGTGAGCAAAATTCGACTCGAAATTTTTTTTTTATCCAATTTGTCGAAACGATTTTTTCTAAAAAGGTGAAAAATGTGAGATTTTGAAAACCACATCAATTTTTGAATTATCTCTTTCAATTGATTTTTAATTTAAAAACAAATGCGATTTAAAAACCTTTCGTTTCGAAAAAATTCGGATTTCCTTTATGATCGAAAAAATACGGTTCAAAGAGTCGCCACCAATATTTGGTTAGGGTGTGATTGGACACCCAAAAATGTTTGTTTTTTTAAATAAAAATTAATTTTAATTAAAATAACAAATTAAGGTCTGCGTTACCAAAATCCGAGTTCGGGAGTCGGTTACGTGCTGGAAAAGATTAGCACCCCAACAACGCCCTAAATCGGTACCTAGTCGATTAATTAATGTCTTTGCATTGAATTTTACAAATTCGAACTTTATTTGATTTTTGATCCCATAAAACAATGACGTAAATTTAAAAACATTTAAGAGCACTCAAACAAATTAAATTAAAATTACCAAGTCGTTTTAGAAAGATAAAGAATGTTCGGTTATTTACAAATATCGAGACCAGATCTTAAAGATATAACAACCTTTTCTCGATATATTTAAATAAACGAACATTTCTTTTTCTCTCGTTCCCAAATTTTAGGTGACGAATCAATTTTTTGGTTTCACTTTCGGGATACACTTTTATTTTAAAATCATTAAAAGCGGACCTCAAATCAGTTATGACTGCCCACTTAATACAATTTTAAATTAAAAATATATTACCCTTAATCCAATTATGAATATGTCGAGTTATGCAAGTGAGGCTATCATGCATATTATGCAAAATAATGTCATGTAAAAACTAATTAAATAATATCCAATATTCAAATGAACACCTAGGCTTAAAATAAAGTATGGTGATATGGTATACATGCATACAACGACATTGTGGACTAAAATGACTGAATAAACCAATATATATACAATAAAACATACTATTAGTAACTCGATTTCATATTCAAAATTACCATGAAGGACCAAAATAAAATAAGATTAAACTAAGCAAGCAAAATGACTGAATTGTCAAATAACCAAAATTACAAGTTATACTTCAAAAATAAAACATATAAAAACATTTCAGGATTAAAATAAAAAGCACTCATAAAAATGAAGACCAAATTAAAAGGGCGCAAAAGATTCGTTCAAGGACCAAAATGAAAGTTCCGCAAATTACACAACCAATGTAAAAACAGTGTGAAAGTAGCTCTAAAATAATTGTGGACTAAAATGGAAACCAAGAAAAAATCTAAGCCAAATATGTAAAGTAACAAAAACTTAAAAACAATACAACGCAGGACTGAAATGCAACACGCGCAAAGATTGATACCATAATCAGAAACGTTTAAAAGAATGAACCATGGACTAAAATGCACTTAAACAAAACATGGAAAGGTTTAAACTGAAAATGATCCACACGCGAAAGCTCCCCTAAACAACGTCGTTTGATGCTTCATTTTAAAACCCTCAGACTAAAAACAAAATCCCTAATTATCATTTCTCCCCAACCTCGGTCGTTCTATCTACCCTCTTCCATTCTCCCTTTCTTCCTCTATAGCTGAACCAAGAGCCTCCATCGCCACCATTCGACCACCACACCTTAGTGGCCAACCTCCATTCGACTGCAACCGCACTTCACCTCAACCGATGAGCAACCCAACGACGAAAGAAGCTTAACCACTTCGGTTTTCCATGTCCCAAAAGAAACCCACTCTCAACCGAGGACCTTGGCACTCCCCTAACATTCACGATCGAGTAAACCATTCCGATGACCACCCTCAACGGTGACTCTCTATTTCTCCGGCAATGGACTCAAATAACCAAGGTAAGGAAATTACTCTAACTCCTAAGTTTCTTTTATTTTTTTTTTTGCTTTGACACATAAAAGAAAATTCCAAATGAAAACTTAACTCTAATATTACCCTGCAATTCCGAAGAACCTCAACGCCTCGACCTTGGACTCGAACCCAAGAAACCAAACCTAAAGCCTTTTATTCTATTTTTAAAACTCTCAGGACTTCACTTCTACTCTTACGAATGGTGGACATACCCCACGAAAACTGCTACTCGCCGGCGCCCAACTAACTGACCTAAGGTATCTCCGATGCGAGTAAAAACGAGACCGAGTAAGGTATATAAACTAACTCATATTCTCTATCATTGCTTTGGTTTCAAAGAAAACTGTTTGTGGTTCGAAAGAAAATGAAGAAATTTTGGAAACTTTTCATGCTCGCACTACTTCACATGGATTCTGTTTTTTTTAAAGGGTGTTACTTAATCCTTGCTTAATTTCCTCTGATTGTAAAATAACATGTACACACACAGAAAGAGAAACATATATATATATAAACAGTAAATAACACCCAAGAAGAATACCTCGGAATTCCTCGTATTTTATTGCTTTCACTGGTTTTGAATTATAAGATTACACTGTTGTCTCTCTTTGTATTCTTTTACAATGTGGAATTGTTGATGATCAATAGGGTTTTCGGCTGGTAGTCCCTAATTGCTGCTTTCTTAGCTTCTGGTGTCAAAAATATCCTCTGACTCTCTCGGTTCAATCCTCCTCCCTCTGTTGTGTCATCTCTGCTTTAGTTGATAAATTCCAGCGGTTAATTACCCCTCAAAAAACTGACTCTTTACAGTTTTTAATTGCCCAAGTTTCATGCTCCTCCACTACCAATAATTGATCCATCCTTTGTTAACTCCATTCTCACATTTATTAACTTCCTATAACCATTTTACTTTCCAGGTTTCAAGTGGACTAGAGTTCACTCTGCTGAGGACTATTGGACTTGAATTGGGCCTCAACCTAGTTGGTATTTCTTTAAGTCTGTCATCACTTCGAGTCTTCTCCGACTTAGCCCCGAACAAATCGAGTATCTACAGCTGCCCCTCTTTGCTCATGGTCGTGTAACGAGAATAGAGCAAAGACCAAAAGATGATCGAATTTGTCCTATCATGAGAACTTCAAAAGATTAATCCACTTCTCTATTACTTCAGGATAAACAAGACTTGAAAAATCTTCGAATGACGGGTCTGCTCCCTATCCCTTCAGGGAGTATAAGACTCGACCAATCTTCAGCAAACGTGTCTGCTCCCTATTCATTCAGGGAGTATAAGACTCGATCAATCTTCAACAAGCGTGTCTGCTCCCTATTCATTTAGGGAGTATAAGACTCAATCAATCTTCAATAAACGGGTCCGCTCCCTATTCGTTCAGGGAGTATAGAACTCGAACAATCTTCATAAAACGTGTCCGCTCTCTATTCTACCAGAGAGTATGGAACTCGAACAATCTTCAACAAACGAGTCCGCTCTCTATTCCTTCAGAGATTATAGAACTCGAACAATCTTCAATAAAACGGGTCCACTCTCTATTCCTTCAGAGAGTATAGAACTCGAAAAATCTTCAATAAACAGGTTTGCTTCACTACTCTTCCGTGAAGGCTTATGATGATTGCTTCACTGCTCTTTCGTGAAGGCTTAAGATTGACTTGTTTCAAAGGTCAACATTTCTGAAAATCCATCTCCATCGTGAAAACTTGTCTGGAAGCCATTGGATATGTGAATCTACTTTGGCTTAGTTATCGTCTAAACATCATTCTTTTCAAGATTTCAAAACTAGTTATCTTCATCTTGATGCTTTCATATCTTCAATCTTCAACTATCCCTATGAAACCTGTAAATGCTTAAGTCATCATGCAATTATGAATGTCATGATCCTATTCATGCCTATAATGTATGCAATTATGCAATTCAATGCGTTTTCTTCTTCGAAGGATCTCTATCTCCTTTTGATCTCGATGGAACTCGGTTTCATCTTGGGTAGAAAACATTTGACCAATTCACCCCAGTTAACAATCTCAATTCCGTATCTCTCGGCTTAACAGAACCTTGACTCTTTCCTTTCTTGAAACCCGCCAGTACCCATGACCAACTTCTTGACCAATGACAATCTCTTTTGGGTCTTCTTATCATGGCTGAGATTTTCTATGAATTCCAAGGTTTTAGCTTCCCGTAGCCACACAAGCTTACATGTTTAAACCATTGTCAACTTCAGAATACCTGTATTTTCCAAAACCTTTTGCACAATAATACAAAATAATCTCATGTACTTCAAGTTAAGCTATATGTTTTAACTTTTCAAAAATAAGATGCTTACAAAAGGGAAACGAACAAGGAAAGACATCTCTTTATTTATATAAATACAGAGAATTTTTTAGGTAATTTCATGGCAAACTTTTAACTGGAAACAGTAAAAGAACAAAAGAGTAGGCGTCTTCAAATATCAATAATGCAAATGCTTTTGAACTGGCATGCCGTTAGAATATCTCGAGTGTAGCTTCTGTCAAAAAGATCTTCAAAATTGTGATGCTTAAGAGTATGAAGCTACTTCTAAACTCCCAAATCTCTATCATTGGATGCCCTAAACCAGTATTGAATCTCATGTGCATTCAATTTCTCTTGGTTATTTCAATCGAGACTCATTAATCTTTAGTCTCATCCTTGATCACCAACTGTCATTGTTACTATTCATATCAGGAGCTCTTTCCACTTCCAAAATTGATTCAGAACCTCCACCATGCACGAATTCTGAATTTCAAATCCAACTCAAGTCGCCCTTTGCGGGTTTTCAACTTGAGACCTCCTTTGGTTCCAAGACGCCCTTTTCGGGTTTTCATCTTGAACCCTCCTTTTATTTCTCTTTTTTTTCATTTTTCTCTTTTTTCATTTTTCATTTTTCATTTTTCATTTTTCATTTTTCTTTTTTTTCCACCATTTTTCATTTTTTCTCATTTTTCATTTTCTTTCATTTTTCCTCCTCATTTTTTCTTTTTTTTTCTCTTTTTTTTCATTTCTTCTTCAATCGAAATATCTTTTAACAGCGTCAGAATTCACTGGATAGGGTAATTCTGATCCGTCCATTTTGGTTAAGACTAGAGCTCCCCTAGAAAAGGCCTTATTGACAACATAAGGTCCTTCCCAATTGGGCATCCATTTTCCTCTGAAATCCTTCTGAATAGGCAAAATCCTTTTAAGCACCAAATCTCCCTCATGGAATTCTCGAAGGCGAACTTTCTTACCATGTGCCCGTATCATACGTTTTTGGTACATCTGACCATGAAAAATAGCTTTCAATCTCTTTTCTTCAATCAGATTCAATTGGTCATGCCTAGTATGTACCCATTCTGCCTCATTTAGCTTTACCTCTGACAAAATCCGAAGTGAGGGAATTTCCACCTCAATAGGTAAAACAGCTTCCATCCCATATACCAGAGCCAACGGAGTTGCCCCAATTGAAGTCCGTACTGAAGTTCGATAAGCAAACAGAGTAAAGGGCAACTTCTCATGCCAATCCTTATAGGGCTCAGTCATTTTCTCTATGAGCCTTTTGATGTTTTTATTAGCCGCCTCTACTGCCCCATTCATCTTTGGGCGATAAGTGATGGAATTATGATGCTTTATTTTGAATTGTTTACAGACCGAGTCCATCATCTTATTGTTTAAATTCAACGCATTATCGGAGATAATCCTCTCTGGTAAACCATATCTACAAATGATCTCATTCTTTAAGAATTTGCATATTGTAGACTGGGTAACATTTGCGTAAGAAGCCGCTTCTACCCACTTGGTGAAATAATCTATGGCTACCAGAATAAAGGGATGGCCATTTGAAGCTTTGGGCGAAATTTTTCCAATAACATCCATGCCCCACATTGAGAATAGCCACAGAGCTGTCATTACGTGCAACGGATGAGGAGTATGTATCTTATCTCCATAAATCTGACACTTGTGGCATTTTCGGGCATAATTGATACAGTCTGCTTCCATAGTTGACCAATAATACCCAAATCTCATAATCTGCCTAGCCATAGCATGCCCATTAGCATGGGTACCACATATTCCCTCATGCACTTCTTCAAGAATCAATTTGGCTTCTTTCGCGTCCACACATCTTAACAAGACCTGATCCAAACTTTTCTTGTATAAAGTCTCACCATCAAGTACATACCCTGATGCCATTCTTCTAATGGTTCTCTTAACATTCTCAGTAGCCTATTCTGGATAACTCTGATACCTTATATATTATAAGATATCATAATACTAGGGGTTTCCATCTTCTTCCTCTTCAATATTAAAACAATGGGCTGGATACTCATAAGCCTTCATTTCAATTGGCATCATATTTGAATGCTCGTTCATCTTAAACGCTGCTGCCAGTGTGGCTAAGGCATCTGCCATTTGATTCTCTTCTCTGGGGAGGTAATTGAAAGTTACTTCTTCGAATTCTTCAACAAGATCCATAACCAACTTACGATATTCTACAAGCTTAGGATCTTTTGTCTCCCATTCTCCCTTGAGCTGGTAAATTACCAAAGCTGAATCCCCATACACTTTGAGCATTTTTATTTTGCGATCAACGGCAGCTCTAAGACCCATAACACAAGCTTTAAACTCGGCCATATTGTTTGTACAATCAAAATTAAGTCGACTGGTGAAAGGATAATGCTCTCCATCTGGTGAGACCAAAATCGCCCCGATTCCATGTCCCAAGGCATTTGAAGCACCATCGAAGTTCAACTTCCAATATTTACTAGTGGATGCCACTGCTTCTTCTACCGAAATGGCCATTAAATCCTCATCTGGGAAATCAAAGCTCAACGACTCATATTCTTCTGAAGCCCTGTTTGCAATGAATTCCGCTATAACACTTCCTTTAATTGTCGTCTGGTTTATATATTTGGATGTCAAATTCGGACAATAGGATCTACCAACGAGCTAATCTTCCAGATAATGCAGGCACATCCATTAGATATTTCAATGGATCAAGCTTGGATATAAGCCAAGTAGTATGATACAACACATATATTGTCTAAGCCTTCGGGTAGCCCATACTAAAGCGCAACACAACTTTTCAATGGGTGAGTATCTTGTCTCACATTCAGTGAACTTCTTGCTGAGATAATAAAGAGCCCTTTTTTTCTTCTCGGTTTGGTCACGTTGCCCCAGCACACACCCCATTGAATTTTCATAAACTGACAAATAAAGAATCAATGGTTTGCCTGAGATAGGTGGCGCCAAGATTGGAGTACTCGAAAAATATCTTTTCACTGCTTCAAAAGTTTTTTGACAATCCTCACTCCATTCCTCTGAGTTATTCTTGCGAAGAAGGCGAAATATGGGATCACACTTTTCCGTCAGCTGTGAAATAAACCGAGCTATATAATTCAATCTCCCCAAAAATCCTCTGACTTCTTTTTGGCTTACTATGAATCCCAACAACTTCCCAGATGTCACCCCAAAAGTACACTTATTTGGGTTGAGTTTTAGCTGACATCTTCTTAGTCTTTTAAAAAGCTTTCTCAAATTCCCAATATGTTCTTCCTCTGTCTTAGCTTTGACAATCATATCATCGACATAAACTTCTATCTCTTTATGCATCATGTCGTGAAATAATGTCACCATGGCTCTTTGATATGTTGCCCCTGCATTCTTCAGTCCAAACGGCATTACTTTATAACAAAACGTTCCCCACATGGTAACGAACGTCGTTTTTTCCATATCTTCAGGGTTTATCTTAATTTGATTGTAGCCAGAGAAACCATCCATAAAAGAGAACAAAGAATTTCCAACAGTATTATCCACTAGTGTGTCTATATGTGGCAAAAGAAAATTATCTTTTGGACTAGCTCGGTTGAGATCCCTGTAGTCAGCACACATTCAAACTTTCCCATCCTTCTTCGGTACTGGGACAATATTCGCCACCCACTCAGGATATTTAGCCACTTTAAGAAACCCTGCATCAAACTGTTTTTTCACTTCCTCTTTAATCTTGAGCAGCATCTCGGGTCTCATTCTTCTCAGTTTTTGTTGTACCGGTTTACATTCAGGCTTTATTGGCAGTTTGTGAACAACCAGTTCTGTATCTAAACTTGGCATATCTTCGTATGACCAAGCAAACACATCTTTGTATTCTTGAAGCAATTCTATCAGATCTTGTCGACCTCCAACTGACAGAGTGGTACCAATCTTTACTTTTCTCTTATCGTCATCTGTCCCCAAATTCAAAATCTCAGTAGGCTCTTTATGAGGCAGAATCTGCTTATCTTCATTCTCCACCATTTTCAGCAATTCAGAAAGTAGTTCACATCCCTCATCATCATCACAATCCTCGATTTCCCCTTGACATATAGGCTTCTCAAAATCAATCTCCGGGTCAGAGTCATTAGCATTCATATTATTGATATCTGAGCTCCTGAAAAATAATGAAAGAGAAGATATATATACATATATACATATGGGAGGATCTTTTCCCATATAAATAAATAAATATATACATATATACAACAAAGAATGAATGAATGAAATGCATGGGAGAATGTTTGCCATTTGGAACTAACATAATGCATCTTTTATTGAAAGCAAGAAAAAACAAACAGCTTAACCCTTTACATAAAATCACCTATTGCCCCAAGGTATGAACAACAGGGAGAAAGTTCCAGTGCATTACTCTGTAAAAGATTTGTAAACTACAGGCAGTTCTTCCGCGGTCCAATTGTTCAATACGAAGCCCGGCGGTGCAGGATAAATGCCCATAGCTCTCATTTCCTCAAACTCATCATCAGTTATAACATTAATGCCTAAATCCCCCAAGGCATTCTCAACCATCACCTTAGTGTTCCTTGAATTCCCTTGAAACATATGCCCCCCAGATATGAAAATGCTGCTCAACGGTGGGAAAGTCATGGGTTCCCAGCTAAGGTCTTCACCAGCCAATCTGGCCTTTCTGATTTCCTGACCCTTCTTAATTCCCCTCAGCTTATCCCTCAGAGTTGGCTGATACCCCAAACCAAACCGATCTCTTTTAGTAACAGGGCATATTGGATTCACCGGTCCTTGTAACCGACTTCCTAACCCTTTTCCAACTTTTGCTCCTCTTCCAAGGGTCAGCTTGAGTCCCATTTTGGTACAATTTGACAGTCTAAGCTTTGGTATCTTCCTGCCTTCAGCCACAAACGTAGCATTGACAAACTCCAACGATCTGAAAGAACACTCGACGGCTTTCTCATCAACTTCAATATACGGAGCAGTAGTAGAAACAGAAGCAATAATGTCCTCTTCAGCATGAATACATACCAACCTTCCATTGATCACAAATTTCAGTCTCTGGTGCAATGTGGATGGAACTGCACCGGCTTGATGAATCCAAGGCCTTCCCAACAAATAATTGTACGTAGGCATAACGTCCATTACGAGAAATTCCACTTCAAGTTGCTGGACCAATAGTCAGAGGAACATCAATCTTGCCCAAAACTTCTCTTTTAGTCCCATCGAAAGCTCGAACCACACTTTGACAGGTTCTCATAAGTGTACTATCTAATAGAAGCTTCTTTAGAGTCACTAAGGGCATCACATTCAAAGCTGAACCATTATCAACCAAGACCCGGGACAACACATGCCCTTTACATTTAACTGTGATGTGCAAAGCCTTCTGACTACCAACCATCCCAGAAGGGATTTCATCCTCAGAAAAAGATAAAAAATTATCAGCTTGTACATTGGAAACTAACCGATCCAACTTTTCAATGGGCAACTCTTTCGGAACAAAAGTCTGGTTCAAAACCTTTAACAGAGCATTCCTATGGGCCTCTGAACTCAAAAGTAATGATAAAACAGAAATACGGGCAGGTAACTTGTGTAACTGTTCAACAACACTGTACTCACTGTGTTTTAGAAATTTCAAAAATTCTACCGCTTCACTCTCGGTTACTGGTTCATTGATAACATGCTTATCTTCTTCTATCTGCACATCAACCTTTTTCCCCTTATCAACTACAACCTTCTTCTCAGACTCTTTAGGTGGATTAAGAGAATAACACCTACCGCTTCTAGTAAAGCGTCCCACCTCATCTACTTCCTCATTCTCTTTTGTTACATCTCCCATCTGACAATCATATCTCCAAGGCACTTGTTTATTATCCCGATATGGGGAATGGAGATGGAGGTGTAATAACCACTTTCGGGGCTACCTTCTCAGCAACTCGATTCTTGGGGAGTAATAATTAGGGGACAACTGGCATTGTATACCCCTTTAGACGATCCTTCTGAAGCGCAAACTTCCGCTTCCTCTTCTTCAGCAATCTCTCTAAAGAACTCAATTTCTTTATTGTCCATCATGTCTTGTACCAAAGATAGGAAGTCAGGACATTGCTGAATACTGTGTCTTTCACTGTTATGATACTGACATACCTCTCCACTGTTAAACTGTTCACCCATCAAACTGGGCTTCAACAATCCTACCTTGACCATCTGGCACCACACCCAACTCATGGGTGATACCACCTCATTAACATTCCTTACAATTCTCTTTCCTTTCTCTTCAGTAATCGCGTTAACTCCTGCCCCTGCATGGCTTGGCAACGGATTCTGAGCTATATTTGGCTGCTCACTGTCACCAAAGTTGATGACATTCCTCGTTCTCAAAGCTTGGACAACCTTCTTAAAAGTAGTACAATTCTCAATGGAATGCCCGGGGTTCCCTGCATGGTATTCACACTGAGCACTAGCATCATACCATTTGGGAAAAAGAGGTTGCATTGGTGTCACGTGATACGGCGAAATCACATGTCGATCATACAAAATCTGAAACAATTCCTTATAAGTCATCGGAATTTGATCAAATTGAGGCCTCTCTCTCCTCTGGTCCCTTGCCCCTTGTCTATTGTCATTTTGTGTTGATGACCCTGCTCCTTGAGGACGGGAAACAGTGATGTTATTAGAATCGTACTGCCTCACATTACTGACTTCGTTTTCCTTTTTCCTCGTTGGTGGCCTCTTACTAGACTCTCCTCCCTCGAGCTTTCCACTCTTAATTGTCATTTCAATCATTTCACCTACTGTAACCACATTAGCAAAATTTCGATAAGGATTACCGATAAGATACGAGAAAAAAGGAACCCTTAAGGTGTTGACAAAAAACATATTTGTTTCCTCCTCTTTCAATGGCGGGTGGACTTGCACCGCTACATCTCTCCATCTTTGAGCATATTGTCTAAAACTCTCGTTAGACTTCTTTTCCATTCCTTGCAACATCATCCTGTTAGGCCTAACATCTTTTACATGTTTGTATTGCTCAAGAAAGGACTTAGCCAAGTCTTTCCACGATTTAATATTAGCTCTACTCAGCTAGTTATACCATCGGATTGCTGAGCCAGTTAAGCTTTCCTGAAAACAGTGTATCAACAATTGATCATCCCCTATGTATCCGGTCATCTTCCTACAAAACATTGTGATATGCGCAGAGGGACACCTGGTACCATTAAACTTCTCAAAATCAGGAACCTTGAACTTTGGAGGCAAGACCAGATCAGGAACTAGACTTAACTCCTTTGCGTCAAATCCATAGACACTGGTATCTTCTTTCATGGCTATGACCTCTCTTTCTAACTGCTTCCATTTCTCTTACAACGGATTGTTTTGGTCCTTCTTGGCTTCTTCATCAAGGTCCAGAACTTGATGATATTGATGTTCTTCCTGATATGAACTAGATCCAGGCTGTACGTTAACAGAATCACCGACTGGATTAATGTGTACCTTCTCGACATGAACAGGGGTCACTTGAACGTTCTGAGATTGTTCTGGGGTTAACACTGGATGATGAAGTGGGTCCTCAGTTACACCTTCTGGCATAGGGCTTTTCCCATGTTCTGGATTTCTTCCTTCTAACATACTCGCAAACTTGGCAAACATCTCCTTTTGGGCATTCATCATATCTTCTTGCATTTTCTTGATATTATCTTGTAACTCCAACTGAGCCTTCTCAATTTGGGCAAGTTTGTCCTCCATAACTTTCTTCCTGGTTCTGTAGATATGCTTGGGATTTTCCAGTATTACTCTGTCACAGAGTCATTTTGTTATCGCTGATATTTATTAATGAATATGAAACATATGATTATGAATGAATAAAATGCGATGCAAAAATTTAAACGTATTAAAAATGCATATGCAAAATGCAGGGTGTTGATCTTGGAACGACTCCTTAGAACAACTCTTTATATTAGAACGACATTCAATTACAAAGTTGAAATATATCACAAATAAATCTGCACCATCTCTCCTATTTGCTGTACACGTGCTAGCAACTCCACGATCTTCTGGTTTTCTTCAGCCTCGGGATCCAGTTCTTCAGTCACATCAGCAGCTTCCTCGGATAAAATGACCAAATATTGAGCTATTCTCCACGCGTGTCCTAGGTAACAAGCAATAAGGTCCTCTCTTTGCTTAACTCTCGCCTGAGCTCGCTCCCATCGAAAACGCCACTGTATATCCCCCTCATAAGAAACTATCGATAGCTCACTTGCTTGCCTCTGAAAATCTCGAACCATGGCTTCAAGCTCACTCACTTATTTTTTCAGACTTTCAACTTCGTCATGGCTTGAGTTACCTTCCCTGTTTCGTATCTGTTGAAACATTTTGATATTTCGATATAACAAATTAAGTTAAATGGATTTTAAGATTTTCCAAATGATTTTCTAAGTATATTCGATATAACTATTCGAATATCAAAACATTACTCCAAATATTTCAAAAATCATTTTTAATCCTTACTTAAGTGTAAAATTAAGTTTTAATCATAAAATAATTTCAAAATAATCTTACAAAGTATTTCGAACCAATTCAAAGCCAAAAATTACAGATTGCTCAGAGGGAACCGATTCCCCCCCATAGGAGGAACCGATTCCCCCCTAAATGGTTTTGGCCCCGAGATTTCCAGAATGCTCGGAGGGAACCGATTCCCCCCATAGGAGGAACCGATTCCCCCCTAAACAGTTTTGCTCCGAGAATTCCAGTATGCTCGGAGGGAACCGATCCCCCCAAGGGGGTACCGATTCCCCCCTTGTACAACGGTCGAAATATTTGAATTTTACACTTAGGAACCGATTCCCTTCAAGGGGGAACCGATTCCCCCCACGCTCCAAGCTGTTTTATTAACTGTTTTCACACTAAAACGGCTATAATATCTTCTCTAATCATCCCCAACGTTCAGAAGTGATCCAAGGTGTATTTAAGCAAGCTTAGAAGCCATTGATCAAAAACAAGAAACATCAAGTAACTAGAATCAAGAGAGAATCAAAGAGAAAGCATCAAACCTCAAGTTTGAGCATTTCAAGCCTATTTTCATTCAATATTCATTTTGCTTTCAAGAACACTTTTTGTGCTCAATTGTATTCATCTTTGAGTGTTCTTTCTTTATTCTAGAATTGTGCAAACATCTTACCTTGTGAGGTTTTCTTGTAAGTTTGCAAATTTGTAATCTTCTCTTTGAGAAAAGAGTGTTCTCAAGAGTTGGGGTATACTCTTGAGGGAATTGTAAGGTTATCTCTTTGGCCTTAAAAGAAAGAACAAATTAGTGAATTTGTTGGAAAATCCTTAGTGTGGATAGCTAAGGTAGTGGACGTAGACTTTGTTTGAGAAAGTCGAACCACTGTAAATCGTTGTGCAATTACTTTCAATTTTCTGCAAAAGCTTCCACAACATTTTTTTATTGCCAATTCACCCCCCTCTTGGCCAATTTCGGCATTCGATTAACTCAACAATTGGCATCAGAGCCTAACTCATTTGAAGGTTTTATCGCCTCTTGAGTCGATTCGGGAAGAGTTATATCAATTATTAAAGTCATCAATGGCCTCCGCTTCAAACTTCGACTCCGGTCTCGATTCGATGCCCGTCAACAAGCCTCCTTTCTTCAATAGAGCTAACTACGCCTATTGGAAGAATAGAATGATGTACTTCATTCAAGCAAGTGACATGGGAGCATGGAATGCCGTAGAAGAAGGATACATTAAGCCTATCACTCATCCAAGGTTGTGAAGTGAAGGAGATACAAAAATGTTCCAGCTCAACTCCAAAGCCATCCATATTATCTGTTGTGCTCTTGGACCAGATGAATACGGAAGAGTTTCATCGTGTACAACCGCCAAAGAAATATGGGACAAGCTTCAAGTCACACATGAAGGTACCGATGAGGTAAAGAAATCAAAAATTAGTATTCTAACGCATAGCTATGAAAATTTCAGGATGAAACCAAATGAAGACATCAAAGCTATGACGGATAGATTTTCAACGATTGTCAATGGTCTCAAATCATATGGAGAGATCATCTCAAATGAAAAGCTTGTGAGAAAGTTAGTCTACTCCCTCCCAAAATCATGGCAATCAAAGAAGATGACAATCATCGAGTCTAAGGACCTATCGTCCTTAACTCTTGAAGAACTTATCGGTTCACTCCTCACTCATGAGATGATGCTTGAAGATGAGGTGGACCTTGATAAAGTTGAAGAGACACCAAAGGAGAAGGAGAAGAAGAAAAACATTGGAGTTGCTCTCAAATCCACAAAAGATGAGAGTGATTCTAATGATGATGATGATGACGAGGAAATGGCATTGTTTGCCAAACGGTTCAGAAAAATGATGAGACCTTATCGAGGAAGAAAATTCAAACGAAATGAAGGCCTCAAAGATGAACCAAAAGAGAATGACCCGATCATTTGCTATGAATGCAAAAAACCAGGGCATGTCAAATATGATTGCCCACAATTGAAGAAGAAGGGTCAATCAAAGAATAAGCACAAGGCTCATGTGGCTACATGGAGCGATGAAGAAGGTTCCAATGAAGAAGAACAAGAAGTAGCAAACTTGTGCTTAATGGCATTTGGGGAAGATTCTAAGGTAACCTCTAACTCATCTGATTTTGATGATTTATCTTATGATGAGCTATTAGAGGAATATAATGGGTTGGCTTCAGATTATGAGAAATTATTTTTAAAATACAAAAATGATGTTTCAAAGTTGAAAAATGAAAATAAACTCATATCCAAAACCAACAATGATCTTGAAAGTAAAATCAAAGATTTGCAAATCAAACTAGAAGAGTTTGAAAAGAAAAATTTAGATTTGCAAAATTTACTTTCAAAGGTCAATGATGATCATCAAAAGAAAATTGATGATCTTAAAACTTCTTTTGATAAAGTTGGAACAAAACGTTTTGAAAAAGGAGAAAATTCAAAATCCAACTTTGTTAGAAAAGATTTTAGAAACTACAATCATAGAAATCCTCAACGAACCTTAAATGGTAAAATCTTTAGAAGTATATGGGTTCCTAAAGGACTCATTACTACTAAAGATAAAGATATCCTACACAAATGGATACCTAAGGGGACTAGGATTTTGGAAACTAATGAATATGGACCCAAAAGAATTTGGGTACCAAAAATCAAAAATTAATCTATGTTTGTAGGGAAAGGAGCATTGCTACAAGGCACGGGAAACAAATTCAAATTCATGGTACCTTGATAGTGGATGCTCAAGACATATGACCGGAGACAAAAGCCGGTTCATTGAGCTTAACGCCAAAAATGGAGGAGAAGTGACTTTGGAGACAATTCAAAAGGTTACATTGAAGGTATTGGTACAATAGGTAATACCTCTTCCATACAAATTAAGAATGTTTTATATGTGAATGGATTAAAGCATAATCTATTGAGTATTAGTCAATTATGCGATAAAGGATTCAATGTCTTATTTGAAATTAATGGTTGTAAAGTCATTTACATTGCATCTAATCGGATTATGCTTGTTGGTCATATAATAGGAAACATTTACATGGTGCATTTAGATTCTATTGATATGACTAATTTATGCCTAGTTGCTAAGGATGAGCATGATAGTTGGTTATGGCATAGGAGACTAGGTCATGCTAGTATGAGTGTTTTGCAACGGTTAATTCAAGGAGACTTAGTAAGAGGGTTGCCTAAGCTTAAATTTGATAATGATAAAATCTGTGATGCTTGTGCTAAAGGAAAACAAAAGCGCGTTTCTTTTAAATCCATTAATGACGTATCAACTAGTAGAGTATTACAATTGATCCATGTAGATCTTTTTGGGCCAACTAGGACTACTAGCTTGGGTGGAAAACAATATGCATTTATCTTGGTAGATGACTATTCTAGATATACTTGGGTTCTATTTTTAAGTACTAAAGATGAAGCATTAGAACAGTTCATCACATTTTCAAAAATAATCCAAAATGAAAAAGGTTACTCTATAACTAGTGTTAGGAGTGATCATGGCACTGAATTTGAAAATCTTGGATTTATTGATTTTTGTAATTCTAATGGTATTAGCCACAATTTTTCAGCACCTAGAACCCCTCAACAAAATGGAGTTGTTGAGAGGAAAAATCGAACTTTAGAAGAAATGGCTAGAACCATGCTTTGTGAAAATAATTTGCCAAAATATTTTTGGGCGGAAGCCACAAATATTGCTTGTTATGTTGTAAATCGAGTAATGATTAGGCCAATTTTAAAGAAAACTCCATATGAAATTCTCAAAATAAAAAGCCTAACATTAGCTATTTTCATCCTTTTGGATGTAAATGTTTTGTTTTAAACAACGGTAAAGAAAACCTTGGCAAATTTGATGCTAAAAGTGATGAAGGAATTTTTCTGGGTTATTCCTTAAATTCTAAAGCTTATCGAGTATTTAATAAAAGAACTTTAGTTGTAGAAGAGTATATACATGTTGTTTTCGATGATAATCCCCTTCCGAGGAAGGATTCTTATGTGAATGATGATGTAGGTGTTATAAATTCAAATGACGCTAGACATGAAGTTGGAGAACCATCATCAAAGGAAGAAACGAAAAATGAGGAAACTCATGATCCTCTTGAGAATCCAACCATTGAAGAAAGGGAAATATCTTATCCAAGAGAGTACAACTATGTCAAGGGTGGTGAGATTATAGATGATCCATCCAAAGGGGTAACAACTCAATCTTCTCTTAGAAATATTTGTGATTATGTTGCATTTACTTCATGCATAGAGCCTAAGAATATTAAAGAAGCATTAAATGATGAACATTGGATTATGGCTATGCAAGAAGAATTAAATCAATTTGAGAGAAGTAAAGTATGGACATTAGTTGAAAGGCCTTGTAATAAATCTACTGTAGGTACTAGATGGGTGTTTAGGAATAAAGCTTGATGAAAGTGGTAATATAGTGAGAAACAAGGCTAGACTTGTTGCTCAAGGGTATACTCAAGAAGAAGGCATATACTATGATGAAACATACGCTCCCGTAGCTAGGATGGAAGCAATTAGAATGTTATTAGCATTTGCATGTTTTATGAATTTAAATTATATCAAATGGATGTTAAAAGTGCATTTTTAAATGGTTTTATAAAGGAAGAAGTGTATGTGGAACAACCTCCAGGTTTTGAAGATTCAAAATTTCCGGATCATGTTCTTAAATTGACAAAAGCTCTTTATGGTTTAAAACAAGCTCCTAGAGCTTGGTATGAAAGATTGTCAAATTTTTTAATTGAAAAAGGTTTTTCAAAAGGGAAGGTTGACACTACATTGTTTTTAAAACATAAAGGTAAAGATTTATTAGTAGTTCAAATTTATGTTGATGATATAATATTTGGTTCTACTAATGATATTTTTTGCCAAGAATTTTCTAAGCTAATGCAAAGTGAGTTTGAGATGAGCATGATGGGGGAGCTCTCATTTTTCTTGGGACTCCAAATCAAGCAAAGAAAAGATGGCATCTTCATTAATCAAGCTAAGTACGTCAAAGATATGCTCAAGAAGTTTGGACTGGAAAATGGGAAACCTCATGACACTCCAATGAGCTCTTCAACAAAGCTTGACTTAGATGAAGGAGGTAAATGTATAGATGTTAAATTATATAGGTCAATGATTGGCTCTTTGCTTTATCTAACTGCAAGTAGACCGAACATTATGTTTAGTGTTTGCTTATGTGCTAGATTTCAATCATGTCCTAAGGAATCACATTACTAGCTGTTAAGAGAATCTTAGATACCTTAAGGACACTCCTAGTTTAGGACTTTGGTATCCTAGAGACTCTAGCTTTAGCTTGCATGCCTTTTCTGATGCGGATTATGGAGGATGCAAATTAGATAGGAAAAGCACCTCCGGTACTTGTCAATTCCTTGGAAATATGTTGATTTCTTGGTTTTCAAAGAAACAAAATTGTGTTGCATTATCTACCACTGAAGCGGAATACATTTCAGCCGGTAGTTGCTGTGCACAAGTTTATGGATGAAACAACAACTTTTTGATTATGGAATTGAAGTAGGTACCATTCCTATCAAGTGTGACAATACTAGTGCTATTTGTCTCACTAAAAATCCCATCCAACACTCTAGAACTAAGCACATTGAAATAAGACATCACTTCATTAGAGACCATGTCACTAAGGAAGATGTAGTTCTAGAATTTGTTGATACTTTGCACCAATTAGCGGATATCTTTACAAAACCCTTAGACAAGGAAAGATTTTGGACACTTAGGAGAGAATTAGGTTTGACCAACCTATCTTCACTTAGTGTTTAAATAATTTTAGCACTTTTAATAAATCTTGAAAAATGCTTATAATAATTTTTGATTGCATTCTTGCTATTAGTTAGGGGGAGTTTGTGATTCTTAGTGAAAATTAATTTTATGCTCAAAAATCGATTAAAGAGTAATTTAATTGTTTGAACATAATTAATTTTTGATATATGAGTTGCCAATACCACTAGAAAAGATTAATTTAGCATTTTGTGCTTAAAAAATCAGATTTTAGCATTTTGGTGCAGAGGGAATCGATCCCCCCCTGAGGGAACCGATTCCCCCTTTGAAGGGGAACCGATTCCCCCCACAGGGGAATCGATACCCCCCTGGGGTTCTGTTAAAATCGGGTAGAACACCCCAAAAATCCCAAAACCCTTATATTTTCTTCAAACCGTTTCTCACCCTCCTCAAACACTCAAATCTCCTTTCTTGCCTCAAATCATCGATATTAATCGGAATTCGAATCAAATATCATCTTCTAAACCTGTTGGAATCATTAAAATCGTGCAAACAACATCTAAATCCCCTCAATCTTCATCTTTCAAGGTAAATTTTTCTAAACTCTTTATTTCATTATTTTTGAACATAGGATTAGTTTCAATTAGTTCTAGGTTGAAATAGTGATCGGGCATTGATTATTTAGTGATTAGAAACTAGATGTTACAACTAATTTCATCAAAAACACAAGAATTTTTTTTCAAATTTTTTTAAATTTTTGAAATATAAAAAAAAATTATTTTTCAAATTATTGTGTTTTGATTAAATTATGTTGTTGTTATGAAAAACTATACATATATTGTTTCTCAAAACCATATTTTCCAAAAGTTTTTCAAAAACTTTGCCCATTAGGATTGATTTAGAGAATCTTGAAATATTGAGGACTCATTTGAGTTTTGGGATTAATTGAATTGCATACATTTGTTTTTAAAATTGCAGGTTATTCTATCTATTCCGATTTCCTTCACCATGTCAAATCCTAAACGTCCTAGGTCTTCATCTAGTTGTTCTAGTCGTCAACCAAATCCTCCTCCTATTCCTCAAAATCCTATTCCAAATCTTGATCCTAACTTGACTATCCAAAATTCTTGTTTCAATCAACCGGGTCCTAAAGATTATCGTTATTGGTTTTACCAATATTTTGACTCGTATAAGATTAGGGAAGAACGTATCCCATCTCTTCAAACTATGGTTGATATTAACTTTAAATATCTCCCTATCTTGCACGAATGGAAATTTGATAAACTTTTCGAACTTGAACCCATTGTCTATCATCAACTTGTTCGTATCTTCTACTGTAATGCCGTTTGTATCAAAAATCGTGACAAAACCAAAACCATAGGAGTGCGTTCCTACCTCCTAGGTCAATATTTCCATCTTGATCTGGATTACATAGCCAATGCCTTAGGCTTGGATAATGAAGGTTTATCAAACGAAAAACAAGTTTTAGGCTCTCGCTATAAACGGAATGATAGTGCAAGTGTTTTAGATCTCCATGAGCGTTTTCTTCATCTTATGATCACTTGGTGGTTTCGACCATCCGGGGTCGTTATTCTACTCTTAGAGCTTTAGACCTTTGGTGGTTGCATTGTTTTGAAAACAATATAAAAATAAACCTTTTCGAGATTATCTTTGCTGAAATCGTTGAAACCGTTAACTTAGTGCCAAATAAGAAACTCTGTTCTTCACTAGTTTACAGTTGTATCCTTAGTAATCTCTTTTCTAAAGTCGAACTCCGAGTTGGTCTAGATGCCTCATTTCCTCTTAAGAAACAAATCAATCTTCTTTCTTTAACAAGAGCGGGATGGGTCAAAAATAAGGAAACCGGTGCATGGGTTCGATCTTCTACTCCGGGAGCTAGTTCTTCACAAGCTCCACCCGAAGATGACGAAGATCCCGAGTTTGAACAATTAATGAGGGATATCGATGAAGCTGAAGAAGAACCTGAACAACCCGAGGAGCAAGCACAACAAACGCATCAAATGCCTCCATATTTTCAATCCTTTATGGAGACATTCGATTTCCGATACGCTACCATGGACTCGCGCTTTACCTCTATAGAGTCTCATTTATCCACAATGGGAGCTCAACAATTAGAGATTCTTCGGGAGATGCGTGCAAACAATGAATCAACCAACGCTCGTATCAATGAACTCACACACGAGATGGCCGCTATGCGAGCCCGTTTTCCTCCTACCGATCCGGATGTTTGATTATGTGTTTAGTTTTAAAACTTTGAACAAAAAGAATATTGTTTCAACATTTTGGATATTTTGGATTGTTTGATTTTGTGGATTGTTGGATTTTGGATTTATGAATGGTGTGAACTTATGTGTTTAGTGTTTTATTCATTTTTGCATCATTTACATCATCATTAGCAATATGACCAATTTTGCCATATCACATTATTTATGAATATTGATTTATGAAACTAATGGCTAACCTCTCTTTTGATTGTGATCTTAGCAGCTTAAGCTTATAATTAATAAATCAATTGGCTAAATGATTTCAAAACCTTGTTTTACAATGTCTTTTTGTTTTAACAAAAAGGGGGAGAAGAATAGGTGTTAAATGTTTTTACATGATAAATGGGAGAAGTGTTAAAGTAAGGGGGAGTAATTTCAAAACTTGATTTCAAAAATCTTAAAATTACTAAAATGTTTTGTTATATCAAAAAGGGGGAGATTGTTGAAACATTTTGATATTTCGATATAACAAATTAAGTTAAATGGATTTTAAGATTTTCCAAATGATTTTCTAAGTATATTCGATATAACTATTCGAATATCAAAACATTACTCCAAATATTTCAAAAATCATTTTTAATCCTTACTTAAGTGTAAAATTAAGTTTTAATCATAAAACAATTTCAAAATAATCTTACACAGTATTTCGAACCAATTCAAAGCCAAAAATTACAGATTGCTCAGAGGGAACCGATTCCCCCCCATAGGAGGAACCGATTCCCCCCTAAATGGTTTTGGCCCCGAGATTTCCAGAATGCTCGGAGGGAACCGATTCCCCCCATAGGAGGAACCGATTCCCCCTAAACAGTTTTGCTCCGAGAATTCCAGTATGCTCGGAGGGAACCGATCCCCCCAAGGGGGTACCGATTCCCCCCTTGTACAACGGTCGAAATATTTGAATTTTACACTTAGGAACCGATTCCCTTCAAGGGGGAACCGATTCCCCCCACGCTCCAAGCTGTTTTATTAAATGTTTTCACACTAAAACGGCTATAATATCTTATCTAATCATCCCCAACGTTCAGAAGTGATCCAAGGTGTATTTAAGCAAGCTTAAAAGCCATTGATCAAAAACAAGAAACATCAAGCAACTAGAATCAAGAGAGAATCAAAGAGAAAGCATCAAACCTCAAGTTTGAGCATTTCAAGCCTATTTTCATTCAATATTCATTTTGCTTTCAAGAACACTTTTTGTGCTCAATTGTATTCATCTTTGAGTGTTCTTTTCTTTATTCTAGAATTGTGCAAACATCTTACCTTGTGAGGTTTTCTTGTAAGTTTGCAAATTTGTAATATTCTCTTTGAGAAAAGAGTGTTCTCAAGAGTTGGGGTATACTCTTGAGGGAATTGTAAGGTTATCTCTTTGGCCTCAAAAGAAAGAACAAATTAGTGAATTTGTTGGAAAATCCTTAGTGTGGATAGCTAAGGTAGTGGACGTAGACTTTGTTTGAGAAAGTCGAACCACTGTAAATCGCTGTGCAATTACTTTCAATTTTCTGCAAAAGCTTCCACAAAATTTTTTTATTGCCAATTCACCCCCTCTTGGCCAATTTCGGCATTCGATTAACTCAACAGTATCGTCGTAATACGGTCTCTAAACTTGAAATTTTCTCCTTCAACTTCTCATTCTAGGCTTGACTCTTTTGTAACCGCTGCTCTAAAGAATCATTTTCTTTCGATAAAATCTTCACTTGGTGCATGCTTTCCTTGAGCTCTTCTTGACTCTCTCCGGCTACTCTTTTGAGGCTCGCCACCTCTTGCCTCCATTCGACAGATGACTTACTCGAGCTAGAACCTGTCTGAGCTTTTACCATTCGCTGATAAGTTGACCGAAGATCGTCAAAGTCTAGCCGAAGTTGTTTCTCTACTTTTTCAATTCGATCTGCTATACTCTTCTGAATGTCAATCTCCAATCCCTTTTGATACACTTCATCTTCTAGCTTCTGTAAAGTCATTCTTCATTGTCTCCGTTCTGTTTCGAAATCGCGCTTGGCTAACTCTAATGGAGATGGCACCACTCTCAACTGTTCCTCCACCGGCTGAATATTTTCAGGATTCACTATCGGGATGTTATCATTTACTCAACCGCTTCTCTACTGCTCGTACTCTTGAGATAACTCGAGATCATAAGTGAACAGATTCACACGACGAGTTTGCTTCCAGGCCTCAACAACCCCTTTAACTTTACCCTTATACTGATCTCTTTTGAATGCAAAATCCGACCCTACCAAGTCCCATGTGGCTGGAATGAACTGCCTTGATCCATACTGTCTGGAAACTAGTAGCGGTGCATACCCAACAGAACCCCATATACCTGGCAAAGGAACCCAATCTCGCTCTCCACATCGGTAAAGTATATCCGAAGAGGTATTCCACGAAGCTCGCCACAAAATATCTCCATCTCTGATATCCTTGAAGATGACCATCCATTTTTCTTCGGTGAAGCCCCCAGGCCATTCTTTAGAAAGAAAATCTTTCAAAGGTGAAAACCCCTCTAGAAACACTCGTCCTGGTGCTCTTTCAACATATTTGAAATGACTCAGAATCCACACTAGCAGCAAAGGCGCACATCCTATAAAGCGTCATTCTCCCTCGCGCCTACAAGAACTAAAAGACCGGAACGTCTCAGCTAAAATGGATGGAACAAGATCCACGTGCTTGTCTAATCTTTCAAACAGGTCAACGACTGATACGTCTACATATCCTAGCACCTTTCGAAAAATAACGAGCCCATAAATCCCTAAAGCAAACAAGTCAAGCTTCTTTCTCTTATCAGGGTGATGATCAATTACTTCTTTCAAAGCAGTCCAAGAGATACACTCACTGTCTCCCTTCTTCTTAATGTTTCCGATTACCCAATCTTCACTCATTCCGGTCATCAATAGTAATTTCTTCTTAAACGAAGGAGTGACTGTCAGCTTGGTATATACTCTATCCATCTAGGACCTCGAACAACGGACCAAAGCTTGATACTCCTCTATTGTTGGTGTTATATCCACTCTACCAAATGTGAAACAACTGTAAGCCGGATTCCAGAATTATGCCAACGCTCTAAACATATTTCGGTCAATAGGAACATCCAGAAGATAAGGAATATCGCCGTACAATTGATAAAACATCTCCTTATCGGCTACTGTCCATCTTCCCCATATCTCCTTTAGCTCACTTAGATCATTCTGACGCACGTTGATGTGAGTATAACCAAATAACTCCGACACGTATCCAAGCATCACGCTATCCCCATTGGTCAGTTGGGACTGTTCCGACCACCTCAAAACATCTGCATTGTCTTCAACCTTTTTCTGAACCGTTCGTTCCATATTACTGGCCTTCTATATGGACATCGATCCCAAATCAACACCATGTAATGGATTGTGCAATGCAAAGCAGAAAAGAAACAAGGCAAAGATAACAAAAGATCAGTTAGTAAACATAAAGCAATTAAGTCGAGATAATAATTTATTCAAGAATCCTACCCACACATGCTGGCTACGCAATCATGCTTTATCAGATCCTACCCAACATGATATCTACCCCCATGCTTTGTTATTCACAAAAATAAATCCTAACCGCATGATATCTAATTCGCATGCTTGTTCAAAAAATAAACCTAACCGCATGATATCTAGTTCGCATGCATTTATTTGAAAAAACGAAAATAAATGACTCAAAAAAGCTTTTCCTTGTGTACCCTCCTCACGGGATTCCTAAGGTTCGGGTTTGGCTCAACCTAAGTTCGGGCTCTACATTCACTATATGCCGGGTTAGGTTCTAAAGTAATAGGTTCTCGAATTGTCCTTGTCAGTGCCCTCTTGGGCTGCCGAACCCTCAATCCTGGCCCATCACAGGCTTTAGGGGATCGAGTTCAATTTCGAGGGAACACACCTCCTTATGTCCATGCGGAGGTGATTACCATCATGAGGACCATAAGGCGTGAGCTCCAGGAGCGATCCACTATCCCATGCGGAGGTGAAAACCACACGAGGGCATAGTCTCTCACTCCTACTTAATTAGGACGGAGCGGGGTTTTAGCTCATGTCATGAAAATGCAACTGTGCAGTGTGTGAGGAAAAGCGAAAAAATAAAATAAAAACACTCAAAATTTACTAAATTCACACAATTAATCTGAAATCATTAGCAAACAAATTGGTACAACTATTTAATTGTTAATCGAATTAAATTAAAAAAAAATCAAAATACAAACAAAACTTATTAAAAACCAAACAAGGGATCAAAAATCAAATTAAAACGGATTTGTAATTTTCAATTGCAAAGACAATTAATTAATCGACTATCGGCTTGACTCTCTAAAAAAAGTCCCCAGCAAAGTCGCCAAGCTGTCGAAACGATTTTTTCTAAAAAGGTGAAAAAATGTGAGATTTTGAAAACCACATCAATTTTTTAATTATCTCTTTCAATTGATTTTTAATTTAAAAACCTTTCATTTCGAAAAAATTCAGATTTCCTTTATGATCGAAAAAATACGGTTCAAAGAGTCGCCACCAATCTTTGGTTAGGGTGTGATTGGACACCAAAAAATGTTTGTTATTTTAAATAAAAATTAATTTTAATTAAAACAACAAATTAAGGTATGCGTTACCAAAATCCGAGTTCGGGAGTCGGTTACGTGCGGGGAAAGATTAGCACCCCCACAACGCCCTAAATCGGTACCTAGCCGATTAATTAACGTCTTTGCATTGAATTTTACAAATTCGAACTTTATTTGATTTTTGATCCCATAAAACAATGACGTAAATTTAAAAACATTCAAGAGCACTCAAACAAATTAAATTAAAATTACCAAGTCGTTTTAGAAAGATAAAGAATGTTCGATTATTTACAAATATCGAGACCAGATCTTAAAGATATAACAACCTTTTCTCGATATATTTAAATAAACGAACATTTCTTTTTCTCTCGTTCCCAAATTTTAGGTGACGAATCAATTTTTTGGTTTCACTTTCGGGATACACTTTTATTTTAAAATCATTAAAAGCGGACCTCAAATCAGTTATGACTGCCCACTTAATACAATTTTAAATTAAAAATATATTACCCTTAATCCAATTATAGATATGTCGAGTTATGCAAGTGAGGCTATCATGCATATTATGCAAAATAATGTCATGTAAAAACTAATTAAATAATATCCAATATTCAAATGAACACCTAGGTTTAAAATAAAGTATGGTGATATGGTATACATGCATACAATGACATTGGCATACATTAGAATAAAAAAATATATATACAATAAAACATACTATTAGTAACTCGATTTCATATTCAAAATTACCATGAAGGACCAAAATAAAATAAGATTAAACTAAGCAAGCAAAATGACTGAATTGTCAAATAACCAAAATTACAAGTTATACTTCAAAAATAAAACATATAAAAACATTTCAGGATTAAAATGAAAAGCACTCATAAAAATGAAGACCAAATTAAAAGGGCGCAAAAGATTCGTTCAAGGACCAAAATGAAAGTTCCGCAAATTACACAACCAATGTAAAAACAGTGCGAAAATAGCTCTAAAATAATTGTGGACTAAAATGGAAACCAAGAAAAAATCTAAGCCAAATATGTAAAGTAACAAAAACTTAAAAACAATACAACGCAGGACTGAAATGCAACACGTGCAAAGATTGATACCATAATCAGAAACGTTTAAAAGAATGAACCATGGACTAAAATGCACTTAAACAAAACATGGAAGGGTTTAAACTGAAAATGATCCACACGCGAGAGCTCCCCTAAACGACATCGTTTGATGCTTCATTTTAAAACCCTCAGACTAAAAACAAAATCCCTAATTATCATTTCTCCCCAACCTCGGTCGTTCTATCTACCCTCTTCCATTCTCCCTTTCTTCCTCTATAGCTGAACCGAGAGCCTCCATCGCCACCATTCGGCCACCACACCTTAGTGACCAACCTCCATTCGACTGCAACCGCACTTCACCTCAATCGATGAGCAACCCAACGACGAAAGAAGCTTAACCACTTCGGTTTTCCATGTCCCAAAAGAAACCCACTCTTAACTGAGGACCTTGGCACTCCCCTAACATTCACGATCGAGTAAACCATTCCGATGACCACCCTCAACGGTGACTCTCTATTTCTCCGGCAATGGATTCAAATAACCAAGGTAAAGAAATTACTCTAACTCCTAAGTTTCTTTTTCTTTTTTTGCTTTGACACATAAAAGAAAATTCCAAATGAAAACTTAACTCTAATATTACCCTGTAATTCTGAAGAACCTCAACACCTCGGCTTTGGACTCGAACCCAAGAAACCGAACCTAAAACCTTTTATTCTATTTTTAAAACTCTCAGGACTTCACTTCTACTCTTACGAATGGTGGACATACCCCACGAAAACTGCTACTCTCCGGCGCCCAACTAACTGACCTAAGGTATCTCCGATGCGAGTAAAAACGAGACCGAGTAAGGTATATAAACTAACTCATATTCTCTATCATTGCTTTGGTTTCAAAGAAAACTGTTTGTGGTTCGAAAGAAAATGAAGAAATTTTGGAAACTTTTCATGCTCGCACTACTTCACATGGATTCTGTTTTTTTTTTTTTTTGAAAGGGTGTTACTTAATCCTTGCTTAATTTCCTCTGATTGTAAAATAACATGTACACACACAGAAAGAGAAACATATATATATAAACAGTAAATAACACCCAAGAAGAATACCTCAGAATTCCTCGTATTTTATTGCTTTCACTGGTTTTGAATTATGAGATTACACTGTTGTCTCTCTTTGTATTCTTTTACAATGTGGAATTGTTGATGATCACTAGGGTTTTTGGCTGGTAGTCCCTAATTGCTGCTTTCTTAGCTTCTGGTGTCCAAAATATCCTCTGACTCTCTCGGTTCAATCCTCCTCCCTCTGTTGTGTCCTCTCTGCTTTAGTTGATAAATTCCAGCGGTTAATTACCCCTCAAAAAACTGACTCTTTACAGTTTTTAATTGCCCAAGTTTCATGCTACTCCACTACCAATAATTGATCCATCCTTTGTTAACTCCCTTATCACATTTATTAACTTCCTATAACCATTTTACTTTTCAGGTTTCAAGTGGACTAGAGTTCACTCTGCTGAGGACCATTGGACTTGAATTGGGCCTCAACCTAGTTGGGCTTTCTTTAAGTCTGTCATCACTTCGAGTCTTCTCCGATTTAGCCCCGGACAAATCGAGTATCTACAGCTGCCCCTCTTTGCTCATGGTCGTGTAACGAGAATAGAGCAAAGACCAAAAGATGATCGAATTTGTCCGGTCATGAGAACTTCAAAAGATTAATCCGCTTCTCTATTACTTCAGGATAAACAAGACTTGAAAAATCTTCGAATGACGGGTCTGCTCCCTATCCCTTCAGGGAGTATAAGACTCGACCAATCTTCAGCAAACGTGTCTGCTCCCTATTCATTAAGGGAGTATAAGACTCGATCAATCTTCAACAAGCGTGTCTGCTCCCTATTCATTTAGGGAGTATAAGACTCAATCAATCTTCAATAAACGGGTCCACTCCCTATTCGTTCAGGGAGTATAGAACTCGAACAATCTTCATAAAACGGGTCCGCTCTCTATTCTACCAGAGAGTATGGAACTCGAACAATCTTCAACAAACGAGTCTGCTCTCTATTCCTTCAGAGATTATAGAACTCGAACAATCTTCAATAAAACGGGTCCACTCTCTATTCCTTCAGAGAGTATAGAACTCGAAAAATCTTCAATAAACAGGTTTGCTTCACTACTCTTCCGTGAAGGCTTATGATGATTGCTTCACTGCTCTTTCGTGAAGGCTTAAGATTGACTTGTTTCAAAGGTCAACATTTCTGAAAATCCATCTCCATCGTGAAAACTTGTCTGGAAGCCATTGGATATGTAAATCTACTTTGGCTTAGTTATCGTCTAAACATCATTCTTTTCAAGATTTCAAAACTAGTTATCTTCATCTTGATGCTTTCATATCTTCAATCTTCAACTATCCCTATGAAACCTGTAAATGCTTAAGTCATCATGCAATTATGAATGTCATGATCTTATTCATGCCTATAATGTATGCAATTATGCAATTCAATGCGTTTTCTTCTTCGAAGGAACTCTATCTCCTTTTGATCTCGATGGAACTCGGTTTCATCTTGGGTAGAAAACATTTGACCAATTCACCCCAGTTAACAATCTCAATTTCGTATCTCTCGGCTTAACAGAACCTTGACTCTTTCCTTTCTTGAAACCCGCCAGTGCCCATGACCAACTTCTTGACCAATGACAATCTCTTTGGGTCTTCTTATCATGGCTGAGATTTTCTATGAATTCCAAGGTTTTAGCTTCCCGTAGCCACACAAGCTTACATGTTTAAACCATTGTCAACTTCAGAATACCCACATTTTCCAAAACCTTTTGCACAATAATACAAAATGATCTCATGTACTTCAAGTTAAGCTATATGTTTTAACTTTTCAAAATAAGATGCTTACAAAAAGGAAACTAAGTATTTTGACAGTTTTATGATTTAGTTTATGATTTCATTATTTCTTCAATTACTTCTTCATTTTAAGTCTATTTTTTTTATCAAATTTGAATTACATGCTCCTAAATCATAATAGAATACATGTATACTTTCAATTAATCTTTTTGACAGCAATTTTTTATTTTTCAATGTAGTCCTTCAATTTTTCATAATCTCTTTATTTATTTTTCAATTCGTCATTTATTTTAATTTTTTTATACCAAATTTGAGTTATGCTCCTAAACTATAGTAGAATAAATATGTATTTTCAATTCCTCTTTTTGATAATTTTTTTTCAATTTAGTCCTTTAATTTTTCATAATCTCATTATTCCTTCAATTTATGATTTATTTTAAGTCATTTTTTTTCACCAAATTTGAACCACATGCTCATATACCATAATAGAATAGCTATGTAACTTCAATTGTTATTTATTTTTTACTCAAGATGTACTCTTTTTTTATTTAGTCCCCTAACTTTACGCTTTACTTAATTTGGTCTTTTAACTATAATTGTTTGCAAATTATTTCTTTTCATCAATTCTTTGACTCATTTATACTCTCATCAATATTTTCTCCTCAAAATACTTTCTTTAAAATATAATACAAATATATTTCCTAATTTTAGATTGTATTTGATATATTAAATAATATTATATTATGAAAGAATATATATATGTATATATATTATGGTTAGATAAAGTCAAAAAATTGAAATAAATCATTGTCATAATATCATAAATAATTATAATAAAATGAGTACATAAATTCAAATAACTCAACTCGAATTTTTTAAACTTGATTCGACTCGACTCGAAAAAATTTCAAGTTAAGTTCGATTTGTAAAATACGACTCGTCAACTCGAATAACTCAAAATTTTTTGACTTGACTCGATCAAATGTTTACCCCTGGCACTAGTTTTGGTCCAAGTGACTCAACTTAGAATGAGCTCTGTATTTATAATGCTTTGGGTTATCTTTTGGTTTAGATATTGACATTACCTTTATGACCCGAGATGTACCCCATATCTCTATTTAACTTCCCATTTAACATGTTCTCATTTTAAAGAAAACGCTTGGTGCTGAATTAACATTTGATCTCGATATGAGCGTCACATATGCAGGGATATAAATGTTTATTTTCAAATAATTGATAGTTTTTGAATATATATGAAAACATCAGTTGTCGGTAGATTGTGTAAATTGGTAAAGTGTACAATGCATTTGTCTCTATTTCAAATAATTAATATAAACAAGTAATTTTCACATTGATTATGTATTGATTAATATTTTAAAATTTATACTATAATCAATGTATTTTCCTAAAATGAATGTAGTTATATTTATTGTTTATCTTGTTTTAATATATTTACGACCTTAGTAGTAAAAGGAAGCGTTGTTATCTCTTGAAGTCCCAACTTTGAGCAGCAGTGTATGTAAAACGCGTGTGCCTTTTCGAGAAATGGATTTTTTTTTAACAAATACTACCTTGTAATCGTTTCAAATTATTAAAAAAAACACAACGTTTTTGGATTGGTGGTTGCTCTGGAGTAATAGCACCAATGCCATTGTTTTCTGTGATGATATATGGTGATTATGAGCATTAAAAGTGGTTGGCAAATATTATTAGGTGTGTATAATTATACTTAAATAATTTAAAAAAGAGCTACCAATAACACTATCATCAAGAGAGTGATCTTTCACAAATTAATCAATTTCAGTCCATAATTAAGAATCTTTATCATCCCACTCCAAGGAAATTGCATTGAGAATGTAGAAAAAAGTTTAATGATAGAGATGTTGGGTTCTACAACTTGAATCTTTCTTGTTCATCTCCTCTATTCTTTGTCTTTTCTTTGAATATGGATTTAGGGAATTTAGGGTTTATATAATACATAAAACTCGTATTTTTAAGGAGTCAAACAACCCGCCAAGATAGGTGCTAACGAGACTTAACCAGGGGTGGATGCACTAAGCCCTATACGGATCAAGTGTCTTCCCATTATTTTGAAAAAAATGTTAAATTTAGTTTAATGTGTTAAGGAAAAAAGAAAAATATAAATACTTCTGCATACCCATCGTTTTAAAAAATAAAAAATAATATTTTAGACCCATATTATCAAATTTTTGGATATGTCATTGACTTAGCGATGACACCTCAGTTCCTCAACTCCTCAAACGTGCCGAATCAACTTTACGTAACATGTGTAACGAAGTTTAACAGTTCAATGATTGTTTCGTTACAAATTGAAAATGTTGGTGATTATTTTCTAACTTTTAGAACTTCAATGGTGAAAAGGAAACTTATACAAACTTCAGTGATAAATTTATACAGTTTACCCCTTTTTTAATTATCATTTTAAAGGGTAAAATACATCTTTCTCACTAAACTACATTCTCTCCCCTATTTACTCATCGTACTTTCAATTTTTATAATTTACTCACTGAACTTTCGAATTGCTACTGTTTTGATCACTTCGAATTATTTTAGTATTATTATTTTCGTATGACATGGTATTTTTATTATTATTTAATATAAAATAATTTAAAAAATAAAATAAAAATGTGGTCGGACACCACACTCGACCGCTGTGGATGATGGTTATTCAATCTCAAATTTTATGGGTTGCTTCGTGTCGGCACCATGAGTCCGATTCCGACCTCTATTTTGTATGAACTTGCTATGAAGTCCTCGTATTAGAGATTGAAAGTAAGGAACCCGAAACATTTCAATCGAGATTCACGAATTTTATGACATTTTCCGGTGAGACAAGCACCAGATTCGCACTTAGAGGTCGAGACGAACTGACCCATGAAATTTGGGACCAAACGATCACGATCTAAGGTGGTAGACGGTGGCCGACGATGGCATCCGACCACATTTTGTTTTTATTTTATATTTTTAATTATTTTATATTAAATAATAATAAAAATATCATGTTATACCTAAATAATAATATAATAATTCAGAGTGATCAAAATATGAGCAATTCAAAAAATCAGTGAGAAAATTAGAAAAAAAATAAAAGTATGGTGAGTAAAATAGGAGAAAGAGTATAGTTAGAGGAATAGTGTAATTTACCCTTTTTTAAGTTTAAACCCACGCAGAAAACAAAAATTTTCTAATTATTATTCTTGAATAAAACAATTGTAATTTATTTGTAAAATATTTGTTATTTAGTATATGGAAAATAATTGAAAAGGCTAAAATTCCAAAGAAAAATATTTTTCAAAAGAAAATGAAAGAAATAATTGAAAAATGGAATGGACCCAAGAGGGACCCGGCCCGGCCCAAAAGATGCCCCAAACCCCTCACAGTTCACAGTTTGAGTTGGTTTTACGAGGATTCTTTCGGCAACTTGCAGACCAAAGGCGAAGACCGAAGAACAAAGCATCATCTTCAACCTCCCCACCTCAACACAATCCCCAAAGCCTCACTCTTTCAGCTCTTCAAATCATTCCCCCAAAGCAAACCCAATGGCCGATAACGCAGTTTCGGAAGGAGCCTCCATGGATGGCCACCCTCTCAAGCTCGCCTCCATTCCGGCCACCGACTCCACCGTCTGGACCGACGCTTCCCCTCTCCTTCAAGCCGCCTGTACAGGTCTAATCTCTCTCTCCCCTCAAAACCCCATAGTCAAAGTGAAAGGAGAGAAAGGAAAGGCTTCTCCTTGTTTTTAATTCGATTGGGAGATCTAACTGCTAATCCCTCAACCCTTTTGCTTATCGAGTTTTTTTTTATGGAAAGGATAAGGTTTTAGCTTTATGAAAGTTAAGGCGTTCTGTTCTCCCTTTTATGTATGATCACCCAAAGGAACGAACTTTTTATTGTATCAGAGTTTTCTTTTAGTGACTCTGAAACTTATCATTGCTGTTGTTGAGCTTTGCAAAATATAAAGCTAAAATGTGGGTGTTTTTGAGTGATGATTACGACCTTATTTTCTTGGTTTTATTTTGCCACTTGGTTATTCGGCGATGTTTGGTGATTACAGGTCTTAGAGATGGAGAGCTCATTCATGGGGACAATTTCAATCTTTTTGCTGCCATGTCTGCTTTAGAGGTGTTGATACTTTATTGATTATTGTCATTGTCGTGTGATTTTTTTCTCGTTGTTGAAGTGTGTTCGAAGTTATATTATATTACTTAAGATGATACTTGCTATATTTTACATTTTTCCATGTCTTTTTTCATACCTTGATTTGTTCACCATCAGTGTTTGAGCTATATGAGGGTGTGTTGCAATGGTAACCTAGACATTTGAATGCATGATCCTACTCTCGTACCTCAAGTGATGTGGCTACTTCCATAATCCTACATAAAAGAAATGCTCCCATTTAGTATATTTTAATTGGTTTGCCTTTTCTTGTTTACTTTTAAGAATTTCCCTATATTTTTATGTTCAAATTATATGGTTTTCATTGACATGTTTTTGTTTACCTTTATTAGATAATGGACCCAAAGATGGATTCAGGTATTGTCCGTACATACTACTCTATTGATGAGGCCATTGAACATGGCGCTGCTCCTATTCCTATTAGCCTTGACAGCACTATTGATGTCCAATGCACTATCGATATCATGGATCATCTTCTAGCTTGTGAGGTATTATCTTGCTCGATGTCAGTTTTTTTTCAGGGAGTTTGCTATATTGCACATTATATGGTTGGTTTGGTTAGTCTTGAAATTGTCTGACCTATTCCGAACTGTCCCAAATGCTTCCAAATAATCTTCCGTGTACCAAAACTGATATATTTTTCCTCGCATGTTTAATGATTTTGTGTTTATACTGGGTCTGTTGGTGTTTATGCCACAGCCCTCTATTTGTTTCCTTTCTGCCCCCCCCCCTAAATTCTTGTTTTTAATGGCAGGCAGCATGGCATAAGGGTCATTCCTTGGCCCAAACTGTCTTTTCTTGCATCTATCTTCTGAGGCTTGACAGGACTGCACCACATGCCTTACTGCATTCTTATTGCAGAATCATACGCGCAACCTGCAAGGCAGTAGTGTCAGTGGCTTCCAATGCCCGTACGCATGAAGTAAAGTATTCCAGCAACTCATTCTGCCTCATTTCATTTAAAAGAAAAAAGGTCTCAGTTTTTTTCAGATTATTTATAAGCTAAATCATTGTGGATGACAAATCTGTAAACTATTTTAAGATTAAGATTAAAAAATATGTTGAATTTTGCTTCTAGCGCTGATATTGAAGGTGTCAGATCTGAACAGATTTTACTTATCGAAATAGTTGGTCCTTGTATCCCTTCCCTCCCAATACTCCAAAAGACCTTGGGGGGTATAAAGAAAAAGGATGAGGCCAAGTAGATGAGAACTAGTTGAGGGTAATTATTGTAAAATTGTTCTTCGTTTAAAAATATTATCTCCTTCTCTAATGGCAGAAGAGTGTGTGTTGCATTCATGATCATTATTCATTGATTCTGTTTCATGAAATTGTGATTAAGTCTACATGTTTAGTTATGAACACATTCATTTGACAGGAGGAGGATCTTTTTACGATGACATATGGTCTTCCTTTAAATGGGGATGGAGATGATAAGTGCTTGTCAATATTAAATGCTGTTGAAGATACAATATCTCGCCAGTTACGTGCTTGTAAAGCTGCATCATTAAAAAGAAGATTACCAGAAGGTAGTTATGCTTAGCTTTTATTTGTTTCTTAATAAGGGAATAGTCATATATGAAAAATCACATTATAAATAACCTGCACCTTGTTCCTAATTTGCATTTGTCATTATGCTCTCTTGTACTCTTTAAACTTTCTTGCAATTGATAAGTGTGTCCTTAGAGGCACTATGATTCAATATAGAGGAGTCAGTTATTTCTGCATTATTGCATTATTATTTTTTAATTGGTGACTCAAGTTGATAGTCTAAAGCTTATATTTGTTTTTTGGTCTTTAGCAAGATAAATCTAGTTCCAATTTACCTTTTCATTAATTTAGATCCTTTATTCTAGAATATTTCTTTTGTGGAATTTCTCATACCATAATGAGGGGAATGATAAATGAAGAAAAGATTTCCACGAAAAGTAGTAAAATGTGGTCCCCAGGTTAGGATTTCATTTTAAGGTAAGTCATGTTATCCAAGCATTGGCCTGTACTTCATTTTTCCTTTGGATACAAAATAAGTTTTGCATTACCTAGTCATTCCAGCATCAATAGGCTACTGTTGAGAAGAATTGCCTTCTGTCTAAATTCTTGTTTCTTATCTTTATTCATTGTCAACTTCTGTCATAGATTATTTCTTACGATCATTAAAATACAAATTTTAAATTAAGTGGCTATATTGATGCAGATTTGGAGCCATTACAGTCCAATCCCAATCTGGAAGAAGGATTCTGCAAAGCTTTGTTGTGCCGTTTATGCTTTCGTAAGGTCTTAAGCTGTGTTACTCTTTTATTACTTCTCTGAACATGTTCATCTGTCTGTGGTTTTGCTTTTGTATAGAAGATTTGCAGGCCTTCAGATTTGTTTAGTGGGTCTTCTTTCTTGTATTCTTTTATTTTGTCAAAGCTTTGATTGTTGATTGCATACAATCTTCAAACTCCATTAAATTATGTATCTTTTCCTAATATGAAATTTTGAGATAACTGTTACTTATGTGGGACAGTACATTAAGGAGGGTATATCATCGCACGTGGTATATGTTATGCATGTTGTTTTCCAAACTTATATTGCCAAAAATCTTATTGGTGTTTTCTTCTAGCAAAGGCTATTTACTCTGGTGACATTCTTATCTGTCTTATTGTGTCTGACAAACATATACATGACTGCACTGTGTGTAAGTCGATAACATTAACCGGCCTCTCCTTTTCTTTCAGCATTTTTTCCACATCCTTGCCTGCATGAAACGACCTCAGGGGAGAGGTCTGGAGTCAGCGAGAAAACATATATCTTCCTGCATGACAGAGCTGGAGTCCATTCAAAAATCAGCATACTTTATAAGGTCTTGTTTTGGTGAATCTTGTGAAGGTGACATAGATGACAAAACTACTGCATCAGGCCGTGAACCAATTGGGTTTGATGCTATGCTAAACAGTAGATTATCTGCCCTGATGCCCCCACGCACAATTAAAATTCTTAGTTGGAAAAAGGTTAGAAATTTTTGTAGTTTAATTTTGATTTCTTTGAATCTACTTTCGTTAGTACAATAATTTCTCTTTTGTTGCTTTGGCAGGCGGTTGAGTATTTTGTAAAACTTCTCCATGATCTCGATGTTATTTGCTCGTACTCATTGGATCCTCATTTAGAAAGTCTTCTGCGCTTTGTGGTTCAGTTCCAGAAATCTCAACCTGATTTGGTGGCACGATCTCATCTGCAGGTCAAACTTTCTTGACTTCAATCTTTTAATCTGACACATTATTGAACCCTTTGTTTGGACTCTTAGACTTTTATTGTTTTATTGACAAAAGTTTCATGCCATTTTTTCTGTGGCTGTCTTAATGAACTTAGTATTCATGAAATAGACTGGAAAAAAAGATATGCTCTTCAGAACATGTTGCACTAATTATCCCCTGTGGTCAGATATACATATACAATGCTTCTTGTTTTTGGAGTTAGTTCCATAATCGGTGCTTCATTTTTTCCCTGATTCCTTCATTTAATGAGGATTTCTCCATAAATGTTTTAACGCAATGCATCACTTATCCAAACATGGGAAGATTCACCCATTAGGCATTGTTTCTGCACTCGGGAGGACAAATATAGCTGAACAAAGACCAAGACATAAGTTTAACTGACTACCATACCCAGTGTTTCCAGTTCTCGGAGAACACAGCGGTCTTGTTGGTTTACTACACAATACCTGTATTACTGGTTAATGATCAAAGACTGAGATTAAACAGTTTGGAATTCAATGTTTTTAGCCTGATTTTTTTTCTTGCTTTATTCAAATTACTTGTTTTTAAGCATCAAATTGTCAGATTCTTAATCTTGTGAATATTGTTAAACAGCTTCTATTGGTTCAAGATGGGAAACTCTATGGACGCGATCCTCTCTTTTCAGTGATAACTAAAGCTGCAGCATTGCTTGAAGCCACCAAAAACCATGATATTCAGAAGAATGAATCTATTCTGCAACTAGGAATGGTTACGACAATTATCATTATGCTATATGTTTCACTGTTGTTTTCTAGTACATTTTTATTATGGATGTTGCTTACAACAGCCCTAACTTAGGGCGCTTGTTAAGGTTGGTTGTCTTATTAATTATATTAATATTGTATATTAATTGCCTTAGTTATTAGCTAATTTCATGAACTACGATGGTGTTGGCAATAGTAGCTTACCTAATACAGTAATCTGTATAGTTCCCTTTGGTCGCTTATTATCGAAACTCTTTTCAGATGGTATATGCATTTATTTCTCTCCTCTTGGGAGTCGGAAACATAAGGCTACTGTCTTGATCACAATGCTAAGCTTATGTTATTGAACCTAACTTAAATAATGTAGTGCTTTCATCTAATGAGTGTGCAATGCTATTATTTTGCAGTTGGTAATGAATTTGCTCAAAATACTTTGTACAAATGCTGCCTGGCAGAGGCGTAAGCTTGGGAAATTTTTGCAAGATTGGCATGTTATCTATGTACAGGTTTGTATTGTGTCAGATTTCCAAATATCTCATTGCGTTGTCACTCTCCTCTCTAACACATACAATCTTACCTCGTGCATGTGTCGCACTTCTGTTTGTTCGGTTTAGATTTATCAAATCTAATTTCCTTTGCTGTGCTGTTTTTCTCGTGATTTTTATCATGGGATTGCTCTACCTTTATCAGTGACATAACTAATGGATAAGTAGTCCTGAATACTGTATTGTTTGCATGCATAATTTTCTTAATTTCCTTTTTCCTTTTTATTATTAGTGTCTGCATGTTTAAAGCACTCACTTATGAAGTCGATGAAACACCACCCCCGCTTCTGTCTGATTCATTAGATCAAACAAATGATAAAAAGAATTGGGTTTGGAAGTTACATCACATTCCAAGACAAAGAACTTGTAGCTGATTAATTGGCTAAATGAAGCTTAAGGCAACATATGGGGTTGAGAACTATTGATGAACCATCGCAAGGAGCCATTAACCTGTTAATGGCTGATGTGATGGGATTGCTTCACTGAGGATTATTTTTGGCTAGTGTCCTTTGATTGTAGGGCTTTCCCCTCCTTTTCCTATTATTGTACATTTTGACTTTGTAAAATATCAACAGCTAGAGTAAATCTAGCTTTTTTTATTTATTTGCTTCATGTGCCACTTGGCTCAGTAATCGGACGTTCTTTCTTTTGTCGTGTCTTCTATTTATCAGCTTGAGCTTGCTTTAAGAAATGAGTTTGGAGAAGTCTCAAGCCGCAGTTCAAATGATGAGGTGTGTTGCTCTTTCTTGTTTTCTTTTTATTTTCCATGGTTCACACTGGCCAAATTTTATCATTAGTCCTTATACTATGTGTAAGTTGTGAATTTAGTTCTTGTACTCTAATTTGAACAGTTTTAGTCCCTGTACTTCTCAAATTTTGAACTTTCAGTCCAGGCCCAAACAATACAGGGACAATATGATTAAATCACAGAGACTTAAAATTTCCTTTGTATATTCTGTGGGACACCTTTTTATCAATTTTCTTCGTATGCTTTGATGCTTGACAAAAATTTCCTTGCGGTTTGCAGAATGTATGCATGAAAATATTCCAACATATCCTCCTTTGGGTGGAAGAGCAAACCTACTGGATAACTTTTCGATTTCTCATATTGGGTTTCGAATTGGAACTTTATTCTACCAGTGAATACTGCATGGTATATTGGTACTTGTATGCTGTCTTAATCAAACTTGCAGAGAAAACTCAGCTTAAGATGGCTGTCAGCTATGACACCGGTACTCCCTCTTTGCTATGATATTGTCTCCGAGGCACAAGCATTTTTGTTAAATTTTCACATCCAAAATGAGTAAATGAAGTATCATCAATTGATCGACTTGTAAATCTGAGTATTTTGTTTTTCCTATCTATGACCTGCATGCCATTCTAAATGACCGATTTTATGAATGGTGTTATGATCAGCTAAACGGAAGGGGAAGAAGAAAAAGGATTCTCCCAAAGATTTGGCTAGGGAATCTCGAATCCCGCCAGCAGTCACGTTCCTTCAATGCTGCATATTTCTTGCTGAAGGACTTACAATGGTAACATTAATTGTTTTATCTGGAAATTGTGATGTTTTAGTGATTGTGAGAAGCCATAATCCTCCTGTTTAAACCAACCGTGTTGTATTTCCTCATTTTTCTGTGAGGAAATAGTCTTCCAGTCCAAGCGAAGCCATTGTCGTTTTTGGTTTAAACTGCAGATTTCTGTAGAAGAAGTTGGTTTACGATTAGGCCGAACATGTATATAAACAGCAGATGATGCTCGTCTCTTGTATCAATATTTTGCTTCAATAATGTCAACTCATGTTCTCTATTAATCCGTTCAGTTTCTTTCCAGATGCTTGCTGCTTTGAGGAATGAAATCTCACTCTTCCAGAGTCCAGGCCCTTTTAATACCGAGCAGGAGGTTAAGTATTACACTCGATATTTGCGCACACAAACACAGTATTACATCGAGAATGTGTTGCTACTTTCATTAACTGCATTGTATTAAGTTCTGAACCTTGTTAACTTCTATCCAGAAATTTGCTCAGCATTTTGAGCTTTTACAGAGAGCCTGCATTCCTGATCACTTCTCGTATCCGTCATACAAGGAATCAACAACTCATGCTCGTTTTTCTGTGAGTATCGGATAAGATCTCTCCCTAATCAAACCGCACTCCGGGACTCTTATTTTTCTTCTCTCTCATGCATTGAACTTCGGTTTACCTTTTAATCCAGACTCTAGCAATGTATAATTACTTCAAGGATGCTCAGAGGATTGCGAAGGAGGTGAAGAGTAGTTTCTCGAACGATCCGGAGAGACTAGCGGAACTCCAAAAACTAGAGCACGTTGCAGAACACAACAGTGCTGCTCAAGATCTGATATGCAGGTTAGGAGCACTTGACCCATCACTGAAGGTGTCATTTGAGTTGAGCCACCATCCATTCTTTGCAACTGTTGTTGCCAAGAGATCTTGAAGGTTTGATTATCTCTGCCAATTTTGAAATTCTTTATACATAGGCATTTGAGTCCCCTGTGTGTAGCAATTGTAATATTTGTATGTTTTGAATCAATGTTTTTTTTCTTATTATTATATGAATAATTTAATTGGAAATTTAAAGCCAAAAAAAAATAAACACATTGTTTTTATGTTGGTTGTTGTATTAAAAAAAGTACTTATTCCCCCCTCATTTTGTTAATAGCTGAACCTCCCAAATCCATGGTTTTGAAACCCTAAAACCCAAAATTTTATTCGATAAATTATGCATTTAATATCTAAACTATCAGCTCAGTTTTGGTCCGTTTTAGTATTTAATTTTTTTTTTCAAAATCATATCTAAAGTTTTAGTTTTAGTTTTAGTTTTGTACATTCGTTCAAAATTTAACATTAAGTTTTGAAAAAAAAATTGAACGTTTGGTTACTAAAATGGACTAAAACTAATAGTTTACGTACTAAATACGTTAAGTTTTTAAGGGTGTGATATTAAAATGAAAAAAAATTAAACTTTAGGTATAATTTTAAAAAAATTAGAAGTTTTAAATACTAAAATAGATTAAAATTGATAATTTAGGTACTTAAGTTCTTAACAAGTTATTTAATATTTGACTCGAAAAACTTACGAACAATTCAAAAAAATCATATATTAAAATTTTATTTTAAAAAATAAATTATTAATAAATATGACATTTATGCTTTAATTTTGTAAAATAAATGTAGTAGAAGATTTTCATGTATTTAAGGAAGGTTCGGGTTTGAATTTGAGCTTCAACCGAGTTAAGTTTTTTATTTTAATCTTTTTCAAGCTTTAATTTATAATTTTGAGTTCGAGTCGAGTTTAAAAATTTTAGGTTCGCGAGTTTTTAAGCCGAGTTGAACTCTTTTTTAGAGTTTTTAAGTCGAGTCGAGTTCAGTAATACTCGAACTCGACCCGGCTCGTTTTGAGCCCTATTCATATTCATTCCTCTCTCATGAAACTTTTTTCCCTTTAGATTTGACCACAAGTTGGCCAACCAAATCTGCCATCAGCTGTGAAGTCTCCATCTCAATTTTTGTACAACCAAATATACCATCTTCTTTCACCACTTGTTCCTTGCTTATTTATATCTTTTTATTGTAGATTTAGTATAAAAATACATTAGTTTTATTCATTTTTTTATTAAGTAGAGAGGATATAACATTCAGAGTAAATATCGAGATTTCAATTCACATAAGATAAAATAATATGAACATTCTTCACTACTCAATCGATTAGTAGATCTTAATTATTATAAAATATAATGTTGTAAAAATTACATATTTTTCTTGAAAGGTTCGATTAAAGTTAGTGAACTTAGAAAATCTTTAGCGGTGGAAAGCTAAGTAGTAATAAATATAGATTTTAGAGTTAATTCTACTGCATGTCTTTAAAGTACGACTCTCATTTTAAATTGGTCTCTAAACTTTTAAATATTCTAATTTCATCCATAAATTATGATTTTCATTTTAAATTAGTCATAAAACTTTTGAACATTTCAATTTCATTCCCCAAACTATGACATTCGTTCTAAATTAATCTCCAAACTTTCTGAACATTCTAATTTTATCCCAAACTATACGTATATACCAATCCATTTCTCTCGTGGTGATTATTAGGCTAACACAATTATATACTATAAAGTCATTGACGATATCATATCATTTTTTGTTTCCATATTGTATGCACAAATATTTATCTTTATTCAATATAAAAAGACAAATGTATGTTTTTTTAGTTCGACAATCATAATTTTATTGAATTAAAAAGGCATAATTTCCATTCAAACATCTTTTGTAAAACCAATTCAATACTCATTACGAGCAAAAATTCCGCTCCCCCGATTTCTAAATAAAAATTGTTCGAAAAAGCTACGAGTTTTAATGCAGCTAGACTTCAATTTTGATAGTATTTGACCCAAGGCTGGTTTTGGGCTTACGTTAGGCATATATTTTTTATAACGCACATTTTTACGGATACAATTGTTCGAATTTAAATTTTTTTAAAAAAATAACATTTTATTTTATCGATGAAGTCACCTAAAGAAATCGTACAGACCCAGTAAAATTGCTCGAACTCGAAGGAGAACAACAATTTTTTTAATGCAACTTTATGAGGTCATATAGGTTCATATAATTATAAAGGCATAGTGATATACATTGCCAACTAGCACTGCCCATGTTCACGTGATGCTGCTTCTAGGGCTAATTGGTTTTCGTTTTCTTCCACTCTTCACCACTCTTATATAATTCCCTACTTCTCTACAAAAGTTTCACACATTTTTTGGCAATGGAGTTCACCAAAATCTCAGCTCTCTTTCTCATTGGCATGCTTTTCATTTCCTCCGCCGCTCCGATCCTCGGTTGCGGTTCGTGCGGCAAACCACCGCCGAAGCACCGAAACCCTAAAGGGAAGTCCCCTAAAGGCCCCATTCCTATCCCTCCCATTGTTCGACCCCCGATCAACTTGCCACCCGTCGTCCCCCCAGTGACTGTGCCTCCGATTGTGAAACCTCCCGTCGACCTCCCTCCGGTGTCGGTGGTGCCACCGAGTGGCAAACCGTGCCCGTCGGCTCCCACTTGCCCCATTGACACGTTGAAATTGGGTGCATGTGTGGATCTGCTGGGAGGGTTGGTGCACATTGGGCTTGGTGACCCGGTTGTGAACACATGCTGTCCGGTTCTTGCAGGGCTTGTGGAACTGGAAGCCGCTGCCTGTTTGTGCACCACTTTGAAGCTCAAAGTTCTCAACCTTAACATTTATGTCCCGCTTGCCCTTCAGCTTCTCGTCACTTGCGGCAAAACACCCCCTCCTGGTTACACTTGCCCTCTCTAGATCCAAGTTGAGTTACCTACTTACCTTCAATGCTTATATTCGTTGACGTCAACAACCGAATGGTGTCGGTCGGTCGGTCGTTAGTGGTTTACCCATTTTGAGTTGGACGAAATGTTGTGACCGATACAAAAAATGATCACTGACCGATAATTTTCTACGGCAGATGAAGACTCCTCCACTCATACACTCTCTCTGAAGTCTTCATCTATCCTACAGAAAACTATGGACCAATGGTCGTTCCTGTACCGGTTATAATTTTTTGTTCAAATCAGAAGGGATAAATCATCGACGATCGAAATAACTCACTTGTTCACATCGACAGCATTATATCTACATATTTTTCCATTATGGGAACTTTCTTGCTCACCAGATTTGTGCATGGGTGTACGAACTTTGCAGGTTGCTGCTAGGTTGACGGATGCAATGATGAAAACGACATGAGAGGATGTCGTCCATCTTTTCTTCTTCTTTTGCTTTTCATTGTGCTTGAATTTTCATTTTCTTCTTCATTTGGATTGGATTTGAAGCTTGTACTAGTGATCACCGGTTGTTATTGTTGTTTTAGTTTCCAGAGTTGTTTGCAAGTGAATTTCCTTTCTCTAACTTCATGATTTTCTGGGATTAACTTTCTGCTACAGTTTTATAGTACTAAATTGTAGTTACGATTTTTGTCGCGGTTACGGGTGTTACGGTGTAATTTTTTTCACTAAAAATAATTGTATTTTATATTACGGATTGTTGTTTGTGGTGTCACGATGACCTTAAAAAAAATTACGATGTGATCATTACACTGTGTTACGACTATACTTTAATACTATTTACAGTATAAGAAAAACAGCGGTGCTATGATAATGTTTAGGATCCAACATTTAAAAGAGTTAAATTATTAGACTTTGAAAATACAAAAGTTTAAAAATATAATGATTAGAGATGATCAAGGACATAAATCGATTAATTTTTTTACGTAATCTCGGATAGGTTTATAAATGAGACGACACAAATCGTATATTATTTGAGATCGACTCGGTTAAAGCTCGATACATTCTCGACTCGAGTTATTAACGAGCATAAACGAACTATATGATACTCGACTCGAAAAACTCACGAGCAACTCGAAAGTATAATTCATTAAGATTTTACTTTTTTAAAAATTAAATTATTAATAATATTAACATTTATGTGTCGATTTTTAAAAAGAAATATAAGGGTTTTCACGTAATTAAGGTTCAGGTTCGAGTTTGAGGTTTCAATCGAGTTAAGTTTAAATTTTCTTTTTCATTTCGAATTTTTTCGAGCTCCAATTCATGGTTTCGAGTTCGAGTCGAGTTTAATAATTTTAGGGTCACGAATTTTCGAACTGGATCGAGTTCTATTTAAAATTTTCAAATCAAATTCAGCTCGGCAACACTTGAACTTGACTCCGCTGGTTTGCCCTACTTACCTCCAAATTTTATACTGGGCTTCAAAAGGACATAAAAAATCATGTTTACTTGAAATTATATATATATATATATATATATATATATATATATATATATAACAACACATCGTTTAATTAAATTTGTTTATTTTACTATTAATATTTTTCTTTTTCATAAATTTGGCACACTGTGTATGGTACAGTGTTAGTTTAAGAAACTATGGGTGGAGGGTGGAAAATCCCTTGAAGAATAACACGACAGACAGACCCCGACATCGACTTAAGATTTTCTTATGTTTCCATGTCTGCTTTTCTTTCTCAGGACCCAAACCTCTACTTCGTATAAATCGATGTATTCGTAATTTGAAGTTTTGGGTTCTAATGATTGTGTTAATAGGTTGTATGTACGTTGACAATAACTAAAAAAATGTGAAGATATTCTACTTTATAATCACCGAGATTATAATCATTAATATTATCGATTTAACACGAAATGGTGATTCTTTTCAACTTTCCCTTGATCTATTCTCATAACCTCAAGGATCAAATTTTATGTTTTTGAATTCACGAGAAAATCCTTTTCCCCCTCATAAAATCAAAACTCTTTGGTTGTGAATAGGAATGGGCATGAGACTTGAACCTAACGGGTTTCGACCTGATCTGATCAGGTCGGATTTTTTATTAAATTAATTAGGTTCGTTTCAGGTTAGGTTTTTTTTATAAAATATGCTCGGGTAGAGTTCGGATTTATGGTGAAAAATACCTGACCCAAAAAATAATGTAAACTTATCTTATATATTTAGAGATAATTATAATAATAATTATCTATATTTTTTTTTCAATTAGATCCCTATTTTATTGAAAAAATAATATTTTTATAATATTTTTATTTCGAGTCGGGATCAAGTTTTATCTAAAAAAATTGAGTCGTATTCGGTTCGGGTGAAGTCACTTCTAGACTCGAATTGGGTCAAGTTTCGTATGAAGGGTTTATATTTTTCAGGTCAGATCGAGTTGATAAAAACCTGACCTGAGCCGACCTATGCGCATCACTAGTTTTGCAATTACAAAGACACTAGTGAGTTTAAGTAGGTTAATAAAATACAAGAGAGAGCTACAATACAATTATAAATCCCTTGGGTGGAAATCACTCTATTTGTCGGTGTACTTATAAACCGGATGAAGATAATTGTTGTGGAAAATCATAAAATTTCAAGATTTTTTTTTATATTTTTAACTTTTTAAAGAAAAAAATTCAGAATGGTTGTTCAAAAATTTTCCCGAAGGATCATACTAAAGTTTTAATTATAGTTTAGGGGTTAAAAATAAACATTAGTCATTTTTATTAGTTACTCGAATATCAAATTTAACATGAGTTAACGACATGTAATCATTTTGTGATAAACAGAAAATATTAGTGACTATAACATAACTTTTCAGGCATTAATGATAAATGTAAAAATGTACTAAAATTTATAACGAGAGATGCACGAATCAAGTAGCTTCGTTGTAAAAGAATTGTTGTTGTTCCTTGAGGATCTGGGTTCGAGCATAATATATGCAAGAGATATGAACGTTTAATATTAAAAGGTTGAGAGTTACCTTTAAACATATACTATCTTATACTTATCTCATATCGTATATTATTTTGTAAGCTAAAAATCAATGGTTGGAGAAAAAAATTAAGGACCCTACCATGGGGTATACTATATGGTTTTGGCATTATTCAAATGTGGCAATGGGGATGTGACTGGACAATGTGTGTACCAATACATTTGGGTGAAAATTTGGGTGAACCATGTTCAATGGGTCTGATGGTCTATTTTCAACCACAATATGGCAATCAGGCTCAGGAGATGACAGTCTAGAATTGTAGTAGCTGCTTTTGCCTTTTACCTCATACAAGAGGTGGAAAGTTGAAGAGAACTGTAGTCAGTAATACCCTGCAGGCTGGCATTGGAGCAGGCAGCAGAGAGGGGACCAGTTCTAGGCCTATGGTACTTTTGCCCCCACTTTTTTAATTAATGATTGCTATTTAAATTTTTGACCGATTAATTTAAATCAAATTTTATAAAAATTCATTCTGAACGAATCTCTAAATATAATATGCCCCATAAGCAAAAATCAAAATTTGAAAATTTGTTATTGCATAAGGAATATATTATCTCATCATACTATATCATACATTTGTCATCTTTTATCTCTATGTTATGTAATAACATATTGTATGTTGGGATGTAATTTAACACAAATCCGATAAATTTTAACTTGATTTGATTTGATAATTTTAAAAGAAAAATCATATCAAGAGTGAGATCGAATCGAATCAAATCCGAATTTAGGGTAAAAAAATCGTTAACTCGACCCGATTTAGGAATTTTATTCTATGAATTTAAAAAAGATTACTATAATACATTTCTCTATATTTTTTCCCGCCAAATCAAATTTCGAGTGGAGGAAATACGTTTATCGGGTCAGATTGAGTTTAGATTAAGGAAATATATTTCTCAGGTCGAGTCAACCCGATCCATTGTCATCCCAGGTCTGTTGAATGTTACTTTGTAAAACCGGATTCGGACTGCAATTTAATAACATTTTCGGAGATTATATTTATAAATGATAATAAGAAAATTGAAAGGTAAGGATCGGAATGAATTGGACTATATTTTATACGATACAAATCCTTTAAAAAGGATCGTTGATCTACCTGCTAACTAGCAACTGAATGGTGTGGGCTGGCTTTGGATTGAATTAGAGAAACCCATCCCCCACAATCATGAGGAGGGTTTGTTGAATTGTTGATTGCAGTGTAGGAACCTGACATGTCTACAATGTTTTAGCTTCGACACGGCCTCTTTCGACTTACCAAGCATGAGATCGACGTATATCGCCGTCATTGTGGCTTCACTGCTGTTGGGTATCAGGGATAATGCTTGCGTCATGAAACGTTGGGCCCGGTCGAGGTCACCTTGTATTGCGGACACTGCAGCGAGATTTGCGTAAAGCATTCCACAGGCCTCTTCCGGCTTGAAGAAGATGAAATCCTGTGAGCCCTCGGGGGAAGGGTTCTTGGCGCCTGATGCTCCTCCGTTTGCTTCTTCACAATCACCATGTTTTTCCACTCGCCACTGCTCACAGTCTGACTGACTAAATGGTAATTCGACATTACTTTCCCCAGACAGATACACGGACAAGTGCTCCGCGGCTCCCTTAGGTTTGTTCAGCAAACAGAGAGCCTCTGCCACATAGACATGACCTAGAAAGACGTAAATTCTCGAACGACCTGGTAGTTCCAAGAGAGATTGTGCCGCAGAGAGCGCCTTCAAAGCATTTTCCAGTTCTAACTCTACATATGCGAGGTTAGCAAGAACAGCTTGCTTAATCATATGATTTTCTCTTCTGCAACTATCTTCATAATAGGAGATGGAATTCTGAATACTCTCCTGATTAGTTCCTCCTTTCGGCTCTTTCAAATCCCCATTCGAGTTAATTAATGCTGCTGACATAGTTGAAGCCTTGGAATCGTCCCCAGGTAAGTTCTTATGGTTTGAGTTCTTGGAAGATGCTCCATCACTCGATTCATTCTCCTCCAAGGATAAGTTGGAGGGTAAAACAGACTTAGAATTACTCGACTCGGAACAGTTCAACAAGTGCAGCGCATTATAGAGGCAATGCCTAGCGATGGGTAATGAAAGCTGCGGCTGCCCATCGCCACCCAAAGCCCTATCCTCCTTTTCAACAGAAACTACATGTCCTTTTCTTGAAATTCCATTTTCAATTAGAAGTTTCCTCCACCTACCCTTTCCTATAACGCTGGCTCGAATTTCTGATCTGTCTGATGGAGCTGGGCTTCCTTTCACAAGCCCTTTCTCTGCAGCCATTAGACAACATTCTGCGAGTCGAAGCCACAAGAGGGGTTTTTTGTAGAAAATTAAACTCGCCTTCTGGAAACAACGAGCAGCAAGTAGTGGTTTCCCACAGGCCAAGTGCTGCAACCCGCAGTTATAAGTTATGTGGAGAGATTTATCCTGTGAGAATGTTAATAGCTATAGAGGGTTCTCTTTCCAAAGAGATGAACCATTACTCAATGCCTTGGAAAAAAACACTGCAGATGTATGATACATTCCAAGTTCATAGTAAATGCAGCCTAGATTGTTGATAAACATGCTTGACATTGCTGCATCCGTCTGGTTATTTGATGCCATTAACAACTTGATAGCTTTCCGATGGTTCCCACGAGTATACTCAAGCTGGGCCTTCAAGAATAGAGCCATTGATGAATCTCTCCCTCGAGCAATGTTCATTGCATGCTTGATTTCACGCTTTGCTAGCTTTACATTTCTAGTGAGAAGCAAAAACCGAACCTTGTAAAGTTGCAACTTGAGCTTCAGATCAACACCAGAGATAGATCTATCCACTGTAACCCTGCTTAGATCATTTGCAGATGTAAGACCAGCACGTCCTGCAAAGTTCTGTCCTCCGATATCCATTGTAGAAAACATTTCATCCAGTCGATCCTCAGATAAAGATATAGATAGAGAACTATAGGAGGCATTTACACCAGCAGCTAAGTCGGAACATGAAACATCAGAGACCAGTGAATTGTTTGGATCTGAGGCTGATTTTCCAACTACATTCAAGGATTGTTGCACAGCTGTGTTACCATTTTCCCCTTGGCTCACATTGGCAACGCCGAATGCCCTCTCCAAATAATTTTACACATCCTAAACATGATTAAAGCAGTTTAGAATCAAAGTTATAATATGCAAACACTAAACCAGCCATTAAAAATCATCTACACCCACAATGAATGTCATAAAGGATAATGCCAAAAGTTCAAGATAGATGCTAGGAATTATCTTCCTATATAAATTCCAAACCATGTATGGCCCATAATTGTTAGACCACTGTCACCAATAATTCAGCACACAGTCCTTCAAACAAGAAAAGATATAGAGTACTAAAAGATAAAACAGAATAGGAGTTTGGTCAGAATGTAAAAAATGGGTTCAGTTGTCTGAACTACTTTTGTTTTTATAGGAATAATAGGCCTCATTAAAAGCCTCCCTCTTAGTTAATTCTAGAAAAGAGTATCTAGCGGAATGAGGAAAAGAGTGCCTTAATTTATTGAATATAGAACTATTACAAAACAGTACACCTATACATAGAGGGTATCCTAATAAAACTGAAATCCCCTTACAATTACCCGATCCCATCCTTAGCTAATTTATCTGCTTCCCAATTACAACCCAAAACAGAATCCAACAGACAGGCCTAACCCATGTCACCAAGCCAGGTTCAACTGCTTAAAATAATCTTCGTGACAAGCACGCTTTTCAGTACAAAATAAAGTCATCAATCTCATCTACATTATACATAAAACCCTGAGTAAGTATAACAAGTCAAGTGTCAATCAGGGAATTTACAAAAGAAAATTGAAGTTATTCTAATAAATATAAGTTCAAATGTTTTTGCCTTTAAAGCTAGAAAAAGTAACTATCCACTTTTGAAAACTACCCACCATTTTCACCTACAATTTGAACACGAATTTTTACACCCTCAAAGCGAGTCAGGCAGATTCTAAGAGCAGACTGACAAGCCTCAATTCCAATATATTCGGGTAGCCTATACAAACCAAGACAAATAATTTTTCATAGGGCAGACGGTTCTCCTAATCTCCTCCAATTATTTATATCTACCACCATCCTGTTTTCAACTTCTAAATCTATTTGTTTCATATCATTATTTATCAACTTCCAACCATGGCTTCCGTCGCCTAGCCTTCGATCTTTTATTTTGGCCAATGACAATTTGCTCCGTATTTCTCAGAAGTTCATTCCTCAATATGTGTCCTTATGACCAAACCATTGTAAGCAGTTTTCTTACCCATTATCCTCAACAGGAGTTATCCCAACTTTGAGACGGATCACATTTGTAATTCAGCACTTCCTAATCTTACTACACAATCATATTTAACATTCACATCTCAACTATACTTAATCTTTTGAATACATTCACCTACATTAAGTACCATATAGCGAAGCAAGCCTGAAAGTCATCCTATGGAACTTCATTTTCAACTTAGGTATATTACAATCACACACGTGTTAATGCACTTTTCCACTAAAGCCATTCAGGCTTGACCTAATGGTTAACATATACATCAATGTCCCTGTGTTCTTTATTATCGTCCCTAGACACTTAAAACATTCTGCTGCTCATATCACTAGTCCGTCAAATGTTATCATGTGTTATAGTCATTCCTTCTTTTACTAAGCATACACTTCACACTCAGTTTTTGGTCTACTCAAACAAAGCCCAAACTTGTAGTGTTTGTCTTCACAACTCTAATTTGGTATTAACCCCTTCTTTAGTCTCATCAGCCACTACAATATTATCTGTAAATAGAATACAGACATACACCAAGGTATTTTTTTTTCATGAATGCCTTTCATTATTTCATTCATTACGATGACAAAGAGAAAACGAGTCAATGCTAATCCTTGGTGCTACCCTATTGTAATCAGTCTGATCCATCAATCCACCACAAGTTCTTACATCCAAGACTACTTACTCCCTCACTCATATCCCCTCTTATACTAACAAAAATTTGTGAATAGGTAAAATTGGCATTCATACAGATTGAGATAGAAAGCAGAACAAGAAATAAGGACCAACACAAACATAAACACATATTGCAAAACTAATAACTAAAGAAGCATTTGCAGACAGTTTCAAGGTGTTCAACAGAAAATGCTGAAACAGAGTAGGAACATGCATAGCAAGGTAAGGACAAGTATGAATGAACATGCTCCTTCTAATGTTACAATTAGAAGAGAGATTGAATCTGAATTGCAGCATCTGGTAAAAATAGATCTTTGCTAACAATTATAGTAGTATGGGCGAAATTTTAACAGTTGCAAGAAAACAATGAACTAACCACCAGGCAAATTATAAAAAAAAAATCCTGCAAAAGAAAACAGAAGTGGCCAACAATTCTTCAGTGGGTGGGAATACCAACAAATAAGAATACAGTCTTATTCTAATATAGAAATAGAAAAGTATCCTATTGTAAATGAGTATTTATACAAGCAAGTAGCAACAAACACTTAAATAAAAATGAACTAACCACCAGGAAAATTATAAAAACTCTTTCCTGAAAAGGAAAATATAAGCGGCCTACTCTTCTTCAGCGGGTAAGAACAGTCTTATTCCAATATCGAATTAGAAAGTACCATGTTGTACATGAGTATATATACAAGCAAGTAGCAAAAAACACTTGAATAAATTAATAAGGCAATTCATATATCAGGGCTCTAAGCCCAAAATCAGTTTAGATATAGTTACTCGCATATGCAATTACAAGATGACTAGTAATAATTGATTATGTTGGACCAAAACCAATATTCAGGATTTAACTAGTACTGTATTACAGAAAAAGCGAAGATGGGGATACCAAAAACATAGGAAAAATGGTTAGCTACTCTCTTGCAAGAACATCTTGCATGTTTTTAATGTTTTCATTTTGATAGAAGTGGCGATACCTTTAGGAGTTGGCACTACATAAAATTCATGTTAAAAATATCATTAGAATGTATCTTTTTTAATGGTTTGTGAAATAAAACATTTCAAATCATCCAACAGAGACCATGCAAGAGAAGACAAGAACCTTTGATGGATGAGTCAGTCCTAAAATCAAAGGAAATAGAATATTTAAACAAATTAGGTCATCTATTCGAATGTTCTTAATGGGCAAGTACTTTGATCTCTCTAACAAAATGCTTATCAGAATTGTAAGAGCATTAGTTAGCTTTGTATCTCTAACTTATGCTAGCTAGCACAGCATCTAGCAACAAGTGGCAGATATGAATATTTTTAACTGGAAAGAATTCCAAGTATCACACTACAAATATTTAGAACTTACCGCAGATTTTGAAGCATCATGGCAAGCCAGCACAACATCCAGCAACAAGTGGCAGATACGAAGAGCTGTTGTCTGTAACGCATATGTAAATAAAAAGGGGAGAAATTAAAACAAGCTAAGAGATGAACAGATGTTGAAAAAATAAAAACAATGTAAAGATAAAATACCTCATCTATCGGTTCAATGTTTTGATAAAGAGGTTCAAGAATTGATAAGGCCTTCGCGTATTCATGAAGGTCGAACCAAATGATGGCCTACATTAGATCAAAGTAAACCAAATGTGTTAAATGCTACTCCAAGCTATCGATCAAAAGATTACTGCTCCTGAAACTGTTGAATGTACAAAGAGGGTATACCATGTTTAGAGAAGCCGCAGAGGTATCAAATTCATCTGTGTAAATAATACTGACACTATTCGTACCACTTCCTTTTGAACCTGAAGTAACTTTATTTCCACCATTGCTACCAGACTCCACCTGTTCCCCAGAAGCAAGAGCAAGCTCCTCATTTCCCTTCTGAACCAACACACAAGAACCATTAATTCCGCTGTAAATAAAAATAAGTAATGAATCCATTACTTCTATCAGAGTGCAATACAAATAACAACACAAACTCAGGCCGAAAATGCCTCATGTCCATTAAAACAGGTCCATATACATAAAGCATTTCTACTGGTAAGAAATCCCTAGACTAAAAACTAACTAGCAATGCCAGTGGTCTCATAAAACTATTCATAGTTCAAATTGCTAAATTCCTAACACATTGACATCAGTATACTGCAATTAAAAACAACAGACTATTTTATGCCAAGGAAGATGCTTCACCCAAAAGATTTCATTTGAGTATTAAATGATAATATATTTGCCTTTCCTTATTTGGTTAAGGCCTTGCAGTATCTGCACTCTGCAGCACATTTCACCACCCACAATCCATTCCCCAAATGGAGGCAAGCGAACAAAACCACAGTTATGAAATCATGAACAGGACAGAACTATCGTTCTTCCAGGAGCATGACTAGATTAATGAGAAATTAGGATGGAGAGCACAGCCAATCAGCCACATAACTGGAGGGAGGTATGGAAAAGGTAGCACCTTGATATTGTTAAGGATTTCAAGCAACTTCTTTGGGTCCGAGCAACCATCCCGAAAAAACTCCGCAATTGCAATGTTATGAAGAACCTGTCAATAATCATTTGGTTCCAAAACTCAGACTTTGCAAACAGAAAGGAAAAATTTATAAAAGATGTCAAAAATATTGAAGGGGAAGCTGTCATTAGTAGCCCAATTTCAATTGGAGGGCAACAACTATACTGTAGCAATGGAATACAACACCTGAAAACAGGATTATAAGATCAATCAAGTAATCAAAATTCAGAACATAACAAGAACATTTTATAAACGCATTTAATTGAAACAGCACCACCATCACAGCCAGTTTCACAAAAAGCAAAATTACATTTTTTTTTAAAAATTGAGTGAAAATTAAATTGAATTTCAGTCGGACTTTTTTTGCACCTACTTCCTTACAAAAGAATGTGCTTAAATGCACCAGAAATAAGCCTCTCTATAAAGGGTTAATGCCCTGGTCTGGCCTTGAGGTGCAACCCAGAAGCACACACGCCTTACAATCATTGATCAACATTTGTCTCTATTGGGCATTAGAACAAACATTTATATATCATGCTAGTATTAACTAAAACATTAGGATAAATTTTCTTGAAAAATAAAACTTCCACCATTTCCTTTCCAAAAGTGATAGCCTGTATCTACATATCATTTCAAAAAAGCAAGTGTATTCTGTACATTTCTCCACCCTATCTTGGTAGTAACAAGACAACCTTGACAGCAATTTCAAGCAACTACAAATTCCATCTTTGAAGAGTAACCTCTAGTCTAAATCCATCAGCTTTAAAGGAACAGTAGATAAATAGAATATGTGCTTCCATGAAAATAAATCCATAATTCATCCGTCCTACTTTCTTTAGCCAGAGCCTAAGAGGAAATTGCAACGGAATAAACATGTTGGCAGTTCAGTAACATAATCGTTACCAAGAAATGAACGGTTACATGATACACCACTGGTGAAGTTAAAAACTCTACAAGCACTATATACATTTGACTTGTTCTGATTACGTATAAGATGATCATCCTATTCACTGATGGAGGAGTTCAACTACCCCACAAGCCCATTTTATTTGTTAACTCTTGCCTTTCTTAAGTATGAATAAAGAAATCAACAACTGGGATTATTAAGTTTGAATATATAATGAAATCGCCATATGAAAATAGTTAAACCTAGTCACAGGGTTTCAAAAATTCGCCATGTATATACAGAATGATAATCATTAAACATATAAATAAGGAAACCAATATCAGATTAAGTTAATTGTTTTTAAGAAATCAGTTGATGCCAGAAAATAGCACAACAAAAAGGTAGAAAACAATATTCAAATTCTCACTAAAATAAAGCAAAAAAGAAAAAAAAAAGATCTAAGAAACAAGTCGATTCAATCGGATTAATGAAAGGAACCAATGCATGCATACGCGAGAAAAGGAATTGAAACAATTTACCTTGGGATCGTTATCTTTCATCGACTTGATCTGATTCAAGACATCGACGCACTCGGCGAACTTCCTAGACTGAAAGCAAAGTGCGGCGTATTTAGCGAGGGCGGAGGTGACGGAGAGGACGGCGGCGGCGGCGGTGGAACCATCTCGATTCGGAGGCGATGAAGATGATGAATCTCGCAAATCCATGAGCAGAGCAGATGAATCGAAGGAGATAACAAGATTAAATTTTATTTTTAAAAAATAGGATCTCAGGCGTAGAGGAGATGATAAAGGAAACCCCTTAGCTTCTTTAAACAATGAAATGCTTAGTTTTTTAAAAAAAAACGAAATCACAATTGGGGTATAATTTCTTTTTTTTTCTTTTTATCTTCTTGGGAAAACTACACATTTAGTATCTAAACTATCAGTTTTAGTCTATTTTAATACTTAAACTTTCAATTTTTTCAAAATCATACCTAAAGATTAATGTTTGTTTCATTTTAGTAACCTATTAGAAATTTTAGTTTTTGTTTCATTTTAGTACCCGTTCAAAATTTAATGTTGAGTTTTAAAAAAATTGAAAGTTTAGGTACTAAAATGAATCAAAATTGATTGTTTATATACTAAACGCATTAAGTTTTAAGGTGGGTATTAAAATAGAATAAAAACTAAATGAAAGGTATATTTTGAAAATATTTGAAAGTTAGGTACTAAATTTGTAGTTTACCATTTTTCTTTTTGGTCCATAGTGAGTTAAACTGATGAGTGGAGTAGTGATAATGTGGTCTGATGGAGCATCAAAGATGATGAAGTTGATCCTATTTGATTTGATTTTTGTTATTTTGGGCTAAATCCAACAGTTCCTTATAGTATAGGCGGCGGGGATGTGGGCCCTTTTCCTTATAGGCCCTTTTGAAAAAATAAATTTGATCTTAATAGTTAAAAAGAATGTTATTCTCTTTTATTTGGATCGGATATTTTACTAAATCAGAGATGTAAACTTATCGAGTGATCTTAATTGTTAAAAAGAATGTTATTCTCTTTCGAGGTCTTAAGTTTAAACAATTACGTCTGCAAGTAGGGATGGATGCACTAAACCCTCTAGAGGTAAAGGACATCCTTATTATTTTGGATAAATTATTAAATTTAGTTTACGTTAAGAAAAAAACAAAAAAAAAACAGAAGGATAAATTACGTATTTAATACCTAAATTATTAGTTTTGATCCGTTTTAGTATCTAAACTTTCATTTTTTTTAAAATCATATCTAAAGTTTAGTTTTTGTTCCATTTTAATACCCTGCCGTTAAAAACTTTAGTTTTTGTTTCATTTTAGTACCTCCGTTCAAAATTTAATGTTAGTTTCAAAAAAATTAAAAGTTTAGGTACTAAAACGTACTAAAATGTATAAACACATTAAGTTTTTAACGATGAGTTACTAAAATGAAATGAAAACTAAACGTTAGGTGTTTTAATTTTATTTTTTGAAAGTTTATGTGCTAAAATGGATCAAAAAATAATAGTTTGAGTACTAAATGTATAGTTTACCCCAAAAAATATTAAACTTTTAAATTTCTGACCCATCATTATTTGTAGGTGTTTGTGCAATATCAATAACTTAAAAAGATTTTGAAAATATACAATCTTAAACTTATTTCATACAATTTAAAAAAATCGAAGAGATTAAACTTATTGATCAAAATAGTATTAGATTAAACCAAATATCAAATATCAATATAAAATTTAAAATAAATATAATCACAATAATTTATAATATGAATTAACTGGTGTTTTTACCCAAAAAATACCCAAATATTATAATATTACCTATCAGACATCGTTTTCCCAAATTTTACTGATCTAATACCCTTTCTAACAGAGTGATAATATGTCATCACGTGGGAAGACGCGTTTCAAGGGACGCGCCTTCCATGTTTTTCTTGCCACATCAAATTCGCTAAAATCATTTTTTAAAAATATGCTTTAATAAAATTGAAAAATAAAACTATAGGAACTTACATTGTAATTTAATACATATTAGTTCCATGAGTTTAAGAAATTAATGGGATTAGTTTATATAGACATATTGGAATGTTTAGGTTATATTTTTTGACAATGTGAGATAAAAGTTAAAAGGTGTATTCCTTAACTTTTTTTATCTCTATATCTAATGAATCTACTTATACACTATTGTTAAATTACATTAGGTTAATATTTATTATTAAGGTTTATATTAATTAAGATTATATATTTTTATATGTATTAGATATTATTATCACGTCCTCAGAATCTTCAAGTCTGATACTCCTTCTTGAACCTCTTGGTCGGACAATTGCACCAATGTCTCGAGCCCAACTCCGTGGCCCGTGACACTATTGTCAATCCATCTAATTTAGAAATATCAATTTTTCTTCTAAAATTACAAACAAGTTAGATGGCAATTACATAATCTCAGTAGGGGTCCACAGAATTGCATAGTTATGGTATTCTTGTGTATGATCAAACCATAGATGAATTTTTATTTCCCTCCCAATTAAATTTCCATCCCCACTTCCTCTGATGTACACATTAGTCTGCAAAGTATATGGCTTATCCGGTGTTGTACCAAGGAACTCAATAGCAGCTGAAAATTACGATAGAGAGATGCTTGTATATCAGTTTGCTATAGCTAAGTGTATCAACTATGGCTAGTAAACTTTGTACATATTAAGCCTTGAGCTACTAGCTTGTTCTATGTTTAATATAGAGGAATAGGACAGACAATACGTGTGGGAATATTATGTCCTTTTAAAGGTCTATAAGTACAGTAGTCAATACTTTGAAGGGTTGTGCATGCTTTTATCCAACTCTCTATCTGCGACGGGACAACCTTTCATATTTTTCCACCATTTGTCTAATTTTTGTGCTAATACTTTGAATTGTCTTGGCTTCAACTTTTCATTGGCAAGACAATTGACTTGCAGCCTCTCAATTTCTATCACACACCGGTTGATCAAAAAGTCATTGCATAATTGCACTCCGTTATCATTACCGACACTAGCTATTATCAATGAGTAAAATGATTTAATAGATTGTTAATTACTTGTACATCACCTGTTGTGGGGTAACTGAAGAAAAACTCGAGGGTTTGTCATACAAGTGGGGCTTCTTTGAAATAAGTAAAATAAGTCTTGAGGTAACTTGAGGAAATCAATAATTTGCCACGTCCATTCAAAATCAAAGTGAAAGTTACATACAAAAAAACTCTCAACATAAACGTCTACTAATTGTACTGAAAAGATTACGAACTGCTTTCTAATTGATATATATCAGCTTCAAAAGTTAATTTAGTATCTAATACTTTTTTATTATGTTTCTTGACAAATTTCTATATAAACCTCACATCTTACATGTTCTTGGTACCAAACAATATTTTTTTCATATTTTTATATTAGATTCAACTTAAATTATAGATCTAATTAATCATATTCAATAAATAATACATTTATATGTCAATGAAATATTTTTAATTTGTGTTACACAAATTTTTTGAACTCAAAATTAAAAAATAAGTATTTAAATATATTAACATATAAAAAAAATATAATCTTAATTAACAAACCTTAATAATAAATATTAACCTAATGTAATTTAGCAATATTGTACAAGTAGATTCATTAGATATAGAGATAAAAAAGTTAAGGAATACATCTTTTAGCTTTTATCTCACTTTGTCAAGAAACATAACATAAACACTTCAATATGCCTATATAAACTAACCCCTTTATGTTCTTCAACTCATGAAACTAATATGTGTTAAATTACAAAGTTAGTCCCTATAGTTTTATTTTTCAATTTTTTATAGCAAAATTTTTTAAAATGTTTTTTAAGAGAATTTGGTGTGGCAAGAAAACTTTGGAAGGAGTGCCCTTGAAACACGTCTTCTCACGTGGTGTCATGTCAACGTTTCTCCTGGAAGGTGCGTCCTAGGCGATGCATCTTTAGTCCACAAGCGTGTTTCACGTAACACACCTGATTATCACTCTGTCGAAGAGGTGTTAGATCGGTAAAATTTGGAGAAACAATGTCTGACATGTAATATTATAATATTTGAGTATTTTTTTGGTAAAAATGTCGAATTAACCATAAAAGAATAATATATATTATATTAAATATCAATATTTCTTAGTAGGTATTAGCGTCAAATATGTATATATTTTTTTTTACAATTTTAAGTTTAGAGGTATCTATACTTGTTTTTATGATATTAAAATGAATTAATAAATAATATGAAATCATTTAAATCTAGAATGATTTGATTTTTTTTTTAAAAATAAAGGCTTCATACCAAAAGAAGAGCCCAAATTATACCATTTTTCCTAAATATGTGTCTAAACTATTTTTTAACTCATCCAGGTGCCTAATGTTACAAACATTACCCATTTAGGTGTCTGGACCGTATACGGTGTTAATTTCCCTGTTAAGTGACACATTTCACAATATGATAAATTTAAAATTTTATTTAAAATTAACAAATTAAAATTATATTTAAAAAAGAAAACACAAATTTTGAAATAAACCCAAAACTTTGAAAACCTTCATTTCCACCCGACCTCACCTCCTCCGGTGACCAAAACCCTTATGAAATCATGACCGATCAATGATCGATCGATTTTTTATACATCGTGAACCCTAGGTTGAAAATCGCAATCCCACGCGATTCCGATGGTAACTAAATCAACGTATGACTAAGAGGATGACAGGGACTACGTCGACGGCGGTTGTCGTGGTTGAAAAAGGAGGCAGTAGTGGGTTAAGGTTTAGGGTTTGGGGATTATTTTATAATTTAATAAAAATTAGGATTTTTTTTATAAATATAATAATATTTTTAATATTTTAAAAAATAAATTTTAAAATCACCTAATTGTGACACGTGTCACTTAAATGGGAAATTAACGTTGTTGATGGTCCGGGCACCTAAATGGGTAATGTTTGTAATGTTAGGCACCTGGATGAGTCAAAAAATAGTTTAGACACCTATTTGGAAAATGTGGTATAGTTTGGACACTTATTTTGTTATTAAGCCAAAAAATACATCCTAAACCTACATAAAATCCTAGAATCACAAACATGATTATTTAAGAGGATGGCTGATTTTTTCTCATTTGTAACAAAATTTTATTACTGACGTAATTTGACTCGATTCATAATCAAATCTATTTTTTATGCTGATAATAAAATTAAATTAATTTAAAAAAATTAAATCTCTTTATTGATAGTGGAAGATATACTTTTGCCTTTTGTTTTAATAGTTTTTTTATTAATTTGATTAATTATAAGAGAATATCTATTTGAAATTCTCTCAACTAATTGATAATGAGCGCACATTAAATCTCAACAAACATCATTATTCGAACCCAAAACTTTTAAGGAGAACAACACTCCCTATCACTGAGGTCGCTAGATAGATTCACTTTTTGTTTCAATAGTTAAATTTCAAAGATTAAGATTTTAATGATCAATCGATTATGAATAGGAATATGGTTGAGATTAAACAGAAAAGAAATTGAATTATTTTATATTTTTAAAAATATTTAAATTTAAAAATTAAAAGAAAAATTATCTTATTTAATTAATATTTAAATTAAATAAAAAAATAAAAACCTATTATACTAAAAATTCAGACACCATCCTGCTCAAGGATGTTAGAAATTCTAATCTCTCAATCATTAAGAAATAAAATGCTACCAAGAACCAGTTGGTCTAGTGAGATGAGGCACTATGTTGCTTAAGCAAGGTCAGTGGTTCGAATCCTGGCGTTTGCGAATAGAGCAAACTTGGTTGGGAGGGTCGCTCTTGCATCTGCAGTATCCGATCTAAATTAATCGGTCAATAGATCGGATACCAATGATTGATTTAAAAAAAAAGAAATAAAATGCTAACTATTTTTTAAATTACCCCACGTTAGAGATGGCCACGTAGCATGACTGATAAACATAATAAGAATCTCATTTTCAATTTATGCTATGACCTGGAATGTTAGGTATTTTTTTAAAAAAAAAAATCAAAGAAAAATAGATGAATGATTAACATGAAAAATAATATTTATGAACTATTATTTTTAAAATGAAGTATTAAAGAATTATATGATTTAGAATATAGTGTTTAAAATTTTGGGGTTTAAAATTAAACAACAAATAATTTTGATTATTGTGTAATGGAACCATCCCTTAGGATTAAACAATAGATGATTTGAGGTTTAATATATAATATTTAGGATTAAACATTAAATTATTTAAGATTTAGAGTTTAAGGATAATTGTTAAATAATATATATGATTTGAGGATTAGAATTTATGGTTTAAGATTAAATAAATGATGATTTAGTGTTTAAGATTGAGCAACGAATAATATTATTATTATATAATAGAATCATCGTTCAGAGTTAAAAGATAAATAACACGAGATTTAGAGTTTAGGGTTTAGAATCAAATAATATATGGATTAAGATTCACTGTGTAAGGTTAAGCAACATATAATTTAGGGTCAAGAAGCACAATGGGTTAGAAAGGTGAACTTTATTTTTGGAGTCTGACTCGTAAGTGGTTTTGAAATGAATTTTGATTTGTTATTGACAGTGACGGAATTTGGTGATAGAGTTTGGGGGACAACTTAAAACTTTAAAAAATTTAGAGGTTTAAATTAAAAAATTTAAATTTTTTGAAGAGTTCAATTTATATTTTCTTCAAAAAAAAAAAGGGTCTAATTAAAATTTTTGAAAATTTGAGAGACTCAACAAGAATTTAAAGCATGGTGATTCTGAAATTTTTTTAACGAAAAATACAATTTAAATTTCGAGATTGTACGATTAAATCCTTAATAAAATCATAATGGTCGGCAACAAAAGTTTAGGGTTAAACCACTATAATAATAGTTAATTCGATTAAGTGAACCCTAGATTAAGACAACTTGGGATTCTAGATTTATCTTTGTTGTTGCTTTTGTATGCAAATCTCGTGGGACGTGGCATTGGATTTGGGTAAATGTTGTTGAAATACAGATAAAGTACAAAACAACAGATCCCATGAGATGGGGAAATTACGTCAGCTTGAAATTTGACATAATCCTAATCATATATCAATAATTGATGAATGATGCAAATTAACTTAGTTGATTAAGTCTCCTTTTCAAATCATTAATTATATACCTGTAAAAACACATCGCTTGACAGGTGAATAAAAATAAGGGTAAATTATGTGTTTAGTACCTAAATTATAAGTGTTAGTCCGTTTTAGCACCTAAACTTTCAAAAATTTCAAAATCATACCTAAAGTTTAGTTTTTGTTTCATTTTAAGTACCTCGCCGTTTAAAACTTTAGTTTTTCTTTCATTTTAATATCTCATTTAAGATTTAACGTTAAGTTTTGAAAAAAATTGAAAGTTTAGGTATTAAAACGGACCAAAACTGATAGTTTAGGTACTAAAAGCGTTAAGTTTTTTGACGGCGGGAGTACTAAAATGAAATGACAACTAAAAGTGAGGCATGGTTTTAAAAAATTAAAAGTTTAGGTACTAAAACATACAAAAATTGATAATTTAGGTACTAAATGCATAGTTTACCCTAAAAATGCAAAGTGAAAGAAATAAATATACTTAAAGAACTAATTTGTGAATTAAAACATTAATCTTTCCTCATTAAAATTGGCAAAAAAAAGTTCTATCAACTTTTGCATTATTAGGAATAAGTATGAGATCCGAATTCGATTGATTTTGACTCTACCTAGGACCAAATTTTTTAAATTCAAGCCTGAATCGGATCGAATTTGGATTTAGGATTAATTTTTTTAATCCATTAACAAGACTTGAAAAAATATATATACTTAAAGGATAAATTTTTGAATTGAAACATTAATTTGTTCTTGTTAAAAATGTCAAAACAATTTTCACCACATTGGATATGGATGAATATGAGACTCGAAGCTGACTGATTTTGATCTGACTTTTTAGGGTCAATTTTTAAAAGAATTGAGTTTGGATCAGACAGACTCTGATTTTATGATGAAAAATTTTCGACTCGTTCTGACCCAAGATAATAATATAATTATTCCTTATATATTTAAGGATATTTTTAATAATACCTTTCTCTATCTTTTTTCTTCTTCTTCCAATTAGGTCTATATTTTACTTAATAAAAAATAATTATATATGTGTGTGTTAAATCAGATCGAATGTGAACTTTTACCCTAAAAATCAGATTTGATGAACTCTCTCTAAATTTAAATTAAGTAACGAGTGAAGCGATAAAATGTTAGAGTCATTCAAAATTCGGCCCGACTCATACCCATTTTTATATATTTCCAGTTCATCTTATTATGAAAGGTGAATAGGGATGGACACAAGATTTTATGTTAAGGGGGTGAACTTATAAAATTTTAAAGGAGAGCAAACTTATAAAAATTTAGAGAGAGCGAAAATTGATTATAAAAAAAAATCTAAAATATAGGAAATTTGAAAATTTAAGGGGGACGACTATTAGTGCCCTAGACATATTGTATGGACATGGTATTTTTTATTATTGGGTTTTATTATTATAATTTACTTGCAATTTTATTTTTAATATCCTTGAATAATATTGTTAATTATTTTAAATATCCTAATCGATTATTATTGTGAGAACAATAATAAAATAAGATTGGTATGAAATTTGATAGATATTCATGAGATGAATATGTGAATGAGATTCAAACCAAATTCATATGTATTTGTTGAGAACAAATATTAGATTGACTAGTCTTGCGATTAATACATTGATTAAAGTTATATATTAATTTCAAACAGTTATGTCATTAAGTCATGAATTGTTACAATTCTCAACATGATGATTATTATGTTTTAACATAGTCAAACGTTGTCTTTAATCTGAAAATTATAAAGGTTATGCTTGAACATGACATGAATCATGTAGTGAGATATTAGTGACTAAGATGAAATTTATCTCTCTTATCATTAGATAAATATCTCAGGGCCCCTTGATGATTAGGAATGAGAAATGGAAGATTGTGCTTAAATGAGTTAATAGATATCAATGTAATTTGTTTAGTTAGTTCAATTGAGTATCGAGAAACTAAAGAGATAGGGATATAAGGTTGACATTTCCATGTCTTATATTCTATCAAGATATCATGAAATAAAAATATTATGACATGAGTTGTGTTAAGGTTATCTCGGATCATAAGCTTTCCATTTAACTTGGGTAGTCATAATGCCTTTGTAACACCCCAATCCAGTTCAACCCGAAGACCCATGGATTACAATGTCACACAGGGACTACCAAAATAGTAACCCAAAAAGTTTCCTTAAAAACTATTTATAATCACTGGAAATAAAACCATCCATAGTAATAAAAATAAAACAAGATAATTTGGTTTACAAAATGATAGAAAGCTCCCAAAATACATCCAAAATAATACAAACACTGAGTACCAAATAAAGTTACGACTGAATACAAAATAGGTCTACAATAGTACATGTCCTCTAAGATAACTCAAGTCCTCTAAGATAACTCAAGTCGTACTCTGAAGGTATCTGCTAGTCTGAACTGTTGTACTGGAATGGCTGGTGATGATAACTCCCCTCGAACTGCCCCTAAAAACCTACGCACAAAAAACATTCCGAACATTGAGCTTATGAGCTCAGTGTCTCACTAATAACTGTACTATACTACATGTATTCACTAAATCACATAGCTGATGAAACAAGTCTAAACATGCAAAACTACTGATTAACTATTGAGTATGTATCATGGTGCAACTGAAGTTTTTGCATCTCGGAGCTCACGCACCCTTCTAGCTCTTTTGATATACCCTTGGGTATCTAGGGTGAGATCCGAAGCTGCATCACAAACGTACACCTACCAACTCATTCCATTGAGTCTTTGGGCATTTGCGCCCAGTCGGTTGTTAAGTGTCTTGGCACTGACTTGGATATCCACCGACTGTCATTATTTTGCTAAGAGGAACTCGGGTGTCATGACTGTTTCTCGAGCGTCAAATAAGGTTAGTTTTATGTAACCCTAGTTGTTATTGTTTCTACTGTTTTGATATTTATTATTGTTCTCCCTTAAAGTCTTATTTGTTGTTGTTCTGAGTATATGAAGACCTCGAGTCTAATCCCTTAATCATTGGACTATTTATCGAAAAATGTCTGTGGTTACCTATATTGACCCTTCAGTATCGGTATTTAACCTTTGGTATCGATACCCATCTGCTGGTATCGATACCCTCTGACTGATGTGGCTTTTGGGTTAAGGCAGTATCGATACCCTAGGATGAGTATTGATACTACGGTATTGGGGTATCGATACTTGACTAAGTATCGATAACAAATTTCAGTTCAATGTTTTGAAAAACACCCTAGTATCGATACTCCCTATAGGGGTATCGATACTTCTGCACCGGGTATCGATACTCTTTGAATGAGTATCGATATTGCCCTTTTAAAGTTGCCTAATTTTTTTCCTGAATGATGAAAAATATTGTTCTTACATTATTGATACCGTCACTACGAAATGCTCTATTTTGGTACGAAATATCCTATCTTTCTGCCCCAAATGCCCTATTGAGGTCTCCAACTGATGTTTAAGTATTTTATTTGATATTAGGGGTCATAAATAGGTCTTAACACTGCTAAAACACCCAAATTATGAATCTATCATGAAAACGCTTCAAGCTTATGCAACCTATCAAATATTATCTAAATGAGCTACACATGGTATAAGTGAGTTAGAAATGGGTTACCTTGAGCGTCTAGACTGCTGAGAGAGTAAAATGGCTCAACCCAAGGTGAGATTTTCTTTCTCTCTTACTTGATAGTCTTCTCCAACTTCTCTCACTACAAGATAATCAAAGTATTGTTTACTAACTAGTTTTAGGGATTAAGGAGGGTTTAAAGACACTTAATCAATCTAGAAACATCAAAAAAACGGGTTGAAATCTTGAAATCTCTTAAACCCACGAAAACATGTTATTGGTTTCCATGGTGAAATGGTGAAGTCGAGGGCTCAATATAAAGCTGTGAAGATGTTGGGTTCAAACATTACCTTGGCTTGCTAAGAGGTGTTAGAATTAAGCTAAAGTTTTTACCTTTGCTTTAGCTTCCAAAGGGAGAAGAAGATGATGAATGGAAAAGGAAGAAGAAAATGAAGAGTTGAGAAAAAGGGAGATGGGGACAACATGAGATCACCCACAATTAAGAACTATTCAGTTTTTGATATCTTTAATGGTGAAATTACTTCCTTAGTCCCTCTGATTCTGACTGTAAACTAAAAACACCCTTTTTTTACTCTTCATTGGGCTTGGCTCAAGCCTAAATCCATCTCAATTTAGGCCAAAACTCCTCATAAACTAAAGAAATAAATTTAAGGCCCAACCTGCGTTAGTACAAACCTCCTAACCTAAAATTCGGGGTGTTACAACTCTTCTCTCCTAATAAGAAATTTTGTTCTCGAAATTTTGCCTGAGAAGAAGAGATGAGGATATTGGAGCTGTATATCCTCATTTGTTTCCCAAGTTGTTTCCTCGATGCCATGGTTCCTCCATAGTACCTTCATTAAAGGAATCATCTTATTCCTTAACTCTTTTACTTTTCTTACCAAAATTCTATCTGGTTCTTCTGAATAGGTCATGCCTGAGTTGACTTCAATATGGTCTAAAAGTATGACTTACGAATGATCAGAGCAATATTTTCTAAGCATAGATACATAGAACACATTGTGGATGCGCTCCAACTCTGGTTGTAAGGCTATCCTGTAAGCCACTGGTCTGATTCTCTTAAGCATATCATAAGGTCCTATGAAACGCAGAGTCAACTTTCCCTCATGGACAAAGAGAAGCACATTCTTCTATGGGGAAACCTTGGGGAATACATTGTCCCCAGCTACTAAGTCAATGTCCTTATGTTTCAAATTTACGTAAGACCTATACCTGTCTGAAGCTTCCTTTAGCTTTCTCTGAATCAACCAAACTTTATTCTCTGTCTTTCTAATCAGGTCTGGTCATACTATTTTACTCTCACTAAGTTCTGTCCAACATAGCAGAGTCCTACACTTGCACCCATACAAGGTCTCATACAGAGCCATCTGAATTCTCGATTGGAAACTATTATTGTAGGCAAACTCCACTAGAAGCAAGTGGTCCTCCTAACTACCCTCTAGGTCAATGATAATACACCTGAGCGTGTCCTCGAAGATCTGTATAACTTGCTCTAACCGGCCATATGTCTGAGGCTGGAAAGCTATACTGAAGTGTAGTTTGGTGCCTAAGGATTTATGGAGGGCTAAAAGTGAAAAGTAAATCGTGGGTCTCTGTCTGATATAAGAGAGGTCGATACACGGTGCAACCTCACTATCCCACGGATGTACAACTGAACTAACCTCTCTAAGGTATATTTCATCCTAACAGGGAAAAAGTGAGTTGATTTGGTTAAGTAGTCTACTATGACCTAAACTACGTCATGCCTCTGTCTGGTCATTGGTAACCCGATCACAAAATCCATGGTTACCCTATCTCATTTCCACTGAGGAATCTGAATGGGTTGAAGCAAACCTGAGGGAACCTGGTGTTTCATCTTAACCTGCTAACACACTAGATATCTCGCTACGAACTCATACATTTTTCTTTTCATGCCCGACCAAAAGAATAATCGGCGTAGCTCCTGATACATCTTATTATTGCCTGGGTGCACTGTGAATGGATTGCAATATGCCTTATGAATAATCTTACTACACAACTGAGTGTCTGCAAGTATGCATAAATGACCTTTCAAGTACAATACATCTCTATCGTACAACTCGAAACCTGGGGCCTCGCCTTGACGGACATGTTCAATCTATTCTCAATCGGTTATCTGAATTCTTTAGTATTTTGGTTTCATCTACCAATTCTAGTTTAACTCATAACTCGGTTAATAATCCATTATCACTGGATAAACTCAACCATTCTAGAATGGCTCAAAACTCTGATATTGACTTCCTGCTCAAGGCGTCCGCTACAACATTGGCCTTTCCTAGATGGTAATCTATTACACATTCGTAGTCCTTAAGCAACTCAACCCATCTGCACTGTCAGAGGTTCAACTCATTCTGACAGAGGAGATACTTAAGGCTTTTGTGATCGGCAAAGATGTGACACTTCTCACCAAAGAGGTAGTGCTGCCAAATCTTCAAAGAGAACACCACTGCTGCTAATTCAAGGTTATGAGTAGGGTAATTACACTCATTAGGCTTAAGTTAATGCGATACATAAGCCAAAACTTTACCATCATGTATCATAACGTACCCAAGTTTATTCAACGATGCATCACTAAAAACTATGAAGTCGTTATCCGACTCTGGTTGGGTCAACACTAGGGCTTGAGTAAAGATGACTTCAACTACTCAAAGCTCTCTTATCGCTTCTCATTACATACGAAAGAGTCTCTTTTATAAAGTAATTTGGTTAGTGGGGCGAATATTATCAAGAAACCCGATTAATCCAAGAAAACTACCTTTGACATATTTTTATGTGGTTTCTATCCTACTATGGCCTAAAATTTCTAGGGGTCAACTCTGATGTCATCTGTTGAAATGACATGCCCGAAGAATGATACATCTGATAGACAAAACTCACACTTTCTGAATTTGGCATACAATTGTCTCTCTCTGAGGGTCTGAAGGACGATACAGAGATATTGATCATGCTCTTCCTCTGATCGGAAGTACACCAAGATGTCTTCTATAAACACCACTATAAACTGATCTAAGTACATGGGTGGAAGACTTGATTCATTAGGTCTATGAATATCGCTTGAGCATTGGTGAGTCCAAACGGTATTGTGAAGAACTTGCAATGAACGTACCTCATCCTGAAATATGTATTTGTTACATCTGTATCCTTGACTTTCAACTGATAGTAGCCTGATAGCAAATCAATTTTTGAGAAAATGCACGCCCCTTTCAACTGGTTGAAAAGATCATCAATCTTGGGAAGTGGGTATCAATTCTTGATGGTTAACTTGTTTAACTGCATGTAGTCGATGTATAACCTTATCGACATATCTTTCTTTTTAATAAACAAGACTGATACTCCCCAAGGAGAGATACTATCGGCTGAAGCCCTTCTCTAACAACTCCTGAATATGAGCCTTTAGCTCTTTTAGTTCTGTCGGTGCCATACGATGGGAGCAATGTACACCAAAGTTAAACCTGACATTACCTTAATGCCAAAATCTAACTCATACTTGGGTGGAAAACCCAACAATTCCTATGGGAAAATATTGCACTATTTGGATATCCTCAATGGTAGGTACTAAAATTCGAGTGTCAACTACATGAGCCAAGAAGGCCTTATGCCCTAGGTCGATTATCCTTTAGGCTTTCAAAATTGAAATTATCCTTGTCTATCGGGACCTCTCACTAGTCGTTACTAATTTGGTCCTATCAATTGTTCTGAGTTTAAGCCACCTGGCTTTGCATCTCAAACTAGAATCGTACTCAGTTAGCCAATCAATCCCCATGATTATGTCAAACTCTTTGAAGGGTAACTCCATCAAATCTACGGGAAAGGTCTAATCCTAAATTCTTACTAGACAACACATAAAGATTTTATCCACGAGGACATCTAGACCTAAGAGGCTCGTTACTCCAACACTTATCACGAGATCCTCTTCTAAGGTTTCTATATCTTGGACTAAGTTAGAGCAGATGTAAGACTGGGTGGAATCAGGGTCTATTAATGCGGTAACTGGAATGAAAAAGACTGTAAATGTATTTAATATCATATCCACCACATCGATCTCCTATCGGGCTCGCACATCATACTATCTGGATACCATTATCGGCTCTACATCGGTCACTGATCTAGTTGTTCCATGGCTCTACTACCCAAACACAAATACTACCACCCCTAGCTGGCTCTCGCCCCTTCTGTACTGACGGTACAAATCTATGAGTCATTGTGGATGTCGTACCCTGAGCACTTGGGCAATCTCTAACGAAGTGGTCCAGAGAGTCATAACTGTAGCAACCCCTCAAACCCTACTAGTATGTCCTTGAGTACCTCTTCCCACACTTAGAATAAATAGGGTGAGTGAAGTCTCGGGTTGACTCACTAGTGCTACCCTCGGAGGCTAAGTTCAATTGTCTCATCTTGGAATCAGACCAACCTCCTCGACTAGAACTATGCCCAATCCTCCTTAACTGAGTTGCTAGGGATATCGACGAACCTTGACTGTCTTTGGCCCTCTTAGCTAGAGTATGAGATGAACTTACTGGCTCAATGGCTCTCTTGATCTGTCACAGAGTATCGCTGGACTATCTATAATGTCTATCTAACGGCCTCTCGACTATTTTGGCCTGATGGGTCAACTACGCAAAGACCTTGGGAGAATCAGCTGCAAGGTATGTTAGAATGTCATAGCGAAAACCTACGCTAAACCTACGACAATGAAGTGTCTCTGTCAGAATTAGCTCTGTATCATACTTGCTAAGTTTGAAAAATTCTCGCTCGTACTCTATCACTGAGCCGTCACCTTGAGTTAGGTATAGGAACTACTCCATTAAGTCGTCAATGTGGATCTACCCATATACTTCTCTTGAACTCGATGAGAAACTGCTCCCAAGTCGGCCTTTTTGGTTTCATCTCCATTTCAATAGTCTCCTACCACTCTATCGTGTTACCCTTAAGTAGGGCGGTAATGTACTCGAGGTTACCTACTGGAGTAAGATGTAACTGCTTGAGGGTATAGAGTGTCTCTTTAAGACATAGGTCGCATGTTATAGGATCCTCCTCCTCAAAACTGAAGAACTCTATGGAATTATATCTACGGAGTCTCTATTGAGGACTCATGAGGAATGGCCACTGGCTGAGCTGGGGGTACTGGTGAGGGATGTTGTGCAGCTGAAGTATTAGGGAGAGACTTAGCTAGCTGTCTAAGTACAAATGTGAGGTCCTTGAAAAATGTAGCCTCTTCAACCCCCGCATCTACTAGTACTTGCATCTGAAATGTATCTGAGACAAACTCATCGCCATAATCTACTGCTAGTGATATATGAATCTCATCCCTACCCTCCTAACTATGGGTTGAATCGTCTAACATGGGTGTTATATGAAATTAGAAAGAGAAATGTGATCATCATCGTCATTCCAGTTGTTATTGTACTCTTGACTCCCGAGAGGTATGTGCATATACAGACACTGCCTGACTCTAACCCACGGGTCCTAAGAATGACTAAACTTAGACACTATAATACCACTAAATGTAATACCCTAATCCAATTCGATCTCAAGATCCATGGATTACAACGTCACACGGGACTACTGAAATAGTAACCTAAAAGTTTTCCTTAAAATATGTTTATAATCACTGAAAATAAACCATTCATAGTAATAAATAAAACAAGATAACCTGGGTTTACAAAACGATGAGGAGCTCCCAAAATACATTTAAAACAATAAAACACCTAGTACCAAATAAAGTTACGACTGAATACAAAATGTGTCCACAATAGTACATGCCCTCTAAAATGACTCAAGATGTACTCTGAAGGTCTCTGCTAGTTTGAACTAATGCATTAAAATGTCTAGTGAAAATAATTCCCCTTGAACTGCCCCTAAGAACCTACTCACGAAAACACATTCTGAACATTGAGATTACTAGCTCAGTGTCTTACTAATAACTGTACTATGCTATATGCATTCACTAAATGAGATAGTTGATGTCACATATCCAAACATATAAAGCTACTGATTAACTACTTAGTAGTCATCATGGTGCAGCTGAGGATTCTGCATCTTGGAGCTCACACATCCTTCTAGCCCTTTTGAGATACACTCAGGTATCTAGGGTTAGATCTAGAGCTACATCAGAAATGTACACCCGCCAACTCACTCCATTAAGTCTTGAGGCATCTGCGCCCAATCGGCTACTAAGTGCCTTTGATATCTACTAACTTTCATAATTCTTCTAAGAGGAACTCGAGTGTCCTGGCTATTTCTCGAGCTTCAAACAAGGCTAGTTTTATGTAACCCTAGCTGTTACCATTTCTACTATTATGATATTTATTATTGTTCCCGCTTGAAGTCTTATTTGATGTTGTTCTAAGTATATGGGGTGCCTCGAGACTGATCCCTTAATCCTTGGATTATTTATCCAAAATTGTTTATGGGTACCGATACTAACCATTCAATATTGATATTTAACCTTTGGTATCGATAACCATCTGTTGGTCTCGATACCCTTTAACTGATGTGGTTTTTTGGGTTAAGCCAGTATCGATACCCTAGAATGAGTATCGATACTACGATACTAGGGTATCGATACTTGACTGAGTATCGATACCAAATTTTGGTTTGATATTTTGAAAAATACCCTATTATCGATACCCCTATAAGGAGTATCAATACTTCTGCACCGGGTATCGATACTTTTTTGAATGAGTATCGATACTACTCTTTTAAAGTTGTCTAATTTTTGCATGAATAGTGAACAGTAGTGATACTATTCTTACAATATCAATACCGTCTGTTTTGGTATGAAATATCCCATCTTTCTGCACCAAATGCCCCATTAAGGTCCCCAACTAATGTTTAAGTATTTTATTTGATATTAGGGGTAATAAATAAGTCTTAACACATGCTGAAACACCTAAATTATGAATCTACCATGAAAATGCTTCAAGCTTATGCAACCTACCAAATCTCATCTAAATGAGCTACACATGGTATATGTGAGTTAAAAATGAGTTACCTTGAGCGTCTAGACTGTTGAGAGAGTAAATGGCTCAACCTAAGGTGAGATTTTCTTTCCCTTTTTCTTGAGAGCCTTCCCCAACTTCTCTCATTATAAGAGAATCAAAGCATTGGTTACTAACTAGTTTTAGGGATTAATAAGGGTTTAAAGACACTTCCTAAAACTGTAAATATCCAAAAATGGGCTAAAATCTTGAAATCTCTTAAACCCCACAAAAATATGTTCTTGATTCCCAAGGTGAAATGGAGAAGTTGAGGGCTCAATCTAAAGCTCTGAAAATGTTAAGTTCAAACATGACCTTGGATTGCTAAGAGGTGCTGGAATTAAGCTAAAGTTTCCACCTTTGCTCCAGCTTCCAAAGGGAGAAGGAGATGGTAAATGGAAAGGGAAAAATACAAGACAGACTTGAGGAAAAAAGAAGAAGGGGACAACGTGAGATCACCCACAATTAAGAACTATCCAGCTTTTGAAATCTTTAATGGTGAAATTACTTCCTTAGTCTCTCTGATTCTGAGTGTAAACTAAAAACACCATTTTTTACTCTTCATTGGGCTTGGCTTAAGCCCAAATCCATCTCAATTTGGGTCAAAATCGTCATAAACTAAGGAAATAAATTTAAGGCCCAACTCAGGTTAGACCAAACCTCCTAACCCAGAATCTGGGGGCATTACAGTCTTGCTAGAGATCACTTATAACTTGCAGGATCAAATATGATCTTGTCTACTGTCAACGTTAATTAAACCTATAGGATTGCACATTAAGAATGGATAAGAATAGATGTGTTTATTACTCTCAATAATAATATAAGATAATGAGATTATTTTAAATGGGCTATTTATTATTCGAATTTAAGAAGCTAAATTCATATTCTTTTGAAAGAATATGTTATTTATTATTATTATTTATTTGATTCAAGAATAATGTTAAATAATATATTTATTAAGTTTTGATTGAAATTAAATTCCTTATCAAATAAGGGATATGATCTAATTGTTATTTAAATTAATTAAAAACGTATGATTTAGCTTAACCCTAATCAAGTCATATATATATAAATATTATATGCATGAGGGTAAGATTAATTACTCATCCAAAACCAAAACCACAAAATAGATTTTGAGAAAAACATATTAGAACTAACATTCTATAACTATTTATCGTTTGTTCGCGTGTGGATACTTGTAGAGGGTGGTCGTTTTTTAGAAAGGTAGAACATTTAGAGATCGAAACAAAATCAAAGACATCATAGAACAATTTTTGAATCAAAGATTAAAGTAATCTCACGACTTTATTTTATCATTGTTAGTATGATATGCATGAGATTCTAAAATTAACCAATGTTATTTAAATTTTCGTTACGTTTTCCTTGCCTTGATTTTCAACATCTACCGCCTCGTCCACCCCTCAATCCATCTCTAAAAGCCCAAAAAGTGAGTATATATATTAAAGAAAACACAAGAGAAAGCCTTGATTGAACTTCATCAGGGATAACAAATGATGATAAATGATATAAATCCAATAATTGGTGATGAATCTCATCTTCTTATATAACTTTTTGGCAAGTGATTTTATTATATTATCATATAAGCTTGGAAATAAAGATATCAGCAGCATGCATGCACATGTTGAAGGATTAAAAACCTTAATTTTAGAAAGAGATTATTTATTTATCTGAAAATAAATTTATTTTTGTTAATTCTGAATAAGATAAATTATTATTTTAAAACCTTTTCAGTGTCACCATGAGACCTTGATATAGTTGGGGTGCAAAATATATTTTATAAGTTTTCATATAATATCTAAATTATTTATATTTTATCTATTATTTATTTAAAAACATTTAAAATATTTTAGTTTATTGTAAGAAATGATAACAAAGTTATATTAGGGATGGATAAAACGAGACATGACAAAATTTTGATCATTCTAATTGCTACACGATATATTATAATATTTCATTGAACTTATACGTATCCCAAATAATTAAGATAAATTCTTTGTTGTCGTTGTACCTCGATTTTAGGGTTTTATCTTAATCAATTTGCATTGATCCGTATCATATATCTAATTTTAATGAGTACATTTCTTAGTAGTGATTTAGTATGGACAGATTAGATAAAATTAGAAACATCGAAATGTAATAAAAGTAACAAACATGAAGAAATTTTAAATAAAATATAAACCCTATATTGAACTTATTGAATGGTATTGATAATAATTTTTTTATTTAGAAAAATTAGATTTAAACAACTACGTCTAATAAATTTGAAATTAAAATATTAAATCTTAAAATTAAACCATAATAGTATTACTTATAAAATCTAGGGCAAATTACTTGTTTAGTATTTAGACTGTCAGTTTTGGTCTGTTTTAGTACATAAACTTTTAATTTTTTAAAACCATACATAACGTTTAGTTTTTGTTTCATTTTAGTACATTGCTGTTAAAAACTTAACGACACTTCATCTTTTATGGGTAAATTACATCATTCATCATTCATCACTCAACTATCTTCTTACTCTAATTTTGGTACTAAAGTTTGTAAATGTGAGATACTAAACCGAAACAAAAACTAAATATTTGATATGATTTTTAAAAAAATTAAAAGTTTAGATACTAAAATAGACTAAACTGATAATTTAGGTATTGAATGCGTAGTTTACCCTAGAATCTAATAAAGTCCTATGATTCCGAAAGACATGATTTTGGTTTAAAGTCAAATAATAATATTAAAAAAATGGTTCCTTGAAGAATTGTCCAAAGCAAAATACAGAACGGAAGCTACGCGTTTGGCGTACATTCGAGGCGCGTGAATACGTCAAAAAGTGCGTACGTGGATAACAATCATCCCGCAACAAGAAAAACATGTTATTATCCAAAACAAGACGACAACAGTACCTTGCACGTGACAAAAAACCCCTCGAACGTGGCGCAATCTAACCAACGGCGGCGAAGGATTCCCCGCCGTCCGATACGTCGCGCTAAAAGGATTATTCGTGAACCTATCAGGAAATCGGGAACTAATCGAATCAAAGAAGAAGTTTTTATTTTATTCTTTAAAAAAAGGGGCTCTGATTGAAGGGGGGAAATGGTGTCAAATACTTGTTACTGTACACGATTGTTGGCTATAAATAGGAGTCGTTCTTTCAATTATCTTCCCTCTAAATCTAAACAGCCTGGAAATTCACTGTTCTCTCCAATCTTTTCAAAGCTAAATCTTCAAAGACGTTTTAATTCTGGGTTTTCCAGAGTTTCTCATAATCCAGCGTTGTCGGTGTTATCTTTTAAGGTAATTCTAAGCTCGATTTTAAGTGTTTGATGTTTTGTTTTCATGGTTTCCGAAAATGGGTTAATTTTGTTTTTTTGTTGTTGTTGGAATTTTCAGAGAAGTGATTTAAAGAAGCAGGAGGAGGAGGAGGAAGAAGAAGAAGGGATGACGATTAAACCGGCCGTTCGGATCGCCGAGAGGAAATTAGTCGTGAAGAACCGGACAATCCTAACCGGAGTTCCCGAAAATGTTATGGCGACGTCCGGCACGGGGTCCGGTCCGGTGGAGGGGGTTTTCCTGGGAGCTGTTTTCGACGAAGAGAACAGCAGGCACGTGTTGCCCATCGGGACTTTACGCGACGTCCGGTTCATGTCGTGTTTCCGGTTCAAGCTATGGTGGATGGCCCAGAAAATGGGAGATCAAGGCAAAGACATACCCATGGAGACCCAATTCCTATTGGTGGAAACCAAAGAAGGGTCCCACCTGGATTCCTCCGGAGAAAATCAGATCGTTTACACCGTCTTCCTCCCGTTGATCGACGGCCCGTTCCGAGCCGTTTTACAAGGGAACCAGGACGACGAACTCGAACTGTGTTTAGAGAGCGGCGACGCCGACACCAAAGCGTCGTCGTTTACACATTCCGTTTATATCCACGCCGGCACCGATCCTTTCGCTACAATCACGGAAGCAATCAGGGCCGTCAAGTTACATCTCAGAACTTTCCGGCAACTACATGAGAAAAAATTGCCCGGAATCGTCGACTATTTCGGGTGGTGTACCTGGGACGCTTTTTACCAGGACGTGACTCAAGAAGGCGTCGAAGCTGGGCTCGAGTCTTTAGCAGCCGGCCGAACGCCGGCGAAGTTCGTGATCATCGATGACGGATGGCAATCCGTAGGAGGCGACACAAACAGGGAAGAAACTCCGTCGTCATCTGCTGATCAGTCGGAAACGAAACAACCGCCGTTGCTCCGTTTGACGGGGATAAAAGAAAACGAGAAATTCCAGAAGAAAGACGATCCGAAGGTGGGGATCAAAAACATCGTCAACATCGCAAAGGAGAAACACGGGTTGAAGTACGTGTACGTCTGGCACGCGATCACCGGGTACTGGGGCGGAGTCCTGCCCGGGGTTGACGAAATGGAAGGATACGGGTCGAAAATCCGGTACCCGTTGGTTTCCAAAGGAGTGGTGCATAATGAACCGGGTTGGAAAACCGATGCGATAGCGGTTCAAGGGTTGGGTTTAGTGAACCCGAAAAATGTGTACAAATTTTACAACGAATTGCACAGTTATCTGGCGGATGCGGGCATAGACGGAGTTAAGGTGGACGTGCAGTGCATTTTGGAAACCCTCGGCGCGGGTCTCGGCGGCCGAGTGGAGCTGACGAGGCAATATCATCAGGCTCTCGATGCATCGGTCAACCGGAATTTTCCCGGTAACGGGATCATCGCTTGCATGAGCCATAACACCGATGCACTCTACTGGTGATTTTCTTTTGATTGTTATTGTAATTTGAATTTTTGAATTTAGGGTTTTGTTCTGATGTTTGAATTGTGTCGAAACAGTTCGAAACAGACGGCGGTCGTAAGAGCGTCGGACGATTTCTACCCCCGGGATCCAGTCTCACACACCATCCACATTGCGGCGGTGGCCTACAACAGCGTTTTCCTTGGTGAATTTATGCTGCCGGATTGGGATATGTTCCACTCTCTTCATCCGGCCGCCGAGTATCACGCCTCGGCACGCGCTATTAGCGGCGGCCCGCTCTATGTCAGTGATGCCCCCGGACGACACAACTTCGAGCTCTTGAAGAAACTCGTGTTGCCTGATGGGTCCATTCTCCGTGCTCGTTTGCCTGGACGGCCTACTCGCGATTGCTTGTTTACGGATCCGGCTCGTGATGGTGTTAGGTAAGATCAGCTCTTGAGCTCTGTTCATCTGGTACTGGAATTGAATTGATAAGCTATATATGCATTAGAAAGTGAACATGTACACCGGAGTCATCGGTTTAAATCGTTTGCATTTCCTTATCGTCTCTGTTTTTCTTCGATTGCAGCTTGTTGAAGATATGGAACATGAACAAGTACACCGGAGTCCTCGGTGTTTACAACTGCCAAGGTGCAGCATGGAACAGAGCTGCAAGGAAGAATACTTTCCACCAAACCAATACGGACTCCATAACAGGCCATGTGAAGGGTCGTGACGTCCATCTCATTTCCGAGGCCTCGCTGGACCCTGAATGGCCCGGTGACTGTGCAGTATACTCCCACCGGACCCATGAACTAATCACCCTTCCATACAATGCATCCATGCCGGTTTCCCTCAAGGTCCTCGAGCATGAAATCTTCACACTAACACCTATCAAGCACTTGGCACCAGGGTTCAGTTTTGCACCCTTGGGACTTATCGGCATGTACAACTCCGGTGGCGCCATTGAGGATCTAAAATATGAAGTTAAAGATGGAGCCAAACTATCTGAGCTCGATATCGGATATGAAGGTGAAAGCAGTGGTCTTGTCGGTGCGATGGTGGAGAATTCTAGCAATGAATTGGTAGGAAAAGTATGGATGGAGATCAAAGGTTGTGGAAGCTTTGGTGCTTATTCATCAGCCAAGCCGAGGAAGTGCACCGTCGGATCTAGTGAAGTCGAGTTCGATTACGATTCTTCCTCTGGGTTGCTGAAGTTCGGTTTGGGAAGAATGCCGGAGGAATGGAAGAAGGTCCATGTTGTTGAAGTTGAGTTGAGTTAAACGTAGCAGAAGAGTAGTATCAGATTCACAAGAGAGTAGATTTGCCTCCTATTTTTTTACCCATTTTTTTAGGTTTCATGTATTAAATATGGAGTGAAAAAATTGAAATAAAAGTTTCTTCTTGCTATTAAAGCTTAATGTACCAATTTGAATATGGATCAAAATTAGAGTACGAGATAAGTATTCGATCGAATCGAACAAACTTAAATGAATCAAGATAACTGTAAAAGCTTAAAACAAGGTATGCTATATTAAAAATTCCTCAAGTAATTAAGGTTTTCATGTCCATGCATCCATACAAATACAATTGTTTTCTAATTGTACAAATTAAAAACCTAACAGGTGAAACAGCATCCTAACATGACTACATCTAAAATTCCATTTTAACTAGTGCATTTGATGCTACGTCAGATCCATGATGAAGCCAGTCCTTGGCACAGATCAGGGCTTCCACAGTCTCTGGTCGCAAGGAGCTTCGGTACTCGTCTAGTTGCTTGATTGTGATATCAAAGACCGAATCAGAAGCAGCAGCCGAAACTGGAATCGACAAAATGTCACGAGCCATCTTTGAAAGTGTTGGATACTTCATCTTGTTCAGCTTCCACCACCCTAAAACGTCGAAGTCTTGGACACGAGGCAACAACGACTCTTCCAAGTACTGATACAGCTCAGATTTCATCTGCTGGTTGCTAGTCTCCATAATGTAGACATCGAAATCCAAAAGTCCTTGGTCCGAAAGAAGGTTTCCTTGATGAGACTCGTCGCACTTCCCGTTTCCAGCATTGCCATCTTCTGCATAAGTTGGTGTCAAAGGCAGTGGAAGCGCTACATATTCAATAAAGAGCTCATTAATTCCATCATCAACAATTTTGATATATGTGGGAGCATCTTCACCATATATCTTTGTGAAACTGAACTCGACAAGCTTCATCTTGAAACGAGGATCCATGACCACAGCAATTGCCAAAATCAAGCTACAATCCCTCCAGTACTTATCAATCTTTTCTTGCATCGACTTAGCAAGATTGCTGATGAATGGATCCTCGCTAGTGATCGAACGACCCAAGTCTGCATGTATTTTCCAAGCTTCATGAAAGAAAGTTATTGCAGTAGGGTTAGTTTTAGTTGTAAGGATGCTAGCTGCATCGAAGAGAGGTTTCAAGAAAGTGCATAAAGTCTCAGCCAGCTTCCAGTCTTCCACCAACGGAGCTAGCTTATAATCCAGATCAGATGTAACCAAACAGTTAAACACTTCCTTCAATTCGGTAGCAGCTGCCAGCATATGGTATGTTGTGTTCCACTGAGTTTGATCATCAAGAATCAGGCTCTTTTCACTTGGCACTTGAAGCTGGTCTTTAACATGGACAAACTTTTCATCATGCGAATCTGAAGTCATCACGTACTTTACACTATCACGGATTTTCTTGACAATCTCTTGCCCTGCACCGAGCACATCCTTTACCATGCTGCTCAAAGTACGAGCTACACAATTTCCAAGTAACAGTTGACCATTAAGAATAAGGGGATTCTTTGTACAGAGCAGAGGTCTAAGATTTTCAAGCCCGGCTTCAATTGTAGGATGATTGAAGGTGAGGGAAAACAACTTGCCTTCCAAACTCCAGTCTGATAGGCAGGCAGCAACAGCATGACTTACAGCAGAATCGGAATCGGGATATGGTTCCATTATGACATTGAAAACACGTCTTTGCAACTTCCATTCGAAATCAATGAAGTGTCCAGTTATAAATACATAACCCAGTGTTTGTTTCGAAGTCCACATGTCTAGTGTAAGACAAACACGCCCGGGAATACCCTCAATAAACTTCATGACGCTTTGCTTTTCCCTGAGGTAAGTTGCAACACAATCCCCTTGAACGGTGTTGAAACTGACTTTGTCAAACCGAGGCTGAAGATTCTGAACAAAAGCTATGAATCCCGGATGCTCAACCATGTGAAGAGGGTACTCGTGCATGATAATCATTCTCGCAATTTCAAGGCGGCAACGGTCCTGATCAAATGGTATGAAAGGTGAGCTCGGAGTTCTATAGCGCCGTTTTCGTGTTTCACTTCCACCAACCGTTGGTGTATACGAGGAGAATTGATTGTTATCCTGGTCACGTAGGAACGCCCGACAAGTACCTTTAGCAATGTGACGTTTGAGGTGGCTGGTCCCTGCTACCTTGGAACCAGTACTATAAGCGAAACTTTGTTTGCAACGGTTACAGCATGCTCTTCTACATCCAGGACTCACGTTTTCGATGGTGAAATACTCCCAAACCATGGACTTCTTTTTCCTTCGCTTAGGCTGCGGTTTGGGCTGCGTTTCAGGACTAACAAGAGCCAGCTCATTCTTATTCTCCACCGGGGCAGTTTCCATTTCGAGCACTTCTGTCATTTCTTCCATTTTGATCTAGAAGTAAAATTCGCAGCTGAAATCAAAAGAAAACTTCAAAAAGGAATTCATAACATCCATACATATCAAAATAAAAGAGCAGCTCCAATTACCATTAAGGTTCAATAAGCTCATCAAAACAGAATCTTATCAGCTTTGAGCTGCAAAAAACAGTCTGGAAACTACATACTATACGGAATAGTTGATGAACATCACTATAGACAATGAACTCTAAAATTCTACCCACGAGCTGGCAATCCATGATCAAATATAAGTAGGACGGTAAATGAGATGAAACGGATCATGAACTATTCGAGTTCGACTCGGTCAATACTAGAATCAAATGAACTCGATTCAAATTCTTAACGAGTCAAAACAAGCTACTTTATATCAGACTTGAAAAGATAATATATTTTAATTTTAATCTTTAAATTAAATTATTAACAACATTAACATTTATATGTTGTTTTCTTAAAAAATACTATAAGGTTTTTATGTATTTAAAGTTCATATTTCAACTTGAGTTGGAGCTTCAATCAAGCTAAGTCTGAAAATATTTCGGGTCAAAATCTTTCTGGGCTCGAATCGAGTTTCTATTTTTGATTTCAAATCTAGCTTAAAAATTTGAAGCTCGAGAGCTTTCGAATCGAGTTTCGATTTTGATTTCGAGTTAAGCTTAATAATTTTAAGCTTATGAGATTTAGAATCGAGTCAAATCAAACTCAACTTTAAACTGTAGAGTAGAGTGGAGATTGACCCAGCTTGTTTGCATATGAGTCAGGCATTTCACATCTGAGCAGACCCAAATTATGCACCAGAGCTAAACTAGGCATTTCACATCTGAATGGCCTTTTCTAACATCGTCTACGTTTTACATAGCACAAAAGAGGAAAAAAGAGTAGATCTAGGGTTTCAAAATTATATTTTCGAAAAAACATAATAAACATGAAGAAAAAGGAAAAGCCCAGATCAAACCCAATTCGATTTCAAACGCAAACTTCCCAGAATCCAGATCAAGAGCAACAAACAAAACAAAACAAAACGTTAAAAACCCAGATCAACAACAAGAGCAAAAAGACCCATTAACATTACAGAGGCAAAACATGAGCTTAAGAATAGGGGACTTTCAATAAGTACATACGAAAGTATGAAATCACCAAATGAATTCATATAAACAGCAAATCAGTTTCAAAACAAAAACTCCAACTTCTGCAACTTATATAAGGACAACCCCCCCCCCCCCAATAATTTCTCATGCTTGATAACACAATCGAGAGCAATCATCGTTAATTCCCCCACAACACTGAAACACCAAGCGTTTAAAATCGAAGCTCAAAACTTTACAACAACATAGCAAACACTAAAGAAAGGAAGATCGGACAGATGAGGAAAAACCCAAAATTATGTTAAGAGGAGGAGAATTTTACCGGTCAAAGCCCCAAAGAAAAGCGATCTGGGAGCGGATAGGAAGGCCGGAAAGTGAGGCCCGTTGAAGGGGAGACAGATCTAGGGTTTGGGGGAGGAGGAAGACGAAGAAGATTTGGGCTTTGAAACAATCATCTGCCACTCTCTCTTTTTTGGTTTTGGACTTTTATTTAGGGTTTGGTGGGAAGAACCAATTTGACTTTGAAAGGCAGCCCAATTGGCAATAATGGCTGGTGTTAGGGGTATTTTGGGCCAACTACATTCTTTCATCAAATTAGGAGATTTATTTGTAATATTGTTAATAATTGAATGACTTATGATGTAATTTATTCAATATAAAGTTATTAGAATTTTTTTTAACAGTTCTTTTTATGGTTTATTTCATTTTTAACAATAACGATATGTTTGTGACAATCGATTAATTAAATGGTTTATTTGTAACCTTTTAAAATTAGATGACTTATTTATATAATTTCATTAATAATTGAATGACTTGTTATGTAATTTACCCTAATTTTAATTAAGCTTAATTGAAAAAAAAAGACTTTAGGTACTTCAAGTGAAGAATCAGTTATGGGGAAAAAAGTCCTTTAACTGTATCAATGGATTTATTTATTTATTAATTTGGGTAAGTACATGGTATGCGTGTAAGGATAACTCTTAATCATTTGATATTAAACACTCACATCCTTGACATTTGATATTATCTACGCTTGGGTTTTTTTTGTCAACTCGACCCGATCCGAATATATATATATATATATATATATATATATATATATATCTCCACCTAAAATATTATTCGACCTAAGTTTAGAGGTGACTTCATCCGACTAGAATCATACTTTACTTTTTAAGATAAAACCCGAATCTGACCCGACGTTCCTCGAAATAAATATATTTATAAAAAAATATTATTTTTATTCAATAAAATATGGATCTAATTGGAAAAAATATAGAAGGTTATTATTACAATTATCCCTAAATATCCAAGGTAAATTTATATTATTTTTTGGGTTGAGCCGATTATTTTTTATCATAAACCTGAACTCGACCCGACTCGAACATATTTTCTAAAAGGCTCGACCAGACTTGACTGAATCTGAATTTTTTAAAGAAAATTGACTCGATTGATTCAGATTGAAACCCGTCGAATTCAAATATCATACCCATCCCTCTATAGAAAACATTTAACAATTATACTTAATTGCAGTTGAGGTTAAAATATTTAAATATTTCCTGATGTATTTTATATGAAACAACCTTTCACCTCAATATGAGTTCTTTAAAAAAAACTATAACACACGTAAAGATAAATAGTCTATACACAAATTTTCAACCATGTTGTGGTACTTTTTTCGAAATAATTTTTGATTGGAAATAATTATGATTTTATTTTTTGAGAAATTGCGATTTTCGTTTTAAAATTGGAGTCGCCGTCGACCTTTTGGTTAGGTAGGCCGAATATTAAAAAGATCTTTAAAAACAGTTTTAAGAAAATTATTTTTTAAGACGAAAATTGGTCTGCGTTTAATCCGAAATTCATTTTTAAAGATTCGGGAGTCGGTTGTGCATGGGGAAGGATAAGCACCTCTACAACGCCCAAGATTAGGATCTCTCTATTATATGTCATCGAAAATGGTGAGGTTTTATAAATTTGAACTCGATATTTAAATTACGATCTTTTTCATTTCTATGACCTTTTTTTTTAAAATGAGTGAATTCATTTTTTCAAAATATTTAACTCGATGAAAGGTTTAATCCACTCGGTTTTATTTAAAAAAGGATGTCATCTTGCTACGTGAATTAACAGAAATTAAAATCCAGTTATATTAAACGTAATTTTGTTAACTCATGACGCAAGACAACATTGCCTTGAATTCTTGTGGAGAACGAGTAATCGAATGCATAATTTATGAGTGCAATAATAACAAATGACACATATATAAAATAGAATAGATATTCATATGAAGTAACGAATAGATAAATAAACTAAGGGAAAAAGTAACAAGCTAAAGTAAATAAAATAGATAATAAATATTTACTTATCAATATAATCGTGTCAAAAATAAAAATATATAAATAAAAGATTTATTTAAGAAGATTAAATATAATTAATTGACTCGGTATATCATAAATATAAGTAAATAACTAAATAATATTAACATCATTTTATTCGAGTAACCCTTGAAAGGGCACTCCAGGCTTTTGGAGATCTTCCATAGGTTAGTCGAATAATTAACACATAATCTCATGAAAATTTTAAAATATTAAAATTAATATTTAAAATATGCATATATAAAAATATATACAATATATATTAATATGCACCATATATTTAGAATTTAATTTTTTTTTTACACACTTTAGGAATACTAATTGAAAAATATAAAGACTAAAAAAATTAAATTAGTAAATCTATAAACTTGAAACAAACTAGGTACTAAATAAAGATAATAAAAAAAACCAAAAAAAAGGCAAACATGGGTCAATACCATTTTATTTCATGACAACAAACCAACTGAAATATTGATCACACTCGAATATAGAATTTATATTAGAAATTAAAATCCTAATAAGCATTTTGAACTGATACTAGTGCTAAGGACCAAAACGTAATGAACGTGAAATTAACAACCATAAACAATAATTTACCCAAAACATAATAATAAGCTTGCGGTGACTAAATTGAAATAAATTGAAATAAATTAAAATTAAATATAAAAGATAATTATTAGGACAGTGATCTAAATGTAAAAACACTCTAAAATCAGAGGGACTAAAGCATGATTATCTCCGGCTATTAAACCAAAAATACACAACATACCAAAAATGGATTTATTACAAGATAAGGCCACAAACATCGAACATAATTGCAAAACAGACACTACACATGATCAAAACATAAATACAAGGCAGAGTTAGAGGGATTAAAGCCAAATTAACCCCTAAAGTTTCACTATATAACACACATTTCTTTTCTTTTTCTTTTCCTTTCCATTTGTAACTAAACCCTCCCCCCCAAAAATCTTTCATCTCTCTCAACTCTTTCTTTTCCCTCTCGCAGGAGACCCTATCGGAAACCTACACCATCACTTAGACCACCTCTCCGGCCACCATGAGCAGTGACCGAAGTTCCTAAACCCCCCAAATCTAATCACCCCGATCTACTCCCCTAAACCCAAAACAGAGCCAAAAAAAAGCCTAAATAAGGACTAAATACACCCTAAACTAAGACCCACCCTCTCGGCTTCCCTACTTCGGCGATGCCACAACTCTGACGAGACCCACAAAAACCAGTAAAATTTTTCACTTTCCTTTTTCCTTTTTATTACTATATTTTTTTTTGTATTCGAAATATGCTGGAAAATAAAAAAAATAAGCTTTTTTACCTTTATTTTTTTTTGCTTCCTATTGCTTTTCGAAAATGAGGGGAAAAAAGAAGTTCCTCCCAGCTTTTCTTTGTCTGGGTTTTATACCCGATTTTTTACAAAGATTTTATGCGATTTTTTTATAATAAAAAAAATCGAATCCCACTTGTTTTTACATCCACTGTGCATGATTGTTGATGATGAAAACCGGCCACATAGGGGATGTCCTCCTAATCAAATAGGTGAGGCCATTTAATTGCCTTGGATTTGATGAGAATAGGTTAGGTGGCTCTGGCTTGATGGTGGCTTCGCTGACCGGCACAGCTAGAAGGTGAGAAGATACTGGACGGCGACGACTGAAGAAGCACATTAGAATTAGGGTTTAGAATTTAGGGTTTAGGATTTCATGTAATTGGGTCCGAGTAATGGGCTCAAAGTTTATAAATAATAATAATAATAATAATAATAATAATAATAATAATAATAATAATAATATACGTTAAAATAACGATTGAAAAATGGTGACTACACATGTATGAATAAATGTATGAATAAATGTATGAATAAGGAGTTAGGTTAATACTGAATATGAAAGAGAGTTCATTAATAGTTGCCCAATGAAAGAAAACAATCCGAACCAAGTAAAAAAGAAGACTAAAATGCAACCCCAAGCTGATATAAAGAAAGAACCAAAGCATTTTTTTATGTAATAAAGAAGAGGCACTTAAAGAACGATTGTGTTAAATTTAAGAACCGACTTGAAAAGAAAAGTAAATTAATCTCACTTATATTTTTTCTATCAAATATTATTATATTTTGATATTTTTCTCTCACATATAAAATTATTTAAAATTTAAAATATTTTAAAATAACTATAATATTAAAAAAATAAAAATGTCTTCAATTTTTTGAAAAAAATGGTAATTAAACACTCAAATGACAGTTATCTCATCTATCACATCATTATTTATCGTATATCGCCATAATAATATCGTTGACTATTATATTTATCTTGAGGATGATAGATCGGTGCTTGAGAGAAGTAAACACCTCGTGGAGACTGTGTGCCGAGTGCAAAAATGGGGGCCAGTGCGTGGTGAGCCTGTGAAATGAAGGAGAACTGATGCGAGCCAATGGTAACGTCCACTAGTAGGGTGGGTGAAGGTGAATTCCGATGGGGCTCGATAAAAGAGTGCGGGGCTAGCAGCGTGTGGGGGGCTTATTAGAACTAGCATGGGAGAATGGAGAATGGGTTTTACAAAATTCATTGGTATTTGTTATGTTACGGAGGCTGAATTACGGAGAATATACTTGGGTCTCTTGTGTGGATGGGACGTGTGGGAACGACCAGTTATTTTGGAAGTCGATAGCCTCGAGGCTATTCACACCGTCCGGCGAGTGGCTGAAGACAGTGGCACAATAACGTTATTGGGACACATAATGGTACTGCTCCAGCAAGACTGGAGTGTCGAGGTCCAACATGTGCGAAGGAAATGAAATAGGGTGGCCGATGGCATGACGAAAGAAGTGGACAGAACGATATATGAAACTACATGGTACTTGGAGCCGCCTCTCAGGGTGGTCGAGTTGCTGCAGGAGGACTTTAACACTGTTAACTCACCTAAACTCTCCGAAAACCATTAAATAACTCGAGCGAACCCTCCACAGAAATAAAAAACCCCAACAATCAGAAATTAAACTGCAACATGAAAAACCACAACACCATCTAGCACCAGATACATATGACCGCTCTCTCAGACATGAGAACAATCAACGAATCAAATGAAAAACCTCCACCTTCAAACCAAAAACGTACACCCTATATGGAGTTAGAACTAACTCTGGGTTACCACATTAAAGGAGGTGGGAAGTCAAGTTCGTGCACGTGCATCGCGAAGGAAACATGATAACGCATGGAATGGCGAAACTAACAAGATCAGGAGATGGCCGATTATGCATGGTCTATACACCGCCCAACGAATTGAAGGCGTTGCTGATGGCAGAAGAAAAAAAACCAAGTTAATAAGTTAGGAAGTTTTATCTCTTTCTTATCAAAAAAAAAAAAAAGATTTATCACTATATTGTCTTTATATTAATTTCTCATGCACGAATAACAATAATGTCTATAAACCGACACCTAATTCTCAGAAATCCAAAACAGGGCATGATCCAAACATTTTTAAACGGTGAATTACATCACACATCATTAAATTATGTTTAAACAACTATTTTATCAATATTCATTTAATAATATGAGATGATTATAAGATAATTAAATTTGCACGAACCTTAAAATTTTGGTTAGTGACCAAAATATAGATTTTGAAAATTTAGTGGCTAAAGTATAAAGTTTAAAAAAATTTAGGGACTAAAAAGGTAATTTTCAAAAGTTTAGTGACCAAAAGTGTACTTTTTAAAAGTTAGGTTTTTGAACCCATAAATGAATAGTTCACCCTCAAGAATGATGTTTTGGTGGGAATCAGATTTTTGATCCAACATTTATGTTAAAAGTAGTAAAATATTAAAGTCCGGTAAAATTGGAAAATCGAATCGAACAAAAATTTTGAGAAAAATTGAAGGATATTAAATTAAACTTAGAAATATTATTTTTCACATTTTAAAATGATGAAAAATAATATAGACCATTGGATTTGAGAATTTATTTCCATGTTCAATTTGGATCGTTATATAAAAATGACAAGATTAAACTTCTTGGAAAGTTGCATGGATAAAGTTGTCAAGAGTATAATATTTTGTTCATCGTTGACTTTGGAAGATGATAACCAACATGTGGCTTGGTATGAATGTAATTATCAAGTTTCATTAATGGTAAAATTGCCATTTCCTAATTAAATGAATTTTAAATTCATTTAAGTTTAATAAGTGACAACTTAACATGAAATTAACTATAAATTTCATGAAAATAAGGCCTTCTTCAACTCAATTTCGTGCTCCTCGTAACCTAGGTAAGAGAAATTTTATTTTTCATTTTTTAGCAATTTCCTTTGGATTTTGGATCAAACTGTGAAATAGAAAATTGTTCTATTCGAAAAGCTCTATCATTTGGTACCATTATTGCATGCTAATCTTGCTTAAATGTTAAGTTCTCATATTTTAGGGTTTATGCTCATGTTAGGATTTTATGAAATTGAGTTAGGGGTTTGATTGTAGAGGTTTCAAAATGTTGAATATAGGTTGATATCATGCTCGAATCAAATTGAAATCATGAAACCATACCCCCTTAACATTCGTCCTAAGCTTTTGGAAGTGATAAAATTTATACAAGGGTTAGAAATGATGTAAGAAGGAACCTACAAGCTTTAGAAAGTTATTTGGATCAGTTTGTAATTTTGAGAAAGATGGGGGACCTATTCAGAAATTTTGAAAAGTTATTGTGTTGATGTGTAATTATTCAATACATAAAGTATTATGCTGTAAATTAATGTTAGAGTGATGAATTTGGTGTTAGAATGTGAAATTTGACTATTTTGGGAAGTTGTCAAAGTTTGAATAATAAAGGGCAAATATTAAGGAAGTTAGTGATTTAAGTGGTAATAATTGAATATTTGAGGTATTGGGATGGAAATTAGATGCTGGAAATTTAATTAAGTTGTTTGAGACTTGAATTGAAGTAAAAAAGGCAAAGGACTATATAGAATAAAATGAGACTTGAATGGTCAACTTGAAGTGTTAAAGTCAACATTTATGTTGTGACATGAAATTAGTATCGAATGATTTTTAGGAATTTTTTTCTATTGTGTGCCTATGTTAGTGAGATTCCAACATGTGGTTTGAAATGTACATGTTTTGTAAATATGAATTTATTTAGATTGTGTGCTTGAAATCAAGATCAAACAATGTTAAAGCTAATGAGAGCTTAAGGATGAAATATGAATTTCTAAGGAAAATTGCAAGTTAAGGACTCCAGGTGAGTGCATATTTAATTTGTATTTATGATATTGTGCAAACATTGGCTTGCGATTAGCCAATGACAGAGTTTTTATGGTAAGAAGTGGCTCCTAAATGTTATAAAATTTTGTGATTTATGCATATATGTTCATTTGGCATGCTACTAGAATTAGTGAATAGCTGAAAATATAAGTAAAAAATATATGAGTTTTTAATCGAGGATAGGTCAGAAAACAAGGCAACAAATTCTGCTCAAAATAACTTGTGTAAGTCAACTTTGAAAATTCACTATAAATTGTACAAGATGAACTAGAATGATTGCCTTATATGGTCAGATTTTTATTCGAGTCTAGTTTCCATTAGTATAAACGGAATAATTTTTAAGTGTATATATTAATAGATAATAATATTTCTTTAAAGGTAATGCAAACTGCCATCATATGAAACTTGTCATAAATTATGTTTTCATGTTACTCCTATGTTATATGCTATTATAAATGTTAAAATGAGTTAACTTTATTACATTTGGCATGATAGTTAAGATTATTTATTTCATGACGAATATGATGTGTTTATGTTTAAGAAAGTTAATTGATGATGATTATGATATATAAAAGTTATGTGAAATGAAATGTTTAGGGTATGAATTGCCCATTATGTTATGATATGAAAAGTCAATTATGTCGATATATTGATATCTTTGATATTCAATAACGTATAATAATTAATGGAAAAACTCATTGTATGTTGCATTGAGAGTCATAGGTACACTTGGTATGCTAGGAAGTTGAGTAAAGTTCAAGTTAAGTCAAGTTATGATACATTCGTGTACATTACGTATCGCACCTCTTGTGCATATGATATGTTTTACACTTAAAGTACATCTTATGATGATGATTGGCACCATGAAGTGCCTAGTGCGTACATTATGTATGACTCACATACCTTGCATTCTCATAAATATGCATTGGGCTATGAACTTGAAAATAAGATATGGATCTGAAATAAATTTTGAGTTAGGAAACGAGTTCCAAATCTGAGAATGAGTTCTAAAATGTGAAAGTGAATATGAAAGTGAAAATGCAAATGAGATATGAAAGTTTTGTATTGTATATGAATGAAAAAGAATATGATATGACTATTATGTATAATATTGTTTATCATGGCTTTGATATGACTATTATGTATGATATTGTTTATCATGGTTTTGATAAAATCATGAGATGATGATTTGCAGGTCTTTGATGAGGAAAAATGACTTTCGTTTTATTTTAATATCCCACCATTATAAACTTAACATTAAATTTTGAACAGGGTACAAAAATGAAACAAAAACTAAAGTTTTTAATTGTGGGGTACTGAAATGAAACAAAAACTAAACCTTAAGTATGATTTTTGAAAAAATTGAAAGTTTAAGTACTAAAACATATCAAAATTAATAGTTTATGTACTAAACACATATTTTACCCCATTTCAAATTACTATCAAATAGTGTATACATTGGTCAAAATTAGATAGGGGTTATAGCTATAAGTAGATGCATAACATAGAATGGAAAGGAATCAATCGCGTGAGCTTACAGCCAAATGTACCTTCTCATGTATTTCATATGTCATGCATGCATTCTATCCGTCGGCGCAATTTTAGACTTTTCCTTCTTTTTTTTTTTTTTTTGCTGCATTGTTATCAACATACAGGTAGAGTCCGTAAGAACGAACGTAGAATCTTATATTAGGGAAACGATTAATAAAAAATTCTATAAGAATAAATTTATAAAATTTTAAAGAAGGTTAAACGGATTATCAATCGATAATATAAAAAAAATCTAAAATATATAAGAATTTGAAATTTTTAGAAGACGACCGCTCTCGTATGCTCCCGTTGATCAGTCCTGCATAGAGGTCCTATTCTATATCTCTAATCTCTGTCTCGTTTACCCTATAATATATGCCTACACCAAAAAACCAAACTGAAAATATTAGTGGAAGTGGATGGATCTTCTCCAAGTACTTTTTGTTGCTTGTAAGATGAATGATGAGAGACACCCACAACTATTTGAGTGTAAGGCAAGTGGGAGTACGTGCATGATTCTCATAACATGCACGTGGATTTCAGCTAAGCCCTATAATCAATGGCGGGTGTAGTTTGAATTCTCATCATGTCTTCTTAAAATCTGAATTTCTTTATATTATAATTTATTTTATTAAAGGTGTATGCCCTAAACTTTTATTTATGTTCACCTCATACGAAAGATTTTTGTCATTAATATATACGTGTCCACTATTAACAAATTTATAGATCTGTCACTGTCTATAACGTGTCAATATTATGAACATGACTGAAACTGTCAAAATATAGTGGTCGAGGGACTCTAATATCTCATGCAATTCAATACTGTTCATACTATTTTTTATTGTTTTAGTTGCATTTTGAAGTCGTTGAAGTCGTCTAGGGACTCTAATATCTCATACAATTCAAAATTGTTCATACAATTTTTTATTGTTTTAGTTGCATTTGAAGTGTTTTTAATAAAATAATAAAAATAATTAATGGGATTGGTTCAAGTGGTAAGCAACTTGATATTGTTTAAGCAAGGTCTCAGGTATAAGTCTTTGTATATACAGAAAACCTCCGTTAGGAGACTCACCCATCAAAAATCAGGTGTGTGACCCAGGTCGATCTAGATTAGTCAAGGCAAAGCCTTGGAACTAGAGAACAACCAAAAAAATAAATAAATAATAAAAATAAGGGTTTCATAAAATTTAATCATGTTTTCATGATTTCTTAATGAAATATTAAATTAATTGTTTGAATAATGAAATATGCTTTTATTTTATAGAAATTAATTTTAAATTTTCATTCATAGTTTCGAAAATGGCTTGGCTCCGAGAGATTGAAATTTAATACTAAGAGTTACAAGGAGAATCTTTTTATAAGGATTTAATAGAAAGATTATGTAAAATTATTTTATACAATCAATTTATTCTAATTTTAAATCTTAAGTTTACACATTATGTGTACAACAAAATTTCCTTTTTATAATTATTTTTTGCTAAGATGATTATAAAGTAGTATTTGTTATAAATACTTTCAATAATTTGACAATGAACTTTCAACCACACTGCTGCAGTTGTTTGTGATCGAATCCGTGACCTCTAGGAACAATAATGATTCATTTAACCACTGAAGTAAGTTTGTTCGTGCATAAAATTAACTTTTTTTCATGAAAAGAATATAAAGAATCTAAATGGCATCTTATGAATAAGAAACATGAAACCAATATAGTAATAATGAAGGTTAACTATACAGATGATCACTTATGTTTGTGTTTTGTCCATTGATTTCAATAAACATAAGATATGATCACTTTCGTTTTTATTTAATTAAGATATGGTCACTTTCTTTTTTATTTAATTAAGATGTGGTCACTCCAAGTTAACTGTCGTTAACAACTGTAAATATTTTGATATAATTACATTTTTGGTCCCTATTATTTACATATTCTCTCAATTTAGTCCTAATTTGATATAAATCTTAAAGGTTGAATTCTCATTTTAGTCCCTTTATTATGCTTAATTTTGTGATTGTTGTTTTTTAAAAGTTAAATTACATTCTTAAATATTAAACTTTGACCATATTTTTGTTTTGATCATTGAGGTATAAAAAGTTAAAACTATAGTACTAAAGTTTTCTAATTCATTTTTTGTCATCAAACCGTTAATATTTTTAATGCATTTTATGACGTGATTTTTTTCTTTTATAAAAAGATTTTAAATCCTTTCAATTATCATCTACCAAAAATGACATAGATGGTACAACAATGTTTACCTTTTACCACCCATTTTCTTCTCAATAATTTTGTTTTTATCAAAATTAATTCAAAATCAATTGAAATCAAGTCAGAATTTTAATCTTCTAATGCTCAAATCTCTGTCGATAATAGTCCGATGAAGTTAGTTTCATAATATATTATTTTTCTTATTGAAAGCAAGTTTCTTACTATTTAAATTTTTGGTTGATCACGTGTAAAACCATTAATCCGAAAAAGTTTTTACCCCTCTAAGAAAGAAAGAGATAAGTGTTAAAATTTTGTGAATTTTATAAATATTTTGACAAAATTAAATTGATAAACGACAGTAAAACAAATTTATAAGTGTCCAAAGTGGCCAAAGATATAAGAGAATGTGATAAAATGATAGTTGGTAAACAATATAATTAGACTTTCTTTATCATATATATCAATCGAATAAATCTTATAGTTAACAAACTAAAATAACAGATTTAAAAGTAGGACTAAATTGAGAGAATATGTAAACAATAATGGCCAAATGTGTGATTATATCAAAATATTTAATTGTTGTTAACGGCAGTTAACTCGGGGTAACCAGATCTTAATTAAATAAAAACTAAAGTGATCATGTCTTAATTAAATAAAAACGAAAGTGACTATATCTTATGTTTTTTTAAATCAGTGACCAAAAGTGGATAAAACATAAATATAAGTGATCATATGTGTAGTTAACCCTGATAATAAAAGAAGCAAATTAAGAAGGACTAATGGAAGGACAGTTTGTTTGCCCCATCACCAAAAACGTCCCTTTTCTTTTTGTTCTTTTGCCTCTTCTTCATTATTGCTTCTTTTCCTCTCTTTTCTACTTACCCTATATACAGATATTGCACTTGGTTATCTTTGTTCCACTCAATCAAATATTTGATAATCAACGCTCAATCACCCTGCTATAGTCGTTGATATTCGAACCCGTAGCCTTTAGTAACAACAACAATTCCTTTAATCACTAAAAGAAGTTAGTTCGTGCGTAACAATATTATAAAAGATCTAGGATTTTATCTCTCGATCATGTAACTGATCTTGATTAGTTGTTTAATAGAATCTATATTGATTGGGGAGTCCCTTTAAGGGAATCATCATGAGTTCGAGTCCCCTAAATGATATTTTCTCTCCAATTGTGTCATCATATCCGCTAAGTTTTTCATGTTCTATAATCAAGTTTATGTCATCTTCAAACTCTTAATAAGATCATCAGACGGTGTCAAAATGTAACATCCCTATGATAATTTATCGGTATAATGTTGGGACACATTCTCTAATATAATTAAGATATTATTTTGATAACAAGTCCAACTATGTATGACTATGTGTATATATTAACCATCGATACGAATAGCAATTATGATTCTATATCTAACACCAATATCATTGATTAAAAGTTGTACAACCATCAATTATGTTTTTTTTATCTAAATCAGACAATCGATATAATTATTTTATTTCAATCAACCAAATGTATTTTACTATGTTTGTATTTTACTATATTCATGTGATATATATTTCAATTATTATTATTATTTCAATACTAATTTGCATATATCATATTCAAAATTATTGAGTTTTGTCTTATAGTAAAGCATCGAAAAGAATAAAAGGTGTACGTTGAAACGGGACGGGGCGTTGATGGGAATGGCTGAGAGCTTGTCGTCATCCGTTTTTGTGGGACAGTGTTGTGTCATATAACAGCCTGTTAAGTATAAACAGTGAAATTGGGGAATGGTGGCCCAAAGCCTCAATTATGAATTCTCAAGATATACCCACGGATGACAATTTAAACCGAAATCGATGGTTTTCGATCTGATTTGATATGGTTATATTTTTTTAAAAAGAAATTTGAGTTTGAGTCAGATAGAGTCGAATCTTTTAAGTGAGTGAGGTCGGAAAGTGTTCGGGTAGAAAGTAAAAAACTCCGACCCAACTTGATTCGAGAATAATAATGTAATTTCATTAAAAATACATATTATTTTTTAATTAACTCCTTATTTTATAATAGCAAGTTATTTTTTTTAATTAAGCTACGGTGATTATAAAATAGTATGTATTCTAAATACTCTCAATCATCTAATAATGAATCGTTAGTGTTCGAACTCGTGACCTCTAGAAACAACAACGATTCTTTTAACCACTGATATAAGTTGGTTCGTGTTACTAATGAGCTATTTAAAACAGGCTAAAAAAAGCTGAATTTGGTTCTATTATCGTCTTACTTAATTTATTCTTAAATAAGATTTATTGAATGCATTCTGTGACTAAACTAAGTGTTGTATTCCTTTGAGATCCTGGGTTCGATTAGTTACATTTGTAGGGTGTTTGCGTTGTCAATGATCAAAAGAAATTATGAAAAAATATTACCTTGTAATTAGTCCAGATTAATAAATTGATCTGCACATGTGAATCGATCCTAGGCTCCACGGACTTTTTGCGCCTTGGTGCATCTTGCTCCATGGTTCTGGTTTGATATTAGAAAAGTCTTGGCAAGTATTGGGAATATTTTGCGTTATGAACAGATGGTCAATGGGTGTTGGTAATTTGTTCATTTGTTTCTGTTGTCTCACTTCTGCCTAGTGTTTGGTCGTGTAAGGTATTTGGTTCCTAAGCTCTGGTGTTTTAAGCTTTTGTTGCCTCTGTCGAGTGGAAAGTCTTTGCTTGTTTAGGTTAGTCTGATTGTGTCGAGGAATTTGCGTAGACTCGATCGTGTAAAGGCTGGTTTGTCGTTCGTTGGCGTGTAATTATCTTTGTATTGCCCCGATCGAGCTGTACTCTTTCTCCCCCATTTAGGGTTTCGGGTCTTTGACGAGGCTCTCGATTGGGGTTTAAATAATTTCTAAAAGATATTTATCAACTATTAATAAAATAATTTACATAACATTATCTAACAACAATAAATTCAATAATTATTTCTTAAAATATGTAATTTATTTTACAAGAATTAATTTTCAAAATTTACAAACGGACTCTTACTCACTTTAGTACCAAGGCAAGAACCATTTTATGATACCAGAGCAAGATTTGAAGCATATGGGGAAATGAAGTTACCTCGAAAAGAATGCCAGAACTATGGGACAGATTTGAAGCGTATGGGGAAAATCTTAATCACACTATGAACTATGAGAAGACCATTGTGATGATTTCGACTTTCAGATGAGGCAGATTCAGTCGCGGAGCCACAGGTTGGTGAGAATGGTACGTGTTCATCCTAGAATCCGAATTTTCTTCGATTAGTTACTTTTTTTACAGATGGTGTCCATCCTGAATTTTTATCTGTACTCACCCTAAAATTCCGAGCTCATAAAAACATGATTCTTTGGCTGGTCATCCGATGTCTTGGTGGCCGGTCTTAGCGGAAAAGTGCGATTGGTTTGGTCATTCTTAAATTCCATCGAGTCCTTGCAGATCTTTAGTGGATTGGTTGGACGATGTTGGAATGTCGAGACTGGAGTTTTTTAAAGCTTGGTGGTAAGTGTTCACTGTGTTTCAATTAATAATGTATTTTCGTCCTCCTAAAATTTTATAAGTTCGTTCACTCAAATTTTTTTTTATATAGAAATTCACTCATAATATAAGATGATATGTCCATTCCTGAATAACTTAATAACAATAATGTATTGTTATTCATTCTTGCAAAAATGTAAATTAGGGATTATTATTTTTATTAACCATGAGTTTTTCTTTTGTACGAACCAAACAATCTCAGTGATTAAGAAATTTGTTGTTATCTCTCGAAGTCCCGAATTCAAGTATAGCAAATGTCAAAGGTACGAATGCTCATTGTGTGTTTGAGTCTTTCAACGTAATTATTCATACAAAACACTATGAAAGTATGCAAAACTACTTCATTTTTACATTGGTGTAAGTCCCCCCCACCCCCTCTCCACAAAAGTAATGGCTTAAGAGTATATGATGTCCTCAAACATAAAAATAAAAGTTAATGAAGCCCTTAAATTCTTTTACACCCAGAAATAAATATGATGCATATTATTAGAGTAGTGTGGTCGGAATTTCATTATGAACCTGTTGAGTCTATACAAGATTTATATAACTGTCGTTAGAGTAATAAACTCAGTTTGAGTATATTTTTTTTACGTAAGTTCTCATTGTATTCGAGTATTTATCCTTATAAATAAATATTATAGATTAAAGTTAGATGTTAGTTGATTAACCCTTAAATTGTGTATAGTAGTAACTCTCTTGTACTCTCCTTTTCAATAGGGTAAAATTTCTCCCCATTTTTTTTTAGTTTTTTGTTAAGATTTTTTTTTCTCAGCAAATAGATTTTATTCAATTGAATCGAAAAAACGCTTAACTCGTATTTGTGGGCAAAACTTTCGAGATAATGTTCTGAAAAAAATTAATTCACGAGATAAATCACTCCCAAGATTAATTGCTCAAATAAGGTGAAATCCACAATGTTGGTCGTAGGTCGCCATGGTGTTGGTCGTAGGTCGCCATGCCTTCCGGGCGACCTACTAGGTCGCCATGTCTTCCCGGCGAGCTACAAGAGATTGCATGTGCCATGCACGTCCCAACACGCTGGGCATCCGAGGTCATCCGAGAGCATCCGAGGCCATCCGAACGAGCTATGCGAGGGCATCGGAGGGCAATCGAGCGAGCTATGCGAGGGAATCCGAGGGCAGCCGAGCGAGGGTAGGTCGCCCGGAGTGCATGGCGACCTACAAGGTCGCCCGGAGGGCATGACGACCTACAAGGTCGCCCTGAGGGCATGGCGACCTATGTGTTGGGACGTGCATGTGACATGCAACACGTTCATTCTCTCTGTTTAAGCAAGGGTAGGTAGCCCGGAGTGCATGGTTACCTACAAGGTCGCCCGGAGTGCATGGCGACCTACGGCAAACACTGTGGATTTCACCCTATTTGAGCAATTAATCTTGGGAGTGCATTAGCTCGTGAATTAATTAATTTCAGAACATTATCTCGAAAGTTTTACCCGTATTTGTGGGCCTCACACATATATTTTCTTAACCTTAAATCTTGCATCAATGTCATCAAAATCACTCTATCGACTAACATGTAGCAAGAGAAAAAGGTTAACCTCGTCTTTTTTGTTGCCCTCTCGATTCTTAAGGTTTTGTCTTGATTAATCTGGACTGATCGGGGTCGCATACCTGATTTGGTGGGAGGGACTCCCAACGGGAATTTTCTGCATACACAAGGACTTGAACTTGAAATTTACTTAAGTGATATCAAGTTGCTTACCACTTGAAACAACCTCATTGGTTCAACCTCATCTTTGTTCACCATCACTCACAGTGCCACTGACATTGATGTTTAAGGAACCCATTAAGCCCCATGAATCGTGCTCATATCTCATTTGATTGAACAAAAGTCATTCAACTACTATATTCATTCGAAAAAAGATACTAAGAAAGTATGTTTGCTTTTCTTATTCATGGTAATAAAAGAATAAAAGCCAACATGGACCCTATAAATATGAGTAAAAACATGGGTGCCCCATTCTTTAAACAAAGACTCAATACCATCCTTGGAAAATCTATGTTCCCATTGAACCAATTTTGCAATTTCTACATTAAACTAAAGTATAATAATCTATACAACAACAACAAAAATCTATAGGTTGTATTAGGCATGTCATTCAAGCAGGTCGAATTAGGTCTATTTAAATCAAATAGATATATTTCATTTCAAGCTCGAGTCATTTAAATTTGAATTTTGGGTTCTTTTGATCAAGCCATTAAGATTAGAATCATCTCATATTTTGGATCTATTTTTTAATTCAAATTAGAGTTGATAGGTTTAGGGTATACATAAAATAACAGTAGTTAGTTGAAAAGGAGATTAAAGTTTTACTTATTTTATCCACACTTGAAGTTGTTATTTTGCCATACATATAAAACATGTGGCGGTCCAAAAGTATAAATGTTGAGAGATGAAAAGGAAGGATCGAGGGGCTAGTGGGGCAGTCGTTTCCTAAATTTTTTAATTTTTTTAATATAATTTAAGTTTTTTATTTTTTAATTTTTTTAATATAATTTAAGTTTTTTATATATTTTATTGATAAATTATTTTTTTTTATTAAAATTTTATTAGTCCAATCTTAAAATTTTATAAATTCGCCCCCTAACAATAAAACTTTTGTGTTCATCCTGTTCGGCTGTTTCGAGTTTCCTCCATGGACGTGAGGCTACTTTTGGTAGTGGCATTCCCACTTATCCCTCAAAATCATGAGTGTGTGTGACAAGAATTGCCTAATATTAAAGTTTCAACATTATTTTACAGTTTCCCACGAGACTTGACTGATTGAATCCCTTCGTTGAAAGAAAGAAAGAAAGAAAGAAAGAAGAGCAAAAACCAAGGAGTGTGTTCCCTAGTGCAGACCCAAGGTAAGGCTCCTTCAGCGCCGGTGTCCCCGCTTAGGGCTGCTGCCAAAACCAAACAATTGCTTACTGCTTTATTTAAAATGTTTGGGAAATGAAAACTAATGAGATCGCTTAAGCAATATCTTGAGTTTGAATCTTTGTGTATATAGAAAATTTTCGTTGAAAGACTCGTCCATTAAAATCAGTTGTGCGATGTGGATTAGTTCGAATTAGTTAGAGTGAAACTTTAAAACCGGAAAGACAACAAAGAAAATGCTTGGAAATTAAAAAAAACAATCATCTTTCCCCTCCATTGGAAACTTCTTTATACACAATCCCCTTCGCTGACATTCTGCACTCATGTTCCCAAGATTCACCTACCCTAATCTCTCATTCTCTTCCCTCCAATATTTCTATTTGATGTTATACTCAAGAGATGATCTTCGAAAACCACAACTACTCCACTAATTAAGAGTCTCTAATAGATCTCTCTGCTTACCCGAGCCTTCGAGAAATCTAAAGTATAACCAAGACCTCTGGCAAGTCTACGTGAAACACCACATGCTCATTTAATCCGATGACCTACTTATAATTATCCTATGCATGATACCACCAGTTAAGGATCATTGTAGATACCTATCAGCTAAGATTGAGAAAGGGGGTCAAACCTTGGCAATTTACACGTAATGATCTTCACCCTCTTCTTCATGACCAATTCTCTCGTAGAGCTTATATAGAGCCAGTCAAATGGTCGTTCTCTAACCGACCGCAACTCGTCGCCCAAATCAGTAGTCGTAAACCAATTGCAGTATTGCTAGTTTGATTCTAAATGGATATATACATATAAGCGAACTACCTGTTACTTGATTAACCAAATGCAAGCATGATAATGGAGCAGAAAGGTGGGGAAGTTAAAATAATACACCATGATTCTAGAAAAAGAATAGTACAGTCAAAAGGGTTTTCAATTTCCTTTTCTTATAGGTTTTTAAAGGAGAATATTTGAGGTGCATGCGCAATAGGAGGAGTTTGAACTGTATTGAGTACAAACCAAGCATGGGGAAACCCTAAAAACCCACTTTTGACATCATTTCCCTCACCTTCTTCGCCTCCCCATCCCTAGGCAAAAACCCTTCCCTTCCTCTCTTATATCAACATCCCCTCACCTCTTTTCTCCTTCACTCAATCTCTAATCTCCCCTTCTTTTCCTTCTTCCTATTGTTTGGATATTGATCACTATCTTATACATATGATTTATACATACGTGTGCTCACAGTGACAGATGTACGTATATTTCAGGGTGGGCAAATGTCAGTCCTGAATTTTAAATTTCTTTCAGTTAGTTATTTGTTTTACAGATATACTGAATGTGTTTCCCGTGAAATTTTATTCCTGCATCTGTCACCACTGTAAACATGTTGACAGCTTTTTCTTTTATTTCTTCGCTTAAAAACCCTAATTGAGTTGAACCCTTTGAAAAGTATGTCTTGTTTTTCTTATTGATTTGATGGGCAATGAGCCAACAGTATGATGATCTTTAATGAATAATTTGCTGAAAACGTCGAGGTTTTTACGTTTTCTTATGAATGATTTCATGTTTTGTGTGCCCCCAAAAACATCATATCTTTACTGTGTGATTCACTGTCTTGCTTCTGGATTATTGGTCTAGACTTTTAGATGGTCTTCCATCATGATTAATTTCACTGACTAGTCATAGTAATTGCACCCAATTTGCCTTGATTTTGACTCAATTCAAGGAATACAGAATCATGAATTTAAGATCCCACTATGTCATTAATCATTATCATTTCCATCCACCATTATCACCTTCCTTTTTTCCCTACCAAAAAGAAAATCAAATTTATTTTCATGGGGGACCCTAAATAACTTTATTTCAACTACTGCTTATAAAAACACCAGAAACCAGTAAAAAGCCTTTAACGCCGATCATGGTGTGTTTCTAGTTGCATCCGTGGGAATTTAATTTTGTGAATGGGAGAATAAACTTTTCTGGGTGCTTGGGAAGCAAAAAAGAAATGCGATGTTGGTGAGGTTCAATCCGAAGACGGATTTACGGATGATTCGGTCGTAAAATCCGATCTCAGATTGAGCCGCGCCAATATCACTTTTCCATTACTCTTCTAGTCTGCTTCCTAAGCTCACCCCTTATTCTCCTTCTCCTCTACTTCATATTCATTTGCAGACCTAAATCTAAACTCATGCATGTGTGTACATATAATGCTTGTCAAACTCAGATCATCTAGAAAGAACAATATTACATTATGCAGGTCTATGAAGATTGGGCTCAAAGATAAGTGTGGATGGATCGAGGGGTTATAGGAGCTATTGTACTATCTCAGAAGCTTTAAATTTTCATATAGTTTAAATATATTCATTATATTTTTTATTGATAATTTATTTGTATTTTTCTAAAATTTTATTAGTTCATTTCCTAACCTAAAATTATACGTATTTCTTAGCATTCAACCCAGCATAGTAAACTTGATGCTGGTGCCCATTATGATTATGTTTATGAGAAGCTGCAATCCATGAGTCTCTACGAAGGTTGTGTTGAATCCCACTCTTAGATAACTGGGAAGATAAGCATAACCGTGTTTTGAGAATTTTTAGAATATATATTATCTTATAATCAACATAAATTAATAAAAAAATATTATGATAATGTGATTGATGTATAAATTAAAATGCAAAGAATCATGGAGAATTCATGATGTGAGATTCTACTTGCATGCAAATGTGAACATACCTAAATTGTTCCTAATCATAGTATTAACAAGATAAGACATTGTTAATGTAAATATACTAGCACATCACATGTTATACTCTTTAATTAGGTCAAACATTTTTCTTCTTCTTCTTTTATTGTCCTCCAGTTTCAAGGTTTTGCCTTGCGATCAATCATTTCTTACCACAATAATGTTTTAACTATTTTATTAATGTGTTATGTCAACATGTTTCTGCTATCTTAACGGCAGATAATGGATAGATAATCAATCTATAATAAATTGATAATGTCGGTGATTAAAACTTAAACTTTAATTATCAGGGTAAAATAAAAAATGGTCTCATGATTATAGGGTACTATTTTATTAAGTCATTTGACTATTAAAATTTACAAAATGGTCACTCGACTATTCATTATGTTCTAAACTTATCATTCTCTATTAAGAAATTAGCAGTTATTTTAGGTGGACATTAACATGATGATTGGAATATAAATATGATAGTCATTTGAAAATCTAGGATAAGATTTTATCATATCACATTCAACAGGTTCACGTTTAGCTCAAAATACCGTCCTTTTTTTGATGAAAAATGACGAGTTTGGAACATAATGAATAGTCAATTGAACATTTTGTAACTTTTAATAGTCGAGAGACTCAACAAAGTAACACTCTATAGTAAGAGGGCTATTTTATAATTTTTAATAGTTGATGGACTTAATTTACCCTAATTATTAATGAAAAAAACACTTACTTAAAAGCTGAGTGACCAATTACTTCCGGAATGAATGGATGTCCTATTGAAATTTGATTTATGCATAGATTCATTAATTGATCGAGTAGTTAAGGATATTCACATTATAATATTTTATGTGAGTTTGTATTCTAGAATTTATTTTAAAGGGACCAAACGACCTTAGTGGTTAAAAGGATGATTGTTATCTCTATAGGTCCTAGATTTGAGCACCAACGACTACAAGATATTTGAATGCTCATTATCAAATGATTTTTTATCGAATATGTCGGGACCGCCTTTCTGGTGGGCCCGGAATTGAGCTTCGACTTGAATTAATTGGGTTAGGAGTCGCCACCAATCACTTTAAAAAACATTTAGGTGGATCGGACACCATCTTACCTGATCTGCGTTTTACCAGAAATGTATCGGGTTCGGGAGTCGGTTACGGTCAAGGAAGGATTAGCACCCTTGAACCGCCCTTTCGGTATCAATTAATTTATCGATTGTCTTTGATTGCGAAAATTGAATTATTTAAATTAAAATTTAAAAATACGATTTGAAATGATTACCTTTGATCGGTTGGATTCCCTTAAAAAATCAAGATAAATATTAAAGGATGAAATATATATATATATATATATATAAAAGGAATAAAACAAAATAAAAATAAATAAATAAATAATGATAAATAAAATTAAGAACATTAAAAAACCCTAGGTCCCTAGGCCCTCATGTTACCGCCTCTCTAGCAACAAATTTGGTCTCCCACTTGACTCCATTGGAATCCATGGTGCAAATGAAGGGTTTGTCTTCATCTCCTAATCCAGCAATTATAGGTTGGGAGAAGTATGGACCAAATCTTTTCTCGTAAAGAATAGCAGAAACAAGGTTAGCAAAAGTCTCAGATTTCATGTCCCAACCAACTCCACGCCTTGCCAACGACCTCCACGAGCCACCAGTTGGGCGCAATAGCCTACTTCCAATTAGTTCTCGATCGTAGTCATGCCCCCTTTTAACTTCCGCAAAACAGATTCGTAATCTGACACGTTGTTGACATGAAGCATATGCCATAGTCCAACACCCATTACCTAACGTTTACGGTTCCCACACTGTTCGCAACATCAACAGCCCACCCGAAGAACACATCGGAAATAACACAAACTGGTGGTCTGCCCTGTTGTTTAACTATCTCCAACAACGCATAATGAAACGGGGTTCTCAAACAAACAGACGAAGAAAAGAATTTACCGATAAGATCCAACATCAAGTTCTCGGTGTTCTCCGTGTTAGGCGGCAACCCGTGATCAGAACTGGTGAACGGAAGCTCGAACAAGCGGATTCCGGGATTGGGTTCTTGTCGGAGAGTGGAACGGAGGTATTGGATGTTGAGAGGAGTATTGGCAATGGCGACGTTAAAGCCGGTTTGGTGATGGATTTGCTTTGCTAAAGCTAGAAATGGAATGAGATGGTCGTGACCCATGAAAGGAAACATTAATATGTGTATGTATTCGTCGGCAGAAACCATGATTGAGCTTGCTGAAGATGGTTTTTTCTGGTAAATTGCGGTTGCAGACCCATAGTATTGAATCTGGTTTTAAAGAGCAATAATGGCGGTCCCTTTTGATGTGGGAAGAGACCTTGTTCGTTCCCCGTGGTTCCTGGCTGGTTCATGCATGGTTGCAACAGTTTGGTTTCTTTGGGATACATGAAACTGACGAAGGTTGTTGATTCCCGGGCCATGAGCGTTTGCTTCGTTCAACACTTGGTAGATGAACATGTCTTGAGAACCATACTCGTTAAACGGCAGCTGATGATCACTGGCCCCGTTAAACGGCAGCTGATGATCACTGGCCCCCTTCCAGTTTTCTTCCCCTTTTTTTGTCTTTTTTGATGCATTGTTCTTGCCTCCCCCTTCACGCAATATATTGCCCCCTTAAAAAAAATGAGATTTGTTTTTTAGTTAGTTAGTGGGGGTAGTGGAAAGAAAATGGAGAGCAGTCTTGAGTTGTTTTGGATTGATTTTAAAGTCCCAAATTATAATAGGTACAACTATAAATTTAGTCCTTTCATTTTTTTCCTTTTTAATTCCCGGACAAAATTAGGGTATTACAGAATACAAAACACAATTTTATTAATTTAAATTTTTGGATATCTAAAATTTTGAATCGAATAATATTGGATATTGAAAATGCACACTACTATATTCTGATTAAGGTTTTCATTAAGCAAATGAGGTTGGTTTGGGCCTTCGGCAACTGGAATACTAAAACAGAGACAGCATTTTGATGATTATGGGCCATAGTAACAAAATCAAACTCTATTTGCGTTAATTGGGTTGAGGAAATTTCATCTTTATGGGTCGGGGTTTTAATTTAAATTTGATTCTGGTTAAATTTTTGGGTAAACTATGCACTTAGTACCTAAACTATCAATTTTAGTCCGTTTTAATATTTAAACTTTCATTTTTTCTTCAAAAACATATCTAACGTTTAGTTTTTGTTTCATTTTAGTACTCCACCATTAAATACTTAATGCGTTTAGTACCTAAACTATCATTTTTGGTCCGTTTTAGTACTGAACTTTCAATCTTTTTCAAAATTTAACATTAAATTTTGAACATGGGTACTAAAATCAAATAAAAACTAAACTTTAGGTATGGTTTTGAAAAAATTGAAAGTTTAGGTACTAAAACGAATCAAAATTGATACTTCAGGTACTAAACGCATAATTTATCCTAAAATTTTTCTTCAAAGTGATATGGTCAGATTTAAATTTATGGTAAAAAATTTGATCTGATATAATATTATAATTATTATTTATATATTTAGGGATAATTATAGTGATGTCTTTTTCTATTTGTTTATTTTTAATTAGATCCTTATTTTACCTAATATATATATTGGGTTCATGTTTTAACCTAAAAACATGTTAGGCTTCAGGTTAGGTGGGACTCTCTTAAACCCAAGTTGAGTCGAGTGCGAGTGGAAGATTTCAATTTTTTAGTGAAGTTCAAGTGAATCAAAAATTCAACTTGACCTGACCCGTTGTTATCCTTAAAAGAATGATTACCTAAAATGGGTGGTATAACTTCAAAAAGTTTTCATTTTGAGAGCTTTAAGCTTGGAAGGCAATAAAAGGTTGAGGGAGGAAGAATGAAGAAAACCTTGTGGGGGAAGAGAGTGAGTCAAGTGCTTATAAAACACCTCATAAAACTCCACAAAGATACAAAAAAAATTGGTGTAGACTTGTTTTCACAAAATCGGTAATTACCCCACAAGTCCTCCCCCTATAAGTTGGAGTGTAAAACTCTCCCTTTTGACTAGTTAATTCTAATCAGTTTGATTTTCATTTAAATATGATATCTTATGCTCGACCGGGCAACAAGTGTTAAACCAATAATCATATTTGAAAATTTCTAGCCAAGTGTTTTCAAGATCAACATCTCTTGTACGAACTGAATGAACTCAATAGTTAAAGGATAGTTGTTATCCCTAGAGATATCAAGTTCGAGCACCAGTTATTGCAGAGTATTTAAGCGTTCATCGTCTAATGGTTTAAAATCTTTAGAGCAAATACTACCGGTACGTATCCTCTCGACAATAATGGCCATCATCAATATTCATGGACAAAATTGTTCATTTTTTTAGGCCACTTTTTCCCCACGATGGAGGTACTTGTTCTCTTCTTTTCAGCTTTTTTGGGATGCGGATTTTGTTTGAATTGGGGAGTTTCATACAGAAATGTTGATAATCAATGCTAATAATAGAAAACATTGGCAAAATTGATTCCAAAGCTATTAAACTTTAATTTCCGAAAAGGAAAGAATTATAATTTTAACTTAAAGCATTAGGATCAAAATACAAAAAAGTTAAAATTATAATCCTCGCTTCACTAAAAAGAAAAAGAAAAAAAATCTTGATAATGCACTAGTACTCTAGCACGTAATGCTGGCAATGCTGGCAATGCACCCAAAGGTAAAAAGCCTAAAGCCGTGGGAAAAAAGGTAGCAAAGTGGTCTGCCCAGGTGGTGGTCCACGTTAAATACTGTATCTTTTAAGGCAAGAATGATTTGATTCCCAATCCCACATCGGAATCGATCGCCCCAAATGCTTCAAACAGAACAAAGGGGTCCATGTAGGATGCGAAAGGCTCTTCATCAAACACAAGGTTTGAGTAGTTGTGGTGCATCATCAGCGGTGTTCCCGTCGTCTCGTAGTCGAGACACCGGACCACACGTTCCATCCACGCACCGGCGGTGACGTCTCGAACGCCGACGTTATCGTCTCCGTTCGCTTCTTTGTTTTCGTCCAAATCATGCGATATTTGCCTCGGTTTCTTGCTGTCGTGATCCTCGATATTGTCATCGTGTCGTGTGATCGAGTCGATGGTTTTTCTTTTTTCGCCTAAAAGGGTTTTCTTGTTCAAATGTGTATTCCAATAGTTCTTCACCTCGTTGTCGGTCCGACCGGGAAGTCTACCGGCAATTAAGGACCATCTACATTTTTTTAAAATGAAGATGTAACGTTGATCACATGGACAAAAAATATAAACTATGCCAGAAAATACGAAAGTTTGTAATTCGAATTACGGTATAATCTAATAAATCCATGCAATTATCTCTAAAATATGACATTCAAGGTTAAAAATTCGAATACTAACCGGTTACCGAGAAGCTTGTGCATTCGGATAATAAGGTCTTCTTCCTCCTTGGACATTCCTCCTCGTTTGATGTTTGGTCTCAAGTAATTCTTCCATCGAAGTCTACAACTTTTCCCTCCCCTCATCAACCCTGAAAACATATACATATATTTTCTATAAGTTGCATATAACCCGACATATAATAAAACTAACACAAGAACACGTTGAATACCATCGAATCTCGCCCATTAACTCCCAAGTTGCCACACTACCAGACTAAGATATATTGAACCCTGCATCTCCATTCATGCATAATATAACTTGAAAAGTAAAACCGAACGAAAATCCGATTGTGTGTGTGTGTATATATATATACCTGATCTCTTAGACACAGTTGCCCAGTTGCCTTCTCCATAAGTCTCTACATAGTTTTTCAAGATCATGTCTTCTTCTGGTTTCCATAAACCTCTTTTGGGGTGCGCCTTCTTTTCCTTACGATTCTCCATTCTCAATTTGCTTCCTCTGATCTCTCTATCTCGTGTTGACTCACTCACTCGGCCCGAAAAGGAAGAAGACGATCATTAATGCACCGAGTTAAATGAGAAAGGGATGATGATTATATTTATGTGTATATAGAAAATGACAAGTCTATATAGCCAACTGAGATGTGCAAGGCATTCGTGCAAGGGCCCCTTTGTTCATCAACTTTGCTTTACTTTCACACCATCTCTCTCTAATATGTAAAAGCAAACTAGCAAAGCAACGCATATATTATTGGATTAAAATCCGTAATTATAGTATATTGTATAATGTTATTATAAAGTATGATACAAAATTAAGTGATCATATGTTTCATGTGTCACAGGTATTAAAACGTAATAAAAATAAAATATAGATCATAAATTGTATTTATAATTTGATGAGGGATAGAATTATAAAAACTTAAAAGCTGACCTAATATTCAGTTTATATGAAGGGTAGTGGTCTCCAAGAAATAGATTAACTTGAATTACTCTTATCCTATTAGAGAATTTTTTACTAAAGAGAAAATATATATATCTTCTTGAAAGATTTTAATCTTCTAGGTGAGCTCTAACAATAGACTTTGGTATGCTTCCGCAAATTTATTATTTTATTGTTAATGATTTGACATGATTATATATATCATTAACTTTCTCCCTAAATATTCAAAGAGCAGGGATGAATCAGGGTGCGGGCGGCTAGGGTCGTCATCCCCTAAAAATTTCAAATTATAATATATTTTAAATTTTTTTTTGTATTTTCTATTCATAATTTATTTTCGCTCCTAGAATTTTATAAGTTCATCCCTCTTACAATTTAGAAATCCATCCCTAAAACAGTGACGAAGCCATGGTTTAATATTGGCGGGGCCAAAATATTAGACTTTTTAAGAAGTATATAATGACTTATTAGGTATTTAAACTCAAAACTTAGAAGACAGAGCCTAATTTATCTAATATTAAAACTCGCAATGACCTAAATTGTTAATGGACCCAAAAATATGAGAATACGAGATTATCTTTCTTTAGTTTTGCCCCTACTTGATTAAACATTTAATAAATTCTTGTATTTTTTAATCTTAATATTTGTTTTTACATGAGCTAAAAAAATTACTAAACTAAAATTTATCGAATATATAAAACTTTCAATCGGGTAGAGTCCTTCTGAACCTCAACAGAACTTCTTCAGCTCTACCTTATCATAAAAAATCTGCGTTGAGGATGCATATACAAAGAGAGAGAGAGATGTTTGTAGTACCTCCTGGCTATTCATCCGAACATGTGTTATTATTACCAAGTTGAAAGATTTAAGTTGGGTATTCAACCGAACATATCTAATTATTACCAAATAATTGTAGTACCTACTAGCCATTCATCTTGTCGTAAAGTTAACTTCAATTTTGACATGATTTTGCATGTGCTTAATCATACTTTAACCAACAAGTGTTTAACTTGATCTCCATTTCTCTACCAAATTTATGAAATCCTAAACGATTAATTAATTGATCTCCAAGCACTTTTTAACTCAATAATTATGGAGACAAAGAAAAATAAATGAGAAATAATGTGACTAAAATGGCATTGGGGTATGTTAATGTTCTGAGGCACCACAATGTACATGTCTCCCCCATTGCAGCTTTTGTGAGCCCCATGAAATGAAATGCATTATTTAGTGTTTTCCTTTTTCTTTTCGATTTGCTTGTTATTATTCTTTGAAGATTCGAGTTCGAATATTAAGAATATAAAGAGTATCAACGTTTAATATAAATGATTGAGAGTTATCTTTAAATAGATATTGTCTTGTATTTATCCTAAATTAATTTAAAAAAATCATGTTCTCCTCCAATATTTTATTACATAATAGAAGACAGACAGCAACTAACATGGTGTTGGCCCTTGGGGTTAAACTAGCAAGTGAATGAAACCAGTCCAAGAGAGAAGACAAGCATTTGAAGTTAAAGAACAAGAAAGTTGGTTGCCAACTTACTCCCCAATTTGAAAGTTTGGGAACTCTGTGCATGTCAGAAACTACTGCTACACCATTATTCTCTTATATGTATGTATGTATGTATGTATGGTTTCATCAATTGTTCTTTTCATGTCATTGTCAAGGTGTAAAGGGTCTCCCTACCTTTCACGTCCCCTTTGCACGCATGATGAAGGCTGTGCAATAAATTCTCGGTCTATATCTCGCCATGGTGCAATATTGCTAGTGTAAATGACATATTATTTGAAGAATTATTCATGAATTGTTTATATAATGTTTATTTATGTTTGTTAATCGAGTTGAATAAATGAGTATGAACCAAATTTTTTATCTTCATTTAATAAATGAACGAAGAAGAAAAAATATGTGTTTGGTTCGTTTATGTTCACGAACAAATTCGTTTATAATTTATTATTGACTTGTTTATAAGCTTGTTTCTCCTTTTATTTTTTTTACATTTTAAATATTAGAAAGATAAGAACTAAATTTAACACAGTGTGAATTTTGAAGATCAAACAATAAAGTCTAACAGCATAAGGACTAATGAATAATTTCACCATTTTTCTTTTGTATGGAAAAAGGGTAAATTTGTGTTTAGTACCCAAAATATCAATTTTGATATGTTTTTGTACCTAAAGCTTCAATTTTTTTCAAACCATACCTAAAGTTCAGTTTTTGTTTCATTTTAGTACCCCTCCCTTAAAAACTTTAATTTTGTTCCATTTTTGTACCTTTCAAAATTTAATGTTACTTTCAAAAAATTGAAAGTTTAAGTACTAAAACGGATCAAAACTGATAGTTTAGGTATTAAACCGATAAGTTTTTAATGGTGGCATACTAAAATGAAACAAAAACTAAACATTAGGTAAGATTTTGACAAAAATAGAAAGTTTATTACTAAAACAGGCAAAATTAATAGTTAAGGTACTAAATGTGTTGTTTACCCTAAAAAGTACAACAAATATATTTGTGAACACTAAATAAACCGAACACAAATATTTTTAAAAATAAATAAACAAACAAAAATGATAAAAAAAAGTTTAAACAAACATAAATCAAATACAAATACTTTAAAAAATAAACAAATAAACACGAATACAATCCGTTAGTGAAAACCAATTAATTTACAGAGTAACCAATTTTACTTGAGAAATTTGGGTGCACATATTACGAAGTGTGTGCAATAATGTGTGTATACTTTTAAGCTGGCATGTTGGGGATAAGCTTTAGATCACGATTCTTTCCACTTTTCCCATCATTTCTGCAATCATATTTCACTTTGTTTATTCGTTCTTCTTCAATAAATCTTGCTTCCAAAAGGGTGTTTTTCACCATCAAATTCGATATTTACCTCCTTTGTATAAAATATAAAACATACAAATAGTCCCTGATTATTAAAAGTTATTAAATAGTCCCTTGACTATAGAAAATTATTTGTTGAGTCCCTCGACTATTAAAAGTTACAAATGGTCACCCAACTACCCAAACTCGTCATTTTTCGTTAAAATTTTGATGGCCGTCTGAGTTGTACGTTAACTTTCTAACTGAGACATTATCAAATCTTATCCAATAATCTCAAATGACTATCATATCTCAGTCAAAATGTTAACGTGTACGTCCAACTCAGACGACCGTTAAATTTTTAACCGAAAAGGAAGAGTTTGGAATATAAATAATAGTCGGGTGACCATATTGTAACTTTTAAATAGTCGAGGGTTCATTTTGTAACTTCTATTAATCAAGGGACTTAATAAAGCCTTATCTATAGTCGGGAGACCATTTGCGTACTTTACCCAAAAATATCATGTATCAGTTCAAAGCAATCTTCTTTCGTGGAAAGATTCTGCATTTGAGTATTGTGACAGTAGTAGTGTGACAAGATTCACATGCATGTATATATATTTTCAGATTGAGCAAATATACGTACATAAATATGGAGAGACCATGACTAGCAATATTAGGGAAATTGAGTTTCTTTATACCAAGGAATATTAATGTAATAATTTTAATAAGGATAAAGTAAATTTTAATCCCCGAACTTGGCATCTTTTTCTAGCTTGGTCCCTGAACCTTTTTTGGTCTACATTAATTCCTGAATTGGGTAATCTTTCCCCTTTTCAATAGATCGATACATGTAACACAATCTTAGAGTCACACTCATCATAAAGACTAAAAACCTCAATATTTGAAGGGGTCAAATGTGATTAAACCTTTTCTTGAAATGATAATATGTACAGGTTAAAGACGAGAGATAAAATTTAGGGGTCGCCCTCCTGCCAAGTCCTAAAATTTAGGACTAAAACCCCAGAAATATATTGAATAAACCAAGAAATCTAACTGACCCATTTGACATTTTGAGCTAAAGAATCCAAACATGAATATCCAACCTCCAAATTCAAAAGCATGCAATGTAACTAATTTTAACCATAATAATAAAGGAAAGAAAAAGGGTACCTCAGATTGAGTCATTAGATCTTAAGATGCGATCCACATATAAGGTGGCGGTGCATAAATCTGCAGAAAATCCCTTCCCGACCATTTCCTTAAAGAAGTTGTGTTGCCTTTGAGGTATAGTTGTTCGAAGAAACCCCTGGATCGTTCCGTTATAACAGTCGCTATTAGGCAAACAATCATCATCTTTGATGCTCCTAAACAACTTATATGCTTCATCTGGCAATCCCTCTTTACAGAGTCCATTGATCAATATAGCATATGCGTAAACATTCGGTTTTAAGCCATTGACTAAGAGATCGTGAAATAACTCCTTTGCGACTTTGATCTGCCCAGCTTTGCACAAGCAATCGATTAGGATTATAGGAGAAAATATCGAGTTTCAACCCACTGTTCCGTGTTGCTTCAAAAAGTTTCAATGCCTCTTCAAGTTTACCTCTTTTGCATACACTGTGCACCAAGATCGAGCAGGACACTATGTCCGGAACTTGTCCCAAAGCAACCATCTTCCTCAAAAGTTCACACGCAGCTGAAATTCTCCCTAATTGACACATACCGTGCATAAGAGTGGTGAATGTGACACTAGTAGGGATTGGTCCTTCCCGAGATATTTCATGAAAGAGTTCCATTGCTTCGTCCAACCTTTAGCTTTGCAATATCCTTTGATCATAATGTGTAACTAAATATATCAAGCAAACACCTGTTCTCAATCATCAATTGAAGTACTCTTCTAGCTTTATCCACGTTGTTTTGCGAGCAATGACTGTCTATTAATGCACTATAAGTAACAACATTAAGCTCAACGCCTCTCTTTATCATTGACTCAACAATATCATCAGCTTTAGAAACCATCCCGTTCTCGCAATGTGCATCAACCGATGAATTATAAGTAACAACAACATTAGGCTCAACGCCTCGCTTTATCATTGTCTCAACAATATCCTCAGCTTCACGAATCATCTCGTTCTTGCAATGTGTGTCAACCAATGCACTTAACCTTCGCTTCGGTGATCGAGAGCCTCCTTTAACGACCCGTTCTTACAAAGAGAGTTGACAACTGTGATATATGCTACAATATTGGGCTCGAAACCCCTTCCTTCCATCATCCTTAAAAGCCTAACAGCTTTACCAGTATGGCCGCTCTTACACAAACCCTTGAGTATTGTACAGTAAACAATCGAATTAGGTCGATAACCTTGTCCGATCATTTCATCAAACAAACTCACAGCCTGAAAAATCTTTGATTACAAAGTCCATTAATCAAAGTGGAGAAAGTAACAATACTGGCTTTAACATTTTCCCAAAAACAGAAAACCCTAAATCAATTCGACCTAATCGACAAAAGCAATTAATCAAGATGCTCAAAGAATAATCGTCGTGGGAGATTCCCACTGATTCCATCCGTCTACACACAGAAACAACATGGCATAACGTTTCGATCTAACAATGGCTCTTAATAACATGGTTTCAAATCACGGTCCGAAAACGTGATAGCGCCCGCGAAATAACGGTTTCGCCGCCATCCGAGCAATAGCAATTTGAAACCCTGCTTAATAATTTAGAAAATTCCACAATTGAAGGTTGTGGGTGCTCGTTAATCATCCGATTAAACAAAGCCAAAGCATCATCAGCATTATTGAAGTTATCACCAGGGTTTCAAAAAGAGGTCGAATAGCGGTATCGCGGCCGTTATATCGGGGTCACGACGGTGTCCAAAACTGCTGTCGCGGAAAATAATAGTGTGAAGCACGATCGCACCAATAGCGGCGGATCGCGGCCAATCACGACAATAGCGGACCGCTATTTTATTTTATTTAAAATATAGGTTTTTTATTAAAATAATCAGCTACTTCAAAAAAATCATGATCGCGATACCTATAATAACCACAATAGTATCATTATATCCGCAACCGTGATAAACGCGACGCGACTAAAAACGTGACCGCGAACGCTATTTAAAACCCTGACTATCACTCTTATTTCGCATTCCAGTTACAGACAGGGAATTGTTACTTACAGCTTCAACGTGGGTACGAAGATTTCTTGGAACATTAACAATTGAACGAAGAAATAGTGAAGAAATAAGCTTACCCATATCTTGAAATTGAGCAAAATGGAAAATGCAAGAGCTGGGCTTGAAATGAAATCCACAAATGGCGGCGGCACTAACAGTCTAACAGAACAACTATGTGAAGTGTTTGTTTAAGACTTTAAAAACAGGGTAAACTACATCGATGGTCACTGATGTTTGAGTAAATGTTTATTTTTTCCTACCTAAATTTCAAAAGTAAAATATTACTTACTAATATTATCGATTTGTAACAAAACTATAACTCCATTGTCATCCCGTTAAATTGATGATGTAATAATGTTAACAAAAAAATGATAATATTTAATTTATTGCTAAATATTATTAAAACATTAAATAAGTCATTGAATAATGATTTATATCTAATTTACTCCCAAATACTTTTTTAATTTTCATTTTTTTTCTAGATACCTCACCATTTTCATTATATTTGAATCACCTTTCACACGAATATATTTTTTATTTTGCAAGATAAAGAGATAATTTAAAATATATATAGAAATGAGCATTGTAATAATTATATTTCCATAGGAAGAGACATTATTAACTAATATCACACATTTAATTCTTAGATTTTTTTCTCTAATTTTCTCTCATTGGTATATCGTTCATTTTTTTTCTTTTCATCTTTATTGATCAATGATGGAATTAATTTTAATGTTGGTTGTCGATTATCGATATTTTTTATTATCCTTTTATTTTCTTTTATTTTTTATTTTTCAATAAGTTTACCTATATGGCACATTTTCTTCTATCTTTTGGCATTTTGTTGGTGTTTGGGCGTTGTTTTCACTTATATTTTTCTAATGGTTGATTTGACATCACCACGACTAATCAAGACGGCACTCATCTATAATGTTGTTGATCTTCCTTGCTTTGGACTCTCGGATTGGATTCAGATACCCATTATACATTTGTGGATAGTTTTTCACGTTGGTCGAGTCTGATTTGTGGTTTATCGATGGTCTTTAAGTAGTTTGATTCCCTTTTGTGGTTCGTTTGTCGATGCGATCAGATCTGTTTTATCCATCTTTGTTCAAGTTTCTTGGTTATATTTTAATCTTTCCTTATATGATCTTTATGTTATCTTAAGTTATTAGTTTTGTTTCAATGATTATAGAAAATTGTCCTAATTATATGCTTGATTTACAATTATGATTGTAAATCTTTATTGTGATTTGAATATTTTCTATTTTAAATAAAATTAGTGGTTTTTATAAAAAAAAATATTCTAAATTCGACTATTTCCCAACTCTGACTCTCTCCTTCATAAAACTCGTCTCGAGCCTAAAATTCAAACAAGACTAATTTTATAAAATCATATCAAAATCGATTAAAATTGAAATATTTAATTTTATTTTTTTGGGGGGTTATTTTCTTCCATTCCTCTTATAGACCCAACACTAGCAAAGGCTAATGTCTTGGGGTGTGCAAATCCGGGTACCCGGATTTTCGGGTACCGGATTTTCGGGTACCCGGAACTTCCAGGTCGACGATTTTTCGGCCCGTGTTTCGATCCGGATGTTACGGGTACCCGGATTTTGCGGGTACCCGGTAATCGGGTACCCGATATCCGGTTTTTAATTTTTTATTTTCAAATTATTAATTTAAAAAAATATATATACAAATTTAAATGTTCGAAACTTCGAATTACATACTCTAATATCCAAACATAAAATTTAAAAGTTCAAAATACAAAATATAATAATCCACAATATAAATAATTCATTATATTTTATATAATTATATATAAAAATTAAAAAAAAAAAAAAAACTAACCGGGTACTCGGGTAACCAGGTAACCGGAAAAACTAGATTTTGTGACCCGGGCCCGACCCGGGAAATGTCGGGCCGGGTACTCGACCCGGCCGGGTAATTTTTTTTAGAGAATTACCCGATTTTTTTAGATCCGGGTCGACGGGTCGGGTAATTTTGCACACCCTACTAATGTATATGGATAGCGCGACCATTGTTATCAATGCACTGAACAAAATTTGTAAAATCTATTTAAAAGATGCTTTAATTACTGCATTTGTATCTTTACTTTTCATTCCATCCCATGCCTAAAATTACTAAACGATGAACCCCTAATGGACCAACCATATAATTAATGTACTAACCCTAATGATATTTGGGGGGTCAAATTCATCCTTTAAAGGGAAAATTAGTGTAAAATCTGGTCATAATAGATTTTTCATTTTGGTGTAAACCAAAAACACGCTCAACCCTATCTAAGATGGGAACTTAGATAGCTTATAGGCCAACAAGATATGGGTGGTTTGAAAACGACCCATTAGTTGAAAGGCTCAAAAAATATTTTTAAATAATATTTTATTTTTAAAAAAAATATAAATGTGATACGTGCCGCATAGCAATTTTTAACGGTAGAAACTTAAAAGTGTAACGGAGAAAATAATAGACACCTGTTTTTAACAAAAAAAATTCTTTAAACACCAAAAATAAATTTTGGGTATAGTTTAGACACTTACTTTTGTACTAAGCCTAGTTGAAAAGATGTGTAAAAATTAAATTCTAAATGGGTTTTATCAAATAAATTAGGCTAAAGAACATAAACGTTCCCTGGTTATATGATATTGCTTTATTAGGTCTGTCGATTATTAAAAGTTTACAAAATAGTCCTCTAACTATAGGGAGTTTGTTTGTTGAGTCTCTTGACTATTAAAATTTACAAAATGATCACTTGACTATTCATTATGTTTCAAACTATTCATTTTCTATTAAAAATTTGACGACATACTGAGTGAGATATGATAAAATCTTATCTCATAATCTCAAACGACTATCATATCTCAGTTAGCATGTTAGCGTCCAACTCAGGAGATCGTTATTTTTTAACATAAAAGGATGACTTTGGAACATAATGAATGGTCAAATGACCATTTTGTAAGTTTTGATAGTCGAGTGACTCAACAAAGTAATCCCCTATAGACGAGTGATCATTTTGTAACTTTCAATAGTTAAAAGACTCAATAAAGCAATAATCTATATTCAGGGGAACATTGTATATTTTGCCTAAAAAATATGACATAAAAAATAATTAAAATGTAATCTAAAAATAATACATAAATATTAAAAAAATATAAGAAAAATTATAAATTTATAGGATTAATAATTTTAGAAATCCTCGAATCTGCACGAATCAACTTACCTCAGTGATTAAAGGAATCATTGTTGTTTTTAGAGGTCACAGGTTCGAGCACCAGAGGTTGCAACAGGATGATTGAGCGTTCATCATCAAATGGTTGAAAGTATTTAGAACATATACTACTTTGTAATCACCTTAGCTTAATCAGAAAACAAAAAAAAAAACCTTGAATTTTATGGGGGAAAATCAAAATTCTTGTACTTTTTACATCTAACTATTTTATTATACTCTAAAATTTGATTATTTCAGTCGTTTGATCGATGTTGATCGTTATATCTAACTGATTTTTGCATCAATTCATGCTGCTTGTTGCATCAAAATGTTTCCACATTACATTTCCAACTTTTTTTTTGTTTTTTCTTTTTTGGATTTTTAAAAAAAAAATCAATATCGATAGAACCGTAGTATGTCACTTGACTATAATATCTAAAGAAAACATTATTAAGATTGAATGATCAAAATTATTAAATAATTTGATTGATTTTGTTGTCGTCTTCCAATTCTAAGGTTTCACCTTGATTAACTTGGACTGATTCGGGTCGCACACATGACTTTAGTGGGTATGTCTCCCAACGAGTATTTTCTGTATACACAAAGACTCGAGCTTAAGACTTTACTTAAACGATATCAAGTTGTTTACCACTTGAACCAACCCAATTGGTATAATTTGATTATTTAACTTTTATATATGTGTTTTTATCTTCTCATACTTTTATATAAAATCATTAATAAAATAATTTAAAAAATTATTATTTAAGATTCAAACACATGATTAATAAAATTGTGTATAAATAGATTTTTATATAAAATACTTTCGCTTATACATGAATATAATAAAATTTAATATATCGTAAATATATGAATCCACGTATTACTTTATTTATTGAAATCTCAATTCCCAATATTATCCCTTAACTTTACCAACTACCAAATTTTATAGTCCATTAGGTGGAACAGTTTGTGCATGGTTAATTTAGGAAAGCTAAGCTGTCTAAAGGCACACCACAATGCACGTATTTATATTTTTAGGGTAAACTACGTAAGATACCACTTAACTTTAGGTAGTATATCATTTATACTATAAACTTTTAATTTCTCTAAGTATAGTATTTAACATTGATTTTAACCTCAATTATGTTATTGCGCCGTTAAAATCCAAACAGTGTGATGACATGGACAAAATGATATCGTTTGGTGTGGTTATTGTTCCCTAAAACAAAATCGTTTTAGGTATTGAACTTTAGTGGTGTATCGATTTTGTCACTAAACTTTTAAACAATTCACTTTTTAGCACTACAATTTTTCAACCGCCACTGATAGTCAATCATTCCCCGTCATTGATCGCCTTTCCTAGGAGAAACGATACCAAAATGTTCTCAAAATCGATAAAATTAAACAAAAAAATCTACCATTTTTAGGGGTTCGGATACTTTCTTAGATTTGAGAGGCTTGAAGTGTTTGTTTGAAAACATGAAGGTAAAAAACATTATTTCTACAAGACGAACTACATATCTCAAAAATAACCTCATCGGACGATCATCGGAAGATAACTGAGTATTAACACGTCAAACTTTTAAATGAATTTTCATTGCTTGTGATTGAGTTTTGTGGAAATCCAATCCTATGAGATGAAAGTTAAGTGAAATGAAAACGTTTTTGTACCGATTTTGTCGTAAAAGACGACTGATGATGGACAGTGATTGGCTGTCGACGACAGTTAAAAAACTATAATGCAAAAAATATAAATTATTTAAAAGTTTAGTAACAAAATCAATATGTTCCGAAGTAGTGTCACCAACTTAGTGCAAAACTAAATTACTATTACAACCTTATAAATGTATTCTTTTGCTTTTTTTACTTTGATTTTTGTATTCTTTACTAAAATAATAATTTATAATATAAAATGTTATTGAAAAATTAGATTTATTATAAGAAAATAAAATAAAGATTATAATAAAATAAAATTTAAAATAATAAATAAAATTGAAAAGAATCTAAACATATAAAAAATCAAAATGGAAGAAGCAAATAATTGTACTTTTCAATGGAAGCCTAAATCGCTAATACCTTTCAATTTTGTCATCAATTTCTGCCCCACGTGTGAAATTGTCATCCAAATTCGGGTCGCACACCGTTTTTTGATAGGCGAGTCTTCCAGAGAAATTTTCTGCTTTCATAATGACTCGAACCTGATATATTGCTTAAGCGATATCAAGCTGCTAACCACTTGAACCAACCTCATTGGTATCAAATTCATGATTTAGTATGTTGTTAATGTTTTTTTATCTTTAATGTTAAGATTTAGGGTTTGTGAGCAATCATATTTGATCGGTTGATCAAACTGCTCATGTTTATTCTTTATATTTTCTTAGGTCATGGGTTCTAGATCCACTTGGACCACTCCCCTTCCTTCCTCTAGAATCTCTCCTTAGTCCTTCCCCTACTCTCTATGTATAATTAAAATTATATTTAGAATTTGTCAAAAAAAATTGTGACAGTTTCGTTTAATAATGTGATCTCTTAAGATTGAATTTAATTTTTTTATGAGTATATTATGTCTTATTATTATATCTAACATTTATCGATGATAATAAAATGTTTTTAATTCTATAAGTGAAGTTCAGATGCTGTCAACGATTCAAATAAATTGAGTTTTCGAAGAGTTTGTTACGTGGTTGAAGTCGACATTAATTATTTTGATAGGTATAAAAGGGAGACTTACGATTGGACTTTAGATGAAAAGAGAAATATTTCATAACCAGAAAGGGTTCATTGCGTCGAGTTGATCCGAGTCTAGATTTAGTTTTGAGTTGATCCGATTTAATTTGGGCTTGTTTGACTTGAAATTGAATCCTAAAATTGACCAGACGAAAGTATGTGCTTACAATATTTTTTATAAAATTTAAATCTAAAAATCTTTAAAAAAATCAATATTTGTGATCCCAACTAATAAAATTATTCTATCTTATTATTTTACTAGGTGAATATTCATCTCTTTTCTACACGTAAATAAAGAGTGGGTAATTATTTGAAAGTTACTTTAAGATTGACGAATCTTATTAGTTGGACCATGAATGATATGGAGAACCAGATCCATCAAATAATTTCACCGTATGTAGAGAGCATTTTTTATTTGTTTGTTTATGCTTGAAGGTGTTCGTGTTCTTTTATCTATTGTTCATGAACATGTTCATTTATATGTTTAGAAATTGTGAAATTCAAGTCCAAAAATATTTTTGCCTTAATTGTTATATCAAAATGTAGTTCAACAGTGTTAAAGAGATTTTAAGGAAATCTAAAATGATAGAGTGATAGTCGACTTTAAGTGAATTTGTCAGTGTCTTGAATGGTTAAAGAAGACACTAGATAATAATAATTTCGATGACGACAACACATGAGATGAAACTATTAAAGATTTCTTTTTTTGTTAAGAATGTGATTAAATGGAAAAAAATACATTAATGACAAGTGGCAATCATATCAGTAAGATTTATTTCACATCAACATAAAATAATTTATGTCACTCTGAAATTTTTTTATTTAACACCAGAGTAATCAAAATAGAAGAATTCATAAATTTAGTGATTAAATTAAAATTTTCTAAGTTGAGTGATTAAAATTCGAACAGAATCAAAGTTGAACTATAAAAATGTAGTTTATCCATAATAGGTTAAGGGTTAATATAGTGGGAGCAAATTATATATAAGAGTAATAAACTCATTTTATTCCCTTTAGCATACAATAACCTACCCTAAACATCTCCTTTAAATAATCTAGTGATTATAAAATAGTATTTTTATTATTTTCTTGATCAATTGATAATACGTTCTTCGTATATAACTACTCAAACTTATTTTTTTTTATTAATTATTTATAATTTTCTTGATCAATTGATAATACATTCTCCATATATAACTACTCAATTTTTTTTATTAATCTGAGATAAGTACAATGTAATATCTGTTGTTCAAAGATAACTCAAACACGAGACCTCAAAGAATAACAATAATTCATTTACCATCGAAGTCACTAATTTAGTGTTAACTGTTCAAACTTAGAATCTATAAAAAAAGAATAACATTTTTCCTTTAACATTTAGTTGACCTAAAAGGGTTCAAAATCTACCCTAAAGCTTGAGTGTTAGCAAATGAGTGTAAAGAAAAAAAAATTCATTGAATTCACCTAGAGTTTAGTTTTTATTTCATTTTAATATTTCGTTCTTTAAAAAAGTAACTTCTGTTTTATTTTAGTACTCTGTTCAAAACTTAACGTTATGTTTTGAAAAAAAGTTAAAAGTCTAGATAATAAAACGGATCAAAACTGATAATTTAAGTACTAAATGCATAATTTATCCTAATATTTATTTATAATTTTCTTAATTAATTGATAACACACCCTCCATATGTAATTGTTGGAACAAAAAATCCAAAAAAAAACTAAACAAACAAACAATTTTCTTTTACCATGGAATAAAAGGTTCAAAATCTACCCGAAAGCTTGAGTGTAAAGAAGAAGTAGATATGCCATTAAAGAGGTGAAAGAGAGGCAGAACAAGAAACTCCCACTTTTGATGCGCGTGAACCGTGAAGAGTTGGGTGCAGAAAACAATGGCGGTAGAAGTCTAGAAGAAGAAGAGGAAAGGGGAACAAATAGGTCGGCTAAAAGTGTGGCAAAACCCTGACCCACTTCACCAAATGTTTCCCTCTGTCTGCTCCATGTCCCAATCGGAAAAAATAAACCAAAAAATATAAGAATTTTAACGAGGTTTGATAATATATTTACGTTCTCGGTGCCTAGACGATGTTAAAAATTTTATTCAATATCTCATAGGTTTATGTTACATCTTTATTTATAATACAAAACTCTGCTACATTTAATGTGGGTTGGATTAACTTACTTCTTTAACAACTCGAAACATTCAATAAGTCCAAGCAATGCTTGAACTTGTCTATCGTAACTGGCCATAATCAGAAGTTACTCAGACCATCGAATTTCGCAACTTCGAATTTTACTACTGACATCTGATACCAATTGTTGAAGAATCGAGAAAAGTAAACGAAAGAACACAATAATTTTAACGAGGTTCAGCAATATGTTTACGTTCTCGGTACTTAGACGACGCTAGAAATTTTATTCAATATCTCATTGGTTTAGGTTACATCTCTATTTATAATATAAAATCATAATATATTTATGAGTTATACTCTACCCCCATCTCCCTTAAATTCCCCCCTCCCCCTCCCCCTCCCCCTCCCCCTCCCAATAAACCCAGATTTCTTCCCGTTTTCCTCCTGTTTCAAGTGCTTTAGTTTGGAGCAAATCCTTGTGCTTTTGTTGTTTTTCGTGCATGGAGCTCCACCTTGGACTCTCTCTGCCAACTAATCCTTTTCTCCCCATCGGTTATGAGCTAAAACAGTGTCCGTTCGACGCTCATGTTAACGACGGCGCTGGCGGTTGCAGCAGCAGCGTTGGTGGCGGCGGAAAAAAACGAACCTGCTTTGACGACGAGACTCGGGTTGTTCCTAAAACTCTGCCTCTCTTGCTTTGGAACAATGACCAACCTAATGAAGAAGATGACCCGAATGATCTCCATGACAACTTTTCTTCTTCTTCTTCTTCCATTCTCAAGTACCCTTCACTCTCCTTTTCTTGGTAAATAAAAATAATAGAGAAAATCGCCTCAGTGACAAAAAAAAAGTTATAATATACGATTTTAACCAACTTTTTTTGGATTTGCCAAAATGACCAACAAAATCGCAACGCGAAATAAAAATCGCAACGCGATCCCCAGAATCGCAAATCAGTTTCCAAAATCGCAACGCGATTCTTGAAAATCGCGATGCGATAGTACAAATTCGCATTGCGATTTTCAATAATCGCAACGCGAATATGAAAATCGCAACGCGAACACATAAATCGCAACGCGTATCCGTAAATCGCAACGTGTATCCGTAAATCGCAACGCGTATGGGTAAATCGCAATGCGTATCCGTATATCGCAACGCGTATCCGTAAATCGCAACGATAATACATAAAATCGCAACGCGTATCCGTAAATCGCAACGTGTATCCGTAAATCGCAACGCGTATCCGTAAATCGCAATGCGTATCCGTAAATCGCAACGCGTATCCGTAAATCGCAACGATAATCCGTAAATCGCAACGCGTATCCGTAAATCGCAACGATAATCCGTAAATCGCAACGAGAATCTGTAAATCGCAACGATAATCCGTAAATCGCAACGAGAATCTGTAAATCACAACACTGAAATTTGGGTATATAACACTGAAATCATAAACTAAATCCCTAAATCGCAACTCATTCCATCTCCATCTATCACTCTCTCCGGCGACATCCGTTCCTATATCCAACGACATCCTTCCCAATCCGGCAACAGGTTTTAGTTTCGCAGCTCGTCTGTTTAGTAAATTAATTTACAACCATGAAATCATCTGATCATGTTTGGATAGATTTGTGTTTTGGAGGGTCATGGGATAATGTTCATGGTGTTTTACAATATATGCCTTTACCCATGAATCTTCAACTAAAATTGTCTTTACAAAAGTTAACTTATGAAACTCTAATGCTACGTGTTTCAAATAAATTGAATTTAGAGCCCCTAAGTGGATTTAGGCTATCTTATCAGAGAAATGGTAAAGTTTATTTGTTAACCGACAATGAAGATGTTGAACGATTCATTGCTTACATTAGTGTTTCACAAGATGATGTTACATTGTATGTTGTTGAACCTAGAAGTAGTATTGTTGGGTCAGTAGCGGGTAGTAATCAACTAAGTTTTTCTCAAAACCCACAACCTTTCTCTAATCCAAATCCCAATCAACTTTCAGCACCAAATTCCGGTTTTCGTATTGACCAGTTAGACGATGATGAGCCAACAGAAAAAATTGTGAGTACTAGTCAGTATTCGAAATTTGGTCTTGGTCAATATCCGGACTTGATATTGGTCAATACACGGATTTTGATGATGTTTCAGAAGAAGAAACAGACCATGTGTGTAATGATTTTAATATTGGTCAATACCCGAATTTTGATGATGAAACACCCGTTGCCGAGGAAGATGTTGTTGATGATAATGAGGAGGAAGTTACGACTGTGAATGAACATGTTGAACATCCATTCTGTAATTCATATAATCCTGAAGAAAAAAGAAGAAGAAAAAGTCCCCGAAGAAAAGAAAATGCCACGGGAGTATAACTGGAATATGCCAGAATTACTTCAGTTACCGGAAGAAGAGTTGGCAAAGAAAGCAGTTGATTGTTACACAAAAGTTATTCGTGTCAAGAAAGATGATTGTTTTGATACAAAGGAAGACTTGAAGATAGCTTTGTATACAAAATGTGTGGAAGATGGCTATCAACTAAAAGTTAACAAATCAAGCAAAGATCGTTTCGAAACAAGGTGTATGATTGACAAAAACTGTACGTGGCGTATGATTGCAAAGAGAATAAAAGATTGCAAAATGTTTCAAGTTAGGACTTTTATTGATAAACATACATGTTCAAGAACCCTCGTTTTTCCTCACCATAGACAGGCAAACAAAAAGGTGTTGGGTGGTTTTCTGGCTGAGTTAATGTTTTTGAATGGCAGGGTATATCGGGGACATGAAATTATGACTGACATGAATGCTCGGTTCAAGATTAGTATATCATATTCTCAAGCTTGGAGAGCCAAATGTTATGCCTTGGAATTGTTGAGGGGGTCGCCAGAAGCATCGTTTGCCCAACTGCCGGCTTATTGTCACAATTTAAAGCTGAAAAATCCTGGGTCGGTAACTCATATCAAAACAGATAGAGATGACGCTTTGAGTTGCTGTTTATCGCCATTGGTGCTACGGTTAGTAAATCAATATAATTTTGTTGACTCATTTTTGTTAGTTACATGCATTTCACATTTAAATGATTATATTTCTTGTGTATATTATTTTGTAGATTCGTTCGTTTATTACTTGCATGCGCCCAGTTATTATAGTTGACGGAGCACATTTGAAAGGTCGATACCTTGGAGTAAACTTATTAGCAGTAGCCATGGATGCTAACAATGGGATATTGCCAATAGCTTACGGGGTTGGCAAATCTGAAACCTCTGATTCATGGACATGGTTTATGGGGCATCTTAGGGATTGCATAGGTCCTATTAGCAATCTGACAATCATATCCGATAGGGCAAACTCAATTGACAACGCTGTTAGAAGGTGTTTCCCAGATGCTTTTCATGGACTTTGTGGTGTTCATTTGTATAGAAATCTAAAATCAAGGTCTGCTGGTATAAAAAAGCACAAATGGACATACTGGAAGGCTGTAAAAGCTTATCGGGAAGTGGATTTCAATAAGCATATAAATTGTTTAAGACGTGTTTTGCCTCAGTGTGCTCAAACACTAGAAGATGTCGGGTTTGAAAGATGGTCAAGAGTACATCAACTTGGAGCAAGATATGGTTTCATGACGTCTAATAGTGCAGAATCAATCAACGCTCTAAGTCGTCATTCCCGGAAATTACCCATTACTATGTTAATGGAGTTTTTCGAGCCTCTATTCAACAGTGGTACTACAAGAAAAGAAACCATGCAGGTATTATTTCTTTGAATTCGTAACTTATCATATTTATATATTTACTAAGTATTGTTATTTAAATTTACAGGAACATTGGAACATCGTGTTACACCATGGACTGAAAAAAAGATAACGAAACGTGTGTGAAGTCAACGTCATGGAGAGTTGAACCATGTTCAAACACTTTGTTTCAAGTACTGGATAATAACTTAAATGGGCTAGTCGATCTAAATGCAAAGACGTGTAATTGTATGAAATGGCAAACATCTGGTTATCCGTGTGGCCATGTTATAAAAGTTGCTCTTCATTTAAACCAAGATGATTCAAGCGCATACGCTATGGATTGCTACACTACAGAAGTTTATCGACAGACTTATGCCGAGATTGTCTACCCTATTCCACATCCTTCTGAGTGGGACATACCAGATGACTTACAAACAGTTTTGCCACCAGCCATGGACAGAAGGCTACCTGGCCGACCAAAAAGTCACGATCGTATACCGTCTAAGGGTGAAGAGAAGAGAGATCGACATGTAGTCGGTGCAAGGAAAGTGGTCATACAAGGTTGACATGTGGATCACCAGTGCCATCAAAATCATCTTTTCCTCTACCAAAATATGGATCCTCATCAAAATCCAAAGCTCATATGGTGTCAAGCAAAAGGCAATCATCTTTAAAATCCCAATCACGATTGGCTTCACCTTTTGAGACTGTTAACTTAGGTGATTTTTAAATGCAAACGTTGTATTATGTGGATTTTATGTGTGAACTTTTAACATTTTCAGTTGAATTAATGACTCAGGCCAACCATTTTGACTTAACCAACTCTTGTTATTCAGTTGTTATCACTATTAGGCATGCATTTGACTATCGCAACACGGAAAATACAATCGCAACGCGAAATGAAAATCCCAACATGAAAATCGCAATGCGGAAATGAAAATCGCAACGAGAGAATCGCAATGCGAAATGAAAATCGCAATGCGAAATGAAAATCGCAACGAGAGAATCGCAATGCGAAATGAAAATCGCAATGCGAAATGAAAATCGCAATGCGAAATGGAAATCGCAATGCGAAATGAAAATCGCAATGCGAAATGAAAATCGCAACGAAAGAATCGCAATGCGAAATGAAAATCGCAATGCGAAATGAAAATCGCAACGAGATAATCGCAATGCGAAATTATAAACGCATTGCGATTTTCATTTCCGCATTGCGATTTTCATTTCGCATTGCGATTCTCTCGTTGCGATTTTCATTTCGCATTGCGATAGTCATTTTGCCTTCAACATAATGCAGATTGAAATCAACAAAATCAACCATTACATTTCAATCAATTAAACAAGCACAAATAAGAATTATGTTCGCATCAATTACACAAATCAACTTTTACAAATCATCTTTTACAAATCAATTAAACAATCAAAAAATAAGCAATAATTCTTATTTCCGATCATCTACTATTGAATCAACTTTTACAAATCAATTAAACAATCAAAAAACAATCAATTAAACTATTGAATCAACTTTTGCAGCTCGACATCATTTTCACGCAGTTCACTTCTGAGATTAACCTGCAGAAACCAAACATTTGTTCAGACAACACTTTCTACAAATTATTGAATTCTAGTTACTTAACCAAACATTTTCAAACCAAAAGTATATAAACTTACCAATTGTTTATGGACATTTTTATAACGCGGATGCAGGTAGGCAGCGTCTCGTATATATCGATTTAGCCATATAATGCCGAAACCACAAGCCTACTGCAGCTTTATCTCTATCGGTGGGAGGTAGATACTTGATGCTTCCCGTCGTCAAACGCTCCAACGCCAAGCATACGAGAGGACCACAATCTCCTCTGGCTCCGCTCGTTTGTTGTGGCGCGGTCTCGTCTCTAATAACTGTAATATTGAGCTTCTTTGGCTTCTTGTTTCCAGAACGAGTCCAATAATTGATCGCATCCAAGAATTTAGCCAAATGAGAGCTCCATCCCTTAATAACATCTCTTAAATCAGCCAATGATATGTAATTTATCATGCTGTCATACACTATTGTCTTAAGGGATGGGAGCTGAAGCTCGACGAGAATCCAATGTTTACGTTCCAAAACAGGGATAAACACCTGCAATCATAAGTAATAATTCATTCATTTGCGCACTTATTTCATAAAACCTTTAAACTCAATCTAAAATAAATACTAACCTTATCGACCTCCCACCATGCAGGATAAAGTTTAGCTTGTCCATTGCCCAAATCAAATGATTCATCTCGTGCATTCTTCAAGTGAACGGCGTGAAAAGACGTCGGCATTATTGTATATCGTATATTTTTATTTTTCTTAAGTTTTCTTATTATTAGAAGACGTGTCACCCACGCATCGATATGCTGTTTTACAAAAAAAGACATATATTAGTGACTTACATAAATTTAAAAAAAAAATTAATCAAATTGAAATATAAGAAAAATATAAGACTTACCCCCCATCGAAATAGCCATTGTCTTCGACCCCTAATAATACGCCCCACCAAGGCCGTTCAAGCAACAAAAAGATATCATCGGTGAGCTTGCATATGTCAGTGAAACACCCCTTGCTCCGCTCATGTAGATAAAAATCAACTGCGGTCTTAGCCCAAAGGGTGTTATCCAAAATTGTGTCCGGTAGTTGTTCCCTCTCCTCTTCAGATACCGGTATGGTACTGGCCGGTAACTCATACGAGAGCCAACTTGAATCCATCATGTCCGGCACGACAGAGGGTTTCTCAAGAAGCCTACATATGACGCCATGTGAATCGGGCTCTTGAATGGTGGGAGGGACCTCTTCAATGATGACAGTGGCCTCTTGAACGGTGGGAGGGGACTCTCGAGGAATGATATGGGGGGCCTCTTCAACGATAGGAGTGGACTCTTGAGGGATGACAGGCGAGTCGGGCTTCTTCTTGCGGTGTCTTCGCACTATTGGGGTGTACGGAGACTTAATAGCACGTGCACGCTGTCTGATGCGTGAACTCCGTCGTGCAAGCATAACCCGACGTAAAGCATCCACTCTATCGGGCCGCTAAATAATTAAATACAAAAATCAGTAAATAAACAGACATGATATTTAAACAGTGAAAACAAAGACAAATATGTTTCAAACTTGCATTGTATTCACCCAAGTCATTATTCTATCATAGTTCACAAAATGCATCAGATAACAAAGAAAAATATGTTTCAAACTAATACCCTGAAGTTAGTATTTGTTTTGTCTATTGGTTGAAGTAAATTTATCCATTCAAGTTTCAATTTGCAGAAGAAGAAATAGTTTACTTTCGCAACACGAAACTTAAAATCGCAACGCGAAACCAAAATCGCAACGCGAAATGAAAATCGCAACGACAGAATCGCAATGCGAAATGAAAATCGCAACGAAAGAATCGCAACGCGAAATGAAAATCGCAATGCGATTTTGGTTTCGCGTTGCGATCTTGTCGTTGCGATTTTGGTTTCGCGTTGCGATTCTGTCGTTGCGATTTTCATTTCGCGTTGCGATTTTGGTTTCGCGTTGCGATTTTAAGTTTCGTGTTGCGAAAGTAAACTATTTCTTCTTCTGCAAATTGAAACTTGAATGGATAAATTTACTTTCAACCAAAAGACAAAACAAAGACAAATACTATTTCACAGTGTTAAAGAATACACAGTTTAGCAGAATTGGCAGCAACCGAACAAATTTACTTTCAACCAAAAGACAAAACAAAGACAAATATATTTCACAGTGTTAAAGAATACACAGTTTAGCAGAATTGGCAGCAACCGAACAAATTTACTTTCAACCAAAAGACAAAACAAAGACAAATATATTTCACAGTGTTAAAGAATACACAGTTTAGCAGAATTGGCAGCAACCGAACAAATTTACTTTCAACCAAAAGACAAAACAAAGACAAATACTATTCACAGTGTTAAAGAATACACAGTTAGCAGAATTGGCAGCAACCGAATAAATTTACTAAGCAATCTAAGTGAAATGGCTAATCTAAGTGAAATTACGAGTAAATTTATCATTAAGTTAAATATGGAAAATCTTAAACTTACCTCGTTGCGTAGAGTATGAACCTCATTCTGCAACGATACTATCATCTCACGTAGAGCGGCAACCTCACCACGTAAAGTTGACACCTCCACACGCCATGCACCATCGTTATCGCGTAGAGTACCGATCTCCTCACGCAAGGCATTGACCTCATCACGTAACTCCCTTGACTCATCCCGTTGAGGTGGAGGTGGAGAACAGGGAGATAGGAGTCGTGGCATCTTTGCCGGTCGCCTATCATGAGGTGATGGTGGAGAAGAGGCTCGATGATGTGACGGGATAGGTGATGGCTCTCGTTCTAGAGGTGTATAGTCGTCACGATCGGGTGATGGCTCTAGGTGAGGTGATGGCTCTCGAATTGGAGGAAGTGGATGCTGCTCATCATCCGTGCCATCAAAAAAACTCTGACTAGCTTGCCACCAATCAGTGGCAAGCTCTTCCTCCGTGGGTGACAGTCTTTGTAATGGAATGTTGGCCTCCTAAAATATAAAACTCAAACAAAGTTAAACGTCTACTATTAATAACTTGTTTATATATTATATGAAAGTATTTGTGTTAACTTACATTATTTATTGTGGCATATGGTATTAAGTCTTCCCAATCCAACAGAGTTTTCCTCTTCCAGGAAATAGCCCTGGGAATATCATTTGACGTTTTTATTGCATATGTACGCATGCTGGGGAAAGCCTCGAATATCCAAATCTACAAACAATATAATAACAAAATTAGTAATTGTTAATAATTAATTATAATTTTAGAAACATTATATAGAATTCTTACCTTAAAGGCCCAAACAAAGCTTGACAAAGTGTATTTGGACCCATCGCCCCGCAAACTTTTGCGGTCATCAAAGGCAGACGACAACTTAGTCCAGGTAGCTTTCCATATATACGAACCCCACGGAAACAGATTCCATGCATTCAGGTCCTCTACCAATATTATTAGCTCCCGATGAATAGGTTGTCTGACCTCTCTGCCTAAAAAGCCGGCATACACAAGTAGTAGAAGGCATACTCGGACAACATCGACGTCTTCCATCCGAGTGAAACCAGCTTTCTTATTAAATAATTTCTTCAGGTCGTCGACATGTAGGTTCGGCTTCTCCATTGACTCATCCGGAAAAACCCGGGATAACCATGATGGGCGGGCGATATGACGAGTGTACCGGCCTACATCATCGTGTCCGAATCGTAGACCAGTGATTAAGCAGAACTCCTTCCGCCCAAAGCAAGTATACGCTGGTGGAAAATGAAACCATATCTCTTCCTCACCACGTTGTATACTGTCGGGTAGATTTGATGTCATGGTCTGAAGCCACAAATGGGTCAAATTAGCATCTCCACCCGGATGCTGTACTCTCAGCCATGGCCCGAAGCAGGTTTCCTCAAACAATTGTCTTTGAGCAGGTGAAAGCTTCTTTGCAATTGTAGTGGCCAGGCTGACTTTATTTCTCAAGGTCAATTGAGCCGAAAAAAATTTCTACAAAAACAATAAACATACCAAGTTAGATATACCAAAAACTACACTGTGAAGATATACCAAAAACAATAAACATAAAAAGTAGTAGTTTATTCTTGAAACTAAAATTTGCAACACTGTTTTGTCTTTTGGTTGAAATGAAAATCGCAACGAGAGAATCGCAACGCGAGATGACAATCGCAACGAGAGAATCGCAACGCGAAATGAAAATCGCAACGAGAGAATCGCAACGCGAAATGAAAATCGCAATGCGATTTTGGTTTCGCGTTGCGATTCTCTCGTTGCGATTTCATTTCGCGTTGCGATTCTCTCGTTGCGACAGTCATTCTCTCGTTGCGATTTTCATTTATCTCGTTGCGACTCTTCTGCAAATTGAAACTTGAATGGATTGCATTACTTCAACCAAAAGACAGAACAAAGACAAAGACAAATACTAACTTGAAAATCGCAACGAGAGAATAGCAACGCGAAATGAAAATCGCAACGACAGAATCGTAACGCGAAATGAAATCTAAGTGAAATGGTTAATCTATTATTGAAATGACCAGTAAACTTATCATCAGTTTCAATATGAAAAACCTACAAAAATGCAAACATTTCAAAATAAAAATAATTAAAAAAACTAACCCTCGGAGGTTGATTTTCCATTTCTGAATATTGTGAGGGATTTCTGACCGTGAATGGTTGTGAGGGATTTCGCCGGAGATGGGGACGGAAATCTTCGGAGATGGGGACGGATTTCTTCGCCGTAGAGAGTGAGAGATGGAGATGGGACTGAGTTGTGATTTTAGGTTTTAGGTTATGAGTTGCGATTACGGGATTTTGTCTTAATATTCTTTTTGTAATTTGAAAATAAAATACGCGTAGCGATTATAATGGCGCTTTAAATATCGCGTTGCGATTTACGGATACGCGTTGCGATTTTATGTATTATCGTTGCGATTTACGGATACGCGTTGCGATATACGGATACGCATTGCGATTTACCCATACGCGTTGCGATTTACGGATACACGTTGCGATTTATGTGTTCGCGTTGCGATTTTCATATTCGCGTTGCGATTATTGAAAATCGCAATGCGAATTTGTACTATCGCATCGCGATTTTCAAGAATCGCGTTGCGATTTTGGAAACTGATTTGCGATTCTGGGGATCGCGTTGCGATTTTTATTTCGCGTTGCGATTTTGTTGGTCATTTTGGCAAATCCAAAAAAAGTTGGTTAAAATCGTATATTATAACTTTTTTTTAGTCAGTGAGGCGATTTTCTCAAAATAATATACTTATGGGTATTTTACTTTTTATAATTGAATTGAATTCTTTGGTTTGGATTTTGGAAAGGGATGACGGAGAGGGTTTAGTGGGGTGGCCGCCGGTGAAAGCCTGGAGGAAGAAGCTCCGCCGCAACGTACACAGCGGCAGACCAAATAACAATCGCATGGTGGCGGCTACGACGGCGGCGAAGTGTGGCTCAACCTACGTGAAAGTGAAAATGGAAGGGAATGCAATTGCCAGGAAGATTGACATCAGTGTTCATCGCTCCTTTGAATCGCTTACAGCAACCCTGATGAGAATGTTCGATATATGTAAGTACAAAAAAAAACCCAGAACTTTATCGAATTCAAACATGGAGATTAATTGAATCCAAACTTGTTTTTTTTTTGGTAACAGGCGACGAGCATTTGCAGAAGAGCTTTAAAATTGCTTATCAAGACAGAGAAGGTGACTGGTTGCTAGCTGAAGATGTTCCCTGGAGGTACTTTTCTTTTCCCCATCACATTTTCCTTCTACTGTTTGGTTACCTAGAAACTACTGGGAAAATGAAACTCTGGGTTGTTTTCAGGACCTTCATCCGTTGCTTGAAATGCATCAAGTTGATTCGAAGCGGATGTTAGCAGCAACCCCATCGAAGATCAAAGTGTCGGGCCATGTTCAAGCTTTTCTTGTGTGTAAAATCTAAATTATCAAATACAATCGGAAAAGACCTAAGCCATGTTTAAGCTTTTCGGTTCCTATAAAATCGAGGAGGATCGAAACCTATCGAGTTCGAGTTTCATATTCATCCTCAGTTCATTCCTATAAAGTCATATCGAACCGAAAATCTTTAATCTCAGGTTCAGATTTTACGTTTATTCCTAATTCGTTTTTAGTTGTTTTTTATAAAATCGAGTTTAATCAAAATTCATCAAATTCGAATATGATGTACTTCCCTAGTTCAATGTGAGCCATCACTAATGTAAAGGACTTGAGCTCACTACTAAATGGTCTAATAAGTTTATTGCTGCCTTTGTACTAATGTTTTACCATGTTAAACACGTTGATCCTTGTATAAAATGTATTAACATAATAATTTATAGGGTAATTTAAGCGTTTAGTAGTTAAACTATCAATTTTAGTATCTAAACTTTTATTTTTTTCAAAATCATATTTAAAATTTAGTTTTTGTTTCATTTTAGTACTCCGTTCAAAATTTAACGTTGAGTTTTAAATTTTTTGAAAGTTTAGGTACTAAAAATGGATCAAAACTGATAGTTAAGGTATTAAACGTTTTAAGTTTTTAAAGACAGTGTACTAAAATGAAACAAAAATCAAACTTTAGACATAATTTTGAAAAAATTAAAAGTTTAGGTACCAAAACTTATAGTTTGTGTACTAGATGTGTCTTAATTTATAATCATTAATGATCAAATCACTAAAATAATAAGAATGATAATATTATCAAAAAGGGCCTAAAATCCCTTAGCCTATTCATTCGAGGACCATGTGCATATTAATTCACTCAAACATAGGGCTGTAAATGAGACGAAACAGATCGCGAGCTATTAGAGATCGACTCGGTCAATGCTCGATAAATACTCAGATCGAATGGACTCGACTCGAACTCGAGCTCGACTCAAATTTTTAACGAGCTACTTGATACTCGACTCGAAAAGCTCGTGAGCAGCTCGAAAATATAATATATTAAGATTTTTTTAAAAATAAATTATTAATAATAATAATATTTATGTGTTGATTTTTTTAAAAAAATACAATAAGGCTTTCATGTATTTAAGGTTCGAGTTCGAGGATTCAATATTGTTAAGTTTAAGATTTTTTTTTCATTTCGAGCTTTTTCGAGCTGCTCACGAGTTATAGTTTAGTATTTCGAGTTCGAGTCGAGCTTAAAAATTTTAAGCTCGCGAGTTTTCGAGTCGAGTCGAGCTCAGCAATACTCGAGCTCGACTCGACTCGTTTACACCCCTACTCAAACATGTTAATTTCTAAAAGTTTGAAATAATAATATTTGGTCGATAATTTTTTTTAATCTCAAAGCTTTTCGCCTTTTCCTTGTTTTGGGCTTTAAAAATGTTTCGTAAATATTATGAAAAAAAATTAATTAATAAGAAAAAAAATTAATATTTTGTAGCTTTAGAAGAACATCTCAAATTTGATAAAAATGAACTCAAAATGAAACAAAATATAGGATAAAAGGAAAGTTAAATTACGTATTATTATCTAAATTATCAGTTTTAGTTTATTTTAATACATAAACTTTCATTTTTTTCAAAATTGTGCCTAATGTTTAGTTTTCGTTTCGTTTTAATACATCGTCGTTAAAAAACTTAACGGGTGATCTGCGCGTGGCACTTTATTATGGATAAAATGCATCGTTTATCACTCAACTATCTTCTGACAAAAATTATTAATAAAAGTAAATTAGAGTGGTTAAAACAAGAGCAATTTGAAAGTTGAATAATTAAATTGAAATTTTTTAAACTTAGTACCAAAATAGGGGTGAGAAAATAATTGAGGATGAATGATGTAATATTAAATATTATCGAGTTTATCGAGCTGACAAATCATACTTTATCATTTATACTTTATTCAAAAATTTTAATTTAAATCGAATCAAATTTTCAATCGAATTGAATTTCGATCACATCAAATTATCACCTTATTTGTGCAAAATCTTAAACATCAATCAATTGGAAGAGTGGATAATTGCCAAAATAATGTCTTCAAAAAAATTTTCCAAAATAATCCATCTCGAGCTTTATTAATCAAAATAGGTTAATTCTCACAATACCTTTAGAAGATTTCAGGATTGAACTGAAGACTCCAAAACTACTATTCGTCTTTATCCTTGACAAAACTAAAATCGTATGGTAATCTATGCGTCTTCCATATGAAAAAAATTGAAGTCACACAGTGTTTCTGATATCCTTTCCTTCAGGGTCGGTCTAATAAATTTTAATACTCTGGGTGAGATAATAATTTTATGTCCTTATACTTGTATCGTATAATAGACAAAACATAAATATTTTTTTAAACAAAAATGTAATAGAAATTATAGTCAAACAATATCAATACTAATACAAACCAAAACCTACAAGGCTACAAATATCACCTAAAACGATGTCTTCGTGTATTTTTTAAAGCAAAAACCTCTATTAAGGATGTCTCTCAAACATGCTGCCATGGATTAAGGCTCATCTGGTACATGTATTGGGCCGGACCTACTTTCTTTAACATGTAGTAATGGTTTTAGATCCCTACATGGGCAAGGAAGCCGAAGGAAGAGACTAAAGGCAAATCATAAGTTGGTAAAAGAAGTAATGTTTTTGTGGTTGAGCCGTCCTATGGTTTATAAGACAGCTACTCGGATTGACTCAACCATTGTCCCTCCATTTTTGAGTGCAATAACTATATAACTTTTAAGACTCTGCGCTCTGTTTCGTGGAAGCTTTCTGGTTTACCCTCTGTCAGGTCACTCAAAATTTGTAGCCTTTTAAGCCCTACGGTTAGGGATTACAATTTGACCAAAACTTAATGGATCCTTATCTGATTTAGTTTTATAGGATAGACCATTTTTTTTAGGTTTGAATCAAATTTTGTAGGGAATAAGTTCGGGTTGGATTTTTGGGCAAAAAATATCTTACCTCATCCGATTCGAGAATATTGATATAATTAATTATTATATATTTAAGGTTAGGACATGATCTACTTACACTATGTAAAATTAATAATTTTAAATTAACTTATAACCATTATATTTAAATATATAAATTACTTAGATTTAATTAAAATTTATAATTCATAAATAAATATCTTTTAACTCACACTAAAACTATCTATTTTTACTCCAATTCTAAATCTCAAACACTAAAATATACCAAAATAAAATAGATATTGAAATATGGCATGACTAAAGCATGGATTAACCCTTAGATGATCCAAAACACATCAATTTACACCTAAACACACGTCAATTAGCTTATGGATCCCATTTATAATATTTTTAAAGGGGTTTTACCCCAATATTTGCACAACAACTCTACCCTCAAATTCAGCTAACCCTATCTATCCCGTCGCCACTAACATCCCCTGATCTCAAAGTCAATCTTCTAATAATCTGAGCTAAGCCAATCAAAACAAGCAAAAGCACTAAATTCTTAACAAGAATACTAACCGCAGCCGACCACCGAGGTTTTTTCGGTCTTGTTAACTGCTCCTTTCCGCGACCGCCGCAGCAGTCTGTTCCAGTTTTGACCTTCGGCAACCTTTCTAGCTTGCATCGAGTCCTTTGACAGCTCGGCACGACCCGAATGGTGGCTCAGATCTCTACTGTAACCGACAGTGTTGATGTACAATACGGGATGATCAACGACCACCGAACTATGATCTTCATCGAGGAATTCGTTGTGAGTCTCGATCGTCGACTCACGCCGTGTATTCGATCGTCTAGAAGCACCGGACCACCGTTTATAACACTTGGTGGGCGACTTCGAGTGATGAGCCAGAGCAAGGAATATGAGATTTTCATCATCATCATCATCACCACATAGCTGGGCATAATTTAAAACACGATGATGATGATGCACAGATCAGTTAGCAATCAAAATCATCACAATCTTCTGGTAAGGATTGATTTGATCATCTCCCGCAATTCTCTTCAAGGCTCAGTTCCCGGTTGGTTCTGGTCTATGTCCGCACTTGTCCATGTCAATCTGTCGAGAAATAGGTTCGGAGGAACGATTGGGTTCGAGCCCACCTCGGGGATTGGCTCGTTTTCGTCGGTTCGGGTACTGAACCTTTCGACTAACAGGTTCACCAACTTGGTTGAACTCTCTGGTTTTCCCAACCTTGAATTTCTTGACGTTTCAAACAATGTTCTTGGTGTTCTTCCCGATGGATTCATCAACCTTACCAAGCTTCAGCGTCTGGATATTTCGAGTTGCAAGATTTCTGGCAGTGTAAAGCCTGTTTCCACTCTTCATTCATTGAATTACTTGGATGTATCAAATAACTCCATGAATGATATTTTCCCTTTCGATTTCCCTTCTGCTAATAACTTGAAGTTTCTAAATTTCGCTCAACCCCCTCCATCCTTCCCGTTGGGTTTTTTTTAACCCCTTTTATCCTGATTTCCTCTGTCCATTTGAAGGAAAGAGAGCCCGAAATTGATGGCCAAATAATGGTGGGCGTTGGCAATTATGGGAGTAGTGGTTTAGTGGGTAGGTTGTTTGAGTGGGTGAGGTAATGGTGGGTAGTATATGGGGCCAACAAAAATAAATAAATAAAATTATTAATATAAAAAATAAATATTTTTGTAGATCCGGACAAAAACGAGTGTCTACATATGTACACTTAAATAATTAAATTTTGAATAATTTTTATATAATTATTTTAAATTTGGACCGATCGATAAAAGAACCTTAATTTTGTCAAGCTTATGAAGTTGAGCTTGTTTTTTAAGGCTTGTATTATATATATGTATTTGAAGTATTTTGTTAGTCAAAATAAATATATATGTTTATCTTTTTGATCAAAATAGGTATCTAAAGTATTTTTTTGGTCAAAATAAGTGCTTAAAATATTCAATTTTTTCATCTAAATTCTAAAAAAAGTTTATATGTGACATTAATTAAATAATATTTTAGGTACTCAGATGAAAAAAATCGAATATTTTAGATACCTATTTTGACAAAAAAAATACTTTAGGTATCTATTTTGACCAAAAAGATAAATTTATATATTTATTTTGACCAAAAAATACTTTAGGTACTTATATGAAAAATATGATATACTTTATATACTAATTTGTGATATAAGTTTTTTTTTAACATAGAGGCAGAGTACCATGCGCTCCCTCAGTCGAAGTCTCTTCTATCCGTCTTCATAAAATGATGTGTTTGATAATATTATAAGTTAGTGATTGCTCTTTATTATTCTAGTATTATTTAAGGTGTTTTTATAATAAAATAATGAAAATAATATATTTTGATAAAGTTTAATTACGTTTTTATAATTTATTAATAAAATATTAAAGGATAAATTACGCATTAATACTTAAAGTTTTATTTTTTGTCTACTTTAATATCTAAAATTTTGTTTTTTTTTCAAAATTATGTCTAAAATTTAATTTTTATTTCATTTTAATAATTCGTCTTTAAAAAATTAACCCACACAATTTTTATAATCCATGTCAGCTACACACGTGGAAATGTGGAAAATGAAGTGGAAAATCCTTATTCTCAGCGTTTTGAAATCAAAGAAACCCATTAGGAAAACACGAATGCTAACGGTAAAAACCACCGCATACGGCTCACCATTGGGTTTTCCACAGTGTGATTGTCTTCTCCCTTTCTCTCTCTACTCACATTGTCTGTATCCCACTCTCTCATTTCTTATCCCCAAACCCAAATTTCGAAAGCCAAAAACCGCCGCATATGGCTCACCATTGGGTTTTCTTGACCGTCGGAGCTGGTGGTTGCTTATTGGTAGCTGAAGGGTTCACTTTTTTTAAATCTAAAAATGGGGTGTGCCCAGTCTAGAATCGAGAATGAAGAATCAGTGGTTCGTTACAAGGACCGGAAGTACTTGTTGAAAGATGCGGTTGTGGCTCGCAACGCCTTCGCCGCCGGTCACTCTGGTTACGCCATTTCATTGAAGAACACCGGCGCTGCGTTGAGTGACTACGGTCATGGAGAAGCCGAAGAGCCTTTCGAACACCAGCATGAGATTCCTCCTCAACCGCCGCCTATGATGGACAACCTTCCTCCGCCTCCTCCGCTTTGTAATTTCTCCCCTAGCCCCGTCCCGTCCATCAAACGCGTCGTTAGCATTCCTCATGTACTGAAGTAGTTTTATTAAGGCACAAACCTCCAAGAGAAAATTGGGAATTAGTGGCCAACAAAGGTTAATGTGCAGCGGCTACTACTGCCGGGCAACTTCCTCATGTATCCCATGCTTCCCATCATACTCGATATTTTTAAAGATTTTATATTCAACCACGATATTAATAGAGGTATATGAACATTTATTGTTAAAAACGATATTATAATCATTTAAAGTCAGTGACGGATACATATATATATATATATATATATATATATATATATATGTTAGGATATATATATATATATGTTAGGGTCAATACCCATATGTTAATAATATAAAATTTTTAAATAAGACAGATATAAATAAAATTTCAGAGTGGACATTATCCGTAAAATAAATCACTAATCGAATAAAACTTATATTTCATGGTGACACAAAATTTCAGAGTATACACCATCAATAAAATAACTAATAGAATAAAATTCAAATTTTAAGATATACACGGTTCACTCTCTGATCACTGTTCAAAGTACAGTAAAAGAAAGTGTGCATTGCCTTGGCAGCCTTTTTGAGTTTTTCTCTTCGTAGAAACTTCCAAAAGAAAATCTTTAATAAGTTTTCAAACATCGATATTGAATATTTACATAAAATATTTTATTATATTTTTTATTAGAAATAAGAATTCATATTTAAAAAATAAATAAAGGACACGTATTAGAGCTACTTTCTCCGAGACTTGTTAAATTAGACTTGGTCGTTATTTTTCTTAAATCAATAGATTTTGAGTTTAATGATCTTTATTCTTGGTTATAAGAAATACGATGAAGATGAGACTTTAATATCAATTGTTAGTTGGATCGATCAACTAACAATGGTTAAGCTAAAATCGTTGTCATTTTTATGGTTAAATTAGAATCACTTTCTTATACAACGTTAGGTTTACGTAAATAAGGGATACATCTCTAAGGTGTTATTTACGAAGATGACGTTCAAAAATAATAAATACAAGAGATATTCAACGAAGTTTTTACACATTGTGTACAAGAAAAAATGGAATGATAAAATCTTTTTCTCTTGATCTTTAAGCTCGTACATGTGTAATAATCTTCTTCAAGTGTTATTGAGTAGATTTTATAGTGTGAAATTAGTTTTAGTCGTTGGTGATGCAATATAGTTGTTACATACAAAAAAAAAATTACACCACTAGAGATCAATTATTTTTTGAAAGGGGACGATTTTTTGGAATAATTAGTTATCGTTATTTCAGAGGGATTGATACTTCGATGAAAGGGGTTACTTTTTTTTTTGTCTTTCATAGAAAAATTATCAATATTTTTGTTCATTAGACTGATGCAGGAGTTGTTGTGATAAAAGAGATCGATCCTTTATTAGACGGTTTAATTTTATAATTTATCTTAAATTCGAGTCTAGAAAGAATTTTATTATACTCCATTACTTATCAAACTCTTATAAATAGGGTTGGGCCAGGTCAAGTTTCTGGCCAACCAGGTCCGATTCAAAAATTTTATACCCTCTACCTGAAACTTGATCCTACCATAATTTAGGGTCATTTCATCTAATCTAAAATTCGACCCGACTTTTGAGATAAAATCCAACTCTAATCCATTCAAATCTAAAATAATATAAAATCATTGATTTTATTCATAAAATAGGGACTTAAATGAAAAAAATAATATAAATAGAGTGATTCTTAGATTTATCCCTAAATATATAAGATATAATTGTATTATTTTTTGGGTCGAGTTGTATACTTTTTATTCTAAATCTGAATCAGACTCAACTTAAGCTTATCCTCTAAAAAAACTCCAATAAAATCGAATTGAATTGAAATCTGTTGGATTCGAATCACGTGACCAATTCTACTTATAAGGGGGTGTTTGGATAATGGGAATGGAATCCACATTCTCCTGTTTGGTTAGCTCGGGAATCTCATTCCCGGTAATGTAAGATTATCAATAGTGGAATTTTTGGGGTATATTACCGGGAATGTCATTACCTCAATTTCCTTATGTATTGTTGAATTATCAGCGTTTTAGACTAAAATGCCCTTACATTTTTTTTAAATATCCCTTTTCTATCATTGAATAATAAAATTTTTACGAATGTTAAATTACAAATTTATCCTTAAACTATTTTAGATTTACAAAAAAAAATCTATAATTAAAATTTTATATGAAGTTCAGGGGTTAAAATAAAATTTTATCCTTTTATTAAACCTTTTTATATTTTCAATTTTGTAAAAAAATTATATAAATTTTATAAACTTAAATTTTTTAAAGAAAATATATAAATATTTTGTAACTTGTTAAAAAAACAAATATATAATAAGGACAATTTGGTCAAATATACCTTCCAATAAACTTTTATTCTTTTAACCAAACACGGTAATCTTACATTCCTACTAAGCTAACCAAACATAAAATATAACATTTCCAGTAATCTTATTCTCTGATAATATTATATTTCCACTGATAATATTCATTCTATGAACTAAACGCATCATAAATGAAAAGACCTTAAAAGAACACCAAATTAAAGGAGGGCACCCCCTTGTACCGCCCCTACGATTGTAGAGGTTCGATTAAGGGAATGTGCGGTGCGGCTGCGTTGACAGCGATGTTGGGTGATGGTGAGTTCAGTTGATAATGGCGTTTGGTGGAAACGTGGCGCTGTGGAATACAAGGTGGAAAAATGAGGTCACATTATAATTGGTCATTGCTAAGATTTAAATTCTGATGTTATCACTCAATTCAAAAATCGATTTTTTCATTCGAATTCAATTAATTCGTAATTTTATAAATTTGATTCAATTATAAAAAAATATCGAATTTAAGTTAAATTATAAAATAAAACTCGAATAATTCAAATAATAATTAGGATAACTCGAAATTCTTAGTAATTGATTGATTGATTTTTAAATTTGAGTTGAGTGACTCAATTCTATATGATGTATATATATGACATATGAAAAAAATATATGAATTATACATGATCATAGAAAACCGTTTAAATTAGAATCAACTAGTACAAAAATATTATAAATATTTACGATTAAATTTAAACATATACTCAAATAACTCAACTCGAATCAAATTTATAAACTTGACACGATAAAAAATTCAAATAAAATTTGAGTTATAAAATAAGATTCGTCAACTCGAATAACTCAAATTTTTTTACTCTACTCGATCGAACGTTCACCTCTAACTGTATTTGCAGGGTGTACAAACGTTGTCAAATGCTAATAAAGATTCTAAAAATATATTATCTTATAGTTATCGTGTACTATTAAAGATGGATGTAATAAATGAAACAAGTTAAATTTAAAAGGATTATTCGTATAATAAATTTTTACAGTATTGATCCTGATTAGTTATCATTTGGTTCTGATATGATTTTAGTAAAGTCGAATATAAATTTTTATTTCAATGAGTATGAATTTAAGAATTTATATTAAAAAGTTAAAATATACGAAAATAGATCATCGATAAAAATATAAATAATTCTTTAAAATATACGAAGATTTAAAAGTTTTAGGAAAACAACTCCACTCTTCGATTTATCCATGGCTCTTGCCTATTAAATAAAATGGTAAATTATACATTTAGTATCAAAATTATAAATTTTGAGTTGTTTTAGTATCTAAACTTTCATTTTTTTTCAAAACTAATACATTACATTTAGTTTTCATTTTAGTACCACCGTTAAAAACTTAACGAGTATAGTACCTAAACTATCAATTTTGGTTCGGTTTATTATCTAATTTTTTCAAAACCATACCTCAAGTTTAGTTTTTGTTTAAAAAATTGAAAGTTTAAGTACTAAAATGGATCAAAATTGATAGTTTAGATACTAAGTATTAATTTGCCCTAATTAAAATAAAATAAAAGAAGTATGTTTCAACCTGTTTCTGTCAGTGGAACCCACACCAGATTTATGAAGGGGAGCGCCTCATGTGATTCCAACTTCTCTCTTTTTTTAAATATATATATATATATAATAAATACAAAATATCATCCGATGAGAACGGTTCATATCGCGTCACAGTGAGTTGACGTGCGACTGTTTTTTTATTAAAACGAGAAAATTCGATTTGATTGCGAGTCATAAAAGGGACAACACGCAATATCTCTCTTCTCATCGCGATATGTATTCGATACGATATTTTGCTCTATTTTCACTTTCCCTTATCCCAAATCACATAGTATGTCAAAGATTCTGTTATTTCTTTGAAAAATAAGGCTTAAGTCACATTTGTGGTTGTATTCGATTTAATTTATCATTTTTTATCTTTATCGTATTTTTGTATTAATTTGGTTCTTAAAATTTATCTAATTGCGTAATTCTATGGTTATACCTTAACTTAAAATCTTAAATTATAAATCATAAGATAATATTTAGGTTTTAAAATTTGGGGTTTAGAGGTAATAGAGTTATGGTTTAAGGTTTATAATTAGGGTTTTAAGTTAGAGTTAGGGTATAAAATGATGTAATTGAGTAAATTCGATGACTAAATTGATGTGAAAATACAATAGGGGTGAAAGTGATAAACTGGGTCTAACTACAGGGGTAAAAGTTACCATTTTACCTAAAATTAATATCAAATGAACCAACGAAGTTGGTTCAAACAGTAAGCAACTTGATATCGCTTAAGCAGTGTCTTAGGTTCGAGTCCTTGTATATGCAGAAAATCTCCGTTGGGAGACTCACCCACCAAAGCCAAGTGTTCGATCTGAATCAATCTAGATTAATTAGGGCAAAACCTTAGAACTAGAGGCAACAAAAAAAATATTATTAACTGAGTCCTCAACTTTGTTTTCTTTTTTCCTTAATTAGTTTTTTTTTGGTAAACTACTCTATTGGTCATCAAATAGTTATCTTTCAATCAAAAAAATAATTTATGCCAATAAATTCGTAAATCATTCGATTTTTTGTCTAATTAGATTAAGAGCAATAAACCATGATTTCATATTGAAACGAACAATACACACAGGGACGATGATTTAACTTGAACATAACGGGTTTTGACTCGACTCGATAGGGTCGGATTTTTTTTAAATGTTTGGGTTGGTTGAATTTTTAAGGGGTGAAGTCAGGTCGGGTAGAGGGTGAAAAAACTCCAACCCAACTCGACCCAAAGATAATAATGTAGTTTTCTTAAAAATACATATTTTTAATTAAATCCTTATTTTTTTATAGGATAGGGTCGGGTCAGATTGAATTTAGAATCTAAAAATTCAGATCGATTTGGAGTCAGTGGATGATATATATTTTTGGGTCGATCGAATTCGAATGGAATATACATATTTTCGGGTCGTGTCGGGTTGACCAAAAATTCGATCCTAACCCGACCCGTTGTCATCCCTAAATATACGTCTATTTGATAGACTTTCACAATATAATTGATTCACCTAAAATAGAAGACAAACACACTAATAAAACTAGCTTCATCATTATTTGTCACCCAGTTTGTATCAGAGCATTTCTCTAAAACTGCAATATGTCACATAAATTTTACTTTTCAATCAATTTTACCATTAAGATACTAAAACTATAGGTATATCAATTTTGTCTATTCACTGCATAAATAATATTATATTGAGTATAATTCATCAAAATATTAGACATCCAATAATCTTAGCATATTCAATTTGGGATACACAGTTTTTTCCCATTATTTTGATCATAAGTATTATTCGTAATATATATATTGTAACCGTTGATGCTGAATGAGAGGAATGATGATTGTGTACGTTGATGATGATTCGTCTCTTTTGATAAAAATATATATTTTAGAAATCTTTATCCAAGTAGTTTCAAAATATATATTTAATAAAATTCATTTTTTTAAATATTTAAAATGATAATGGCCAAAGTTTAAAAAATTCGTATTTTAAAAATTAAATAAGAGACTCTTTTTAGTGGGAAGGAGGTAGTATGAAATTTTCATGAATACTATTGATATATATCTATTTTGAGCATAACAACAACAATTTCATGGGTAAACTACGTATTTAATATCTAAACTATCAGTTTTTATCCGTTTTACTACCTAAAATTTTCAATTTTTTAAAATCATATATAATATTTAGTTTTTGTTTCATTTTAATATCACATCGTTAAAAGCTTAACACATTTAGTATATAAATTATCATTTTTGATTCGTTTTAGTACCTAAGCTTTAAAAAAAATCAAAATTTAACATTGAAGAACAGAGGTACCAAAATGAATCAAAAATTAAACTTTAGGTGTGGTTTTGAAAAAAATGGAAAGTTTAAGTACTAAAAAGCTTAAAACTGATAGTTTATGTATTAAAAGTGTAATTTACCCTAGTTTTAGTCAAAAAGTTTATTGTTGAAATTCTTGTCTGGTAAACTTCGTTTACTTATGAAACTTCTGTATATTGAATTATTGATCGCTTCAAATTAAAATTATAAATTATAAGATTATTTTATACAAATGGCAAGAATACCTAAAAATAAAAAGTCCACGACCCCAACCTAATCTACAATCACTGCGCTTATCAGATACCCTATCATTTTATAAGCGAAACTACTTATCAATCGAGTTCCAACTTTTAATTATTTCAATATCTCATATCTCGTCTCGTTCTGATCACGATATGTCTGCATATTTCTTTTTTGTTTGTTTCCTTGTTCTTTCCATTTTCCTTTTGATTTTTCTTTTTTCACCTTTCAAATCCCTAACCCTCTCCTCCTTTCTATAAATACTTCAGCCAGAAGCAACTCCAAAGAAGAAAGAGAGAGAAGCATTCAAAAAAAAAAAAAAAAATCTAAAGAGAAAGAAGTGAGAAGACCGCTCTTTTCCATTCGCTTTCTCCGAAGAAATTATCCCGATCTGTGAAATTAAATCTGGTAATTTTTTCTATCATTTCTATAATTTTTTGAAGTTTATTGGATGATTTGTTTAAGTTGGTGGATTTCTTGAGCTGAGACCCTAATTTCTTACGGGTTTTTGGTTATCTTTTTGAAGTATAATTGATCTACGAGGAGCTCAGATCTCTTTTCTTTTTCTTTTCTTTTCTTTTTGTTGTTTTTTTACAGAATTACGATCATGTCCTCACTTAGCAGAGAACTCGTGTTCCTTATACTTCAATTCCTTGATGAAGAGAAATTTAAAGACACTGTTCACAGGTATGCTTTGATGTTTGCAGTTTTATTTTTCTATTTTAAAAAAATATATATATAAATGCGTTGAAATTATGTTTCTGTGTTTTTTGTACTTGTTGGTTAATGAATTTTAATTTAATTAGATTGGAGCAAGAGTCAGGATTTTTCTTCAATTTGAGATATTTTGAGGACATGGTGACGAATGGGGAGTGGGATGAGGTAGAGAAGTATCTCTCGGGGTTTACAAAGGTGGATGATAACAGATATTCCATGAAGATATTTTTCGAGATTCGGAAACAGAAATACCTTGAAGCTCTTGACAAGTAAGCATTTTTTTCCTCGTTAGCTTATAGTGTCGTCTGTACTTATTGTTTAGTTTGTTTGTTGGCATTTTTGCAAGTCTGCGAGTGAATTTACTTACATAAAACGGGAAGTGTCCTAAGTTCATTTGTATTTTCACTGGAACAAATGCAGGCGAGATCGTGGTAAAGCCGTGGAGATTTTAGTTAAAGACTTGAAAGTGTTTTCAGCATTTAATGAGGAGCTTTTTAAGGAAATTACACATCTGATGACATTGGACAACTTTAGGTATGGATGAGATATTGATACTCGGTTTATTTTTTGTCCACTGTGGCAGCACTTTGGCATCTTTGTGTCTCTACTTCATAAGTTCCTGCAATTTTATGGTTTATGTTTATATGCAGAGAAAATGATCAGTTATCTAAATATGGGGATACCAAATCTGCTAGAGGCATAATGCTTGCAGAATTAAAGAAGTTAATAGAGGCTAACCCTCTTTTCCGTGATAAGCTTCAGTTTCCTTCCTTGAAGAATTCAAGACTGCGGACACTAATAAATCAAAGGTCATATTCTTCTTTTTTTATTCTAAACTTAATTAATTCCTTCCGCTTTGAGCTTCTTAATGGTTTTTGTTATTATAATGCAGTTTGAATTGGCAGCATCAGCTTTGTAAGAATCCAAGGTCCAATCCGGACATAAAAACACTGTTTGTAGACCACAGTTGCGGACAACCAAATGGTGCACGAGCTCCATCCCCTGTTACTAATCCTTTAATGAGTGGCATCCCGAAGGCGGGGGGTTTTCCTCCACTGGGTGCTCATGGTGTAAGTTGGTAGAAGTCCTAAGTAATCAAGTTGTTTCTGGATTGTTCATTTCTTTTGACATCTTACACATATATACACAGCCTTTTCAGCCCACACCTGCTGCTCTTCCTATCTCTCTTGCTGGATGGATGGCTAACCCAGCTCCTATGCCTTACCCTGCAGCTTCTGCCGGACCAATTGGACTAACTGTGCCAAATAATGCAGGTAGTTATTTAAAGAACTTGTCCATTGTGTTCAAACTTCAAATTGCTTCTTCTTTACTAAGTTCTACACTTGTCATGCTGGTGTGGACGTGCATGTTGTAAAACTTCATTTGCGTGTTAGAATTACTTTTGTTGCCTCTGTCAAGATGCATAATGTATAAATTTGTTAGGAAAAGTCATATTTGTTGCTAATATGATATTATGATGTAAGATCATGATACATCGAGAAGTCACCAGAACATAAAAATTTTAGGATATCATACAGTTTTTTCTAGTGAAATGCATATCTTGATGGATTTTTATTTGACCTTCTATATTTGTTTCTCATGCTAGCTGCAATCTTAAAACGCCCTAGAACTCCTCCAACCAATAACCCTGCCCTGGACTACCAGTCAGCAGATTCTGAACATGTTTTGAAGAGACCAAGGCCCTTCGGAATGCCAGATGAGGTATGTCAAGCTAATCATACCATATGCGATGGTTTATAATATAGATTTACCTCCTGAATAGCAAGTGTGACATATATGTGGAAACTCACGAGAATAGTGAGTATTTTTATGTATCTCAAATGATGAATTACAGAGTCTATTTAAAGACTTAGGATACAAGAGTTTCACTGCAACTAGGAGTTATTTAAAACACAAACCTTATCTTCTGTTATTAAAAGATAAGATCCTATCTCTATCACTAATTACAAATAAACTCTAATATTTACAATTGTAACAACTTACACTCCCCCTCAAGCTCGAGTATATACATTGTATAAATCCAGCTTGGACAGAAACTTCTCAAAAACTTGTTTGGATAGAGCTTTGGTGAGAACATCTGCTAGTTGTTCCTCTGTAGGGACATAAGTTAAGTTTACTATCCCACCATTCACTTTTTCTGCAATAAAGTATGTCGATTTCCACATGCTTAGTACGATCATGATGGACGGGGTTTTTTGCAATTTGAATAGCTGATTGATTATCACTAAAGTTTTCTAAGTTTCTTTCATACTTTACGTCCAACTCCTTTAGTAGTCGTAGCAACCACATGCCTTCACAGATTCCCAATGCTAAGGCTCTATACTCTGCCTCGGCGCTGCTTCTAGAAACTACATTCTATTTCTATCAGTAATTACAAATAAACTCTAATATTTACAATTGTAACAATGTACAATATACAAATCTATTATTTTTGTGGAAGTATGACCATGAGATGTATGTGATGCATTTGTAACGAGGTTTAGAGTATATTAATTAATTCATGTGAAGAATGTGATTTAAACAAAAATTTTAGTCCTGATGAAATTTATTTGCATGTTATGGCTTTTCTGGTTATAATAATTAGCAATTGAAATTTTGGTGCTCCTCTAGTTCTCTGAAGATGGGTAATCAAATAAAGAATTTTTCTCCTAATTTTAAACCTCATCATGTTTCCCTTATTGTTGAAAGCAAGAAAATGGTACTTTACAGTTTAGGTAGTTTTGATAGTATTTTTTGGGTCTTAGTTGTCTTGTTTTCACCTTAGTTTTTTTCTCTTCCTTTTCTTCCTGCCTGCTAGTCTTTTGGCTGTAACCAGGAGGTCTGCTTCATCTTGTAGCATAGCAACATCCTTCTAGTTTTTGTTGAAACTGTATATTATAAATTAATGGTACCTAATCAGCTATGCTTCACCACCAGGTCAATAATTTGCCTATAAATATTTTGCCGGTTCCATATGCCGACCAGAGCCATGGTCAAAGTTCTTATTCTCCTGATGACTTGCCTAAGACTGTTGTTATGACTCTAAGTCATGGGTCTACAGTCAAGAGTATGGATTTCCATCCGGTGCAACAAATTCTACTTCTTGGTGAGAAAGGAACAAAAATTTGCATGCGTGCTCAGAATCATTTTCTGTAAATTATGTTATCATAAGCTGGTTTTTTCTTCCCTTTATTGTTCTGTTCTAATTTTGTGTGTTTTCTTCTCCCATATTTGGTTTTATAATATCAGTGGGAACAAACATTGGTGATATCATGGTGTGGGAAGTAGGTAGTGGTGAAAAGATCGCCCATAAAACTTTTAAGGTCTGGGACCTTTCAGCATTTTCGATGCCACTGCAGGTTTGGAATTTTTTTGCCGCTAACAAGATTTATTGAACTTGAAGTAGTCACAAATGTTAACCTTCTGATTCTCAATCAGGCATCTCTGGCAAATGATTATACTGTAGCAGTCAACCGTGTTGCTTGGAGCCCTGATGGAGCACTTTTTGGTAATGCCTGGGGCTGTAGCAATTGAATTTCTGATTGTCTGCCACTTTGAAAAGGAAGTAAATTCATCTACCTAGTTTTGAAATTTTCTACCTATTTTCAGGTGTTGCTTATGCCAAGCATATTGTGCACATATACTCCTACCATGGTGGTGATGATCTACGTAATCATCTTGAGGTTTGTGTGACTAGTCGATGCAGTTATGTCCAGCAAGGATTTTTATGCTGATATCTTCCTTTCTCCTAATACATTCATTGAATTCTTTTCTATTTTAGATTGAGGCTCATGTTGGAAGTGTCAATGATATTGCATTCTCTTATCCAAACAAACAGTTGAGCATTGTCACTTGTGGCGAGGACAGGGTTATTAAGGTTGCTGTTCATCTCATTTCTTTTATCTTATTGCATCTGTTTGAATTAATTACTAACAGCTTAATCTTTGTAGGTTTGGGATGCTACTACTGGCGCTAAGCAGTATACTTTTGAGGGTCATGAAGCACCTGTCTATTCTATATGTCCTCATCACAAGGAAAATATTCAGGTAACAGACAACAACATGGAGATTGGCACTCATTTGTCCCTTTGTTTTAATTTCCCTTCCATTTCAACAGAGTAAAAATGGGGGTATATTAATTATTTTCCTCTTAGTTAGAAAATGAGCCAATATCACACTCAGAAAACTAAGGTCTAAAGTTTTTACCAGTCTTTTCATAGATCTTAACAGATTAAATGTATAACATTGAATCATTATACAGTTGATATTAAACAACAATCATTGGATGCTTGAGTTATATTCAATCCGAGTCTGTTTTTAGCCTTGGTGATTATTATTATTTTTGGTTGTTTCATTTAGTGTTCTGGAGTATTTTGTGTGCAAATTTGATTTTGGCTCCTAGCATGGTATCTGCTGTGTAAATTAAGCTAGTTTTACCCCCCAATGTCCATCTCCTGCTTAAATATTTTTAAATAATGTACCCGAGTTAAAAGATATTTGAAAGTATATATATTCTATGGAAACCAGAATTTGTGAAACGATTTCAGATTTTGGGATATTTTGTCATAGAACAATCAGATTTAGGATTTAGTGCGTTTTTCTTTCAACCATAGAGTCCACAACTCCTTTCTAAAGACTCTGCATAAGAATCTCTCTATTTCTCTTCTGGTGATACTTGTATTTTTGAATTGGACATTCTAATCATTAGCAGTTGATATCCTATAAGTTTCTTATTACTGTAATGCTTAAAGATTTCCATCTTCTTCTGTCTTATTCTCCCTTCTCAGTTCATTTTCTCAACAGCAACTGATGGGAAAATAAAGGCATGGTTGTATGATAATATGGGTTCAAGAGTTGACTATAATGCACCAGGCCAGTCCTCGACAGCAATGGCATACAGTGCTGACGGAACAAGGTTCTTATGTTATATGTCCACTCTCTGACTTGGTCTTTCTTATTTTGAGGTTGTTCTTATCATCTTTCTATTCATTATGGTAGTACTTACCTTTTCAATTTATCGGCTACTATAGGCTGTTCTCATGCGGGACAAATAAAGAAGGGGAATCATTCTTGGTGGAATGGAATGAAAGTGAAGGAACTGTCAAGCGTTCGTATTTTGGTCTTGGGAAGCGATCTGTGGGAGTTGTTCAATTTGATACCACAAAGAATCGGTTCTTGGCTGCTGGTGATGAGTTCACTGTCAAATTCTGGGACATGGATAATCTTAATTTATTAACAAGTACTCCAGCAAATGGTGGATTGCCGGTATGTAAGCATTTGCATTATTCCTTGTACGGTTGTCTGGTACTAACTTCAACCTCCTAACTGTACTTGTATAACAAAATGCAGCCTTCCCCTTGCATTAGATTTAACAAGGAAGGAACATTGCTAACCGTTTCAACTGATGATAATGGAGTTAAAGTTCTAGCTAATTCAGATGGCATTAGGTTGCTACGGACGGTGGAGAGTCGTTCATTTGATGCTTCTAGAGTTGCCCCTGCTGCTATAGTAAAGGTAAAAGCTCTTAATATATGAGAGAGATACTATAACTATTCATTAATGTACAAATATTATGTGAAGATATTTTTGTAAGTGGCTGATTTATGTACCAGGCTCCAAATATTGGTACATTTGGCTCCAACAACGCAACTATTGGAACAACCATGGGTGATCGTGCAGCATCAGTACCTGCTATGGTTGGAATGGTGAGTTACTATCATAGTCATAACCTAAATGTTTTTTCATAAAGTGACATGGATGCACCTATCTTTTGAAAGTGAATGTTTACGAAGTCTAATTTATGCATGATAAAATTTATGATCTGATCTTTTTGCTTTTGGGTCATTTCAGATCAACGATGGTAGAAGCGTGGCCGATATAAAGCCAAGAATCACAGATGAGTCTGTGGAGAAATCTAGGATCTGGAAACTTACAGAAATCAATGAATCATCACAATGCCGCTCCTTGAGGCTTCCTGATAGTTTGACAGCTACGAGGGTAAACCTATGTCTCTAATTGTGTACTTCTATAGAATTTTGAAATAATTCTGATGGAATTCCACCTTTTGTGGCCTATCTAAAATCATCTGCTTAGGAATAATTCACTAAGATTTTATCCTCTACTCACTCTATGGCAAATCTACCTGTAGAAAAGTTTGCAGTTCACATTATGTATGGTTGTGATTTTATTCTGAGTAGATTATGATAGTATATATTTATTTTGTAAAGACAAGGAGAATCATTTAATTTTTTATGGTGTCAGGTTTCTAGACTAATTTATACAAATTCTGGAGTTGCCATATTGGCTTTAACATCTAATGCTGTACACAAGCTTTGGAAATGGCAGAAGAATGATCGCAACTTACCTGTGAAGGTATTAAAATTTCTTTAACAACTCTTTACTATTTTGCATACTTCGTATTATAATATATTTGTATTGTTTCCCCCCTTAATATTATTAGAAACTTGGTATTAACTAAGATTTTACCTGTTGTAGGCCACAGCCAGTGTTGCACCACAATTATGGCAACCGACGAGTGGAATATTAATGACTAATGATATAAGTGATACCAATCCTGAAGATGCTGTTCCATGCTTTGCACTTTCAAAGAATGATTCCTATGTTATGTCAGCTTCCGGGGGTAAAATTTCACTATTCAATATGATGACATTTAAGGTATCTCCTTTCTCTGCTCATTTCATTCTGGACATGACTATTTTTAGGGAAGCTATGGTGTTTTAAGTGTATAACGCTTGTAGGCTATACTTTTATAGTGTAATCGTGAAGTTTAAAAGAATTTTTGTTTAAATAATGAGGGTATTTCATTTGGATTGTTGGATTGAAATTTTGACTGACGATGACGTTATTCTTTCTTTTGAAAAGGGAGGGGGGGTCTAGTTTGGTTAAATACAAATCTTGCTTTCTTCACATTTATTTTGTATCTTTGTTCTTTCTTAATGTGCAGACGATGACAACATTCATGCCCCCACCGCCCGCAGCTACCTTCCTTGCATTTCATCCTCAGGACAATAACATCATTGCCATTGGCATGGATGATTCATCAATCCAAATTTACAATGTTCGGGTGGATGAGGTCCTCAATTGACTTAGAACTTCGATATTCTGTTTAGAAATAAGGCGATTTTTTTTGGTTTAACTGCGTGCTCTATTTTCTCAGGTGAAAACAAAGTTGAAAGGCCATCAGAAAAGAATAACAGGCCTTGCATTCTCTAATACCCTAAACGTGCTTGTTTCTTCAGGAGCTGACAGTCAGGTTGGAAATATCAGTGTTTCTCCGATGTATACTTGTTTTATCCTAGAACAGTTTAACAACCCACTGTGAGAAAACTAAAATAACTGATACACTTGACATTGAAACTTGCATATGTTTAAAGCCAACTCTCGAAATACGTGATATGTTAAAAAGCTCATGCTTGTAACAATTGGCTTATTTCAAGCTAATCTTGTCAAGGATACATGGAATAAGCTTCTTGCTGAAAACATATTAATCTATTACGCCTATATGAGGTCTTTTTTGCATGTTTTATTGTTTAGCTATCCTTACAAAAAATCTATGGCATTTCATAGGATTTACCTTGTATATTCATGTCTTGTAAAATGACTTTTAGTATTTGTTTGGATCATTATCATCTGATTATGTCAAATCCTTTTTTTCGCTGCAGCTGTGTGTCTGGAGCACAGATGGATGGGAGAAACAAACCAGTAAGTTCTTGCAAATCCCGAGTGGGCGAGCACCGTCTCCTCATGCAGATACCGGGTTCAATTTCACCTGGATCAGACGCATTTGCTGGCAGTACATGAATCACAAATCGCTATTTTGAAGCACAGAAACTAGAATGTCTAAAACAGGTATGTGAGCTTATTTTTCTGCATCGTATACTATATATATTGCTTAAATCTATGTTTAATCAAGTGCACTTTAGGAGGTAATTGCTTTGCAGTTTCATGCATGCAGTAAGAAGTGTCCCTGCAATGCCAAATGAGTGTATAGAGTATGCTTTGTTTCCGGTACAGTTTGCTAGTGATTTATTTTGAGGTTACTTATGTTACTTCGGAATTATTTTCTCAAACAGTGGGTCCCCCGAGAAGCAAGTAGTCCCATCACACACGCGACGTACTCCTGTGACAGCCAATCAATATACGTGAGCTTCGAAGGCGGAGGTGTTGATGTTCTTACTGCTTCAACACTGAGATTGAGATGCCGAATAAGTCCGGCTGCATACTTACCTCCCAATGCAAGGTGCGTTCTCCTTTCCTATTTATCAAATCAGTTATACCCCAATGCGTGATGTCATCATTTTACGTTTCGTAACGAATGCACCTTGGAACAGCTTGAAAGCTTATCCACTCGTCATTGCGGCACATCCATCGGATCCAAATCAATTTGCGTTGGGACTAACAGATGGCGGAGTCCATGTCATTGAACCATTGGAGTCTGAAGGAAAATGGGGCACTTCTCCTCCAGTTGAAAATGGTGCCGGACCAAGTTGCACATCTGGTCCAACTGGTTCAGAGCCACACCAACGGTAACCCCTCCACGAGCAAGCAGGCATCTCTTCCGTGCTATCCCTGCCAGCGCCAAATGGTTCCATGTCGACATGACCTTCGAGGGAAGGCCGCACAAGGCAAAATAATAGGTTTACATTAGAAAAGGCATGATATGGATTTTGCGGCGGAGGCATAGTGTTGGTTGATTCGATTATTTATCGAGGATTGGTCGTAAATGTAGGAGTCGATCACCTGCAATACGTAGCCTTCGAAAAAGGGAATTAGGGACAATATGTGTTGGTTTTAAATAGTTAGGAGTGCTGTGTCTGTATGTTTATTGTTTAGCTTTTCAGAAACTGTTAAATTGTTTAATATCTCACCAATTTGTTTAGCTTGTTCATCTTCATGCAAATGTTACAAGACATTGGCCATTCATACTGTTCCTTAATCTTCAGGAATCTATTCAACTATACAAAAACCATGATTGTGCATTTACCTAATTCCGTCTTCGACTCGATTTCTTGTGCCTCCTGCTGCTAGCAGATGACGATTGCGTAGACGGAACAGGCAAGACCGTTCCACCCCGGATACTATCTGAATCCGCCGTATCAAGTGTCTTCTGAGCTTCGATATAGACCTTGAGATCGCGTATCTGTCGCAATAAACAACGATCAAAGTCGGAAAATCTCGAGCAATTGCATAGAAAACTATAAACTCGGGTCATTAAGATACCTGCTCTTCCAGATCAATTATCTTCTCATCCATCAACCTTGACTCGGAGGCTTCCCTAAAAGGCAAAACAAAGACACCGTGTGAGGTCTGGAACCCGAAAAAGAAAACGAGAGAAAAAGCCAAATGCTAATACAAAGAACGGAGTTGCATTTGACTGGTAATGGGTTTCCCTTTTTTGGGGCAAGAAAAGTAGATTATAATTATGTTAATGGACCCAGGGTGGAAAATAGAGTACCTCTTTTCGATTTCCTTGACCTTATCGCGCCAAACTTGTTGGTCTTTTATGAGCTTACGATTGACCTACGACGGACAATGATGTTATATAAAGAGCCAACAATGCAAATGCCTTTTCGCAAAGTAAAGCGCATGCAGAAACTGTGTAACGGAAAATGTCGAAGCAGACCTCGGCAAGAGCATTTTTTTCCTCTGTGCACTTATCCAGATTACTCTGGATGTCCTGCATTTCCGATGTCACAGCCTTCTCCACGGCTTCGGCAATCGTACTCTCTCTTTTGCTTTTGGCTTCCGCGAGCATAGATTCATAATTCTGTAGGATGGAGAGTAGCGCAGGATATAACAAATAGTTCTTTATACCGTAAAAATCGCAATAGCACCAGTAGGACAAGAACACACTAGAACAGAAAGAAATCCTTAAATTAAAACAAAATCAGTGTTCCTCTTACTTGTCTTTGTTTCTCTAACTCGGTAGCCAGAAGTCGGCTGTACTCATCGAAAACCTGTTTCATTGGCACATATGTCAAAGTCGGATTATTACTTAAAAAGCTTTTCAAATAAATTTGAATAATCGGTGTCAAAGCCGTATATGTGGTCAGTTGTAGCTAATGAAATTGTTCTATTCGTTCAAGGAAACCTATTAAACTTACAAGATTGGTACAATCAAGATTTCCTATCGGCTAGTTTAAGATATCCATAATTTATCATTGAATGATAAGTAACCTGCCAGAAGTAATTTAAGGAATATACCGCTTCAACTTTGCTGCTATAGATGACCTCGTTAATTCTGGAATCATCACCGCAGCCACAGGAACGACAAGTTCCTTCGATTGATGTGCAACGAGAGTCCATCTCGACCGGTTTGCCATCAACTCTTGAATGATTTAATCGATGAACATAACCATCACCCACATAGTCCCATATCTGCTGTGATATCGACTCAAGGGAATAGCGATGCTGTGTGTCTTTCCAATGTCTAACGGCATGGCCTTCTTTATATCTGCAGTGCCCATAAATAGTTACTTGAAACATAAAGACCATGAATTCTATTAAAAAATTCAAAACATACTAAAGTAATAACCAAGCCCGGATAATGTTACCGTGTTTAAACACGATAAGAAAGGGACAGCTTCTAATGCATTACCTTCCACACCCCATGAAACCACATATCAAGCAGATCCAAAGATTCTCTCCAGATCCACAAACAGAACAGACCGGATTCTCGTCCTGCTGCTGGCAAAACCGGCAGACCTATCAACATAATGATGCTAATTAGAACATTATTCCATATGGGAAAAAAGCGAACACAAATTTTAACGAAGACAAGTCCTAAACAAAATAGATGCAGATGCAATAATATTAACTGATACCAAAACATAAAGTCAGCTTCTCTGGGATAACGATAGAAAGATAACAGGCAAGAATACAATATAAAAAGCATAAGTTTCATGGAAATAAGAACTAGCTTACTGTACAGGACATGTAAGTCCATTTTGACGTGCAAGAACATTGAAACGAATGGTCACAAAATGTATTAAGTATCCCACTAGTATCTGGGTCCAATCTCTCTGTCATCAAACACCGAAAAGGGAAGTTAAATTAATAGCCTAAACAAATAAAACATCATGAACACACTAGATCGAAAAGGATGATTTCTGCTTTATCACTAACCGAGACAAATGGGGCACGTAGGCAACGCAGCAAATCCTTCAGGAGGCGTGCTTGCAATCTCGGACAATTCCGTGTATTCGACAGAATGCATAAAAAGGATGTGGCATAACTCAGCCTAAAATGAATTCAAGTCGTTAATCAAAATTGTTGCTCTCAAGTATCAAAATGAAGTGATTAGGAGCAGGGATTTAAATAGCGATCCGCTATTGGAATAGCGGCCGTTATATAATGATTTTGGTGCCATCTGAAAACGTTATCAAAATGAAGTGATTAGGAGCAGGGATTTAAATAGCTATCCGCTGTTGGAATAGCGGCTGTTATATAGCGGTTTTGGTGCCATCCGAAACCGTTATCACTTGACCGCAATACCCGCAATGATTGCAATAGCACCCATTATGTTTACAATCACGATAAATGCAACGGTACTGAAAAACACTCGATCACGATATTACTAAAAACGCAACCGCAATCACGATAAACACAAAGCAACTGTAGAAGCAATCGCAACCACAATTTAAATCCCTGATTAGGAGATGAAACTTACTGACCTCAGCAGGCGAAAACCTCTTCCCGTTCAAGCTAAAATAGAACGCATCAGCCGCCGACTGGTTAACCAACTCAATTAATACGCTATACCTATCTTCTATTCCATCATTCCTATCATTCCAAAACATGCACCGTTAACGAAAAAGAAAAAGGAGTTTTAAACGCAAGTACCATACGAAGATAAAGATTTTCTTTCTTTAAAGTGAAAATTCATCAAATTGGGGATCAAGAATGATCTATTAAGGCGATGAATGATACCGGATGAAGAGGAGGTAGGAGACATTCTCGAGGTGGGAGCCGGCGAAACGGACGAGATCGGCGGCGGAGAGATAGTTGGGGACGGCGACGACGAAGAGGGAAGTGGAGCGAGAGCTAGGGTTGGGGAGGGAGCTCTGTGAGGCCTCTCGATAGAGGTTGACGATCCCTCTCCTTTCACGTAATTTAGGGTTAGGGTTTGATGGGGAGGTGGTGGCATAGAATTCGATTTCTTCGGCGTCGGCGAGTTGTAACTCGGTGTCCACTGAGTGAACTCGGATGATGAACATGGTGGTGTAATTGAGTTCACTCGCTTTTCGGAAAGCCTGACACAGCTCTATCTAATAAAGGAAATGATCCTTGAAAATTGAAATTTTCTTTTCTGCTTTGCAAATATGCAATTCAAAATAAATATTATTCTATATATTCATGAACAATTTGATATTACTCTTCAAAAAAAAAAATTAAAAGTGTTGCAACAAAGTTTTGGACAAATTACACAAATAGTCCCCTGACTACAAGATACTATTTTATTAAGTCCGTCGACTACTAAAAGTTATCAAATAGTCCATTGACTATAGAGAGTTATTTTATTAAGTCCCTCAACTATTAAAAGTTATCAAACGGTCACTCGACTATTTACTATGTTCCAAACTTGTCATTGTCCGTTAAAAATTAACGGTCATCTGAGTTGGACATTAATATGCTGACTGAGATATGATAATCATTTGAGATTATGAGATAATATTTTATCATACCTCAGTTAGTAGGTTAAAATACAGTTCAGACTACCATCCATTTTTTAATGAAAAAGAGAGAGTTTGAAAAATACTAAATAGTCAGATGAACGTTTTGTAACTTTAAATAGTCAAGTGACTCGACAAGCAACTCTATGGTTAGAGAATCATTTTGCAACTTTTAATAGTTGAAGGACTTAATAAATCAATATCCTACAGTCAATAAACAATTTATGTACTTTACCCAAAGTTTTTAAAAAATGTAATTTAAAAATACTGTTAAAATGATTTTAAAAAGAAAAAAAGTTCACCTTACAGATTATGCTGTAAATTGAAAATATAGTATTTGAGAATAAAAATATAATTTTAATCAAAAAGTGATTTTGCACATAAAAAATTAGAAATTTGAGTCCATAGATTAAAAATTATTTTTATAACCTAAATCAAGCATTCTCAACCTGACTCAGTATTAATGGTTAAATCAATTAAGCACAAATGATTGCAGCGTATTTGAACGTTTATTGTCAAATGATTGAGAGTTTTAAAATAGATACTACACTTATATTTATCTTAAATTAATAAAAAATTAATTCGATTAAATAATTTAAATGATAGCATGTATTACTACACAAGGATAAAGTGCACAAATGGTCCCTCAACTATAGAGTATTGATTTATTTAATCCTACAACTTTAAAAGTTACAAAATAGTCATCTGATTATAAGATATTTTTTAAGCCCATTGACTATTAAAATTACAAAATGGTCACCCGACTATTTGTGTTCCAAACTCGTCCTTTTTCGTTAAAAAATTGATGGCAGTTTCAATTGGACGTTAACCTGCTGACTGAGATATAATAGTCGTTTAAGATTCTGGATCATATTATATCATATCTCAGTCATCAGGTTAACGTTCAACTCAAACTGCCATCAATTTTGTAATCTAAAAGGGCTAGTTTGGAACATAATGAATAGTCGGGTGACCATTTTGTAACTTTTAATAGTCAGGGGATTAAAAAAATATCTTATAATCGGGGATCATTTTGTAACTTTATAATACTTGAAGGACTCAATAAAGCAACACCTATATTCAGGGTACTATTTATATACTTTACCCATTATATAATTATTAAAATTAATTTAATAAAAACAATAATAAATATAATAAATAAATTAATATAAAAATATCACGTTATTTATTTTATGAATAATAAATATTACTATTTTTATTTTAAAAAATTATTCTAATTTAAAAATAATGGTCAAAATGGTAATCTAATTAAATGTTAAAGACGAAACTTAATATTATAATTTTAAATCGTATAAAAATATTTTATATAAAATTTATAATACCCAAATCAAATTAATTAATTAATAAAATAAATATTAATAATTGTAAAATAATAATCTTAAAACTCATCACTTTAGGGGTGTTTGGTTCAAAGATTGTGATTCTCATGGGATGGGAATCCCACATTCCCATGTTTGGTTGACCGGAATATCATTTCCGGTATTTTATTACCAATAGTAGATTTTTTGGAGTATATTACCGGAAATGTCATTACCTCCATTCCTTACGTATTGTAACATTACCGGCGATTTAAACTAAAATGTCCTTAAATTTTTATTTTTTTTCAAAAATATCATTCTTTTGTCATTGAATAATAAAAACTATACGAATGTTAAATTACAAATTTATCTTAAATTATTTTAGATTTACAAAAAAAATCTATAATTAAAATTTTATATAAAAAATTTACCCTTTCATTAAACATTTTTTATATTTTTAATTTTGTAAAAAATTATATAAATATTATGAATTTAATTTTTTAAAGAAAATATATAAATATTTTACAATTTGTAATATTATACAAATATATAATAAGGACAATTTGGTCAAATATACATTCCAATAATCTTTTATTCCTTTAATCAAACACGATAATCTTACATTCCTGTTAAACCAACCAAACACAAATATGTCAAAGTTTTCTCAAAAGAAACGGTTTCTTGCACGTGAAAATAGACCTTTTCTTTTTGTAATTTTAGCATTTATATAAATTTAATTTCATGAAATTTTTATAAAATATATCTAAATTATAATAACATTTTAACATATGATTTGATTAAAATTTAATCAAATTAATAAAAGATTTAAACGATAATATGGGATTGATTTAATTTATAGGATAATTTGGGTTAAGGAGTAATCAAAATTTAATTCCTTACATACAAATAGGGTAAAGTACACAAATAGTTTCTCGATTATAAGTTATTGTTCGGTTGAATCCTAGAACTATTGGAAGTTATAAAATGATCCTCAACTATAAGACGTTACTTCATTGAGTCTGCCAACTATTAAAATTATAAATCAGTTAATTGACTATTCATATGTTTTAAACTTATTCTTTTATGTTAAAAAATTAGTGATCGTCAGATTTAAATATTAACCTCTCGTTAGGATATTAAAATTTAATCTTAAAATTGTTGAGTTGTATTTTTGTTGGAGTCTCTGTTTATATTATATTGTTGATTAATGTTTGAAACATTATATCGTCGAGTAAGTATTTAAAGTAACGCATTGTCAATAGACATTATTAAAATATAATTTTTTTTATATCATAATAAATATTAACATTTAATTTGGACTATTATTAATTTTAAATAAAAAATACGAGGAAAAATATATAAATAATAAATAAATTATTTTATAAATTTTAATAATCGACGTGACTCGCCGCCTATTACGCGCTTTTGTAAATCTTTGCGCATTAGAAATGGAGACAATCACGTAATTTTAGATTCTTCACTTTCACTGGTCAATCTTATCTCTACACTGAAACCACCGTAAAATTCCAACTTTATACATTAACCCCCGTTAAGTTTCTTGGATCCGCTTCCACCGGCTGTTCGGCCGCCATCTCCGCCGTCTAAAGCTTCACCGTTTGTGATCATTCAAAGTCTTGAAAAGGTAAATTCAGATAAACACCCCATTTTCGTTTTCGTTTTCGTTATCGTGTTGTGATCAAGATTCTGTCTATCACAAGAACAAAACAAAACCCAATTTCAGTTTCTGGTAAAGTTTCAATCCCAGTTTCAGTTTTTTTATTGCTACGTTTTTTTGGAGCACGAAGATTTCATCGTTTTTTTTATGTATGTACGGAACTTAAGTTTCAAGATTAAGAAGGAAAGCAGTCTTTTACTAATGGCGCCAAGCACAATCCGTAAAGCGATCGGGGCCGTGAAGGATCAAACGAGTATAAGCATAGCCAAAGTCGCCGGGAACATAGCGCCGGAACTCGAAGTTTTGGTTGTAAAAGTCACGAGCCACGATGAAGATCCGGCCGATGAGAAGTATTTTAGGGAGATCATAAGTCTTACAACATATTCTAGGGGTTATATTAGTGCATGCATTGCTACGGTGTCGAAGCGTTTGAGTAAAACTCGTGATTGGATTGTTGCACTTAAGTCTTTGATGCTTGTTCATAGGCTTTTAGTTGATGGGAACCCTGGTTTTGAAGAGGAGATCGTGTTTGCCTCCAGGAGAGGGATGAGGGTTTTGAATATGTCCGATTTTAGGGACGAGGCGCATTCGAATTCCTGGGATCATGCTGGTTTTGTTAGGTTTTATGCTATGTATCTAGACGAGAAGGTCGAATTTTCGGTGTTTGAGAAGAAGAGGAGAGATGGGGAGGATAAGTTTGCCGGGATAGATGAGAGGAATAGGCTGCGTGAGTATGGAGAATTTAGAGATGATTATGATCGCGGGACTGATAGTAGATACGGTGATTTGAATGATTCTGTTGGGAGAGAGCAGAGGAGAGAAGCGACACCGATGAGGGAAATGAGGCCAGAGAGAGTTTTAGGGAGGCTGCATCAGTTGTTGAAGATTCTTTATAAAGTATTGGGTTGCAGGCCGGCCGGTATGGCAAAAAATAGCAGGTTGGTGCTTGTTGCACTTTATCAGATTTTGAAGGAGAGTTTCGGGCTTTATGTCGAGATATGCGAGGCATTGGGGATCTTGCTGGATAGGTTTACCGAGATGGAGTATGCCGATTGTGTGAAGGGTTTTGATGTTTATGTTAGTGCTGCAAAGATGATTGATGAGCTTGTTGGGTTTTATGGATGGTGTAAGGACATGGGAATTGCTAGGTCCTCCGAGTATCCTGAAGTGCAGAGAATTACCGATAAGCTTTTGGGTACACTCGAAGGTTTTCTGAAGGAAATGACCAATGGCCGAAAGAGTCCGGAGAGAATTAGAGAAGAGAAACTGCCAATTAACGAGGGCCTGAAACGAACATGAACGAAATAAAGGCTCTTCCTGCACCAGAGAATTATAATCCACCTCCACCTCCACCACCACCTGAACCTGAACAACCTAAGATGGTGCCACAACAGGTTACAGAGGACCTAGTGAATCTAAGGGATGATGCCGTTTCAGCCGATGAGCAAGGGAACAAATTGGCTTTGGCCTTGTTCTCCGAAAGACCTACTTCAAATGCTAATGGCTCATGGGAAGCGTTTCCTTCAAATGATGAGCCAGAGGTTACTTCTGCATGGAAAACACCGGCTGCCGAGACTGGTAACACAGATTGGGAATTGGCATTGGTCGAGTCAGCTAGTAATTTATCAAAGCAGAAAGCTGCATTAGCTGGTGGATTTGATTCATTGCTTCTGAATGGCATGTATGATCAAGGTGCAGTGAGGCAGCACGTGAACACTACTCAGTTAAGTGGTGGGAGTGCAAGCAGTGTCGCCGTGCCTGGCCCGGGAAAAACCGCTACTCAAGTGCTGGCATTGCCTGCCCCAGACGGGACGGTACAACCGGTGGGAAATCAGGATCCTTTTGCAGCGTCACTTACAGTTCCACCGCCTTCGTACGTGCAGATGGCAGACATGGAGCGTAAGCAGCAGCTACTCGTGCATGAACAAACGCTATGGCATCAATACGGAAGGGATGGGATGCAAGGTCAAACAAGCTTGTCCAAGATCACCGCTACTTCAGGCTACTACTCCCCTGTTGCACATCCCGGAATGATGCCTTATGGAATGCCGCCGGTTGATGGCATGGGGCAGCCGGGAGGGTACTATTATCCTCCCTACTGAGTTATTTTTTCCCTCAAGCTGGATTAGTTCTTGGCATGGTTCACAATATTATTTTCGCATCAACATTTCGAGTATTCAGAACTTCAATTTTTTTGCTACTTCATCTATTTACATAGCCTCCTGCATAGAGGGTACCTTAGTTTGATAAACTATTCAGTATACGTATTTTGTCATAATTAAGGGCAGAACTTACGTGTAGTGACGAACATTGAATTTATAAATATTTTGGTCCTTATATTTCATAAAATGATCAAATCGATCTCTAAACATTTCGGAACTACAAAATATGAAAGAATTCGTTCAAAGAAACAAAATGGAACAACTTCCAGTGTAAAGAATGTTACAGTGCAAACCAAATGAATGTTTATCTTATGGGCAACCACTGCTCACTCCCGAAAACCCAAATTCTGGGGATGAAGTTTTGGTAAGATTTGTACATTTCAGCTTACAACATATTTGACGTTTCATTAATGGTTTCTACATAACCGAGGGTTCACCATCGGTCACCATGCTATGGCTCCGCTGCAAAACAAATCGGTGTGCGTACTCCGATTACTGGACTGTAATACAAGGAAAATCTTGACAACTTGGGGCATAAGAGGCTGAGAGAGGACCATTCTGCTAGCACTCAGGTTGTATGTTTCTCTCAACAAAAGACCCAAACTAAGTTTTGAGACAATTTTGGGTTATAGCTGGTTTCATCTGAAAATGGTTGAGCGTCCATGCATAGGTGCACCAATTTCTTTTGGTACTACCCAAAATATTCCCCAACTGCAATAACATCATCATTTGCCGGTTTAAACCAGGCAAGTAAACTACTGAATCATTGATTGATGATCCTGATTCATCCTCTGAGCCCACTAAATTAGTAATGAATCCGTGTGAATTTCACGGCATGCCAGTATAAACATAGCAACTGTGTTGGGCTGCTGTGCCTCACGGAGGGCTGCCAATGCCTCCTGGATCACCCGGATGCAACAAATAAGATAAGAGCCCTGCACCGAACCGCATCTTAAGCTTTAGAGTGACAATTAGGCACTGGATACCGAGTATTAGAAGAAGAATAAGAACCATTGTACCTCCAAATGTTGTGTTCAGCATGATGGACATGCTCTGCCCACCTTTGTAAGACCCTGCAATTAGAACAATGTTAAACAAAGGTATCATAAGTTAAAGTAACCTCTGTTGAAAGTACATTAAGAAATTAAATTCATTTCTCCGCAACAAGGGATCAGAATTTCATTGGCTTGGCATCAAACATGGTAGATGAGCATTTTACACTGGATGAAAGGGTGTGGTCAAGCCATGACACAGGTAAACTTGAGAAATCTATTGAAATTAAAAGGGGTAATGCTAATTCTAGGAATTTAAATGCCAGAAAAAAAATTCTAACATGTCCTTCCTGAAAGCCGGGGAAGAAAAAAGAGAAACCTTGCATAGTCGGATCCCTTTAAATGAGCTGCAGCTAAAGTAGCAGCATCAGTCCAGCATCCAGAATCTTGTAGCCGCATAAGGTTAAAATAACCATCAGCCAAAGACATACTACAAGAATTAAACATGATATGTAGCTGCTCTATGAAATGTTGAGAAATAATAGACAAAAGGGTTTGCTTAAAAGAATAAACAAGCTCTTGTTGAGCTTGCTTGTGAAGTTCTTATCAAGCTTGTTAGTAAAGCTAAATGACCCAGGTTCACATATATTCGAACTTGTCCTCATTTATTCAATGAACTTGAATTTTTGAGTCATATATGTTTTATTGAGCTTGATAATCCACCACAAATGACCATAAATCAAACTCATTCAGGTGCTCTTCAATTAAAAAACATAGGTAAATGCATACCAACACATATATAAAATCATGGATAAGAATAGAATAAAACAAGAACCAAATATACATGTATTGGGTTGGATTTTGATGGTTGACTGAACAGAACCAAACCTGTGAACAAGCTTCCTGATACCTTCCAACAGCACAGGGAAGATGGGTGCCAGACAGTGACCGGTCAGTTCGGACCACATTTGCAGCAACAACCTAGATCATCATCATACAGCAGTAAATAGCACCCTAAATATACATGGAAAGTTTGAAAGAATACCAAAATAGACAGGCATTATCGTTAAACCTAGAAAAATCACATGCTTTAATCTAGATATAAGAAAATAAAGTTAACCCTCACCTTAAGTGCCAGCTGAAGAAGAGATCTTGACACTGCAGAAGAAAGGGCAACTGCACGTAGAGCATTTGGGTAGAAGTATGGAGACTCTGGAGAAGCAGAAAGCAATAAACTGACAGCACCTTCGAAGTTTCCAACTGTGACAAGCCTGCACATGGCAGATACAAAGAATAATTACTAGTGTGGCAAACACAGAATAATAACATTCAAATGAACAAAAACTCACTCATGCACACGGTTCTGAATTGCTTCTTCACCCTCCAATTTCCCATGCCAAGGGATACACTCATTAGCCCTTTCCCACAAGTCTTCTTGCTCAAAAGCCATTAAACTAAGTTGACCTTGAGTCTGCCAACCAGAAACATGTCTAGCCATCAAAAGTTTTAAATCACAAGAGATATACATGGCCAACCGAGATTGTACTTCTCATCCTTTCAGTTACTTAAATAGAACCGTTAAAACCACTAAAAACTTACCAATGCATCTCTCTGCCCGGTTTGATGTCGATTTCCCCTTTGACGAAATTCTACTAAGTAGAGATATATTGTCAAGATATGAGAATTTAGAAGGGAAACCTTCCAGATGAAGAAGTCCTTAAAGCTCTTATAGGTGCACTCTCTGGCTTTTGTAAGACCCGAAGAGTTCTATTAAGCCCACTTCTTAGACAAGTCACAACAAGTTTGTTAATGTAGCCTGCAGTTTTCTCATTCACTTGAGTCCATAGAAGTACTATGTAAATATTATACTGCCAAACAAAGCAATGATATTAAACAAAATGGAAGGCCTGCAGATAAAGAAGAAACAAAGCTAACTATGATGCAACAGGCAAATATGGTTCTTGGAAACTTGATAGGTTACCTGTGTGTATGAAAACGAAACCAGTCTAGAATTACCAAGCCATCATAAGCCTCTCACTGTAATATTATGAACTTCAAAACTTGCAGCAACAGCATTGGCAGAGACATCGATGACGTCAATTGTCCCACTTTGACTACCCAAAGCAACTAGACAAAGTAGCATGTTAGTCAACTTGTGAAAGTTTAACAGAAATGAAAATTCAGGAAACAGATTGAGGAAGTGGAACTAACTAGACAAAGTAGCTGCTAAAGAAGGGGATGGTACTGCCAGCATAGTAACTGTAGAAGAAAGAGCCTGAAGCTGCCCAACTAAGCTACTCTGCAGTAATGAATAATTTGACATATAAGTAGACATTAATAGTCCAAAGAATTTGTGTTAAAGCAAAACAAAAAGGAAATTATTCAGCATTAACAAATGTTTTCATTTCATTCTCAAAAATAACTTACAAGGATAAAATTATAAGCTTCCATCTGAGAACCTAAACATTCTTGATAAAGAAGAGACACACAAGAACATACCCTACTAAACATATTTCTTAACGAACAAATGCGAACAAAAAAAATTATTTGCTTAGTTGTTTGTTACAATCGGTTGTTCGTTTAAAGTTAAACAGATGAATAAGAACATACCCTCATTCGTGTTTATTCAGTTCGTTTACATGCCTATTCAATATAAACTATGGTAAAGAGACAATCAAGCCCTCCTAATTAAATAAATTACACAGTTAACTCAAATAATTGCATTCATTAAATTTATCAATTTAATGTTAGAGTAATTATAAAATATTATTTTATAATAATTTGATAAAAATTAACAATAATTTAATAAATTTTATTATTTTTTTAATAATATGATAAAATATAATAAGTATTTTATAATTCTTGAATGTTTAAGGATCGAAATGATAATTTAAGCATAATTTAGTGATCTTTGGTGTACTTTATCTCATATATGTATATCACAAAAAATTAAGGATAAATTACACAAATGACTACTTAACTATGGGGTTAGTATCAATATGAGCACCAGACTTTCAATTTTGGTAATCTGACCACATAACTATTTAAAGTGGTTTCAATGTAACCACTTGTCGTTAAAAACAAACGACGCAGCTGATATGGACTGTTGACTCACCGTTAGTCAATAACAACCACATCGGTTATGTCGTTTGTTCTATAATAGCTTATGACTACATTAAAACCACTTAAATAGCTATGACTACATTAAAACCACTTAAATAGTTATGTGGTCATGGTCAAAATTGAAAGTTTGATGGTCATATCAACATCAACCCTATAATTAAGTGGTCATTTGAGTAGTTTACCCAGAATTTAATCTGTAACCAAATGCACTCCACCTTTTATCTTAACAATTCCAAGTATAAGAACAAAACACATATTATTAAAATTATAAATGTTGCAGCTCTTGACCCATAATTTAAAACATTAGAGTTTCCCTGGTTTTTTTCCTACATACAAACAAATTACTACAATAATAGTTCCAACAATGCTTGGCTTTGGAATTATCATGGCATGAACATGCAGTGAATTCCTTTTCACCTAAACATCCAAGCTAATAGAATCTTTTCCCTTGATTTCAGTTTTGGAATCTTCCAATCCATGTTCTTAATGAATTATACATTGAACCACAAAAGGGTAAACTACTCAAATGATCACTTAGCTACGGAGTTGATATCGATATGACTATCACACTTTCAATTGGGTTGATATGACCATATAACTATTTATGTGGTTTTAATGTAGCCAAATGCTATTACAAAACAAACGGTGTAGTTAATGTCAGGGGCGAAGCTTAGTGAGGGCCCAAAGGGGCCCTGACCCATGTTAAAGTTTGTATATTTGGTATAATTTTGGTCTAATAGTATTTTGGTTCATGTAAAAATAAATATTTAAATTAAAAAAATATAAGAATTTATTAAATATTTAATCAAGTAAGGAACGAACTAAAGAAGGATAATCTCGTGTTCTCAAAATTTTTGGTCTAATAACAATTTAGGTCATTGTAAGTTTAAATGTTAGACAACTTAGGTGTTATCTTGTGAATTTTGAGTTTTTTTTTATAAATATAGGGCGAATACAAGGTAATATTTGTACAAAGAGTCTCAACTATTTGACAATGAATTCTCATACCCCTACATGCGCAGTGCTTGAACTCGATACCTCAAGGATAATAACAATATCTTAATCACTAAGGTCGCTTGATTCGTGATGAATTTTGAGTTTAAATACCTAATAAGTATTTACTTTTTTCTTAAATATTCTAATATTTCGGCCCATGTCAATATTTAGTTCTGGTTAATGTGGTTGTTATTGACTAATGACGAGTCAGCTTGTTTTGTAATGGCAAGTGGCTGCATTGAAACCATTTAAATAGTTATGTGGTCATACTGTCAAAATTGAAAGTATTGTGGTCATATCAAGACCAATCCCATAGTTAGATGGTCATTTGAGTAGTTTATCCAACCAAAAAAACAAACACTTTTACAGGAATTTGGTGTCAAACTTTGACACCGGCAAAACTATAAAGTAGATAACTCTAAGATTGTAATGTAGGAGAATGAGAGACAGATAGCTTCAGAAAACAGATTTGGGGGTTTCAAATTCTGCAGTGGAATATCAAAGAGTAATGGTAATCAAGATGCATCTAAGCAAGTTTGTTCAAGTGCTATTACATGGGCAATTCATGGCTTACTTCTCAAGCCTGGAGATTTGATTGTCCTCCTTGGAGTTCTTCATCAGGTTAATGATCCTACTAAACCTGTATCTGTCAAGGGGACAAGGAAGCTATGTAAGATTACATAATTTTTTTGGTCAACTACGTATTTAATCACTCACCTATTTCCGCAATTTTATTTTCGTCACCAAACTATTTTTTCCCCTTCAAAATCATATTTAACAACACGTTTTGGTTGCATGAAAAAAAATTAGTGGCGTTGTTGACGTGTCACCTTAAGATAATTTTCGATCATCACTGAAAAAAACAAAAAAAAATTATCTCGTTAGTAATTTTGTTTATTTTTTGACGGCGGGTGACCTACACGAGCCCAAACCTAAAGTTATGCATGATTTTGAAAAAGAACATAGTTAGGTGACCAAAACGGATCTGCGACAATAGGTGGGTGACTAAATACGTAATTTTCCCTTTTTTCAATATTATGAGATTGTTTACATCACTTTGACTGGATTTTTTAAATCCAATTTTTCTTGCTCTGCTTTTTGAAGTGGGGTGTAGCAAATCACAGCATTGCTGATATGGAAGCAGCAATGAAGGAGTTTGAGAATAATGCTGAAATATTAGAAATTTCCAAGGTCTGCAAAGCTGAAAAGGTTAGTCAAAAATGATTTTAACTATTTAGATTCGATTGGGTCGGGTCGAATCAGGTGAAAAATATCACATGTTAATGAGAGATCACCATTGGTAACTTAGGTTGAGTTTAGGGTGGAAGTAACATCAGGAACATCACCAGCACTTGTGGCTATGCAATCAGCACAAAATATGAAGCCAACATGGATAATTCTAGACAGGTTTGTCAAAAAAATCATATAGAAAACATTGCATTAGCTTGCATTATTTAGAGATGAAAAACCAAGGATGTATAAATAGAAATGCAAATGAATTTGATTCAAAAGGTCCTTTTCTGAACCAGGAAGATGAAGAAAAACAAGAAAATCTTCATGGAAAAGCTTTCGTGTGGCGTATCGAGGATGAAGAAAAACAATGGCATCAAGCTATTACGAGGACCGACAACAAAGTTTTGTGCAACTTATGATGATATGATGCCGGGACTCCTAGATGAAGATGATCTTTTCAGCATTGAACTTTTCCCAACAGGTAAGATGAAATGATATAATCTAGCCAGTAAGGCCTAATGCCATAGCTCAAAATGCCGAAGCGACTTAGTTGACCGATATCGAATGCATCTAGAAAATGAAATTTGTTCATCAAACATACAACATTATGCAGGTGGATCGGATGGTAATGAAGTAAGTGAAAACCAGAGACTTGTAGATACCAGCATTTCTTCAAACACAAGGTTGCAGGCCGAGGAAGCCCTTTAAAATCCAGGGTGCAGCATTTGTGATAAAAGAATTCACATCACTGAATGGAGAAAAGATTCACATACGTCGAACTCCATGCAGCTACAGATGGATTCATCGAAGAACGATCTATCACGACGCGGTTTCGAACGTACTTTCAGAGGTCAGCTAGAGAACAAGCAGGCCATTGTCGTTAAACCTGCAAAAAACAACATTTCGTTTCAAGAACAGAAGGAATTCGAGTAAGAAATCGATAAACTCATCAGAGTTAGACACAAGAACTTAGGCATACTGTTGGGTTGCTGTGCAGAAGGGATTCATAGGCTACTTGTTTACGGGTATGTCTGCAATGGCTCACTTGATCAACATTTATCAAGTAAGGACAACTCTGGCTCAGGCCTTTTAGCATGCACTTGGCATTATCGACAACGTTGAAACTCGAAAGCTAATAATTTATACAAATGTGCATCAGAATGTCAAGCTACGCCATTGAGTTGGACACAAAGGGTAAAAGTAGCAGTTGGGGCAGGCAAGGGTCTAAGCCACCTACATCAAAACAACATCATTCACAAAAATATAAGATCAAGTAACATTTTTCTAACTCATGGTTTTGAACCACTGGTAAGAACAACTTATGTGTCATAATTACATCTTTGTTAAACCTTAATGTATCCGAAAGTTCATGTTACAAATGTTTTGTTTAAAGCTTGGAGATTTTGAGGTAGCAGGGCAGTGCTGGAAGCAGAACAAGATTCAGACATCTAAGAATTTACCCCCAGAATGTGTTGAGAATGGGACATTGTCTACTCAGATAGATGTATACTCTTTTGGTTTGGTTCTACTAGAGATAATTACAGGGAAGACGACATGGACAAGATTATGGGGCATAAAGATTTTTTGACATGGGTAATTTGTCCTATTCTCTCTTTTTTTTTTTGAAATACTTTAACTTTCATTTTGGGGTAAAATGTTCCAGATGATAACGGTTAGTTGAGTTGAGTAACAATAATCATTTTGTCGTTGATATGACAAATTTTGTGTTTAAAGTGATATCGTAACACGCCACATGTTTAAAGTGATGACATGACACATATCATGCGACTGAAATGATGACGTGACACATACTAAATATCCAAAGTGATGATGTAACAGTGTTACATCCAAAATGACGACTTGATATGTCCCATACGTCAAGTGCCACATCATCAATTTGAAAATGTAGTATATGTCACATTATCGCTTTGAACATATTATATGTGCCACATCACTACTTTAGACATATGACATGTACCGAGTAATCATTTTGGACATGAGGTATATGTCATATCATTAATTTAGATACTTTGCATGTGTCACGTTAGTGCTTTGGACACATATGACTTATTACGTCATACGTAAACGTTGACCTTTAGTTAATTAACGATTTACATCAAGACGTTTTCGTTACATTGATCTATTTTTCCACAGGCAAGAACACTGATTAAACAAAGAAGGTATTTACAGCTAGTTGATCCCAGAATTGGTGATTCCATTGATATCTTCCAGCTTTACAGGATGGCTCGACTTGCAGCAAAATGTATAAGCAAAAATCCCAAGAAAAGATTCACCATGGATAAGGTAAAAACATCAAACTACATCATACATGCATGCATGCATGCATGTGCTTATACTCGAATCAAATGCTTCTTTTCCTGTTCAGATTTTTGATTCGTATTATCTTTGATTGCAGGTGGTTTCTACTCTTGAATATATTACAGGAAGCAAGGCAAGTAGTTTAGATGAAGAGTGAAGACCGATCTCCATTAAAATCAAAATTTACTCACAATCGTGTGAAGACGATGGAACATGAAAACTGCAATGAAGATGAAGATGTAAGAAGTGGGATGAAGAGTAGATCTTTGCCGGAAAATCTTTGGAGATGCCGAGGTTTTGGGATTTCCTCTTCAGCTGAAGCGAAAAGCCATAAATTTAAGAGGGCAAATACAACAGGAAGCTCGAATCAAGTGAATTATGGAGAAATGCTCAAGTGAATCACTCGCACTATTTCTTTTCAGTTTTAGTTTCTTTGGGTAAAGTACCAAAATAGTCACTAAACTATGGGGTAAGTTCTATTTAGACAACCGAACTAATATACTTCTTTTCAATTAGACCACTCAATTATTAAATTGCTATCAACCAAATCACTTATCGTTAATAGCGGATGGAAATGATGTCGAATAAGTTTTATAATTACATCTTTACATCACTTGTCTATTCTATCAATTTAATCTTAATTTTAATCTAAATCAATAAATAATCATCTAATCAGATGATAATATATCATCATTTTCATCAATTATTAATTGTCAGTAACTTGATTGATAACAATTTAATAGTTGAGTGATTTAATTAAAAAAAATCAGTTCGATGATCAAAATAGAAACAATTTTATAGTTTAGTTATTATTGAATACGTTATCATGATAAGTGGATCAAAGTAGGGACGGGAGCTCCCTTATGACCCAAGGGCCCTCGGCTCGTGTTAAAATTTATATATTCAATATAATTTTGATTTAATAATATTTTAGTTCATGTAAAAATAAATATTTAAATTTTAAAAATATAAAAAATTATTAAATATTTAATCAAGTAGGGGTCGAATTAAAGATGATAAGTATGTGTTCTTAAATTTTTGATTAATTACAATTTAGGTCATTGTAAGTTTAAATATTAGACAAAGTAGAAGATGTCTTGTGAATTTTGAGTTTTTTTTTTTAATTTAACGTGAATGCAAGTAACATATGTACAAAGACTTTCAACTATTTGACAATGAATGCTCATACTCCTACATACGTAGTACTTAACTCGGACCTCAAGGATAACAACAATCCCTTAATCACTAAAGTCGCTTAGTTCATGCTAAATTTTGAGTTTAAATACCTAATAAGTCTTTATATTTTTCTTAAATAATCTGATATTTCGATCTATTTCAATATTTAATTCGACTCCGTCCTTAGATCAAAGTATGATTTTTTTCTTTTTTGAAATAGAAACACTGATTACATTAGTCATAAAAGATATTATTTAGAACAATATCGGAAATACATTAAGGACAATCATAAATAAAAATATATTTGTGTTTCATAAAATATTAAAAAATATCTTTCGATATTAGCCGAATATTTTTAAAAACCTAGACCTTAAACCCTAAATTCGATAATATAAAATGACCACACACTTGTTAATATTACAAGAAGGGCATGTCTCTTTAATAAAAGGAAACGAAGACGTTAGTTTCTTCACGAGCAAATCCATGGACAGATGAAAGATGTTATTTTCCTCACGATTATTCAAATGGATTTCCTGAATCTGATTCCACAATTTGTTTCTGCTCTCGTTGAACGACCGAGAACCGACAACCAAGCTACGATAACACTAGAAGATGTAGCTCTGCCGATGAACCTTCTTATCGACGGCCACACGATAACTGAAAGTGGTCAATTTAATGTTTCGGGTTATTTCTCGACTTGTTTAGGTGAACAACACATGCAAAACTCGACTCGACGAGATTAGTCTCGAGCTTCTAAAAAACAGTAAGCACAGAGGATTCCATTATACTAAGTTACAAGAGAGTAACGAGGCACAATATACATAATTTGAGATATTTGTGATCAGCAACTTCCCAATGTGTTTTCTAAAGGTATAAAAATCAGGTGTATTGGACTGTTCTCTGAAGTTTTTATGTAACCCTAAAACTATAGAATCTCCGGGTTCGGGTTTAGCATCGAATGCAAATGCAAGTGCAGAATAGAATGCGACCCAACAGATATTCATTGTTCAATCACCATCTTCAGAATAGAAGCACTAGTGCAGTAGCTATTGTTAATAATATGGAGTAGGAGATGAACCGACCGGCAGCTCGGATTTCCTGTGAAATTTCACATAAAAAATACAATGAAATAGGAGGGTAAAAAGAACATACTATAGCAACTTTTATTTTTCATGTGATGTTATACGAGCTGATCATCATTACATTAACAAGTGAATCATTCAAACCACATGTTTGCTATGTGCAAGTAGCCAAGTTTACATTGCATCCGTCCGGGATTCCGAGTTATGCTATCGAGAAACCAAACCAGAGGTTCCAGGTATGAATGCAGTACTGACAAGTAAAACACTACATAAAACATATGGCATTAAGATGCTTCTAATCGAAGGAAGTGCTTCCCGTTTAGCATTGGTGTAACAGTATGATTGTTCGGTTCGTAACACTGGATGAAGTAGATCGAGTGCAAAGGCCCCTATATAGTTTCACTCGATAAGAAACCATTTATCATTTTTAAGCTACTCTGGTCACAGGTAGTTCAGGAAACAGTTAGACTGCATTGGTTCGGCCTAGCGATACCAGCATTCCTGCTAATAAATCGACCCACCTATGGTTATTTGACATCTTTCCAGCATCATATGAACATTAAATCATTTTGGTTCGACAAGAGGTAGTCCGAGAGAAAACTGGCAAGTCAGAGAAGATTTGTTCTACGAATATGCTAATTCCGTCTGAGAATACACAAATCTAGTAATATATACATCAAGAGTGGGAGAAAACCTTGTACCTTCAAGGAAAGCAGTGATGAATCTGCAGATGAAGATTTATATCCATGAAACCCGATGTCATACGAGATGCTCCCATCCGGTTTAAACAGTCCAAAATTCTTCTCGGAAGATGCCCCGGGCTTCAAATTTTCATTAAAGATCGCAAAAACATATGCCTTAACCACATTTTTTGGTCTGAATGGAGTTCCTTTCATCTTTGCAAGCCTCTTCCGCAAATTGTAGTTATACGTCCTTGCATTACTTGCCGTTGCCGCGGCTTCATTCTCATCTCCATGTGAAGCCCATCCGGTCTCTGTGATGATGACTTCCATCTTTCCAAATCCGGCTTTTTCTAACGCAGCATAGGCTGCATCAATCTGAGCATCAAGCAGGTTATCGTAATGCAACTTAGTTTTCGGATCATCTGCTCCTTCCGTTGGTAGGAAGAGAGCATAATTGATATCAATTTCGTCTTTATTATACATGTAGGCTAGAAACGGGTAAGCATTTAAACAGAACGGCGAGCCGATTTGCGAAAAAAACTCCAAGAGTGGCTTCATGTACTGAACAACATTATCTTTGAATACACATGATGAAGGAGGGAAGGAATCAGCAAAAACAGCTTGCGAATGTGCTGTCGTAACCTGAACTGCATGACTCAATTTAAGCTTATCTAATGCATTGTAGACATTCTTAACTGCATCCAAAAGAAACCCCGAAAATTCATCACTCCCTCCTAAGACTTCATTCCCTATGGCGATCCCACGAATCTGCGTATCGGGGAGATAAGCCTGAACGTTGTCCTTGACCCAATTCATGGCATGATCTGCGTTGGCACTCATGTCTCTCAGATTTTCGTTTGGGAGTCCAACCACAAGTTCCAGCCCCGTCCCACTAAATGCGTTGATGACGTTGTGATCGAAATCATAAATGCGAACATTCTTTATTTTTGCAGCCTTAAGAAGTGTTACAACTTCATCAGGTGAAAGTATGTTATTCGCTATTCTTCCATAGTTAATGCCATACGTTCCAGTGAATGCTTGCACAGTCACACTCACAGATGCTGGAGACAAGATTCAAAACACAGCTTTTTAATCAGACATTTCATTTCGAAGAACCGTGCAATAAACAATAGATCCCGACATTATAAAACCCTCAAACTGATCGAAAGATAGGTCGAAAAGAAGGAAGCGACCAAGGGCCACATACAAAGATATGCCAAGACACACAATGCCATTAACAATTGAACATATAAACCTTGTACACTAGTAAAACCATCACTGTGAATCGAAATTCGACGTTCTAAGGAAGAAAAATAGCATATTTCGACGAGACGAGAGTCGAAACATTATCCACCGAACTGATTTCCTATTCAATCTACTAACCCTAGCATTCAAATCCCAAACCCAACTAAATATATACAGCAATTAGAACACAATTGCAGCTTGCAAAAAGAGCAATCCTTTCAAAGAAAGCATGAACAAGGTAAAGTTTCATTAGAAAAAGACTATAAACTGATCAAAACAAACAATTCAACAAGTTCCAAGATCAACCCAATTCCGACAACATAAAAAACATAAAAAAAAACAATCCACAAACGAATAGATCATAACCCTTTAAAAACAAAAGAGTAAAGGAGAAAGTACCAATTGCAGCAAGAAAGACCAGGAAGAACGGATGAACCCAAAAACTTTTCATTGCCTTTTTATTATTATTAGAATCGATCCTCACAAGGGAAAGAGACAAAAAGAAGATGGAAGGGATTCCTTCAATGCAATGCTCTCACTTTCTACTTCACTGTCCCTCCATGCCTCTGTTTTTTCACTCTCATGACGATCTCAGCTTCTTTTATTTCTTCAAATAAAATCTGGGTAAATCTGGGAATGGAAGATTGTGAACTGTGAAGTGATTTTAGAACAGAACAAAAGCTTATCTCTGTTCTCTGTGGGATTTTGCTGAGGGAGAAGGGTTTAGGCCAATTTTTTTCCCTTTGAATTATCGAGTATTGCTGCCTTAGCAGAGCTGCTGCTCCTTTTAAATCACTAATATATTCTTTATTGCACTAAAAAAGATAAAAAGAACAGATTTTTTTTTGTTATCTTGCTAATTTTGAAGTTTGGTTTCTTACCCACTCGCTTTGTTCTAAGTTTGTACATACGCGCCAAATGTGGGAAAGGGTTTTGATTGAGGTGAGGAAAACTTTATTCGACTAAAAAATTTAATTTTTTTTAATTTTGAGTTATTCGAGTTAAACCGAATTATCAAATCATTTTTTTGATTGCAGTCGAGTTGAAATTTTGAGTTACTCAAAAAATAAAAAAATTCGATTAAATATTTTGACAATTTTATAATTTTGTCACCGATTTCATTATTTCTACAATTTCTCCTTCATTTTGAGTTCTTTTATACCAAATTTAAACCACATGCTCCTAAACCATCATAGAATATATATGTGCATTCAATTACTCTTTTTAATAACAAATTTCATTTTTTTTAATTTAGTCCCTTAATTTTTCATAATTTCCTTATTTCTTTAATTCATCTTTCATTTGAAGTTCGTTTTCTCTCAAATTCGAACACATGCTCATATACCAAAATAGAATACATATGTAACTTCAATTCTTATTTTTTTTACTAAAATTATACTCTTTTTTCAGCTTAACCTTGCATTTAATTCAATTTGTTCTTTTGACTATAATTGTTTGAATATTATTTATTTCCATAATTCCCTTAACTTTTTTATACTCTCATCAATATTTTACTCTCAAAATAATTTCTTTAAAATATAATATTATGAATTTGTTTTATAATTTTATATTGTATTTAATATATATGAAATAACAATATAATGTTAAAGAAGGTAAAAAAAATTGGAATAAATCCTTATCATAATAATATAAATAATTATAATAAAATTAGTATAGAAACTAAAATCAAATTTCTTAAACTCGAATCGATTTGAAATTTTTTTCTAAATTAAATTTAAATTATAAAATACAACTTATTAACTCAAATAAATCGAATTTTTTTACTCGTCGATCTAATGCTCACCTCTAGGTTTTGATTAAGATTGAAAGCGCGTGGAAGTATGCGTGTGGTAATCTTTTGAAACGCGTAAACTGCTTTTTATTTTGCATGTTGTCTTGCCGCCACACGTTCGGCCTACTAATGGATTGGCAATGACTTGATGAAGCAAACTCAAAATTTCCTACTTTTCCACGAAGACGAGCAAAACTAGGGGACGTGGTTTGATAAACTCGTTAACAAAATTTAAGTTATTTAAATTAATGAATTATATTTTATATTTTATAATTTGAATTTGATTTTAAATTTTTTTGGGTCAAATTTTTAAATTGCTGTTTAGATCTAATTGTAAATATTTATAATATTATGATATTATTTTATTTTAATTTAAATGTTTTTTACAATTATGTATATATATATATACAAAATTGAGAACCAATGACAACATTTAAAAAATTAAGAGGGGACTTAATTAAAAATATTCAAAATTTTCGAAACATAATAAGAATTTCTAAAATTCTTGAAAGACTAAATGTTAATTTACCAAAAATTTCAAGGGCCAGGGCCGTGTCTCGCCCCATTATGATCCTAGTACAACCGGTTATGAGTCAGACATCATTCAGATCATAGTACTAGGGACGGAAACATGATTTTCTATTATAATTTTATGGGTAAATTGCACCAATTATCACTGAATTTTATTTTATCTCTTATTTCACTCAATGTACTTTAAATCCGTTTAATTTCCTCACTGAGTTTAATACAATTAGCTTTTTTGATCACTCGACCGTTAAATATTTAAAGGCGTTAAAATGAACCCGTTTTAGAAAAACAAAATTTTCACCAAAACGGCGACGTTTTGCATCTATATAACAACTCATTTATAACGTCATCTAGTGAGAAAACGGTTGAGTGACCAAAACTGTAATTATGTTAAATTCAATGAAAAAATTGAACGGATTTAAAGTACAATAAGTAGAATAGGAAAGAGAGTAAATATCAACGATGATCGGTGTAATTTACCCTAATTTTATATTAGATGACGAATTTACGGAGAACAAGCATGACCGTTAGGGGTGGGAATAGGCCAGGCCAGGCCAGACTTTAATAGGCCTGGGCCTGGCCTACACTGATTTGTATTGGCCTGGGCCTGACCTGTGGTATGTCAAAGGCTTTTATTTAGGCCTGGCCTGTTTAAAAGCCTGTTTAACAATAAACATTTAATATTTTCAGTTTAGCCATTAATTTTAGAGTAAAATCCCATTAAGTCACTCTAACTTAGTATATTTTACAAAGTAGTCACTCTAAATAGGCCGACTTATCAGGCTTATAAGGCTTTTTAATAGGCCTAAGCCTGACCTGTTTAGTTAAATAGGCTTTTAAAAAGGCATGGGCCTGGCCTGTTTAGTTAAAAAAGTCAGGCCAGGCCAGGCTTTATACAGGCCAGGCCCAGGCCCCTGGAGGCCGGCCTGGCCTATTCCCACCCTAATGACCGTTTACAGAGATGGAATAAAAGGATCGGCCCAATTCAGACACAAAGCATAATACTCGCTACTCTGAATTCATACAGCTGCACACTTGTACAACGAATAACATTTAACAGAGAAAAACAAACCGAATCTGGAAGAAGACTCCAGGTTGAAAGATTAAGCGAGCAAAATCCATGAAGTTAAACGCCGAGCTAAGCATTAGAACTCGAAGAAAACAACAATGGAGACCGACCTGCAAACGTTAAAAAGACGGATGAAAATAAACCGTGTGAACCATTTCTCAAATTTTCCATCATGCTAATATATGCTGAATGCTGATTCCTATAATATAAGGGTTTCATTGTTCTGATTCATATAGATGCATGATATCTAGTTAATTCGAACTAAACCTGATGCTCAGTTAGCTCATGTCACACTGAGCAAGGCTTTTATACGATCGAAATCAACAACGGAAGGCTGAAGCTGAATTATCTCATGCCACACTGAGCAAGGCCTTTATACAGTAGGAAGCAACAACAAAAGGCTGAAGCTGAATTAGCTCATGTCACACTGAGCAAGGCCTTTATATGATCGAAAGCAACAACGAAAGGCTGAAGCTGAATTAGCTCAAGTCACACTGAGCAAGGCCTTTATACGATCGATAGCAACAACGATAGGTTGAAGCTGAATTAGCTCCTATCACACTGAGCAAGGCCTTTATATGATTGAAAGCAACAACGAAAGGCTGAAGTTGAATTAGCTTCTGCCACACTGAGGAAGGCCCTTGTACGATCGAAAGCAACAACGAAAGGCTGAAGTTGAATTAGCTCATGTCAAACTGAGCAAGGCCTTTATACGATAGACAGCAACAACGAAAAGCTGAAGCTGAATCAGTTTAGGTCACACCGAGAATTTCTTCGGAGCGACAACCTTTACGGATTCAAAGTGACAAACTGACATTCATTAGAGTCTGAATCTGCAAGACCAGTACATGAAATTTTGATCACTCAAACCTCTTTCAGCATGTCAACTGCAGGTGAGTTTGAACCTTTCAATTCAAATTCATTCTTCAAAGGCACCAAATTCCAGTTCAACATGCAGCATTTGGTGCTTCAGCTGGGGTAAATAAACAATAAACTTCTTAGCATATCATGTATACAAATTCTGGTCAATATCACATTCTCCGATTCCATAGCATTACTGAATCAAATAGTTAGGGTTGGAATATAAAAGATAAATCCAATTTCTGCACAGGACTGAATATCAGCATTCATAAAGTAGACTTTGCAGCAAGCACCTTATAGCTAAGATGGAACTTACAGTCAAAAATCCAGAAGCTAATCCAGCAAACTCGGATCACCAACTAAATCAAATTTCTAGATAACGAATCTCGTAATATCGAAATACTCACTGTTCAGGAGCGTTAAGAAAGACGAAGCCCAGATTGTAATGCAATGTGAGCAAAACCCATGGAACCAATCGTCAAACTAAGCTAAAAAAAAACACAGCAAACAGAGAAAGAGATGGAGCCGAAGATCAGGGGAAAAAACTTGGATCATTTCTTGATTTGTGCGTGAGCCATGCAAATATTCTTCCAATGCTTCTATATAAAAGGCTTCGGTATAATGTTTCCAACTGGTGTGGAATATTTAGTTGGCCCACGACTAAAGACTGAACTACTAGTCATCGTGTGCCGGAAGGGACCTTGACCCCTGATTAAAACGAGCAAAATTCTATTATGGTCCTTCTAAAAACATTACACTTCAAATTATACTAAATCAATTCTTGAATTATAGTTAGGGATGGCAATGGGAGGGTTAGGGTTAGGTTTTTGATCAACCCAAAATATGTATCCTCCACTTAAATCCAACTTGAAAATTATTTTTCTTCCATCCGATCTGACCAACCCGAAATTATATATCCTCCACCACACTCCGACCCATCCCGGACTTTTAGAGTGTAAATCTAGCCTGACCTGACCCGACCCGATATAAAATGAAGACATAATTAAAAAATTATATTTTAAAAAAAAATTACATTATCATCCTCGGTCATAGTTTTTACCCTCTACTCGAACTTGACCCAACCTCTCCCCTTTAAAAAATTAGACCCGACCCAGCTTGAACGCATTTAAAAAAAACAACCCTATCGAATCTAGTCGAAACCCATCAATTTCGGGTTAAATTGTATCTCTAATTATAGTAGTTGATAAACATATTATAATTCAATTTATACTAATTTTGTAATACTTATAAATATAATTATTCGCGAATAAATTTTATTATATGTTCATAAGAGTATTTACAAACCAAACGATCTTAGTGATAAAGGGGATGATTGTTATCTTTAGAAGTCTTGATTCGAACACTAACGACTACAAATATTTGAACATTTATTATTAAATGGATGAAAGTTTTTAAAACATATTGTACCATTTATAATCATCCTAAGTTAATCAAACATACTGTAATTCCTTTGTTAGTTTAGTGATGAAATGACTGGAGCAGATGACATAGCGGAATCCAGCAGCCTTATCTTCTGCTAATACCTCTAACTTTTCCCATCAACTTTACCACAAAAATAAGGGGAATTTTTCTTAAAGAAAAATAATAATGGCAACTGCATTTCTCTCAACTGCTAATTCCTTCTTCCCATCTTCTCTTTCCCCTTCAACATCTTCTTCCTCTTCATCTTCTTCATCATAATGATCATCATTAGGGCCTGCATTGATTTATCTCAACAATCAAAATGTCCAAAGAAGAACCCTTTGCAAAGCATTGAATGAATCCCCAGTTTTAAACAAGAGAGGCTTTACCCTTTCCTTCATCACCAGATTGGTGTTGGGTGCTGGTAATGGCTGCTCCAATGCCATTGCAGCAATCCTAGAGGCCGATGATGATGAAGAGCTTTTGGAGAAAGTCAAGAAGGATAGACAGAAGAGGCTTGAAAGACAAGAGTAATCAGTTCATCAACCAAAGAGAAAAGTTGGTTTTCTTCTTTGTTGGATTGAAGAATGAAATTAGGGTGTAACTGAATAGATGTTTGATGAACTATTCGTGAATCGTTCCTGTAATGTTAGGTTGTGCTCGTTTGTTACATTAAATAAATGAGTAAAACAAAATTTTTATGTTAATTTTTAAATAAATGAATGAAACGAACAAAGATGCGTTTTGTTCCTTTATGTTCACGAACCGGTTCATTTGAAAGCTGGTTTATTGATTCGTTTATAAATATTCTTGTGTTTGCTAAAGATTACTGCAATGAAATGGAATGTTTCATGGTATTTGCATGATCTTGTGTAAAAGTTGAGCCAAATTGGACAAGCCATTGACAACAACGATCTATCTGCAGCTACTTCAGTTCTTGGGGGAACCACTGATAGAGAGTGGCTCAAGAATGCTAATGTAGCCTTCAACAAGGTCACTGATCAATCTTCTTAACAATATTTGCATATTTAATTTTGGATAAAGTATACAAATGATTCTTTTTATTTTTTGCTCAGCAAAGGGCAATTTATTATAGTAATTAAAGAGTCGAAGTTCAACTTATGAACCTCATTAAAAACCTCCCTGATCTAATTGGAAGAAAAGAATACTACGTAAGAGAACAATACAAACACAACGAACCAAAAACAGAATCCTGAAACTCAAGTAACCCACCCCCTACAAAAACAACTCTTAACCATCTATAAGAAGCAAAACTTTACAGCCAACAAAACTCACAAAGGTAAAAAACAGCAAAACAATTACAATCACCAGTTCAACTCACGACACCAGCAAACTCATACGAGACACAAAAGCAATTCCATACACTCATACCAAACAATCACCAACCAAGCAACCAGACCGCAATCGTCTTTCACCCAGCTGTGCAATTACACCACCAATGATATGGCGCTTCCATTATAATACCTACTAAATAACCTCCACTTAATATTCTTTAGAGCAAGACCTAATTGACACTTAACATCCAGCCCTTGAATCGTTCTTCACAATGCATTGTCCAAGACTCCTAAGACAATCCAAAATGAGAGAAATAATGCCTCCACAAAACCTCCTGCAGTACAATCATTCCCCCACAATAGACATCATACAAAACAATATATCCAAATTTTCTAGCTTATAAAAACCAACGCAAACCATCTTTCTCAAGAACAATGATACTTAAATTCAGCACTATAACCTTAATTTGAAGTAATCCACAATATCGACTCGGATTCCACTATTTCGAGTTCAAAAAAACCAACAACAATCAACTGCCTAATCTCAATTGTCAATTTCTTGGACACACTCCATCTCAAACCAGCAGAATCCAAACTTTTGTCAACACAAACAGCATCACCCTCTGTTCCATTCCAGACTCAAAGATAACAAAACAGTAGTACAATCAGTAAAACATTGAAAAAACATCCAAGTACTCTTCCCCCAATCCTCCAGTAATGAACAGCCATGAATTAAACACACAAACTCTCTAAGTACATCGAAAAAAAACAAAGCCAGCATAGTAGAGGCAAAAAAATAACAGATTAACAACCAGGATAAAAACTTCTTTTCGAAACTTCCCCTTAAGAATACAACTAAATTCAACGGACATAGATTGAGATTCACCTTCCAATTCCTCCAAGGCTATTATTTCCCGAACCAACTTCTCTTCTAAAGTCTTTGAACTCTATACCTAATTCTCTAGTCCTGAAGAGACGATGCAGGTCGAGACGTTCAATTCTTCGTTAGTTTCATTGATAACATTAAGTAGTTCATTCACTCATTCGAATAAAAATAAAAGAGAAGTTGATATTCGAGCATCGAGATCGAATAAATGCATAGCTGCATAGTCTCTGCAGCTACCTGTGTTGTGATTATGGTTTTTTGTTTTTGTTTTGCAATGTACCCTGCAGCTACAAAAAAGGACCTTGACAGGACTTACTGGGCAACTTAGAGGAATTTGAAGTAAAGGATGATGAAATCTTCATTTTGTTCCATATTTTACTCAATTTATTCGAGCTTCGGTTGTTAGTAAGATTTATCAGTCTCGATAAGCATACAAATTTGTAACATTTCTGTAACAATGTGTATTTATCCTTCCAATCACCGGCAATAACCAGTAATGACCACATGTCGACCATTTATTATCTGTGTGAACGCATCCAGCAATCACGTGTTGATACATGTGGTCTCCTAGTCTAAGCCATGAATCCATGAGCTCCTAGAACACTTAATCAGTATCAATGACATGACAACTACCTATTGACACTCACCCAAAACATTATAAATAGCCATGCAACAGATAGTAAAAATAGAAGAGACATTTCTTGATCACAAAACTAGACTAGCACCATTAGAATTACCAGAATTATCACCGGAACAACCCTTCTACTACCGTCTACATTTGGAAATACTATTACATCAACACAATGGCGGATACAAAGCATGGTAAGTGCCCACCATAGAATCTAAATTTCTTTATATTAGGGGCCCATTTTACTATTAGCATACACCCTAAAATTTTATTTATGCCCGTCCCATACGAAAAATTTCAATAATTAATATGCGTGTGTCCTTTCTCAAAATTATTTTTGGATCCGCATATATATATATATATACACACACAATAATGTTACAAACAACATGGAATTATCCAACCTTAAAACCCTGGGTAAACTATGTATATATAGTGACAGTAGGACATGAACATATGTGATAGTAATTGTTTATCCCTAGGGCATCAAATGATACATTTGAAGACAAATAATTTATGCCAATATTTCAATATATTGCAATGAAACAAAAGAAAAATCACATCACATGATGCACATGCAATTTCATGGTGAATTGGTGATGATTTTGATCAACAAAGAGAAATAGTCTAGGATGAATTGAGGAGATGCGGAGAGGTCGTATCTTCTCGAAATTTTAAATCTTCATATAATTTAGATATTTTTTGTACTCGCTAAATTTTTTATAATTTTAAACAAAATTTTAATATAATTTCTTAAGTTTATACCTATAACATAAAAATTTACGATCTTTCTCGGCGTGGCGTAGACTCGTAGTCACTGTCCTTTGAGAGATTAGTAAATCTTGTACCTGTGGGAAAGTTAAGTATGTGGTTCTTGAGTAGACTCTAGTTAATTTTGTAGGGTGCAAGTTTGTAGTTTTGAACTTATTTTGGCCCTACAAGTGGGGACCAAGAAACTATATACCAACCATTTTACATGGTGTGAATGCTATGGTTATTCTATCTCTCAAATAAATAAATAAAAAATTTACTAGGCACCTTCAATTAAAAAAATATATTTCTAATATATATATATATATATATATATATATATAACTCCCTTTAATAAATTTTTAATTTTGCCCATGGCTTGCCATAACTTGGTTGCACCATCATTCTTTGTCACATATATTATGTCTCTAGAATTTGAAGCATGAATACTGATATTAATAATTAGGAAAATAGTTTGAAATTATTCCCATGAAAGAATGAAAATTTAAAAAGTAAATATTACTATTAAACAATAAAAATCTTCTACCATTAGTTTAAGTGATAAGCAGTTTGATATCGCTTAAGTAAAATCTCAGATTCAAGTCTTTGTGTACGTAGAAAAATTACCCAACAAAACCATGTGTAAGACCCGGGTCAATTCAAATTAGACAAGACGAAGCCTTGGAACTAGGAGGGAATAAAAAAATAAGAATAAAAACCTCCATATTTCTTTACCTCGGAAAAATATGATCCGTTCAATTGGTAGGTGTGGGTGCCCTTAGCATATGCCCAGTTGCCTAGAAGACACGATCAAACACAACTTATGGACAACTTGTCCTATTCTCTTGATATTTGATTTTAGCTCTATCCATAGTTAAATTTATTATCTGACAGTTAAATCTATTTAAGGTGATTTGATGTCAATATTAAGAGGTTGTACATAAATTGTCATACAAGACTGAAGAAAAAGATCAAGACTCTCTCCGACTGAATTTCTTTATTGTTTATCATCTCTTTTAACCCGTTAAATCGTAATATATGATTCTTTGTCCATGTTAAAAAAAACGAATCGTGACAAATCATCACAACCCCATTTTTATCATCAACAATATTGACCGCCCTTAAAAATCTCCATTTCCTGTCCGAAAGAAGCAAGTGGGATTTGGGGTGCTTCATCGATCAGTCGATATTTCAGTGTCCTTACCATAGGCAACACTGTTGGCAGTTTGTCGCCCTCACATGCTGATGCTGATGCTATTATGACCTGGCATGGAATTGAACTTACCTTTAAGCATCACATTGATCGATTATTTTGAAAAAAAAAGAATATATATGGGTCTCCATCAGGGACGGACATAAGATTATATATTAAGGGACGAATTTGAATTTATAAATCTTTAAAGGGGTCTCCATCCTTAGATTTTACTAGCCAGTGGCCACCCTTTCATATGCTTGTCATGGCTTGATTTGCCGGACGGTAAAGGATAATTTAAAATTATTATCTTTGATTAGTCACAAATCTTTTAAGATTTTATCATTCGTATATACGTTGTTATAAATTTATAGGTAGAAAAATAATTAAAATAATATCAACGTAAAATAAAATAAACGTAGAGACAAAATTTAATATGAATCGACTTTGTTTATCTGAACAGATCATAAAAACAATAATCCACCGTAAAAATAAAGATTACGGAAAATATAAGTACACAATATCACACATACACATTTATATTGAAATTCGATGTCTCCCAAAATACTATCTCAATATCTATACATAATATAAACCCCAAAGATTACATGTACTATTGTATTTTCGGAGATATCTATTAGAGATGTACTTCAAAAATATCTTCGTCCACTGTCCTCGTGGATTCTTATACTTCCTAGATTGTGATATCTTCACAATTGGACCTCTCACATTCTCGTATGATTTACTAGAGATAAATTTGACAGTTATCGTCATCGTAGATATGACATTTGACAGTTATCGTCATCGTAGGTATGACATTTGACAGTTATCGTCGTCGTAGGTATGACATTAACTCCAATACAGATTCTCATATGATTTGTCTTCTCCTATACGGTATCTCTTTTTTCCACAAAAAATATGGGTCATTGACCATCCTTTTATCGGGTACGTTTCTTCATCTATATCAAAAGTATCTACTATCAAACGACCAGATAAGTTTATTGTCGGCCCGAAAGATTAGGACATGACAATATTTTAAAGGGTTCTGTCTAGAGACTCCAATTTGAATCTATATGACAGCTATAGAGAACTTCTGCAATAATTCAACATTGGGGAAGGACTAATGATTTGCAAGAACCAAGGAGGAAAATGAGAAGGAAAACTAGATAGGGACTTAGTTGAATTTAAACAATATGGTTTGTAGTATTTAAGATAGCCTGTCGTTTTGTTCATACTAAGTATGAAAGCTTTGTGATATGATGTAGGCATTAAAACAACACTCACCATTTGTTTTTGGAGTATTGATTGGACGCAGAAGCTAGGGGTGTAAATGAGACGAGACAGATCGTGAGTTACTTAAGATCGACTCGGTCAAAGCTCGATAAATACTCGATTCGAATGGACTTGATTCGAGTTCGAGCTCGACTTGAGTTCTTAACGAGCCGAAACGAGCTACTAGATACTCAATTCGAAAAACTCGCGAGAACCTCAGAAACATAATATATTAATATTTATGTGTTGATTTTTTAAATGCAATATAAAGTTTTCATTTATTTAAGGTTCAAGTTCGAGTTCGAGTTCGAGGCTTCAATTGATTTAAGTTTAAGATTTTTTTTTTCATTTCGAGTTTTTTCGAGCTTCAATTCATGGTTTTGAGTTCGAGTTGATCTTGAAAATTTTAGGTTCCTGAATTTTTGAGTCGAGTCGAGCTCAGCAATACTCGAACTCAACTCAACTTGTTTACAACCCTAGCTGAAGCTTTATCAATAAGGCCACCCATATGTTAAACTGCAAAATTATTAAAGAAATGTTTACGTCATAAAAAATATTAGCACTACAGGCAACATATGCAACTTTATGCCGTTAAAAGTTGCAATAAAGTGTAACCAGAATAAGTTGCAGGAAAAAGAAAAAGAAAGTAGAAAAGAAAGTAAAAGAAGAAGCACATTTTTCAGGGCTATGAAATGGGATGGAGAGAGTGCCACGCACGGCTAATAAGTTAGGCAGACAGTTGCAGTTGCAGAGTCCTTCGCGATTAAATGACAATGTCATGCATGCATGCATGCACTTCATTTCCTTTTTCTTTACATGTTGGGTAATAGATACATGATATTGTTACGGCTTAAAGGGTCACCTTTATCTCTAAAGTAGACACGATTTATCACTTTCGCATTAATTTAACTCTCATAGTTGCTTAATTGCATCATTTTATACCATTCTTCTAACTTAAAATCCTAAATTATAAGTTAGTGTTTAAGGTTTAGGGTTTAGAGGTATTGGGGTTATGGTTTAAGGTTTATAATTTAGAGTTTTACGTTAACGGCGGGATATAGAATGATGCAATTGAGCAACTTCAAGGGCTAAATTAATATGAAAATACAATAGGGGCGAAAGTGATAAATTGAGTCTACTACAGGGGCAAAAGTTACCCTTTTGCCTATTATTATTATTAGGGTAAACTACACCAATGGTAACTAATATTTGAATAATTTTCATTTTTCTGGTCACTAACGTTATCGATTAATTGTAACAAAATGATCACTCCACTGTTGTCTCTGTTAAATTGATGGCGTGACAACATTAATAAAAAGGTCAACATTTAGTTTTACCCCTAAACTACTGCTAAAACATCAAATAAGTCCTTAAACAATGATTTGTATCTAATTTATCCCAAAAGCTTTCTAATTTATAGTTTTTTCCCAAACACCCCACCACCAAAACTATATTCGAACCACATTCCTTACAAAATAAAAACTGCATTGCATAGATAAATGGAGTTTTTCCATTAAAGACAAATGCATGAGTATTTAAAGTCATATATTCAATTACTTTTAATGCAAAAATAATACTTTTGAGATGATTTTCGTTTTGTAAGGAAAGTGGTTAGAGTATAATTGAGATGGTAGGTGTTTAAAAATCTGGAAATTAGAAAGATTTTGGGATAAGATATAAAATCATTGTTTAAGGACCTATTTAATGTCTTAGCGATAATTTATGGGTAAAACTAAATATTAACCTTTTTATTAACATTTTCATGTCAAAAATTTAACAGAAATAATGGTGGAGTGACCATTTTGTTACAAATCAATAACGTTAATGACCATTTTGTTATAAATCGATAATGTTAGTAACCAATTTGATACAAATTGATAACATTGGTGACTAATTTGTTACTTTTGAAACTTCAGTGGGAAAACAAAAACTTACTCAAACATTAGTAACCATTGTTGTTGTTTACCATTATTATTATTATTATTATTATTATTATTATTATTATTATTATTATTATTATTATTATTATTATTATTTAAAGTAAAAGAACATCACAATTTTTCGAGATTTCATTTATGTTTACTTGTAATGAAAAGGCAAAGACATTTTGTTTCTCTCTCCCCTTTTTCCTATTTTAATCTTTTTACTAGGTTGAAGATAGGACGTAAACGAGTAGAGTCTAGTTCGAGTAAACTCAACTCAAGTTGAAAAATCTAAAATTAAATTTGACTTGAAAGTTCGTAAGCTTAAATTATTAAGTTCGACTCGAAATTAAAAATTGAAATTGAATTCAAGCTTGAAAACACTTGAACGTGATAGCTTGATCGAAGCTCAAGTTTGATTCAAGCTCGAACTCAAGTTCGAACTTGAACCTTAAGAACACAAAAGTCTTATATTATATTATTAATAAAAAACATATAAATGTTAATGTTATTAATAATTTATTTTAAAATTAAAAAACTAATATATTAGTATTTTTTCCAAGTTGTTCACGGGTTTTCCGAATCAGATAATAAATAGCTCGCCTCGGCTCATTAAAAACTTGAGTCGAGTTTATTCGATTCGAGTATTGACCGAGCTTTGACTTAGTCAAACTTGAATGACTCACAAATCTCATTTCATTTATTAACAATTGTAGATGCTCCCCCACATAATATTATCTTAATATTTATCTCTATTAAGTGATTTCTCTTATACTCAATTCAACAAGTGATTTGAATTATGACATTATGAATAAAATAAAATAAATTGGGAGAGTGGATCCTATTATAAATCTATGTTATGTTTCGTTCAAATTAATCGATTAATAAATCAATTATCGATAAATAAAAGCGAACATATTTATAAGTTCCGAAAAAAAGATAATCTTTATGAGATTTTACTGAACACCGTGGTCCATGACCTATATAGCAATAGATTTTACCGAACATATTCACAAATTGTCGCCGAGATCAGTCACCATTGTCACTCCTTCCATGAATAGTCTAAATTGAACGACGATCAACGGTGCAAAGGGGAGAATAAGAAGGGCGACGACGCCATTTTCGTGATGAGTACAACTGTGCAGGCTCCCTGTCAGGGGTGGACCAAGGAAGGAGGGACTAGAGGCAGTCGTTCCCCTGAAATTTTGAAATTACCATATATTTTAGATTTTTTCTATGCATTTTTTAATTAAAAATCTGTTTTTGCCCCATAATTTTATAACTTCACATCCCCTTCTAAAATTTGAAAAACCCATTCTTACAAATGTAAAATCATGCGTTTATCCTTGCTTCGGGCTTATAATTGTATTGCTTTTAATTCATGTAGTTCACAACATAACCTAATAGAGACAACTAAGGAAATGTACAAAAGGGATTTACGGAATCAGGTATTTGGGATTTTAGGGATTGAAATGTAGGGATTTGGAAATTTTGGGTTCGAGATGATAACAAGGATTATGACCCAGTGGGCAGTCAGCGATGTATGGGTGGCCGTTCACCAACGGATGGATGGCCGGAGATGAATGACGATTGGAGTAAAGGGGACTAAAATAAGAGATTTTAAGAACTTGAGATTATTTTTCAAATTTTAAATTTTTAAAGTTTTTTTAAATATTAATTTTATTTTTAAAAAATAATTTTCAAAAAAAATAAATGTGACACGTGCCACTTAATGAGATTTTTAACGGCCGTTACAGTCAAGGCATCTAAAATGATAAGATTTGCAGCGTTAGGCACATGAATGATTCAAAAAAATTTGGGTACCTATTTCATAAAAAACGATATAGTTTAGACACATACTTTATAATTAAGACTTAATAAATTTACAATTAGATTATCGTATTTTTTTCCCAAAAAAAACAATCGATTAATTTAATAATTGGGTTGTTGTAGACATCAATTTTCATTTACATTTTGATTAGTGGACTTTCATTTTTAAATTTTTCCTCTAGTTTCATATAGGTCAGTGCAAGAGTAATTTCTCATAGTTCATTTTTAAGTTCATTTTTTCAAAACAATGTAGGATCTCATTAATGTATCATTTCAAGGGTTAATAATGCCTTTTAGATTAAATTTAATTTTTTTGAATTAATCACTGGTATCCGATCTATTGACCGACTAATCCAGATTGGGTACTGTAGAGGCAAGGACGACCCTCCCAACCCAGTTTGCTCCATTCGCAAACGTCAGAATTCGAACCCCTGATCTTGCTTAAGGGACCTAGTGTCTCATCCCACTAGACCAACTGGTTGTTGGTTAAATTCTTTTTCTAATAAGACTTCTCATTCATTGCATTCTCATTTTCCACTCGTAATCCTTCAGTCAAGGATTTAAACTATAATTACGATTGTGTTTTCGATTGTGGTGTGTCTATCACGATTACAGAAGTAGCATATGTTATTATACTTATTATAGTATTTACGATAATACAATAACAGTTTCGAATGATATAATTACCGTTATATAACAACGCTCGCTATTCTAATAGCATATTGCTATTCAAATCTTTTCTCGCCTGAATCACCATGTGAGTTTGTGTGAGCCTTATAATAATAATGAATACAATAAAGTGATCTACCATGATTCTACGACCCAGAGATGCAAAATTTTATTTTAAAGGATAAATTTATGATATTTTAAGAACGAGTTTATAAAACTTTAGAAAATAAAATAAATTATTTATAAAAAATTATTTAGAATATATGAAAATATAAAATTTGTAAACATTCTTATGATAATATACCTAGTAATGGTTAATAAAATTCTAGACTTTTGCACCATTTACAAATAAAAATAAAATTAGTATTACACTATCAAATAGATGGACTAAGGGGTGATCTGATTCTTTGAAAATTTTAAATTCTCGTATTATTTAATTATCTTTTATTGATAATTTATTTTTTTAAATTTTTAAATTTATTTTCTAATATAGAATTATATATTCCTCTCAAATTAAAAAAAATATTTGATGATTATTTATTGCAGAGCAGACATGGAAAGGGACCGAACCCTCACCAGCGTGCGTAGGACTTGGTAATGACTGTATCTGGTGACCAGTTATCTGCTTGACAGTATTTGTCGAGCTCTTTGTAATGATATTGATATGATGAATAAATAATTACAACTGTATTTTGTTTACCATTCTATAAACTTTTTTTTTATTTGTTTATAGATAAATTAATTACAATTTTATATTGGGTAAATTATAAATAATATTGAAGAGATTAATTCTTTCTAATAAAATATTTCCCAAATAACAATTCCATTTCTATTGATCCTAATTGAAACTTGTAATGTATAATGTAATCTCAATTAAATAAACTTATGATATACTTAGTTTTTTTAATTAAGTACAATTTATTGACTTTAATAGTTAAAGATAATAATGTTTTCTTTGAGGAATATTAATCAGGGATGGACGCAAGATTTTATGTTAGATGGGGTGAACTTGAACTTATAAAATTTCAAGGGGCGAATAAAATTTTAGGGGGCGAAAACAAATTTTCAATAGAAAATACATTGAAAAATATAAAATATAAGGTAATTTTAGATTTTTAGGGGGCGACCGCCCCTACCCGTCCTCGCCTAGGTCCATCCCTGATATTAACGACGTAATTATATATATTACATATATGATGTAAAACTTTTTAGTTTTACACAAATTTATGGCGGTTGGATGAGTGAAAATAGATGGTTGAGATTGAGTTTGACTCGTTTTATTTCCCAGTGAATATCTTCTCATTTCCTAGTGTTAATCACATCCATCTATTTTCCCTCATCCAATGGTCTTAAATTTATGTAAAACTAAATGAGTTTTACATAGTGTAACAATATCCTATCCCTATATATATATATACACACTATTTGTTTTAATTTAACAATAAACTTTCAAATACCATGTAATTGCTGGTGTTTGAATCTGGAATCTCCCAAAAAAAACAATCAACTCTTTAAGCAATAAGATATCATGTTTTCTTTCTTTTTTCATGAATGTGTTATGTTTTTCAGAATAAAAATGAGTCGTATAACTAATCAACCAAATGTACTTATTCAAAATTATTCAAGAATTTCATTTAAAATAAATATACATAGTTATAAAATAAATATTATAAAATATCCGAATTATAAATAACAAGAAGTTACCCAATATGAAATGACCATCCAACTCAGTTGGTAAAGTACAAGGTTCTTAACCTTGAGGTCGTGGGATCGAATCCCATGGAGGGCATTTCATAATTTGGAGGTCTCCTACGGAAGCTGCTCTCAACCTAGTGTTGGGGGCAGCCTACTATCTTACCTCCCCTTACCCCATTACATATGGGAACAAGGGACAACCATTTTTTTTTACCCAATATCAATGCATGAGTGATATATGGAGATGATTCAGGCGCCGTTAATTAGTTTCCTACTGCCTTGGGAGGTTCAAATTTCAAACTACAAAGCAATGCAATCATAGATGGACCGAAAGGGTGGGTAGGGGCAGTTACTCCCCATGAAAATTTAAAAGTGTCGTATATTTTATGTATTTTTTTATTGAAAATATGTTTTCGTCCTATAAAATTTTAGTTCACCCCTTAAGTTTAAGTTCGTCCTCAACATAAAATCATGTGTCCGTCCCTGAATGCAATATATTTTAGAAAGAGAAAAATGCCAACCATATATATATAATGTCACTTCTCTTTTACACAATAAAATCTCATCCTACATGAATTAATACCATACTCCTTTACTCCTTTACTCCTTTACTAAAATCATGCACCATTTGTATATTAATCCTCCATTTTGTAAAGTAAGATGAACTCTTCTCTTTACCAAATGAACTAACTCTTTTGGGTCATCATTACAAGGTGCACTTAATAATATATATAAAAGAACAAACTTAAAATTTTATGTTAGGAGTGATGAACTTAAAATTTTTTAGGGAAAAAAATATTTTGTCAATAGAAAATATAAAAAAAATGTAAAATATATGATAATTTAAAATTTATTTTTTATCTCCTACATATTTTTGTTTTGGAGTCACCAACTTGGTTTGGTGCTGCTGCAAGTTCCACAAGATGAATGCCGTGATGCCCTTCTGGAATCGACTGCTGAAGTTGCTGCTTTGATTAACAAGATCGGGTATTGTAGAGGCAATGACAATCCTCTCAACCCAGTGTGGTCCATTAACAATCACCAGGATTCGAACATCTGACATTGCTTAAGGGATTTAATATCTCGTCCTATTAGACCAACTTATTGTTGGTACTCATCTTGATATTTAACACACTTAAAAAACATGAGTTTATCTGAAAGATTTAGAGTTTGAATCTTTCTAACCTTTCTCTCTCTCTCTCATAATAATTTTTTTATAAATGAAGGACATTTAGTATACTGTTGTGATACATAGCCCGGTTTTAAAGCAAAGGAATCGAGAAAACAAAAGCTCTTTCCCAAATGATTCTTTACCCTTTTTATCTTCTTCTCGAAAGACATGTCGACGACCTGCGTCGAGGTTGCGCCGGAGATGCTCTGCTATATCCCTTGCAACGTCTGCAACATAGTGCTTGCGGTATCTGATCTCAACATACATACATACATACATACATATATATATATTCTGCTATATCCCTTGCACCGTCTGCAACATATATAGTTCTTACGGTATCTGCTTTCATACATACATACAGACATGTATATATATGCAATTATCCATGTATATATGGTACAAGAAAGAACAATTTAGATCCTGATAAAAGCTGCGGTTGTTTCGGTGAAATCTATTGCTTTTCTTCTCTGGGTTTTTTTTTCCTCTCAGCATTAAGGTCTCAGTTGTTAAGACTTTCCTTTTCCTTCTTCTGCTGCTGCTTCTTTTGCAGTCAAAGAAAATGTAATAACACAAAGACCCATAGGGCAAAATCTAAAGGGCTTGGAGAGTACTTAATATATTTTTTTTATAATTTTAGATTTGGACGGAGAATCGTAACCGGTCAATTTACGGCGGTCGGTCGGCGGTATAAAAAAGACAAGGAAGGACAGTTTGAGAATGTGAGAGTTCAGAGAGAGAGAGATAGAGAGATCCGTTTCGTTTATGTCGTTGATCTTTTATGGGCGTTGGTATCATACCTAAAATCATCGTATCGATATCGATGGTGATGAAGTTTATTTGTAGTAAATAAAAGAGATTAATTTAACGTCCAAAGTCCAAACACAGGCATTTTGTTGATAATCTGATGAGGACAACTCCTCAACTCCCTTTGTTGTCACATACCTGTCTCTTGCTAAAAACACTGCCACAACCTGCTTCTTCTGCTAACTCAGTTTCATTAGCTATTGGGGAAAATAAGCACAAACAAGATCTTTTATTCTGGCTTTGATCATTTTCTCAGGAAAAAAACACATTCTTTCCATCTAACCCCAAAATCAGCTCGAATTATAGTTAAATAGATGATTGTTATCCTTAGAAGTTTCGGGTTCGAATATCATGTCTACAAGAGTTCTACAAGAGTGTTTGACCATTTATATTCAAATGATCGAGAATATTTAGAACAGAAAGTATCTTGTAATCACCCATAATAAAAAAAAATCCATAAAGAAAGCTCATTCCCTCTCTCTCTCCCTCTCCCTTTCTCCCCCCCTCTCTCTCCCTCTCCCTCCATCTCTATCTCCCTCTCCCTCCATCTCTCTCTCTCCCCCTCTCTATATCCAACAAGCTTGTATCATTAGAAACTGAATAGAACAAGCCAAAGTCAATTGTAAGTAATGACATCAATTTAGTTTGGATTTGGGTTTAGGCTCCCATAATGGATCAAGTTTATGATCCAACAGTTTGACCGTTTATATTCAAATGATCGATAATATGTAGAACATGAAGTGCCTTGTAATCACCCAGATTTAAAAAAAAAACCCACAAAACCATAAAGAAAGCTCATTCCTTTACTTCTTCTTATGATTTTTTGAATGTTGTAGCTGATCTGGGATTTGATTTGCTAAGGGTATTTTATGAATACGCAGGTGAGTGTTCCATGCAGCAGCCTGTTTGATATTGTGACCGTCCGATGCGGGCACTGCACTAATCTATGGTCTGTGAACATGGCGGCTGCATTTCAGTCACTGTCGTGGCAAGATGTTCAGGTGATATATATGGAGAAATAACTTCTTATATCATTATGGCTTTTTTTCATTACTCACTGGAAAGTGGAAACCCTAGCAGCCGCCATGGTTAAACCTTTTTGCAGCAGTGAGTCAGTGGGGGGCTATAAACATGAATTGTTTTCTAAAAGATTTTTAGGGTCTGCTGCTTTGGGTAGCTTTGGTTTGATTGACATGTAAGTTTAGGGTTCTTAGGTTTAATGATTCCCCCTTCAAAAAAGAAACCCTTTGGTTTAGGGATCAGGGAAAACTGGGTTCTGTTCCTTAAACAACACTACAATTCTAACCGACTCAGTCACTTCAATGCTGGTTTTGCTCCTTTTCTCTCTCTCCAAACATCATTTCAGATCAGTTGACTAGCTTTTATCTCTTCTTTTTGTCCATTTTTGGCCAAAGCTACACTAATTGCTAAAGGGGAAATCAAATGGTTCATGTGACCTATATGATGATATAATTTAAATTTTTAATTCCGTCCCTATACGAGTAGTCATTATGGTTCTACGCCTGACATCAACATTAAATATCGATATATAAATCCTGAGGCTCTCTCACTCCCCCTCTCTCTCTCTCCTTCCCTCTCTCTCTCCCTCTCCCTTTCTCTCCCCCTCTCTCTCCCTCTCCCTCCATCTCCATCTCCCTCTCCCTCCATCTCTCTCTCTCCCCCTCTCTATATCCAACAAGCTTGTATCATTAGAAACTGAATAGAACAAGCCAAAGTCAATTGTACCTTTCAGATAGCGAAGAATTCTCTTTGCGGCTTTAAAATGGGTGGTTGTTGGGGATTCCATGTAGCGACTAACCAATCCAACTGCGTGAAGAATATCGGGTCTCGTGCAAGTTAGATAGCGTAGACTTCCTACCAAACTTTTGAAGAATGTTGGATCTACACTTTCGCCTTCTTCATGTTTGGTCATCTTGATCCCGTATTCTGCCGGTGTGCTTATTGGCTTACAGTTCTCCATCTTGAACTTCTTCAGTATCTCCTTTGCATAGCTTTCCTGTGAAATGAAAATTCCATCATTTTGTTGCTTAACTTCAATGCCAAGGTAGTACGCCATGAGCCCCATGTCTGTCATCTCGAATTCTTTCATCATCACATCCTTGAATTCATTAAACATGCTTGGGTTGCTTCCAGTGAAGATCAAATCATCCACGTAGAGGCACACGATCAAAATATCTTCATCTTTGATCTTGATATATAGAGCATGCTCGTAGGGACATTTGTTGAAGCCATTCTCTTGGAAGTACTTGTCGATTCGGCTATTCCATGCCCTTGGTGCTTGTTTTAGCCTGTAAAGAGCCTTCTTCAACTTCAACACCTTGTCTTCATGCCCTTTGACTTCATAGCCTGATGGTTGCTGAATGTAAAGTTCCTCTTCAAGAACTCCATTTAGGAAGGCGGACTTTACATCCATCTGTTGTATCTTCCACTTATTTTGAGCTGCCAAAGAAATGATTAGTCTGATAGTCTCCAATCGAGCAACAGGAGCAAATACCTCATCATAGTTAATTCCAGCCTTTTGACTATAGCCTTTAGCAACTAGCCTCGCCTTGTGCCTTTCAATCTCTCCTTTGACGTTTTGCTTTGTTTTGTACACCCATTTGACACCTATTGCCTTATGTCCCTTGGGAAGTGAGGTAAGTTCCCATGTGCCATTCTTCTTGATGGCCTTGATTTCTTCGTCCATCGCATCTCTCCATTTCTTTTCTTGTACCGCTTCTTGAAAGCTCAGTGGTTCACAATCGGCAAACAGACAAAATAATGTAAGATTATCTTGTCGTTCAGTTACCTCATAGAGATCTCTAAGGCTTCTTGTGCGTTGCACAACTCTTTCACTTTGACTCCCACTTGACGATGATGAAGGTGATGAGTCTCCTTGAGTGGTTGATGTTGGTGAAGTGGGTGGAGTTGCAAGCTCTTGTTGAGATTCATCTAGTTGCTCCCTCATTGTCTGCTCATCTTCTTCAAACTGAGGAAAGAAATTGAAGTCATCTGTATGAGAGTTAAAATCCCATTCTCCTTCTTCGTTGAAGACCAAATCTCGACTAATCACAAACTTCTTATTGTCTAGATTGTACAACTTGTAGCCCTTCGAATTAGCATCATAGCCGATGAAGATAAAACTCTCGCTTTTATCATCAAGCTTCGTTCTTCTCTCGTCTGGTACGTGAACATGGGCTATACTTCCAAAGGTTCTCAAGTGGGAAATGTCAGGCTTTCTTCCACTCCATGCCTCTTGCGGTGTCTTTCCCCATACACTTCTTGTTGGAGATCGATTTGACAAGTAGACTGCACACGATACTGCTTCCGCCCAAAATTCTTTGGGTAGTTTCTTGCTTTTGAGCATGCTTCGTGCCATGTCGAGGATTGCTCTATTCTTTCTTTCTGCCACAACATTTTGCTGGGGGGATCTAGGAACTGTCATTGGTCGACGAATTCCATTTGCTTCACAGAACTCTTGAAACTCCCTGGAAGTAAATTCTCCACCTCGATCGGATCTCATGGTTTTGATCTTTCTACCGCTTTCTCTCTCCACTGCTGCTTTGAACTTCTTGAAGACTTCAAAAACTTCTGACTTCTGTTTCAAGAAATATACCCAGGTTTTTCTTGAAAAATCATCAATGAAGAGAAGAAAATAGTTATTGTTACCGAGAGAGCTTGGCTTGATCGGTCCACACACATCGGTATGGATGAGCTCAAGTGGCTTCTTAGCTCTTGTCTCTGACTCCTTTGGAAAGCTTTTCCTAAATTGTTTCCCGACTAGACACCCTTCACAGAGCTGGTCAGGATGGTTGATGTGAGGTAGTCCTTTCACCATCTCCTTCTTAGATAATAGCTCTAGACCTCCAAAATTGAGATGCCCAAATCGAAGATACCAAAGCCATGATGCATCTTTGTAGCAAGCTTTCAGGCACTTTGCAACATCATTTTGTATGTTGATCAAGAACATTCTATTCTTTGACATCGGCACTTTAGCAATGAAGTTATTCTTATCATCTTTTATAGAAAGATTATAATTATTCATATGAATATCATAACCTTTCTCTACCAGTTGCCCTAAACTTAAAATGTTACTTTTCATATTGGGCACATAGTAGACATTTGAAATAAATTGATGTCTCCCATCTTTCAAACGGATAAGAATGTTACCTCTCCCTTTCACTGCTATTGTGGAATCATCTCTAAACAAAACATTTCCACTTACTGACTCGCCTAGCTCCACAAACATGTCTTTCCTTCCACACATGTGATTGCTTGCACCACTGTCAAGATACCAGGAATTTGCTTGGCCACCATCAGTTTCCTTTCGTGCTAGAAGAAGAGTTTCTTTGCCATCTGTCTTTTCCTCCACGTAATTGGCCTTCTCCTCAATTTTGTTGTTGGGAGCTCTACATTCTGAAGCATAATGCCCAAATTTTTGACAATTATAACATCGAATTTGAGATTTGTCATACTTTGAGTTTGGATTAATTCTTCCACGGCCTCGTGTTGAGCTTTCTCCTTTCTCATAGTTGTTGTTGGAATTATTATTGTTGTAATTCCAGCCTCGTCCACGACCTCGACTTCCAACTCGTCCATGGCCTCTACCTCTGCCTTGGCCACGTTGGTTTCTATCATTGCGTTGGCTCTCATGCATATCCTTGAGTTGCAGCTTGAGGAGTTGCTCAGTAAACTCATGCTTCTTTTTATGCTTCTCTTCGTATGCTTGCAATGATCCTTGGAGCTGTTCGATCTTCATTTCTTCCAATTCTTTAGTTTCTTCAATCGTCACGACGATGTGCTCAAATTTGGGATCCAACGAACGGAGTATCTTCTCTATTATCCTCACATCGTCTAACTTTTCACCATTTCTTTTTAATTGATTAGAAACAGCTACTACTCTTGAGAAATAATCTGAAATAGACTCAGATGCTTTCATGTTTAAGGATTCGAATTCACCTCTTAATGTTTGGAGAAGAACCTTCTTCACTTGCTCGGATCCTTTGTAAGAGGTTTGTAGCTTCTCCCACGCTTCCTTGCTAGAGCTTGCACTTGAAATCTTTTCAAAACCATCATCATCTAATGCTTGATAGATGAGGTAGAGAGCCTTCTTGTCTCTCTTTCTTGAATCCTTCAAAGTTGTCTTTTGATCTGGTGTAAGAGTAGCAAAAGCATCATCATCCGCAGGCTCGTTATAGCCTTTCTCTATGATATCCCACACATCTTGTGATCCAAGAAGTGCCTTCATTTTGATACTCTAATTGTCGTAGTTGTTGTTGTTGAGTGTCGGAACTTGGAATGGTGCCATACCATTTGCCATATCTCTCAATATAATGAGATTTTGTAAAATCCGATTGCAATGATGAATCCGGAACGATGAAAAAAAAACTTTGGAGGGACTTGGACAACTCGGTCAAGGACTCCAACTCGGCTGACTCGGCTCAACTCGGTGAGTCAACTCGATTTTCTAGCAGCAGTCTTCCGGCGGTGCGTGGCGGTGCGTCAGAACTCAGATTGAGAAAATTCTGGCGGCGTCGGATTCCTCTCGTCGAGACCTTCAATCTTTCCAACTCGCTCTGATACCACTTTGTTGGAAATAAAACACTCACACAAACAACTTTTATTAAAACTCAAACAAATATTACAAGAGTACTCTCACTCAAAAACAAGAACTACAACTCACTCTTATAAGACTTTACTTCTTCACTCACTTAGAAGCTCTTAATTTTTCTTAATGCTTAAAACTAAAATGGGAAGGGGTATTTATACTACTCAAGAACAATCCTACACCACACAAATAAACTAATTTAAACCATTACAAATTTAACAAATATCTAACTCTCACCTAACTAAATTGATGTAAGTAATGACATCATTAATTAAATGATGTAAGCAATGACATCTTTAATTAAATGATGTAAGTAATGACATCAATTTAGTTTGGATTTGGGTTTAGGCTCCCATAATGGATCAAGTTTATGATCCAACAATTTGACCGTTTATATTCAAATGATCGATAATATGTAGAACAGGAAGTGCCTTGTAATCACCCAGATTTTAAAAAAAAAACCCACAAAACCATAAAGAAAGCTCATTCCTTTACTTCTTCTTGTGATTTTTTTGAATGTTGTAGCTGATCTGGGATTTGATTTGCTAAGGGTATTTTATGAATACGCAGGTGAGTGTTCCATGCAGCAGCCTGTTTGATATTGTGACTGTCCGATGCGGGCACTGCACTAATCTATGGTCTGTGAACATGGCGGTTGCATTTCAGTCACTGTCGTGGCAAGATGTTCAGGTGATATATATGGAGAAATAACTTCTTATATCGTTATGGCTTTTTTTCATTACTCACTGGAAAGTGGAAACCCTAGCAGCCGCCATGGTTAAACCTTTTTGCAGCAGTGAGTCAGTGGGGGGCTATAAACATGAATTGTTTTCTAAAAGATTTTTAGGGTCTGCTGCTTTGGGTAGCTTTGGTTTGATTGATATGTAAGTTTAGGGTTCTTAGGTTTAATGATTCCCCCTTCAAAAAAGAAACCCTTTGGTTTAGGGATCAGGGAAAACTGGGTTCTGTTCCTTAAACAACACTACAATTCTAACCGACTCAGTCACTTCAATGCTGGTTTTGCTCCTTTTCTCTCTCTCCAAACATCATTTCAGATCAGTTGACTAGCTTTTATCTCTTCTTTTTGTCCATTTTTGGCCAAAGCTACACTAATTGCTAAAGGGGAAATCAAATGGTTCATGTGACCTATATGATGATATAATCTTTTTAGAAATTTAGATTCGAACAGCAACATCTATAGAATGTATGCACGTTTAGAAGTTCTAGGTTCGAAGGTTGTTGAGGTGTGTTCATATTTTTAGAAATTTTAAATTTTATATAATTTAAATATATAATTTTGTACCCTTAAATTTATATTACAACTTCTTAAGTTTACACTCCGACATAAAATTCTATGTTTATATAGGCACCCAGCTATGCAACACAAAATCACAGGATGGGTCAGGGTTCATCTTCCAGATGCAACAACACCAAGCTCTCTTCAAGAAATGCTACCGAGGAAAGGGTTGTTAATCGACGTAAGTTAACCAAATCTGTGTTTTAACTACTCAATTTCTCTTTTTCTTCAAGTAAATTTACTGTTACTTTCACTTCCAGCTCCTGAGAAGACGCAGCGACTGCCATCTGCATACAATCAGTTCATAAAGTATGAAACCACACTCTATAATTCTCATACATGATAGGGTTTCTGCCATATATTTGGTTTTTTTAATTTAAATATAAACAAAAATAAATTAATACGGAAAATAATATCTATTTGAGCTTATCTTTCGGATTGATACCTTTTTATGCCACGTATTTTGCACGAGTCGAGCGACGACGACACATATGTCGTAGCCTTATCTTCAATCACTCAATTAATGTATGTTTAAAAAATTATATTTAAACATTTGAAAAAACTCTAGCAGGCCTATATTGCGTGGATCGAGTTTTTTTCTTCAAATGCTTAAATATAACCTTTTAACCATGCATTAATTGAGTGATTAAAGATAATACTAACTCATGCTCATAGAATTACATGTCTTCAAAATGTATCGCGCACGCTTATTCTTTTTGGATAAAATTCATATAATTTTTTTTCACTTTTTACCCCTTTGTTTTTTTATTTCATTTAGCCCAATCTGTGTCGCCACGTAAACGGAAGACGTTTCTTGTAAAAAAAAAGTTGCCTTTATCCTACGTATCCCAAAAGGGTGTCAATTCGAAAAATAATCTCAAACGGGTGTTATTTTTTGTATTAATTTGTTGGGTGATATATTTACCGTTGATTAATTTTATATGGAAACTGATGTAGAGAGGAGATCCAAAGGATCAAGGCCAACAATCCAGACATCAGTCACAGGGAAGTATTCAGCACTGCTGCTAAGAATGTAAGTTCATTTTTTTTATTAATCTCGGGTAAACACAATGTAATTTTTGTTCAAAGATTCTCATCCATTTGACATTGAATGTTCATACCCCCGCATACTTGGTGCTCGAACGTAAGACCTTAAGAAATAACAACAATTCATTTACCATCGAGATCGCTTGGTTCGTGCAAGTTTGATCACACGTTGACTTATTTTATTATTTTATGTTTATAGTGGGCGCACTTCCCTCGTATCCACTTTGGCCTCATGCTTGAAAATCAACAACCAAACTAAGATGGATGATGAACAAAAGATTATGTTTTCATATTGAAGAAGAAGAACCCTAAATTCCCAGTGAATTTAAAGCTATGGTTTGAAGAAGATCCTATGCGTGTCTTGAGGACATGGATTTATCATTTCCTTATTTGTATTTTCTTTATTTTGTTATTATTTATTAATATATTCAAACTAAATTATGTTTTCGTAAAAAAAATAATAATAAATTCCACTAGGAATGTTAATGTATATATTCTTTGTGTAAGTCAAAATTGTTGTTAATTGTATTACTTAAAGTTGACTTATTAATTATGTTGTACTTTTCTTCATATTTTTTTTCTATTTTCGTTATTATCTTTCTATATATTGAAGTCTTTAGAGAATTTTTTTCGATGATCATAACCTCTAAAGGTTAATATCCTCTAATTAATCGTAATCATTTGACATAAACTCTGGCAACCTACGAGTACATGGTGGAACTAGGCAGAAACTAACAGGAGTCTTGATCCTTGCCAATTAATTTTTTTTAATGTTAAGTAATACTGAAAAATTATATTTCTTGAAAATAAATAAAATAAGTTTTATCGTCCCCAATTGAAAAAATTATATTTTTGAGAAATTAAAAATATTTGACCTCCTTTAATAAATTTTTAATTCCGTCCCTATACGAGTAGTCATTATGGTTCTACGCCTGACATCAACATTAAATATCGATATATAAATCCTGAGGCTCTCTCACTCCCCCTCTCTCTCTCCTTCCCTCTCTCTCTCCCTCTCCCTTTCTCTCCCCCTCTCTCTCCCTCTCCCTCCATCTCCATCTCCCTCTCCCTCTCCCTCCATCTCTCTCTCTCCCCCTCTCTATCTTCATCTCCCTCCTCTGTCTCTCTCACTCTCCCTCATTCTCTCTCTTCCTCTCTCCCCAGGGACGAAGCCAAAATTAAATATTGGCAAGAGTCGAAATATTAGATTATTTAAGAAAAATATAAAAACTTATTAGGTATTTAAACTCGGAATTCAGCATGAACCAAGTGACCTTAGTGATTAAGATATTGTTGTTTCCCTTGAGGTCTCGAGTTCAAGCACGTATGTAGGGGTATGCACGTTCATTGTCAAACAGTTGAAAGTATTTGTACAGATATTACCTTGTATTCATCCTAAATTAAAAAAAAAACTCAAAACTAAAATACAACTTCTAATTTTTCTAATATTTAAAATTACAATGACTTAAATTGTAATTAGACCAAAAATTTGAGAATACAGACTTATTATTCTTTAGTTCGACCCCTACTTGATTAAATATTTAATAAATTTTATATTTTTTAAATATTTTTTACATGAATTAAAATACTATTAAATTAAAAGTATATTGAATATATAAATTTTAACGGGGGTTAAGGCCCCCAGAACCCTAAGGGAGCTCCATCCCTCCCCCTCTCATTCTGAAACAGATATTATATTATAATCACTCTAGAGTATTAAAAAATATGAATATAAAAATAATATTCGATACAGAAAAAATCAGATACGGTCGTGAAAGAACACAATCAGCCAAAAAAATACTTTAAAATGAATAATTAAATCATAAAAAAAAACTCAATTATAATTAACAGTAATTAAATTTATAATAAAAATAACGCAACGATATAAATCCTGCCAAAGAGAAGTCAAAAATCCAAATTTGAGAGGCTATTCTAATATAAATTTTAAAAAATATATATATTATTTGACTAATTTAAAAATAACTTGAGGATTAGATATATTATTTTACCAATTTAAAAACCAACCACGTTTATCCCGTTGCTAAAAACTTAAAACAGAATTGGACTAAAAAAGAACAAAAAGAAAAGTTAAGTGCCTATTTTCTAAATTTTGATAATTGGTAGGAGGCTTAAAGATAAGAGTACCAATAGTCTAATGACTAATGACGTAGTTTACCTGTATAAAATGATAAAAGAGAAAAGAAAACGAAGGTTCCAGCTCCGTCGTGGCTGGCTTTGATCAAGGATCCATTTGGAGCCGCAGATCGGGACAATCCGTCGGCGAAGCTCGGTTAACCGTTTTTTCTATCCTTCTTGGAGGTAAGATTTTGGCCGGAATAATATTTTAATCAATTTTCTTTCCAATTTCTCAGCAGCCAAAGCAGCATGAACTGCAGAATTCTTTAATTTTCATGATCTGTTGGGTTTTAGGTGTAAATTATTAGGTTTATCATGAAGTTGAAGAATTATGAAGAAAATAACAAAGAAACTAGGCAAGTATGAGATTGGTCGAACCATTGGCGAAGGAACATTCGCCAAAGTTAAGTTTGCAAAGAATACAGACACTGGAGAGAGCGCCGTGAAAGTTTTGGCCAAAACCACCATTCTTAAGCACGGAATGGTTGATCAGGTATTTAGTTGATTTTCTCAAAAAGATACCCGAAATCCTTTGGCTTTACCTTGTTTGATTCATATTCAGTTTTTTTATGGAACTGCTACTGTTCAATTTAAAGAACTAGAAGAAAATAATAATTCTTCTCATAAGTTGGTCAAAAGTAACTGTATCACTGCTAATGACCCAAATTGGCTCTGCCTTTTGATTGTTTGGTTTGAAAGGAATTTGGGCTGTTTTATATTTTATGCTTGAATTGTAGTTGGTAAGATTATGGCTATGGGACATGCTGCAATAAAGAATACATGAAATTCTCTGGAGTAGGAGGGTATTACTTGAGAAGAAAACTCTTGCTTAAAAACTTTTCTCTCGGCCATTGAACCTTTTTATTGGAAAAGATAGATCATATCACTTTTCTGAAATTAAGTAACCAAAGGTGTCTGGAGAGTGGAGATTATTCTTTCCCTCTTAAAATAATATGAATTCAAATAAATATCATTCATATGTTGCTGTTGTTTGGGACTAGAGAAACCTTCTTGCTGTAGCTCACTTGGGACCGTATCTGTGATTGTGTGTCTGAGTTCATGCTTCACTGGTCGTTCAAATCTAAGGCCTAATGACTTTAAATGTTTAGCTGCGTAACATTTGAGAGCTTCTATTAACTGTGAAACTGGAGAAACATTTTACCTACCAGAAGAATCTCTTTCTCTATGCCATTTAATTGGCTAAACTTTTTTGGGGTCTTAATTTGCTTTGCTCGGTTGGTTTCAGATTAAAAGAGAGATATCCATAATGAAGATTGTTAAACATCCTAACATAGTTAGGTTGCATGAGGTATGTGTATACATTAATTAATGGACATCATACTTTTAAGTTCTTGCTTACTTTGTTGATATTTACCTTGACCTTTTTTTAAAATTTAGGTATTGGCAAGTAGGAAAAAGATATATATTATTCTTGAGTTTGTCAGTGGAGGAGAACTCTTTGATAAAATTGTAAGGCATCTCCTATCTCATAATTATGGCAGATATTTTTTAATTTCTTGGAGTTTTTCCTTCCTTTGTTGTTAGTTTCTTCCTTTGAAATATTTATCTCCTCTTTACTCTGTGTGTAGGTTCACCGTGTAAGACTTTCTGAGAATGAATGTAGGCAATACTTTCAACAGCTTATTGATGCTGTTGCTCATTGTCACAGTAAGGGTGTTTACCACAGAGACTTAAAGGTGCAATATTTTGAAATCAATATCTTTGAAAATCAGTGTTTCATGATAATCCTGACCAACTTTTTCTTTTCCTTTGTAATTTATAGCCTGAAAATCTTCTTCTTGACTCTTCTGGAAATTTGAAGGTTTCTGACTTCGGACTGAGTGGATTAACTCAGCAAGTAAGCATACTGACAAGTTTCTGTGTTCTTTACAGAAAAGTGTCTTATCATGTAATTATTTTTCTTTCTCTCATTAAGCATTGATGTCCATGAGTGGGCAGGCGGACTTCTCCACACAATGTGTGGAACCCCAAATTATGTTGCACCGGAGGTACATTCCTTCAAGTTACTTGAAGTATTATGCATCAAATTAGCCTTAGTGTCTACTATGCTTTGCCACTGTGTTTGAATCTCATGGTAAATTAATACCCATCAGGTGCTTGGCAATTAGGGTTATGATGGTGCGGCTGCTGATGTGTGGTCATGTGGAGTCATCCTCTTTGTTATAATGGCCGGTTATCTCCCATTTGATGAGATAGATCTTCCAACCTTGTACAAGAAGGTTATTTCCATCATTTTTGCACCGTTAATTTATACACTAATAATTTGCAATGTACTTTCTCATTGGTAAATAATTTTTCCAACATTTGTAGAAAGATTGCTATTAAGCTATTTGTCTAGAGTTATGTTGCAAACTTGCAATGCTCTAACTGTTTTTCTTCCATTCTTTTGAGTTGTAATGAGTGCTTTGCTGTATCTTATTTTGTTCTTATAATTTTTTTGTCAGACTTGCATCCTGTGCTGAAACTGTAATTCATATATCTTTGCATATAGAATAATGGAGGCTGCTATTGCTAATATGTATTTGTTTATATCAATCTTGTAAAATCCTACCATTTAGTATATGTCTTTATAAGATGAACGACCTTCATTGAACTTAATGTTACCCCTTGAGCATTTAGTAGGAGTGCTGATATAACTGTGAAACTTCTAAGCAATCCTTTTGTCAATGTGCAGATTAGTGTTGCCCAGTTTTCTTGTCCACCTTTGTTTTCTCCTGGGGCAAAATCATTGATACAGAAGATCCTTGATCCCAATCCTAAAACCGTAAGTATATTTGGCTTACTGGTGAGCTCTAATTTTTGTTTATTTGAATGCCATCGTTAACTTGTCATATTTATTGCATTATCCTGTATGTCCATGAATACCTTATATTTTTACACACCCTTGAACTGCTCAATGCATCGTTTTTGTTATCCTACTCGGTGAAATATCTAACCTCAAGAAGCTTTGATGTCTACCACTCTGGGATCTGGTGGATGTTTCAAAGATCAAGATCCCCCAGTCAAAGCACTGCCCATGCAAATTGTCAAATGAATAGATAAAACTTGTTTTTTAAATGAAAAGTTGACAAGTTTTAGAAAATGCAGCCAATAGTTTAGGCTTGAGAATCGAAGAGTAAGATTTCATAGCATTTGATCTTCTTTATTTCCAAAACACTGCTGTTTGTGATTTGCCAAACTCTTATAAATATGATGGTGGCCATTAGTACAGTAACTGCTATGATGCTTGGTTGATGTTTCTGAACCACTCTCTAACTGATTTCACAATAACTGCAGCGTATTCAAATTGAGGGAATTAAAAAAGATCCATGGTTCATGAAGCATTATGTGCCTGTGAAACCTAGAGACGAAGAAGTGAGTTTGGATGATGTCTTAGCAGTTTTTGATGACATTGAGGTGGGGAATTTATTCCTTTTGTTCCTTGTATTATATCTCTTCTCCATAGCCTAAGAGATCTTCTGATGCCATCTTACATATATTTTTTTTTAAAATCATGTCAGCAGCACTAATGGTTGTTATTAGAGTCGATCATGTTAAAGCATCCTGGTTGCCTTGAGAACCGTTTCTCTGGATTTTTGTTTTGTTCTGTCATATTTCTCTTTGCCGAGTAGTTACTGGTACTTTGCAGGACCAATATGTATCCGAGCGGCCCTTAGTCAACGAGGGGGGTCCCCTGATAATGAATGCATTTGAGATGATTACACTATCCCAAGGCTTGAATCTGTCAGCATTGTTCGACAGGCAACAGGACCGACAATACATGTCAGTATTTTCTGCTACTTTATGGAATCTTAGTCCTTGTTGTTCGTTGTTCAAATTGTTCATATTTCCGTGTTTTAGAAGTTAGAGTTGCCAATATTTTATTGTGTTATTCATCTTCACCTCAAAGAATGGTCAATTCTATTTCTCTCACATTGTCATGGTTCCTGGTCGGTTATAGCTTATACTTTTGTTGCTTGTCATGCTTGCTTTAAATATGAAAAAGCATATTGAGTTGCTGTCAACTTGCATGGCATTCAGTAAATGAGAAAGGGTGGGCGGGGTGATCATCACTTCTCCTTTTTTATGATATCAATGCCTGTCTATGCTGTTTGCTGATAATATCTTTTGGAGAATAAGATATATATATACTGTTTAAGCTATATTGTACAAGCTATAGACATTGCTTTTCTTTGGTAGGATTATGTAAAACGGCAAACTCGTTTTGTATCACGCAAACCAGCTAGAGTTATAATCTCAAGTGTTGATGCTCTTGCTGAATCAATGGGACTGAAGGTTCATACACGTAATTACAAGGTATTATGTATCTCCATTACAAAATGCAGTTGGCTGTTCATTACTGGTGTGCTTTAGAGAGACTTTTCCACAAAATGAAGCAATTTTATCTTTTTACTCCAATTGTGTGTATGTGTTTTTTCATGTGTTATCATTTTTTTGAAGATAAAAAAACAACCTAGGCATGCTAACATGCTGATAGAGCAGTGACATGGCTCCTTTGTGATAGGCACCTAGCTAATTCTAAATTTGAATACTTCTCAAAGGAACCTTCGGAAATAATTTGGTTAGTCTAATACCACAATTGAATATTTGCAGCCAGACATTATGTACTCATTCCCTTTTCGTAATAACAATATTAATAGAAAAGATTAAATGAGGAAACAACACTGCCTGGGTTACTTGAACTTTCTGTTCTTAGCAAAATGAGTGGGGTCACCCCATTTTTTGATTGAGCTTCATGTTTCATATTGCAAAAGAACATCAGTGTACAAGTGTACTATATTTTATATAATATATTTTTTCTTTCCTTCTAACTACAGACAAGACTTGAGGGAAGATCTGCAAATAAGGTTGGGCAATTTGCAGTTGTCCTAGAGGTAGACTCCTAGAACTTTTATCACATTCGGTAAGAAATGTGTTTTTGCATTGGCAGGTTAATTTCAAGTTAGTTTATACATCTTATTTAGGTTTTTGAAGTTGCACCATCACTGTTCATGGTAGATGTTCGAAAAGCTGCTGGAGATACTCTTGAATATCACAAGGTTGGTTGTGTGCCTTGCTCAGTATTTAAGACGTCCTATGATAGCCTTTTATAGGTTACAGGTTACATGCAATGTAAATTAGATTAAACTAGAGTGGATTGAGGAATTTTCTGTTATTCTAATAAGTATCAAGTCTTCTGTCTATTGTAGTCTATCCTCTCAAATTGGTCCCAAAAGCTACAATTCAACCATTTTTGGCTTGCTAGAGGGATTGAATTTTCATTATGTTCTAGTAAATGGCTATGTATTTTGCATGTTCTTTGTTGTAAACGATTAAAAGTTTTCTAACTGTTGATGGGGACAAATGGGTTATGTCGACTGTTGGCAGTTCACCCCTTCTGGTTTAGGGTTTACTCTCTCTTCTTAGCTGCCTACACTATAGGCTGTTGACCAATAGCAACCTTGATCTAGCTTTGCAAAACCTCTTTTTGACTTGAATATGAATGCTTATTAATCAAGCAATTAACTGCTCATAAATTTCTCTTAGAGTTTGTGATGATGCTAGCTTGTTCTTGTATCTTGTTTGATATCCGAGTAAATCGTCAGCTAATGTCTGTCACCAATCAATTACTGATATACTAATGTTTCCTTTCGGCAGTTCTACAAGAATTTCTGTGCTAAGCTAGAAAGTATCATCTGGAAACCAACAGAGTCTTACTAAAAATCCCAGTTTTGTTAGGACAATGACCTGCTGATCCTTTTCAAGTGGACGTGATGCAAAATCCGACTCACAAACACGCCGAAGCAAGCGATTCCTCTTCAGCTAAGCTTTTCCAACCCACCGCCCCGCAAATCGGTTTCCAGGTTTTGCCGATGATGCATTCCTCTTTTCGGATGAAAGTTACTCATGTTGAATCAGTACTATAAGTTGCTATAATAAAACGAGTTGTTGCTAGAAACTGTAAGAGTAATAGATGCAGTTGGACTTCAAGTATTGCCTGAATTATTGGAATGCTCCTTTACTGCTGTAATTCACACCAATAAGGTACGTATAAATATTTGAAAACAACTAATCCCGAAACTTTCATTTATATAATAAAACGATAATGTAAGTGATCGGAATGTAATTCACACCCATTGTCTTGAGTAAAATATTAAATTTAGTTTAATTTGTTAACGAGAATAGGAAAAAAAATTCATACCCAAAATTTTTAGAATAAAGTATACAATTTTGGACTCATTTTTTTAGTTTCTAGATCCGTCATTGTTTACAAGATAATAATTGTTCAAACACCCTTAACATACTCTCAACTCATTTTTTTTTATTAATTTGGGGTAACTATAAGGCAATATCTATTGAAATACCTTTGAGGGTGTGTTTGGTTCACGGAATGTAAGATTACCAGTGGGAATGTAAGATTACCAGTGGGAATGTAAGATTACCAGTGGAAATGTAAAATTACCAGGGAATATGATTACTGAGAATATTGTATTTCGTGTTTGGTTGGTTTAGCAAGAATATAAGATTACCGTGTTTGGTTAAAGGAATGTATATTTGACCAAATTGTCCTTATTATATATTTGTTTTTTTTAACAAGTAGAAAAATACTTATATATTTTCTTTAAAAAATTTAAATTCATAAAATTTATATAATTTTTTTTTACAAAATTGAAAATATAAAAATGTTTAATGAAATGGTAAAATTTTATTTTAACCCCTGAACTTCATATAAAATTTTAATTATAATTTTTTTTGTAAATCTAAAATAGTTTAAGGATAAATTTGTAATTTAACCTTCGTAGAATTTTTATTATTCAATGACAGAAGAATGATATTTTTTGAAGAAAAAAAATTAAGGGTATTTTAGTCCAAAACGCCGGTAATCCAACAATACCTAAGGAAAGGGAGGTAATGACATTCCCAGTAATATACCCAATAAATTCACTATTGGTAATCTTACATTACAGGGAATAAGATTCCCGGCTAACCAAATGGGGGAATGTGGATTCCATTCCCATGGGAATCTCATATTCCTCTAACCAAACTCCCCCTAAGTACTCTTAACTCATTTGACAATAAATGTTCAAACATCCTTAACATACTCTCAATCAATTTTTTTTTATTAATATGTGTTAAGTACAAGATAATATATGTTTAAAGATAAACTCAATATTTTGATATTGAACGTTCATACCCTAACTTTTATAGTGCTCGAATCCGGTCCTCAAGAAATAACAACAAAAGATTGTGCATTAATTTTGTGAGTAAGAGTAAGGCAATCGTTGAACACCACAATCCCTTAGAATTGCATTGTAGAGAGCAACTCTGTTTGCAGGCATTTCACCTCCGTTTTTACCACCCCCTTTGCTCAAAGCCTCAGTTGAAGACGAATCATGGCCGAATATTCCAGCAGGATTCTTCACCTGTAATCTCAACTCTTCTCCATCGCTTCTCGTATCCGTCAAATCTTCAGCAAACTGCACTTTCTTCTTCTCTCTTTTCTTCCCTTCTTCGAACACAGATCAATCTCAACGTTTCGTTTTAGGTAAAAGGCTCGTTTAACTAATTAATCACTTTGATACATTTTTTTCCAACATTACAACTCTTATTGTTTCATTCCAGGACAAAAAATCTCTATTTTAGAGCACTGATCATATGCTAACTAACGATTTTCATTTACGTGTGGGTATTTATTTTTGTATTAAGCCTTCTTATGGGATAAGATTTCTTTATGATTAAGTATTTGATTTTATAAATATAAAATATGTCAAATCTTCAAATGCTTAAATATAACCTTTTAACCATGCATTAATTGAGTGATTAAAGATAATACTAACTCATGCTCATAGAATTACATGTCTTCAAAATGTATCGCGCACGCTTATTCTTTTTGGATAAAATTCATATAATTTTTTTTCACTTTTTACCCCTTTGTTTTTTTATTTCATTTAGCCCAATCTGTGTCGCCACGTAAACGGAAGACGTTTCTTGTAAAAAAAAAAGTTGCCTTTATCCTACGTATCCCAAAAGGGTGTCAATTCGAAAAATAATCTCAAACGGGTGTTATTTTTTGTATTAATTTGTTGGGTGATATATTTACCGTTGATTAATTTTATATGGAAACTGATGTAGAGAGGAGATCCAAAGGATCAAGGCCAACAATCCAGACATCAGTCACAGGGAAGTATTCAGCACTGCTGCTAAGAATGTAAGTTCATTTTTTTTATTAATCTCGGGTAAACACAATGTAATTTTTGTTCAAAGATTCTCATCCATTTGACATTGAATGTTCATACCCCGCATACTTGGTGCTCGAATGTAAGACCTTAAGAAATAACAACAATTCATTTACCATCGAGGTCGCTTGGTTCGTGCAAGTTTGATCACACGTTGACTTATTTTATTATTTTATGTTTATAGTGGGCGCACTTCCCTCGTATCCACTTTGGCCTCATGCTTGAAAATCAACAACCAAACTAAGATGGATGATGAACAAAAGATTATGTTTTCATATTGAAGAAGAAGAACCCTAAATTCCCAGTGAATTTAAAGCTATGGTTTGAAGAAGATCCTATGCGTGTCTTGAGGACATGGATTTATCATTTCCTTATTTGTATTTTCTTTATTTTGTTATTATTTATTAATATATTCAAACTAAATTATGTTTTCGTAAAAAAAATAATAATAAACTCCACTAGGAATGTTAATGTATATATTCTGTGTAAGTCAAAATTGTTGTTAATTGCATTACTTAAAGTTGACTTATTAATTATGTTGTACTTTTCTTCATATTTTTTTTCTATTTTCGTTATTATCTTTCTATATATTGAAGTCTTTAGAGAATTTTTTTCGATGATCATAACCTCTAAAGGTTAATATCCTCTAATTAATCGTAATCATTTGACATAAACTCTGGCAGACCTACGTTATCTGTCAAAACAAAACCTATTATCATGTGGTCATGTCTATTTGCCCTGTCAACCTACGAGTACATGGTGGAACTAGGCAGAAACTAACAGGAGTCTTGATCCTTGCCAATTAATTTTTTTTAATGTTAAGTAATACTGAAAATTATATTTCTTGAAAATAAATAAAATAAGTTTTATCGTCCCCAATTGAAAAAATTATATTTTTGAGAAATTAAAAATATTTGACCTCCTTTAATAAATTTTTAATTCCGTCCCTATACGAGTAGTCATTATGGTTCTACGCCTGACATCAACATTAAATATCGATATATAAATCCTGAGGCTCTCTCACTCCCCCTCTCTCTCTCTCCTTCCCTCTCTCTCTCCCCTCTCCCTTTCTCTCCCCCTCTCTCTCCCTCTCCCTCCATCTCTCTCTCTCCCCCTCTCTATCTTCATCTCCCTCCTCTGTCTCTCTCACTCTCCCTCATTCTCTCTCTTCCTCTCTCCCCAGGGACGAAGCCAAAATTAAATATTGGCAAAAGTCGAAATATTAGATTATTTAAGAAAAATATAAAAACTTATTAGGTATTTAAACTCGGAATTCAGCATGAACCAAGTGACCTTAGTGATTAAGATATTGTTGTTTCCCTTGAGGTCTCGAGTTCAAGCACGTATGTAGGGGTATGAACGTTCATTGTCAAACAGTTGAAAGTATTTGTACAGATATTACCTTGTATTCACCCTAAATTAAAAAAAACTCAAAACTAAAAGACAACTTCTAATTTTTCTAATATTTAAAATTACAATGACTTAAATTGTAATTAGACCAAAAATTTGAGAACACAGACTTATTATTCTTTAGTTCGACCCCTACTTGATTAAATATTTAATAAATTTTATATTTTTTAAATATTTTTTACATGAATTAAAATACTATTAAATTAAAAGTATATTGAATATATAAATTTTAACAGGGGTTAAGGCCCCCAGAACCCTAAGGGAGCTCCATCCCTCCCCCTCTCATTCTGAAACAGATACTATATTATAATCACTCTAGAGTATTAAAAAATATGAATATAAAAATAATATTCGATACAGAAAAATTCAGATACGGTCGTGAACGAACACAATCAGCCAAAAAAATACTTTAAAATGAATAATTAAATCATAAAAAAAACTCAATTATAATTAACAGTAATTAAATTTATAATAAAAATAACGCAACGATATAAATCCTGCCAAAGAGAAGTCAAAAATCCAAATTTGAGAGGCTATTCTAATATAAATTTTAAAAAAATATATATATTATTTGACTAATTTAAAAATAACTTGAGGATTAGATATATTATTTTACCAATTTAAAAACCAACCACGTTTATCCCGTTGCTAAAAACTTAAAACAGAATTGGACTAAAAAAGAACAAAAAGAAAAGTTAAGTGCCTATTTTCTAAATTTTGATAATTGGTAGGAGGCTTAAAGATAAGAGTACCAATAGTCTAATGACTAATGACGTAGTTTACCTGTATAAAATTATAAAAGAGAAAAGAAAACGAAGGTTCCAGCTCCGTCGTGGCTGGCTTTGATCAAGGATCCATTTGGAGCCGCAGATCGGGACAATCCGTCGGCGAAGCTCGGTTAACCGTTTTTTCTATCCTTCTTGGAGGTAAGATTTTGGCCGGAATAATATTTTAATCAATTTTCTTTCCAATTTCTCAGCAGCCAAAGCAGCATGAACTGCAGAATTCTTTAATTTTCATGATCTGTTGTGTTTTAGGTGTAAATTATTAGGTTTATCATGAAGTTGAAGAATTATGAAGAAAATAACAAAGAAACTAGGCAAGTATGAGATTGGTCGAACCATTGGCGAAGGAACATTCGCCAAAGTTAAGTTTGCAAAGAATACAGACACTGGAGAGAGCGTGGCCATGAAAGTTTTGGCCAAAACCACCATTCTTAAGCACGGAATGGTTGATCAGGTATTTAGTTGATTTTCTCAAAAAGATACCCGAAATCCTTTGGCTTTACCTTGTTTGATTCATATTCAGTTTTTTATGGAACTGCTACTGTTTAATTTAAAGAACTATTAGAAAATAATAATTCTTCTCATAAGTTGGTCAAAAGTAACTGTATCACTGCTAATGACCCAAATTGGCTCTGCCTTTTGATTGTTTGGTTTGAAAGGAATTTGGGCTGTTTTATATTTTATGCTTGAATTGTAGTTGGTAAGATTATGGCTATGGGACAAGCTGCAATAAAGAATACATGAAATTCTCTGGAGTAGGAGGGTATTACTTGAGAAGAAAACTCTTGCTTAAAAACTTTTCTCTCGGCCATTGAACCTTTTTATTGGAAAAGATAGATCATATCACTTTTCTGAAATTAAGTAACCAAAGGTGTCTGGAGAGTGGAGATTATTCTTTCCCTCTTAAAATAATATGAATTCAAATAAATATCATTCATATGTTGCTGTTGTTTGGGACTAGAGAAACCTTCTTGCTGTAGCTCACTTGGGACCGTATCTGTGACTGTGTGTCTGAGTTCATGCTTCACTGGTCGTTCAAATCTAAGGCCTAATGACTTTAAATGTTTAGCTGCGTAACAATTTAGAGCTTCTATTAACTGTGAAACTGGAGAAACATTTTACCTACCAGAAGAATCTCTTTCTCTATGCCATTTAATTGGCTAAACTTTTTTGGGGTCTTAATTTGCTTTGCTCGGTTGGTTTCAGATTAAAAGAGAGATATCCATAATGAAGATTTTTAAACATCCTAACATAGTTAGGTTGCATGAGGTATGTGTATACATTAATTAATGGACATCATACTTTTATGTTCTTGCTTACATTGTTGATATTTACCTTGACCTTTTTTTAAAATTTAGGTATTGGCAAGTAGGAAAAAGATATATATTATTCTTGAGTTTGTCAGTGGAGGAGAACTCTTTGATAAAATTGTAAGGCATCTCCTATCTCATAATTATGGCAGATATTTTTTAATTTCTTGGAGTTTTTCCTTCCTTTGTTGTTAGTTTCTCCCTTTGAAATATTTATCTCCTCTTTACTCTGTGTGTAGGTTCACCGTGTAAGACTTTCTGAGAATGAATGTAGGCAATACTTTCAACAGCTTATTGATGCTGTTGCACATTGTCACAGTAAGGGTGTTTACCACAGAGACTTAAAGGTGCAATATTTTGAGATCAATATCTTTGAAAATCAGTGTTTCATGATAATCCTGACCAACTTTTTATTTTCCTTTGTAATTTATAGCCTGAAAATCTTCTTCTTGACTCTTCTGGAAATTTGAAGGTTTCTGACTTCGGACTGAGTGGATTAACTCAGCAAGTAAGCATACTGACAAGTTTCTGTGTTCTTTACAGAAAAGTGTCTTATCATGTAATTATTTTTCTCTCTCATTAAGCATTGATGTCCATGAGCAGGCAGGCGGACTTCTCCACACAATGTGTGGAACCCCAAATTATGTTGCACCGGAGGTACATTCCTTCAAGTTACTTGAAGTATTATGCATCAAATTAGCCTTAGTGTCTACTATGCTTTGCCACTGTGCTTGAATCTCATGGTAAATTAATCCCCATCAGGTGCTTGGTTATGATGGTGCGGCTGCTGATGTGTGGTCATGTGGATTCATTCTCTTTGTTATAATGGCCGGTTATCTCCCATTTGATGAGATAGATCTTCCAACCTTGTACAAGAAGGTTATTTCCATCATTTTTGCACCGTTAATTTATACACTAATAATTTGCAATGTACTTTCTCATTAGTAAATAATTTTTCCAACATTTGTAGAAAGATTGCTATTAAGCTATTTGTCTAGAGTTATGTTGCAAACTTGCAATGCTCTAACTGTTTTTCTTCCATTCTTTTGAGTTGTAATGAGTGCTTTGCTGTATCTTATTTTGTTCTTATAATTTTTTTGTCAGACTTGCATCCTGTGCTGAAACTGTAATTCATATATCATTGCATATAGAATAATGGAGGCTGCTATTGCAAATATGTAATTGGTTATATCAATCTTGTAAAATCCTACCATTTAGTATATGTCTTTCTAAGATGAACGACCTTCATTGAACTTAATGTTACCCCTTGAGCATTTAGTAGGAGTGCTAATATAACTGTGAAACTTCTAAGCAATCCTTTTGTCAATGTGCAGATTAGTGTTGCCCAGTTTTCTTGTCCACCTTTGTTTTCTTCTGGGGCAAAATCATTGATACAGAAGATCCTTGATCCCAATCCTAAAACCGTAAGTATATTTGGCTTAGTGGTGAGCTCTAATTTTTGTTTATTTGAATGCCATCGTTAACATGTCATATTTATTGCATTATCCTGTATGTCCATGAATACCTTATATTTTTACACACCCTTGAACTGCTCAATGCATCGTTTTTGTTATCCTACTCGGTGAAATATCTAACCTCAAGAAGCTTTGATGTCTACCACTCTGGGATCTGGTGGATGTTTCAAAGATCAAGATCCCCCAGTCAAAGCACTGCCCATGCAAATTGTCAAATGAATAGATAAAACTTGTTTTTTAAATGAAAAGTTGACAAGTTTTAGAAAATGCAGCCAATAGTTTAGGCTTGAGAATCGAAGAGTAAGATTTCATAACATTTGATCTTCTTTATTTCCAAAACACTGCTGTTTGTGATTTGCCAAACTCTTATAAATATGATGGTGGCCATTAGTACAGTAACTGCTATGATGCTTGGTTGATGTTTCTGAACCACTCTCTAACTGATTTCACAATAACTGCAGCGTATTCAAATTGAGGGAATTAAAAAAGATCCATGGTTCATGAAGCATTATGTGCCTGTGAAACCTAGAGACGAAGAAGTGAGTTTGGATGATTTCTTGGCAGTTTTTGATGACATTGAGGTCGGGAATTTATTCCTTTTGTTCCTTGTATTATATCTCTTCTCCATACCCTAAGAGATCTTCTGATGCCATCTTACATATATATATTTTTTTTAAAATCATGTCAGCAGCACTAATGGTTGTTATTAGAGTCGATCATGTTAAAGCATCCTGGTTGCCTTGAGAACCGTTTCTCTGGATTTTGTTTTGTTCTGTCATATTTCTCTTTGCTGAGTAGTTACTGGTACTTTGCAGGACCAATATGTATCCGAGCGGCCCTTAGTCAACGAGGGAGGTCCCCTGATAATGAATGCATTTGAGATGATTACACTATCCCAAGGCTTGAATCTGTCAGCATTGTTCGACAGGCAACAGGTACGACAATACATGTCAGTATTTTCTGCTACTTTATGGAATCTTAGTCCTTGTTGATTTGTTGTTCGTTGTTCAAATTGTTCATATTTCCGTGTTTTAGAAGTTAGAGTTGCCAATATTTTATTGTGTTATTCATCTTCACCTCAAAGAATGGTCAATTCTATTTCTCTCACATTGTCATGGTTCTTGGTCGGTTATAGCTTATACTTCTGTTGCTTGTCATGCTTGCTTTAAATATGAAAAAGCATATTGAGTTGCTATCAACTTGCATGGCATTCAGTAAATGAGAAAGGGTGGGCGGGGTGATCATCACTTCTCCTTTTTTATGATATCAATGCCTGTCTATGCTGTTTGCTGATAATATCTTTTGGAGAAGGAGATATATATATACTGTTTAAGCTATATCGTACAAGCTATAGACATTGCTTTTCTTTGGTAGGATTATGTAAAACGGCAAACTCGTTTTGTATCACGCAAACCAGCTAGAGTTATAATCTCAAGTGTTGAAGCTCTTGCTGAATCAATGGGACTGAAGGTTCATACACGTAATTACAAGGTATTATGTATCTCCATTACAAAATGCAGTTGGGTGTTCATTACTGGTGTGCTTTAGAGAGACTTTTCCACAAAATGAAGCAATTTTATCTTTTTACTCCAATTGTGTGTGTGTTTTTTCACGTGTTATCATTTTTTTGAAGAAAAAAAAAACAACCTAGGCATGCTAACATTCTGATAGAGAAGCAGTGACATGGCTCCTTTGTGATAGGCACCTAGCTAATTCTAAATTTGAATACTTCTCAAAGGAACCTTCGGAAATAATTTGGTTAGTCTAATACCACAATTGAATATTTGCAGCCAGACATTATGTACTCGTTCCCTTTTCGTAATAACAATATTAATAGAAAAGATTAAATGAGGAAACAACACTGCCTGGGTTACTTGAACTTTCTGTTCTTAGCAAAATGAGTGGGGTCACCCCATTTTTTTATTGAGCTTCATGTTTCATAATGCAAAAGAACATCAGTGTACAAGTGTACTATATTTTATATAATATATTTTTTCTTTCCTTCTAACTACAGACAAGACTTGAGGGAAGATCTGCAAATAAGGTTGGGCAATTTGCAGTTGTCCTAGAGGTAGACTCCTAGAACTTTTATCACATTCGGTAAGAAATGTGTTTTTGCATTGGCAGGTTAATTTCAAGTTAGTTTATACATCTTATTTAGGTTTTTGAAGTTGCACCATCACTGTTCATGGTAGATGTTCGAAAAGCTGCTGGAGATACTCTTGAATATCACAAGGTTGGTTGTGTGCCTTGCTCAGTATTTAAGACGTCCTATGATAGCCTTTTATAGGTTACAGGTTACATGCAATGTAAATTAGATTAAACTAGAGTGGATTGAGGAATTTTCTGTTATTCTAATAAGTATCAAGTCTTCTGTCTATTGTAGTCTATCCTCTCAAATTGGTCCCAAAAGCTACAATTCAACCATTTTTGGCTTGCTAGAGGGATTGAATTTTCATTATGTTCTAGTAAATGGCTATGTATTTTGCATGTTCTTTGTTGTAAACGATTAAAAGTTTTCTAACTGTTGATGGGGACAAATGGGTTATGTCGACCGTTGGCAGTTCACCCCTTCTGGTTTAGGGTTTACTCTCTCTTCTTAGCTGCCTACACTATAGGCTGTTGACCAATAACAACCTTGATCTAGCTTTGCAAAACCTCTTTTTGACTTGAATATGAATGCTTATTAATCAAGCAATTAACTGCTCATAAATTTCTCTTAGAGTTTGTGATGATGCTAGCTTGTTCTTGTATCTTGTTTGATATCCGAGTAAATCGTCAACTAATGTCTGTCACCAATCAATTACTGATATACTAATGTTTCCTTTCGGCAGTTCTACAAGAATTTCTGTGCTAAGCTAGAAAGTATCATCTGGAAACCAACAGAGTCTTACTAAAAATCCCAGTTTTGTTAGGACAATGACCTGCTGATCCTTTTCAAGTGGACGTGATGCAAAATCCGACTCACAAACACGCCGAAGCAAGCGATTCCTCTTCAGCTAAGCTTTTCCAACCCACCGCCCCGCAAATCGGTTTCCAGGTTTTGCCGATGATGCATTCCTCTTTTCGGATGAAAGTTACTCATGTTGAATCAGTACTATAAGTTGCTATAATAAAACGAGTTGTTGCTAGAAACTGTAAGAGTAATAGATGCAGTTGGACTTCAAGTATTGCCTGAATTATTGGAATGCTCCTTTGCTGCTGTAATTCACACCAATAAGGTACGTATAAATATTTGAAAACAACGAATCCCGAAACTTTCATTTATATAATAAAACGATAATGTAAGTGATCAGAATGTAATTCACACCCATTGTCTTGAGTAAAATATTAAATTTAGTTTAATTTGTTAACGAGAATAGGAAAAAAAATTCATACCCAAAATTTTTAGAATAAAGTATACAATTTTGGACTCATTTTTTTAGTTTCTAGATCCGCCATTGTTTACAAGATAATAATTGTTCAAACACCCTTAACATACTCTCAACTCATTTTTTTTATTAATTTGGGGTAACTATAAGGCAATATCTATTGAAATACCCTTGAGGGTGTGTTTGGTTCACGGAATGTAAGATTACCAGTGGGAATGTAAGATTACTGGTGGGAATGTAAAATTACCAGGGAATATGATTACTGGGAATGTTGTATTTTGTGTTTGGTTGGTTTAGCAAGAATATAAGATTACCGTGTTTGGTTAAAGGAATGTATATTTGACCAAATTGTCCTTATTATATATTTGTTTTTTTTAACAAGTAGAAAAATATTTATATATTTTCTTTAAAAAATTTAAATTCATAAAATTTATATAATTTTTTTTACAAAATTGAAAATATAAAAATGTTTAATGAAATGGTAAAATTTTATTTTAACCCCTGAACTTCATATAAAATTTTAATTATAATTTTTTTTTGTAAATCTAAAATAGTTTAAGGATAAATTTGTAATTTAACCTTCGTAGAATTTTTATTATTCAATAACAGAAGAATGATATTTTTGGAAGAAAAAAAATTAAGGGCATTTTAGTCCAAAACGCCGGTAATCCAACAATACCTAAGGAAAGGAAGGTAATGACATTCCCAGTAATATACCCAATAAATTCACTATTGATAATCTTACATTACAGGGAATAAGATTTCCGGCTAACCAAATGGGGGAATGTGGATTCCATTCCCATGGGAATCTCATATTCCTCTAACCAAACTCCCCCTAAGTACTCTTAACTCATTTGATAATAAATGTTCAAACATCCTTAACATACTCTCAATCAATTTTTTTATTAATATGTGTTAAGTACAAGATAATATATGTTTAAAGATAAACTCAATCTTTTGATATTGAACGTTCATATCCTAACTTTTATAGTGCTCGAATCCGGTCCTCAAGAAATAACAACAAAGGATTGTGCATTAATTTTGTGAGTAAGAGTAAGGCAATCGTTGAACACCACAATCCCTTAGAATTGCATTGTAGAGAGCAACTCTGTTTGCAGGCATTTCTCCTCCGTTTTTACCACCCCCTTTGCTCAAAGCCTCAGTTGAAGACGAATCATGGCCGAATATTCCAGCAGGATTCTTCACCTGTAATCTCAACTCTTCTCCATCGCTTCTCGTATCCGTCAAATCTTCAGCAAACTGCACTTTCTTCTTCTCTCTTTTCTTCCCTTCTTCGAACACAGATCAATCTCAACGTTTCGTTTTAGGTAAAAGGCTCGTTTAACTAATTAATCACTTTGATACATTTTTTTCCAACATTACAACTCTTAATGTTTCATTCTAGGACAAAAAATCTCTATTTTAGAGCACTGATCATATGCTAACTAACGATTTTCATTTACGTGTGGGTATTTATTTTTGTATTAAGCCTTCTTATGGGATAAGATTTCTTTATGATTAAGTATTTGATTTTATAAATATAAAATGTCTTAATTATTAAAATTACTAGAGAGAGAGAATTATGGGAAATATGTAATTCTTATTGGGCCTTTGTTTGAGAGAGAAATTTTGTAGGAATGCAAGAAGGTTTTTTTGTAATACACGTAATTTTTGAAGTGTATAAATTTTTTTGATAAAAAAATTCACGTTTTTTTAACTCTTTATTATCCTTATTAGATTTTTCTCTACGAATTAAGCGATTTTAATTGGTAAAAAAGATAGTTGTTATCTTTAGATGTCACGAGTTCGAACACAATGTTTGCAATAATATTTGAATATTCATTGTCAAATAATTAAGAGTCTTTTGAACATATATTACTTTGTAATCATTTCAGATTAATAAAAAATACTCATATATATGAAAATAAATTAATTAATTAAACTACATTAATTTTTTTATTTTTAATTAATTTTTTTATTTTGTGATTTCATATTCATTTTGTTTTGATTAATTTTATTCATATAAATTGACTTATGCAGAGATGTGACAGGTGGGAGTAACCGTCCTTTTTGAAAATTTTAAACTTTCATATATTTTAAATATTTTTTTATATTTTTATTGATAATTTATTCTCACATTCTAAAATTTTATAAATTAGTCAATTTTATAAATTAGTCTCTTAACATAAAATCCTACATAATATTTAGGGGGCGTTTGGATGGGGGAATATGGGATTTCTATGGGAGTGAAATCCACATTTTCCCGTTTGGTTAGCCCGGGAATCCCATTCCCGGTAATTTAAGATTACCAATAGTGGATTTTTTAGGGTATATTACCGGGAATGTCATTACCTCCCTTTCCTTAGGTATTGTTGGATTACCGGCGTTTTGGACTAAAATGCTTTAAATTTTTTTTCTTCAAAAATATCATTCTTCTGTCATTGAATAATAAAAATTCTACGAATGTTAAATTACAAATTTATCCTTAAACTATTTTAGATTTACAAAAAAATTCTATAATTTAAATTTTATATGAAGTTCATGGGTTAAAATAAAATTTTACCCTTTCATTAAACCTTTTTATATTTTCAATTTTGTAAAAAAAAAGTATATAATTTTTATGAATTTAATTTTTTTAAAGAAAATATATAAATATTTTCCAACTTGTTAAAAAATAAATATATAATAAGGACAATTTGGTCAAATATACATTCCAATAATCTTTTATTCTTTTAACCAAACACGATAATCTTACATTCCTGCTAAGCCAACCAAACACAAAATACAACATTCCCAGTAATTCTATTCTCTGGTAATCTTACATTCCCACTGGTAATCTTACATTCTGTGAACCAAACGCACCCTTAGGATAAAACCACAAGTCATCAATCCCATAAAAGGAAAAAAAGGACCACGGTGGTTGATAAGTTATAAATTTATAGCTTAATATAAAATCAAATATATAAACTATACTCAAAATTGACTTTTTGATGTTTAAATAAATTTTTGTTAAAAGTATGTGATTAATGTTTATTTTTTTTATATTTTTAGATGTCTACCGTTAAAAAAAATCATTAAGTGACATGTGTCACATTCAAATTTAAAAAAAATAAATATATTTTTAAATAATATTTCATTTTATAAAAATCAAATGAATATAAATGTGGCACATGTTACTTATCGAGTTTTTTTTAACGATATACACCTAAATTTATTTAAGTGGGGTCGACTTTGGGTTCCTTGGCCTATGGAAGTCGGTATCTTCGCTTCTATTCTTCGGCATTTCACCGTCTAGCTGTAATGGGCTCCATTGTTTTCTTCGCCATCACTGCTGTGTAATTAGTAGGGATATAAATAAATCGGGTTTGAAATATTAAAATTATCTTTACGGTCGTGTGATTTTTTAAGTATATTTATTTTTAATGATGTTCATATTCATTCGTCTAATATTTATAAAATTATTCGTGCAATATTCGTAAACATTCACGAATATGTTCATTTAACATCGTTTAGTATTTGCAAGTCAAAGAACGGTGCAATTACACCACTAGTTCTTAGGTTCTTTAAGCTTCACATATTGAATTCCAAAATTTACCTAATGTTTAAGTTAAACCTTCATAGATATTTAAAATATAAAAAGGAAAAATAAAAATAAAATGAGAACCGAGTAAATGTCTATTTGTTTAACGTAAAATCTTTTCCGAAAAACCTTTTCCTCATTTTTCAGTATATGATTGGAAGAAAACTGGTTGGTCAACGTAAAATATTTTTCTGGTCAACAGAATTTCCTTTGCATCTTTTGAAAAATGACTTATGGTCTGATTTTCATTAAGTTATTTTCTGAATATATTAATAATCATATACACAATTATATATAATAAGATATTATTTTTATTTTAATAATATATAATAAATTATTAATAAAATTAATATTATTTATTAATTTCATAAAAATAATATTATTAAAGTATTAATAATGAATAATATTATTTATGTATTTAAGAATAATTTAATAATCCAATAATTTTTAATAAAGATATTTAAAATATATTAATTAATACTTTTTAAAATATAATATAATACTATTACTTTAATAAATAATTAATATATTTTATAATATTTTTATTTCAATAGAATGTATTAATCTTAATATTTTTATTAATAGAATTATAGAAATAATATTTTAATAATAAATAAATAAATTATTCTAATATTAAATTTTTATGATAAGTAATATTATTTATTGTATTTAATATTTATAATAAATATTTTTTTAAATTCATCAACTAGTGAAAAAATAGTTTACACAACATCTTTCAAACATCAAACCTAGTAAAATGTTTTCCAGAAAATGTAATTCATTTTACGGAAAGCATTTTACATTTTCAATGAAACAAACAGACTATAAATTAGCTTATAAATGGACAGATAAAATAGCCTATAAATGAGTTTGTTCATGAACATAAATGAATCGAACACACCTATATTCGTTCGTTAATTTATTAAATGGACATAGAAAATTTATTCATACTCGTTTGTTTAACTTGATAAACAAACACTATACATATATTTTACGAACAGTTTATCAAACACTATATTCATTAATCCCCACTTAGATGAATGTGCGTCTAAGTGATTCTTATTCAGCCACGACAACAGCAATTGCGTTTTATGGCTTGGAATGCGTAGTATTGAGATAGCCATCGCATTGACCAATCCGTGCAATAGATTTTAATAAAAGTTTGGTTGTGAGGTATCCACTTACACGTATAGTAAACAGTGGTGGGAGTTAGTTATATAATTTGAGGAATAATTTAAAAAATTAAAAAATTAAGAGATTCGAATTAATTTTTTCAAAAATTTTGAAGGTTTAGTTTATATTTTCAAAAAAAAATTAGGGTCTAACTAATTTTTTTTTAAAAATTGAGAGGCTTAACGAGAATTTTTAAAAAATATATGAAGTTTAATTAAGAACATTCAAAAATTTTAAAGTTTATTATGAATTTCCAAAAAATTTGGGGGCCAATTGTTTTTTAAATTAAAGGTCTAAATCATAATTTTTAAAATTCGGGGGGCATAGCCCCCATTAGTCCAACTTGTGTTTCGCATCTGACCGTATCTCTTTTAGTTTTACGTTTTTTTTAGAATCATTGGATAAGTGAAAATAAACGGTTTAGATTATTTTTTATTTTTTCTGTGAATATTTTCACATTTTTTTACGGTTAATATCATTCGTATATTTTTACTCATCCAACGATTTTAAAAAGATATAAAACTTAAAAGTTTTACATTGTAACAGATCCTACCTCATATATTTCACTAATAATCTCAACTATTATTTTCACTCCTCCAATGATTTTAAAAAGGTATAAAAAATAATAATGAGTTTTACATTATGTGAACAAATCATGTCTATTTAACTCTATTAAGTTTTAACGATTGATGGTTAGGTTGATAACAAATTAAACAGTTAAGGGATCTGATTGATAAAATTAAAATATCAAAGGTTAAAATTAGAATTGTCCATAGTTAAGTGGTCATAAGTTTATTTTATCCTAAAATCAATTAAACCCCTATGGTATATTAATATTCACATGTGGATTGTTGCATCATCATCATGAATCGTCACGTTAGTACAAATAATTATTACATCAATATTGATTAAAGAAAAAATTAATACAATTAAATGATGCTAATTAAATTATTAATTTAAGTTTATTGCATAAATAAAAGTATCCCTAAACCTATAAAATAGGGATGACAAATGGGTGAAGCAGGTGCGGATACCATTTTGGAAGCTTAAAGACCCTATTTCCAACCTTCTTAGATCCTTAAATGAGTTTATAACTCACTTCTTTGATGTGTTCTAGTGAGAGAACAAGGTGAAAGCTCCAAGGGCAAAGACAAGGAGAATGAAGTGCTTGGGTGATTTTGAGGTTGCTTTTACAACTCTTAGGAGTGAGGTAACATATTTCTAACCTTCCTCTACTGTTTGTAATTCAAATGTGAAGCTTTGATGCATGTTGTGTGTAAGGATCCTTGTGTGCACTTAGGTGGGGATTCCAAGCATGGAAATGGGTTTTGCCCCTTTTAGTTTGAATAAGCATTAAACATCATTTGAGGACCCTTCTAAGTGTTTTGGGATAGAAAGTTAGGTTTTTTCGTGCTAAAATAGAGTGTTCTGCAGGTTCAGTCTCAAGATTGGAAGAAGAGTCTCGGGATTGTTCTTAAATTTCTAGGCATATTCATGGTTTTCTAGGCAGTAGTATTGATACCAAGCCTAGGGTATCGATACTAGGGCCACGATCTCAAGACCGACTAGCTCGGTATCGAGACCTAGATTCCAATAGCCATTTTCGATTTTGAGACTTGCATACAGTATCGTGATCTGGTCATAGGTATCGATACTGAATGACCAGTATCGGTACCAACAGTCATATTTGGGTAAAATGGGACTAAAATTATGGAAATTGACTCGAGAGACCTAAGGAAAACTAAGTGTTAGCTTTTCATGAGATTTCAAAAGAAAATTGTAATAAAATGTGTAATAACATAAGATTTTATTGAGGTAAGATTCCCTAAGACTTATGCCTTTGTTTGATGCTCGGGAAAACGATGAGGACACCCGAGTTACTTAATGACGTTAGTATGAATGTGTAAGGATTATCTGGATAATTCCAAATAAGTGCTTAAGCACTCTAATTGCTAGTTGGATGTTGTACTGATGCTATGTGACATAGACACGTCCCGACTATTTAAAGGAGTATACTAGTCGGGTAAAGTGTCGATGCTTCGTGACCCAGACTTAGCCCAATTATTAGGTAGACATTGATGCTATGTGACCCAGGTCTTCCTTAGGTGTTGTAGTAAGTAAAAAAAAGGTATGAGTTTCGTGAAGCTAAGTGACCCCGAACTACACCACGATACTTACTTGATTGCTTAAGTGTTTACATTCGTTCATGACCATAATGTATCATGCTTATATGTTGGATGCATGTAGTATAGCCTAGTTATTTATGTGGCACTAAGCTTGTGAGCTCAGTGTATGAAATGTGTTTCCGTGTGCAGGTCCTTAAGTGTCGATCGAGGAGTACGTCGTCGATTCAGATCTTTTCAGGCCTGATTGTTTCAGAGTACGTCTCGAGTATTTTAGTGGGCATGTACTATCATAGACCCTTATTTTTATTTGAGTCATAAACTCTTATTTGTATTTGTATTTTGGAGACTTATTTTGGGAGCTCCCTCGTATTTAAACTACTATTATTATTTGTCGGCACGTGATATTTGGAATGATATATTGTTATGTTTTTGATGAAACGATTTAAAAAAATTGTTGGTCACTTAGGTAGCTCCGTGTGACATCATAGTCCATCGGCTTTCGGGTTTGATCGAATTAGGGTGTTACACATTATTTTACGATTGGATTGCCATGATGTCAAAATTAGCTCGTAATATTTATTAAAATATTTATTTTAGTTCATTGTTTAATGGTAAACTACTTAGTTGACCACTTAACTATTTAGCCCTTTTACTTTTGTCATCGATCTTTTAATTTTGGCAATCACACCACATAACTATTTAATTTTTTCAATCAAGCCATTAGCCATTAACAGTTGACGAAAATGATGACGCGACAATTAAAAGGAATTGGCATAAATATAGTTATGTGGCTTGATTGAAACAATTAAATAGTTAAATGGTCAACTGAGTAGTGGCTTTTAATTGCCACATCATCATTTTTGTCAACGTTAACATCTATTGGCTTGATTGAAATAATTAAATAGTTATGTGGTGTGATTGACAAAATTGAAAGATCGATGGCAAAAGTAAAATGACTAAGTAGTTAAGTGGTCAACTGAATAGTTTACCCCTTTTTTTAAAGTATTTTTATCTCAACATTTTATTTTATGATGAAATACCCCTAACCAGAGATGGACAGGGGTGAGGTAGTCGTCTCCACTAAAAATATAAAAAATTTCATATATTTTAGATTTTTTTCTATGTAATTTCTATTGAAAATCAATTTTTGCCCTTAGAATTTTAGTTCGTCCCCTAATATAAAATCATGCATCCGTCCCTACCCCTAACTTTTGACCAAGTAGTCACTTTGGCTCTTATTCTTTTTTCTAAAGCATTTTCGTCCTCAATATTTTATTTTAGAATAAAAAGATCCCTTTATAGATGGAAATCATTAGTTAACTAACAAGTGGGGTTATAAGGCTTTGTATTGATTAATTCGGATTGACTCAATTCTGCATTACACACTTGATTTTAGTCGTTGAGTCTCCCAACATGGATTTTCTGTATACACAATGACTCGAATTCAAAATCTTGCTTAAGCAATATTAAACTGCTTATCACTTGAATCAACCATGTTGTTTTATTTTAGATTTTTGTTCGTTAATTGCATGCTTTTATCAGCTCATGGCCTACATCAATAGTTCTCCATGTGAAGTTCATAAGCTTCCCTAAAAAAAGGGCAGACAAGCCCCATTTACTCTGCATAATAACCTTCCCATACTCATTAATAATCTGCATTAATTTTGCGGAGTTACTGTAAATAATCACACTAGTAGTTTAATTGATCAAGGGGAAGTTGTTCTGTCATTTTTTTTCCACATTATTTCCATTAATTACTCATAAATAATCACTGGTACTTTAAATTGATGAACAAAAACTTGTCCCATCAATATCTTTTTTTTTAAATTATACTGATGAACACTCAATTATAGTTAAAAATTATTTTTATTATTGATGTTTTAATTTGATCAAACAGATTATCCAATTATTTAAATGGTTCAATCAAGTCACTGACAGTTAACTTTTAACGGATGATGTGACATGTCAGTTAAAAAATTTGGTATAATTGTATATTTGATCCTTAATATTTATACATTCTATCATTTTAATCATAATTTAATTCAATTAAAATAAATTTAATCTCCAATTAAATCGTGATATACATGATTGGAAGATACTTTTATATTTATTTATTTATTTAAAAAAATTTATATTTACTGTAATAAATGGTTGGAGGAAATAAAGTTCTTAATGGAAATCGAACCGTTGTTATAGTGATTAGTAAGCGCATGCTTGAACCACTGCGCTGACAACTTCATTTGGTTCCAAATCACAACATATTTAGTATAACTTATTCCACTTAATGATAGCAAGGATGAAATGAAATCACTTTAATCACTAAGGGGTTGTTTGATAAAATAAAATGATTAAGCATTGAATGATTCAATGGTCTGAATGATTCAAAGGCTCTGTATGAATTGGCTCTGAATGTGACAATCTATTTGATAATGGTTTTGAATGTACAATATGAATTATGAATATTTTCATTTTTACATTCATAATGATTTATTATATTATAAGATATGATTGTTTAATAAGACAACATGTGAAAAAATAGGTATTATGGTAAAATACCGGGTGCTTAATGATTCAGAATGTACTTTAATGCTGAATTATTTAGCAGTGTTTTGTTGTTTCATTCAGCATAGTCTTCATTCAGAGGTGAGAATCAAACACGTTGAATGCTGAACCGTTCAACATTCAGCAGTAAACAAACAACCTCTAAATCTAATCATATGTTTGAATATAATTTATAACATTTTTGTATATTTTAGAATTTTGTTAATGGAAAATCTAATTATTAATTTTTTATTAACTATAATTTATAACATTTTTATGTATTATTACTTTTGTTAATGAAATAAATAATTTTTTTATTTAATAACTATAATTTATAAAAAAAAGTTACATATTTTTCATTTTTGTTAATGAAAGAAATATAATTATAGTATACAACGCTTTTATATATATATTTAATTTTTTAATAGAATTTTTTATTAATTATAATTAATAATTATATATAATATTAAATTACAGTTAACGAAAGAAATAATTCCTAATATGATACATAACTATTAAATTATAATTAATACATAAAATTAAAAATCATTTCTTTCATTTTCATTTATTTATTTATTTTTCTTTTCTTTTTTTGCTATCATTAAGTAGATTAAGATATATAAAATATGCTATGCTTTGAAACCAAATGATGTGTACGGCGCGATGGTTCATGCATGTTCATTCCCACTTTTTGTTTCACTCTTCGTTTTCTCACTTAATAAATTGAAATAAATAAATATGAAAATATCCTTCAATTAGATAGTAACATGTGTCACCATCTAGTTGGAGATTAAATTTTATTTTAATCAAATTAAATTATGACTAAATAGATATAATGTATAAATATTGAGGACCAAATATGTAATATACCAAGTTTTTTAACTTTCACTTCACCTGTTAAAAGTTAACGACCATGCTCTTGATTGAAACATTGAAATAGTTGGATGGTATATTTGATCAAATTATCAAAATGATTTTTTATTATAGTTGAGTAGTCACCCGTGTAACCCCTTTTTTCACATTGTTTTCAATCATATGGAAAGTACACAAATGCTATTCTTATTTTATTGAGTCCCTCAAATAATAAAATTTATAAAATGATTTTTTAATTATAGTACATTGTTTTATTAAATTATCCGACTATTTTAAAGTTACAAAATGGTCATTTGATTATTTATATGTTTTAAATTATTATTATTTTCATTAAATACTTAATAGTTGTCTATTAACATATTGACTATGATACAATAAAATTCGATCCCAAAAATGTTTTAGTTGTATTTTGTGGTCCGACTCTCTGTTTACATTATATCACCTAAGGTAATGATGTGTCATGTTACCTAAAGTGATGACATCATAATTGACATATCATGTCAATAACATAAAATGACCATTACCCATTTAATAATTTTCGTCTAATATAGATCATTCTAATAAAAAATTAAGATATTAATAATTAAAATACTCGGGATAAATTAAAATAATCATTCGAATAAATTTTGAAGGCTAATTTTGATATTATACCTTGTTTCGACCCATGCCATTTATTTGGTAGGTTTTCTTGTTCGTTTGTATGGGGACGACGGATAGTATGAACATTTTTTACTATTGCCGACAACTCATCTTTTCGGATTAAATCTTTCTTCATATATGATCATCCATCTCTTAGCTCTCTTATGTACTTTCATTCATCAAAAACTCCATTTCTTCTTCTTCTTCTTCTTCTTCTTCCTCCTTGAGCTGGTTTTTCCCTACCCTTCGTTCTTTTCATAATCATGGTGCAAACCAAGAAGTTTCGAGGCGTCAGGCAGCGTAACTGGGGCTCCTGGGTATCTGAAATTCGTCATCCATTACTGTAAGTATCGTTTAACCAACAGGATTTTTCTGTTTTTTTTTTTGGGTATATTTGGCGAAGGTTTATGATTCATGGTGACACAGAAAGAGAAGGGTGTGGCTGGGAACATTCGAAACAGCCGAAGAAGCAGCTCGAGCATACGATCAAGCAGCCATTTTAATGAGCGGAAGGAATGCAAAGACAAACTTCCCGGTACCACCTGGCGGAGGAGCCGACGGAAAAGCCGCTGAAAACATCCATCCAACGCCGCCCGCCGGCGCCGAGTTATCCGAGCTGCTTTATTCCAAGCTCAGAAAATGCAGCAAGGCTCCTTCTCCTTCGATGACTTGTCTGAGGCTCGACAACGAGAATTCTCATATCGGAGTGTGGCAAAAAAGGGCCGGCCGGAGCTCGGATTCCGATTGGGTGATGACCGTTGAGCTTGGAAAAGGAAATGCCGTGCCGGCCGATGCATCGGCTTCCGATTCCCCGGTGTTAAACGGTGCTGAAGCTGCTGAACTGACAACCGACATGGATGAAGAAGAGAGAATTGCACTGCAAATGATAGAGGAGCTGCTTCACAGGAACTCTTCTTCTTTTGATGTGCAAGAAGGCGAGGGTAACTTGTTGCAGTAATCTGGGTATTTAGGTTGTAAAACTTTTAGTTTTACACCTTAGATCAGTGAAAATAGATGAGTGAAAATAGACGGTTGAAATTATTTCGTTACTTTTGTGTGTGTATTTTATCATTTCTTACCGATAATTAATCTCAACCATCTATTTTCGTTCATTTATCCTAAAAATATAGTTCAAAACTTATATATTTTACGCAATATAAACATGTATTTTCTTATATAATGTGGGTGAGAATGAGAAATAATTGAGTCATGTATGGATTCTTTGTCTTGTATTTATATAATTTCAATTATATTTTGGGGTATAATTACTACATTTTTTTTATTTTTTTAAGCAACAATTTGATCATCTTCAGAATTAATTTCTGTGTGGATCGATATGGGAAATTAAAATACCGATTTCTATTTATAAATTATACAATTCATTTCTTTATATAATTGATTATTGAATAAGTTTTTAAGTATTTGTAATTCTTCTCCTCGTCAAATTATAAATATAATTTACAATATGTACACTTTATTTTTATGATACTTTAATATCTATGCCATGTGTAACATAATCAATCACTTAATTTTGTATCATATTATACGATAGCATTATACATTATATATATATGCTCACAATTACGGGTTTTATACCAACAATCTTTTATTTAGATAACATATGTTTCCTGATAAATGTACAATTTTATTAACTCAAAATTTATTATCATATAATAAATATTTAATAATAATCTTACTCATCAACTACATTCATATAAGATTAAAATAGCTTTTTCTATCGTACGAATATTCATGGATTTTAAAACTCAAAATCAAATCCAAAAGTGAAAGAATATTAAAAGTTCATCCCTAAAATTATATACGTATCACTTATCATATGACTAATATACTAATAACCAGAGTTTCAAATCACGGTCCGAAAACGTGATATCATTTGCGAAATTGTGATTTTGCCGCCGTTCGAGTTACCCGCTACACCCACAATAGCGCCCGCAACGGCCATAATCACGGTAAACCTGAAATGATAAAAAACACGACCACGACGCAACCACGATTTGAAACCCTACTAATAACTTCAATTGGTAATATCAAGTCTTTTGAAATATTGAACCCTAAATAACTAAAATGACGTACCCTAATTCATGCAAAATGTCTAAATTATAAAACATAAGCATGCGTACGGTGACGATCAATTAAACGTACATATTCATGCAACTGAATTAAAGCATAAACAAAAGGACGTGAATGAGAGACGTCTAACCAAATGATGTTGAGATTTGGATTGGATAATGAAGAATTAAATGAAAACAAATCTATCTGTTTCATTAACTTAAACAGCTTCCATTAATTTTAGAAGAAAAAGATGTGAGTGATAGACATAGGAACCAGTAACAGCATCCAAGATTAGGGCAATTTCAGGTGATGTTTCATTAATTAAAGATTGATGTCTAAATCTTAATCATGTTGTCGAGGACCAGGATTTGATTAATCCATGTCAATGTAACAACACGCAAGGGGAGCTTTTTGCCGGACTGATTAATTGTGATTACATATAAGAAAGCAATAACTTTGGTGGGTGATCATTCATTATTTTTGGACCAGGGATGTGCACAATACTCTGAATCCTACGGATTTCAATTCGACCTGACTTAATCGAGTCGAATTCATTAAAAAAATTGAGGTTGGGTCAGGTCGAGTTTTTTAGAAAATATGTTTAGAGTGAAAAAATACTCCACCGACCCACCCAAAAAATTAGGCAAATTTACCTTGTATATTTAGGGATAATTACAACAATAGTCTTTTATACATTATTTTTTTCAATTAAATCTCTATTTTTATTGAACAAAAAGTAATATTTTTATAAATATATTTATTTCAGATATGACCGAATTTTAATTCAAAAAATAAGTTCGAATTCGGGTCAAATGAAGTCGCCTCTAAAATCGAGTTGAATCAAGTTTTGGGTGAAGGTATATACTTTTGAGTCAAATCGAGTTGACTAAAAACCGGATCCGACCCTTCCTATGTCCGTCCCTAGTTTGGACTATGTGCACATCCTTCAACTATAAACTAGAAACAGTGTTTGAATCAATATATTAAGTGTAAAATATATTTTACAACGTTCGAATCAATATATTACATGTAAAATATATTTTACGTTGGTGATGGTAAACTTTCATTGTAATTTAAATATTTTATTTTTTAATAAAACTAACCACTTCTATTTTTATCAAAAAAAAAGTCATTACATATAATTATATTCTTTTTTATTTTTTATTTTTACATTAATAAATTTATTTTCATTTATTTTCTTATTTAGAGTTTTCTATATAAATCTATTTTTTTGTTCTATGATTTTATTGTCTTTATCTTAATATTATTTACGAGATCAGTATAAATATTATTTGATACTCAAAATTTAGTCATGTTTATATGAGAACGGGCAGATCTCCATTTTGGAATTCAATATTTTTTCAGTAATAGTTATTTATTTTTATAATTATATTCATCTTAAAATTTTATTTATTTTTATCTCATATGTAAATATTTTGTGTTATTATTTTAAAATTTTATACGGGTTAGATATTTTTTGTATTTTTATTAATATTGTGTAGAAATTAACCCCATGTATGTAGGACTAAAAGTCTAAAACTAAGAAAAGCTTCACATCAAGACTATAAATGTGCATCACATCATGAATGATGCTTTCATGACAAATGCATGCAACCATTTGTTCTTAAAACACAGAAGAATTTGGTAGCTCCTAAGGCCTACCAATAACCTATAAATAAATAATAATAAACAAAAAAGAAAATAGTACATCTCAATCTAGTAATCACAAGTCCCTACCAAAACAATCAAACCCCAAAAAGTAGGAAACGAAAAAATAAGAATGGATATACAAATTTATGTAAAAATATGAATATTTAAAAAAAAATTATATTTTAAATTTAGGCGTAAGAAATTATAAAATTTCAAAAGATAAAAATTAAATCATTAATAAAAATATGGATAAAGCACATAACATAGAGTCATTTGACTATTAAAAGTTACAAATAGTTCATCTGACTATAGTAAGTTGTATTGTTGAGTCACTCGACTATTAAAAGTTACAAAATTGTCACTCGACTATTCATTATGTTCCAAACTCGTTCTTTTCCATTAAAAAAATAACGGTCATCTGAGCTAGACATTAACATACTGATCGAGATATGATAGTCGTTTGAGATTATGAGATCATATTTATCCTATTTCATTCAGCAGGTTAACGTACAACTCAAAATGTCATCAAAATTTTAACGAAAAATGATGAGTTTATGAATAGTCAATTGATCATTTTATAACTTTTAATAGTCAAAAGTAACTCTATGTAAACAAAAAACTTAATAAAATAATATCTTAAACTCAGATAATCATTTATAAAATGTAATTTACCCTGAAAATATTTAAATGATATAATAATTTATAATTTTTAAAGAATACAATCACTTCTGACATCTTAAAGGTTATCAACAAAATGAAGAAAAAGTGTCTTTAAAAAAATAAAGGATAAATAAATAAATAGAGAAACTAAAGCCAAGTAGTAGCCTAAGTTGTTGGTTGGCCTTGAATGCCGTAATGTTTTGTTGGATTAAATAAGCTGTCCTAATCTTTTAGGTTTATTTTACTTAAATGGTCCTTAGAGATAAGAGGGCCAGTCTTGTATTACCACATTGATTTGACCTCTAAATTAATTATTAAGATATTAGGTAAAAGTAAAAAAAAATCAATTAGCATACAACAAAGACAATCACTAATAATAATTTTCTATAATTTTAGATTTGAAATTTATATTATAATACTAATAATAATTCATTTTTTTAATTTTAGATTTAAAATTAAAATATTCTATAGTATTATCAACCAAAATAATGAAAATAGGCATGGAATTAATTTATATTAACAAAATAAAACATAGTTGCTTGTATTAAAAAGTAAAATGCAAAAAAATATTAAATATTATAATGGTTTAACGTTTTTACACATAATAAAAAATTTATTCATTTTTAATTGAAAGGGTAATAGGAAGATTAAGTTAGTACTTAATGAGATTTAAACAATGCTACTAAAGTTATTCAGCGCTTTATAAAATTACACATTACAAATTCTACAAAAGAAAGTTGAATTTTTATAAAAAAAATTGACATCAAACATAATTCGAATAAACAAAAACTTTGGGGGCAAACATAATATTCATATTTGAAAGAATTTAAAACTTAAAGGGGTTAAATGAAATATGAAAAAAAAATAGTGGCCCGGTCAAACCCTATCTCTAGACAAAATTAGCCTAATAGGCCAAGCAAATGAAAAAATTAACCCATTAGGTCATCTCGAAAAATAATTTAAAATCTACAGCAAATACTAAAGGTGCAGAAAAACTCTTCACGTCCACATAAAAGTTTGCCCAAATAATGTGGCACCCCAAAAATATTGAGATTTAATTATTGGATTATAGTAAGTTAATTATGAGGACCAAATCGTAAAACTTAGGATCTTGAGATCAGTTTTTTAAAAGTTTTAGGAAGCTTAGGGATCTAAACTGGAATTATCCCATCAATCTATAGTTTTGAAATAATAATAATACTAATAATAATAATAACCAAACTCCAAATTTATGCTCATGTTTGAATAAAAACCCATAACCCAACTCACTGTCTCATCGTCGTTCACCGATCTCCGACCAGTGGTGACGTGCACCGCCACCACCACTTCGTTCCCCATCGTTCTCCAATCAAAACCCCTTTGATAATTTGTCAAAAATCGTCGCCGATTGTCGTGGAGAGCCTCTTGAAGGTTCGTCGAAACCTAAAAGCCCACTGTTGATATTTTCACGATTTCGATCGTCGAAAGTGACCATAGGTCGTGTCACCGCCACCAAACAACTCGCTGTCCTAGTCCGATCAAAACTCGACAAGCCTTGCTCTGAATAAGCTTGTCGCTCGTCGTGAATCAACCGATAAAGTTTTAACGAAAAATTCAACCATCGATGTTGTTTTTCGTATTTTTACGTCGATCTCGATGCCAGCTCGGCTCATCGTCGCCACCTTTGGACTTCTCATCCTAGCCAAGTCAAAACCCGACCAGGTTTGTTGCGTCATAGTTGACCGCTGTTTGGTAAGCTTCGATTGTTTTATTTTAATTTTCTGCAAAGTTTGGTTGGATTATTGGGATTATGTGAGATGATTTTGGGCGTTTGGTGTTTTTTGGTTAAACAACCGTCTTTCTCGTTCCCTTCATCAATCGCACGCGCTGCCACGCACGTTGGCTTTATTTTTAGTCGAGTCAATCGAACTTTCTGGATATCGAGTCAACTCAGACTAAGTTGACCGAGTCAACTCGCCAAGTCAACTCATACCAATAACCCGTTGATCTGACCGTTGACCCGATTGTTGACCCTTTGACTTTGATCGCGTTAACTTTGGCAAAAAGTCAATTGTTCCGAAAAAGACATATTTTATGTTTTTGGAAGTTTTGAGTTCGAATCTGAAGCTCGTTTCACCAAATTCAAACCCGATAAGCTGTTTTTCAGCGTTTTATCTTTCGATTCGAATAGTTTTCCTGTTTAAGTTTCGTTTTTGACGTTTATTGTTTTGCCATGTCACCGAGATATTATAAGACGTCAAAATCAAGTGTGAGGGCATTCGAATGGGGTTTAATTGGTTGACTGATGTGTATGAAAATCGAGGTAATATTTTACTACCTTATCCAATATTTACGGTACATGTTGGTAATTGATCGATGCATGATTTATAATGCTTAATCAAATAAATCCTGATGAATATTTTTTAAATTTGTACTGAATATGGAAAAAGGATATTAAATTGGTTAAAACTTAAACTGAGTACGGTCTAAAGTTGGTATACTGAATAAGACTCAAATAACTTGCTTAAGAAATTGAAAGACCGATAAGAAAGAATTTCAAGATCAGCAATCGATCTCGGGATCTATGAATTCCAATTATTTTCTTTTAAGGTTAAGTGTCGAGAATACTTGAATAAGAAATTACAAAAATTGGCCTATGGAGTAAAATTATGAAAATGCCCTCGTACTGTAAAAAGACCAATATTGTCCATGATAGTGAAAAATAACAATGAAAGGATGTAATGGACTAAATCCCTAAAAAAATCAAAATACCTTAAACTCTAAATGACCCAAGTAACCTCTAGTACGAGAATGGCCCAAATACCCTCATGACATAGAAATAAGTGAATGTTATTGGATAATTCTAGAAAATTGATAAACCTAATTATTGTACCACCCCTCAAGATTGTGGAGTATAACGTGAGTAAGTTGGTCATTTTAGAGATTATTTCAATTCAGAAATAAAAAAAATACCATCGAAATACGCATAATTCCTCAAGATCTATTCAATGATGGTTCTAAAGGTGATCAGCTCGACAAGTGTTGTTAGTATTAAGGAGTGAATATTCTTGAAGTACATCGATTCGAATAGTTGACAGATATCATAGTGTTGGGTTTTGTCTAGTTCAAGTTGACCCGATGCCTTGATAAATTGAAATGAAACTTGAATATCATAAATCATCATTTCACTCTTATTGGATTAAGTTGCTAGGAATCCATCTGAAATCAACATGTCTGAAATATCCCTGAAGGCCTATAATGGAATCGATTTGGTTATATCTGAAATCGTAAATTATTCTGATGTAAAGGTTCCTAAATACTTTTATAATGCATCAGAAATCCTAAAAGGGTTCTGATGTATCACTTATAAATTTATGATTAGATCCATTTGTAATCGATCCTTTTTAATTAGGACCTCATCCCTAAAATCTAAATATTTTACAAAAGTGTCATGTTTTCCTTCCTGATAATCTCTAAGCACCTTAAAAAATAATTGGATCCTCTAGTGCGTTCCCTATAGACAAAAATGTTTTTTTTCTGATTTATATAAAGTATGATTTATGAATATCTGGTTTTTGATTACTGGTTCCTGATTTCTTATATTTCTGTATATTACTTGATTTGATTTACTAGGGTATTGTTTGGGTATGTGTCTGTAGACTCTAAGGTTCAGCTAGCTGGTAAATCCTTTATGTCATGATCATTTATATTGGACTCTTATATCCTAGGGGTCTAGGGTAAGTCCTTATGGATGTTTGTTCTGGGGTACTACATTTTATGTAAGGTTGGAGGAAAACTTTGTATTTTAAATAAAAACCCAACTTCTTATTTTTGTTTTATGATATTATTTGTTCTATCTGAAAATGTTTTATTGGGGGGTTTGATTGGGTAGGATTATGGAGTCTTTGAGGTTCAACTAGCTAGTAAATCCTTTATGTTTTGATCATTCATATTGGACTCCTAGATCCTATAGGTCTAGGGTAAATCCTTATGGATGATGTCTTAGGGAATTTCACATGTAGTATTTGGATGGAGGGTACTACAATGATTTTAAAAACTTGTTTTACTTTAATAACTACTACTATTTTTAAACTAGAATTACATTTTATTCTGGTTTTGAAGGAACACACTAGACGTCTTTTTCAATCTCTGAACTTGGACTTCTGAATATTTCCTTTGAGATATAAACTACATGTCTATTATCTAAAAAAATATTAGTGAAACCTTAGCTCATCACGAACACTTGTAGATGCCTAAATCAATAAGGAAATTTTTATACTTGACTATTATCTGCATGTCTTTCAGTGTCATTTGGTAGTTCTGTATTATTGAGCTTCCTAAAGCTTACTATTTTACTCATCATTTCAAGTTAAAAGAATTGATCTAGTGCAACTATCGAGATCAGTAATGGGATACAAGTGTAATTAGAAAGCATTTAGGTCATATTTGATTTTTATACTAAGTCTGGAACTTGTATGATTTTAATTATGTTTGTAATATATGAATGATTTTCTGAACTTGTATTTTATATATAATTTGTTTTATGATTTTACATGTTTTAACAAAAAAATTAATTTCTCTTGGATTTTTACTATGGGTCGCTTTGGTGACCCTAATGTGACACCTCAGATCGAATCGGGTCACCCGTATCGGTCTGAGGGTGTTACATTTAGTGGTACCAGAGGTTAGGTTAAGTCAAGTCTTCTGGGTAGACCAGTTAGTAAACTGTCATAAGATGTATGGTCAGTACATGCTTCTAGATTATAACCGCATTTCTCTAAGCCAGAACTCCAAGGTCGAGTCCCTCTCTATAATAAGCTAATATAAGTTTTCTATATGTTAGGGCTCGATCTGTTCATAAAAGCATACCATCAAAGTTTGTCTAAATTTTGTAAAACACTTCACGAGTAACGTAGGAGCTATTTATCCGAGAAATTCTGGCCGACTCCAGATATGAAGTTGGAATATGTTACCCACTCTATGAAACTAACCTCATAGCTAAGTTCTGATTGCTTCCACAAGGATAATTCTGATAAGATTCTTAAATTGCGATAAGGAAAGGTTCTGACGAGAACGTATATTTAGCTGGTTAAGGTTTAGTGAGGATTCATAATCTTGTAAAAGCTTTATGAGAGATTGAAGAATTGATGAAAGCTCACTTCTGCATATTTGTTACTTGGGTGAATTTTGAGGACGAAATTCTTTTAAGGGGAGGAGAGTTGTCACACCCCAAAAATATTGAGATTTAATTATTATATTATAGTAAGTTAATTATGAGTACCAAATCATAAAACTTAGTATCTTGAGATCAATTTTTGAAAGTTTTAGGAAGCCTAGGGATGTAAGCTGGAATTATCCCATCAATCTAAGATTTTAAAATAATAATAATAATAATAAAATCCCCAAATTTATGTTCCCATTTAAATCAAAACCCCATAACCCAACTCATTACCTCATCATCGTTCACCGATCTCTGACCAGCAGTAACGTGCACTGCCACCACCACTTCGCTCTCCATCGTTCTCTGATCAAAACCCCTTTGGTAATTCATCAGAAAATGCTATCTATTGTCGTGAATAGCCTCTTAAAGGTTCGTCAAAACCTAAAAATCCACCGTTGATATTTTTCACGATTTTGGCCATCACAAGTGACCATAGCCACCGCCACCAAACAACTCATTGTCTCAGTCCGGTCAAAACATGATAAGCCCCACTTCGAGTAAGCCTGACATTCATTGTGAATCAGCTGATAAAGCTTCGACGAAACCATCACCATTGTTTTTTATTTTTTATGCTGATCATGAAATCAACATGTCTGAAATATCCCTAAAGACCTATAATGAAATCCATCCGAAATCAACATGTCTAAAATATCCCTGAAGGTCTATAATGGAATCGATATGGTTATATATAAAATCTTAAATTATTATGATGTAAAGGTTCCTAAATATTTTTCTAATGCACCTAAAATCCTAAAAGGGTTTTGAAGTATCACTTCTAAATTTCTGATTATATCCGTTAACAATAGATCCATTTTAATGAGGAACTCGTCCCTAAAATTTGATTAATTTACAGGAGTTTCATGTTTCCCTTCCTGATAATCTCCAAGCACCTTAAAAAACAACTAGATCCTCTAGTTCGTTCCCTATATACAAAAATATTTTTCTCTGGTTTATATAAAGTGTGATTTATTATATCTGGTTTTTGATTATTAGTTCCCGATTTTTGATATTTCTGTCTGTTACCTGATTTGTTTTACCGGGGTACTATCTTAGTAGGTGTCTAGAGACTCTGAGGTTCAGCTAGCTGGTAAATCTTTTATGTTTTAATCATTCATATTGGACTCCTAGATCCTAGAGGTCTAGGGTAAGTCCTTATGGATGCTTATTCTAGGGTACTGCATTTGGTGTACGGTTGGAGGGAAACTCTGTATTTTAAATAAAATCCCAACTTCTGATTTCTATTTTCTGATATTACTGGTCTATCTGAAACTGTTTTATTGGGGTATTGATTGGGTAGGATTTTGGAGTCTCTAAGGTTCAGCTGGTTGGTAAATCCTTTTATGTTTTGATCATTCATATATGACTCATGGATCGTAGAGGTCTAGGGTATGTCCTTATATATGATGTCCTAGGGAAGTTCACATAGAGTATTCGGATGGAGGGTACTACGTTATTTTAAAAACATGTTTTTACTGAAATAACTACTACTATTTTTAAACTAGGATTACATTTTATTCTGGTTTTGAAGGAAAACACTAGACATCTGTTTCAATCTCTGAACCTGGTATTCTGACCATTTCCTCTGAGCTATAAGCTACATGTATGTTATCTAAAGAAATATCAGTGGAACCTCAACTCGTAAAGAAAATTTGTAGATGCTTGAATCAATAAGGAAATTTTTATATTTGTTTATTATCTGCATGTCCTTCAGCAACATTTGGTAGTTCTGTATTACTGAGCTTTTCAAAGTTCACTCTTTTACTCACCATTAGAGTTGGGTATATGGGCTAAGGCCCGCGGGTTACCCGTTTAACCCGCGATCCATGCGGGCTTCGGGCCTAAAAAATTGAAGATCATTTAAATTGCGGGCTTTTTAGCCCGGACCGTTAAACCCGCGGGTTTAATGGGTATAACCACGGGCTACCCGTGAAACCCGCTAAAGCCCGCTTAATTTAAAATTCATAAAATTTTAGATAAAATAAACTTAAAGAATTTTATAAAAAAAGAAAATAAATTACCTATAAATATGATATTACTTATAACTATTGTAGTTCTTAAATTTATTAGGGCGTTTGTCATAAATTTACTGCTGCTTGATATTTTTTTCATTTAAATATACATCATTATCATTTTGGTATTTAAAGAGTTTTTTATTTAATTTTGACCTTTATTTTTTTCATGAAGTATGTTATCCATTTTGTTCTTTAATTATAAAAAGTCACGTGATATTCTAATAATATATCACATGACACGTAATATTTGGATTAAAAATAAGAAAGAAAAGTAAAAGAAAAAATTGAAAACATACTTTTCAACTTTTAAAGACTTTTACGAAATAAATATATTTTAATAAATTAATGACTTATATTTTATCAATTTCAGTATAATTGTATCTATCAAATTTACTCTTATACTGTAAGTATTTTATTTTATATTTTCATATTATGTTTTAATCTTTCTATAAAGTATCCATAAAATACAATTATTAGGACCACTTACAACTTTCTTGTTAGATTTGTATAATGTTTGACTTTGTTGAATTTTGATGTTTTAATTTCTGCTTTCAGAATTCAGACACTTCTGTGTCTTCGTATTATAGCCTTGAATAATCGTTTTTTATAAAAGTGTAATGTGGTTATTGTTTTATTTGTTTTTCAATTTGGTGATATAAGTGAATATTATTTTTTTTAATTTGAGTTTAAGTAATTATATCATATTATATATTAATGATTAAAAAATTAAAAAAAAATATTATTTTATAATCATTTCCGGCTATTTAAAATAAAAATTAAATATTATTTATTGTTTTGAAAGTGCTACCTTCATTTTTAAGTTGCTCGATCATTTTTAAAGGTGTAGTAAGTTAAAATATTTTTTTATTGCATTTAAAGTATTTAAAATTATTTTTATTAAACGGGCCGCGGGTAAGCCCGTTTAGCCCGTGTGCCTTAAAATTCAAAACCGTTTATGAATGCGGGCTTTTTAGCTCGCTCCGTTTAATCCCGCACCGTCAAAACCCGCGGGCTAAAAGGGCGGGTAGCCCGTATACCCACCTCTACTCACCATTTTAGGTTATAAGAATCGATCCAGTGCAACTATCGACTTCAATAATAGTTCTTTCGGCTTTGTTTGCAGATATAAGTATAATTAGGAGACATGTATGTCATATTTGATTTTTATACTGAGTATGAAACTTGTATGATTTTTATTCTGTTTGTAATATACAAATGATTTTCTGAATTTGTATTTTATTTATATATTATTTTATGATTTTATATATTTTAACAAAAAAATTAATTTATATTAGATTTTTACTGTGGATCATTCCGATGGTCCTAATATTACACCTCGAATCGGATCGGGTCACCCGAAATCAGTCTTAGGGTGTTACAAATAATATTTTTCTTATTTAAAAGCATCACGTCGAAGTGACAAATTTTAATAAAATATAATTTATATTAAATTTTGTCGTGTCGGAAGGATAAATTCTAATAAAAAATATTTTTTTATTAAAACTCGTCACTTCGATGTAAACAGTAACGAGTTTCAAGTCACTATAACATATACAAAATTCTTATCACGTGGTTGACCGTCCATGAACCACAATTCTTCGTTTAAATTAAAATGGATGAAAGTGGAATTTAAAATTTACTTAAACTTAAATAAATAAATTTCAGCACGGTGTCTTTAACAATTTAAATTAGTTAAATAAATAACTAGAAACGGAATTTAAAAATTCAATGTTTAATTAAATATTTTATAAAAAAGAGATAAGGGTAAACTACGCATTTAGTACATAGACTATCAGTTCTGTTTTAGTACCTAAACTTTTGATTTTTTTTCAAAATCATACCTAACGTTTAGTTTTTGTTTCATTTCAGTACTCTGTCATTAAAAACTTAACGGACGGGCTGACGACCCGTAGCTCCGGTGAACGGGTGACCAATCCAAATAGTGGACCACGAGACTATTGACGAAGGAGATTGGAGGATGAAGAAATCGAAGAGTACATCGTCAATTTGGAGAGACTGGAGCATTTTCAGATGAAACGGAGGTCAGAATCGCGTTTAGGGGGTCGAAAAGGTGTGAACTAGAAAGTTCGGGCTTCATAGGTCGACGGATGCGATGGCCGGAAAGTGTAGATTCGACGACCGACAAAATCGTTAGTTAAATTTTTAACGTTTTTAACAATGAAATACTAAAATGAAACAAACTCTTAATATTATGTATGTTTTTTTTTTTAAAAAAAAAAGTTGAGGTGAACATGTGTGGCGGCGGAGGCATGGCGTAGGCCATGACCATTGTGGAAGCTTCTTGGAGAGGACGTTATTACCACCACCATTTTTCCTTTCTTTTTTTTTTTGGCTTTCCAGATAATTCTAGAAGCTCAATAAAATTACGCGGTTCTTTTTTTCCTTAATTAATTGAAATTTGTTTGTTTTACCAAACTACCCTTCAATGCTTTTTTCCCTAACATAAAATTTCCTTTTATAATATTTTCAACCCATTATTATTAATCCAATTATTTACCAAATATATCACTACAAATTCAATGTGAAAAATCAAGATAATAGGAAAATGGTTAAGATAAAATAAAAAAATAGAAAGTAATTATCCAAAATAATAATACACTTCCTGTAAAGAAAGAATAATTAAAAACAATATTATTGAACTATCAAGATAGCTGAGCTATCAAAGAATGCAAGAACTGGAGGATATCAAAGAATGCAAGAACTGAATGATTTTACTTCTTCCTATCAACTCATCATTTACAGCCTATATATAGTTCCAAGTAAACAGTCAGTTACTCATTTGTTACAGCTACTAACAGATATTCAACAACCTAACTGACTAATGCTAACAGACTAATACCTTAACTGCACAAATTCAATCAGCAGCACCTATCAGCTGTGCACCACGAGCACGCATATTCCAACATTCTCTCTACTGTCTCTCTTCTCCTGCTTCTTCAACACAACTTCACACACAATTTTTCTCGAAAATCTTCAAAGGCATTTCGAGCTAGTGGCTTGGTCAGGCCATCAGCAACCTGATGAGCAGCGGGCACGTAGTTAACTTGCATTTGCTTTGCTGCAACCTTCTCTCGCACAAAGTGGATGTCAAGGTCAACATGTTTGGTGTGTGCGTGGAAGACATGGTTTACGCTCATGGCCATAGCGCTCGTGTTGTCACACCATATGGTTGGTTGTTCCTTTTGGCACACACCAAGTTCTGTAAGCAACGCACTAATCCAAACCACATCTGCTGTAGTGTCAGCCACTCTTTTGTATTCTGCCTCCATTGTGGATCGCGAGACAGACTTTTTTTTCTTGGAGCTCCAAACGACCAAGTTGTTGCCAATAAAAACACTATGCCCGGACACCGATCTCCTATCATCAAGACTGCCTCCCCAGTCTGCATCGGCAAACGCAACAACTTTCACCCCAGCATCAGCAACAGTGAACACCAGACCAAGGTTTATCGTGCCTGCCAAGTAACGCAGGATCCGTTTTACTGCAACCATGTGTGACTGTCTTGGAGCATGCATATATTGGGCCACTTTATTCACACAAAATACGATGTCCGGTCTCGTGTGACAAATATAAAGCAGGCCTCCAACGATACTGCGATAGTTGTACACATCAGAAATTAGTTCTCCTTCATCACTGCGCAATTTAGTGGCTGCAACCATGGGGGTTGGTGTAGGTGTGGCTTTTAACATGTCTGTTTTTCCAGCAGCTCAGTAATGAACTTCTTCTGTGTCAAGGCTAGATATTCATTTGTTCTTCTTACTTCGATGCCAAGAAAGTATGAAAGCTGTCCGAGATCCTTAAGTGAAAACCGATCACTCAACATTCGTACAACTTCATCTATCTCATTGCTCGAGTGGCCTGTGACGATTATGTCATCAACATACACCAGCAGATAGACATAGTTCATACCCTTCTTTTTGATGAATAGCGAGACATCAGCTCGTGACTCTTGGAACCCAATGCTCAACAAGTTTTCTCGAAGTTTGGTGTGCCAGCTTCTCGGTGCTTGTCTTAGGCCATAAAGCGCCTTCTTCAGTCGACAGACCAGCTTGCTGCCATCAGGACCTGTCTGTTCAAATCCTGGTGGTTGTTGTATGAAGACTACTTCTTGAAGCTCACCGTTCAAGAAGGCATTGTTGACATCCACTTGTCGAAGTGTCCAACCGTTAGTCACTGCTAGAGACAGAATGACATTCAGGGTAGTGAACTTAATCACAGGACTAAATGTATCTTTGAAATCATACCCAGGAATTTGTGAGAATCCCTTAGCAACCAAACGTGCTTTGTAACGATGAACTGAACCATCGGGGTTCTTCTTGAGCCTGAACAACCACTTACAGCCAACCACTTTTCTTCTTTCTGGTAACTTGACTAAGTCCCAAGTTTCATTACGTTGCAACGCATTATATTCTTCATATACAACTGTCTTCCATTCTGCTTGAAGTGCTTCACGTACTGTGCATGGAACATGATCCAGAACAAACCCTATGTATGCTTTGGGTTTGTACACACCACACTTGCTCCGAGTTAGTATGGAGTGGGTGTTGCCACGAGGTTCTATAGACTGAACATTATGCTCGCCGACTTCATCATCAGTATGTTGATTTTCAGCGGATTCATTAATAAGTTGGCTGACAGTATCATCATATGCTTTTAGACTGTCAGATTGTTGTTCCGAATTGGCTTCATGATCATCGTTCCCACTGTTGGCATAAGTATCTATAATCAACTCATTTTCAGGCATGGATTCAACACTACCTTCCAAACCATGAGTTACATCTGCTGCTTGCCTGTCACCAGACGTATTTCTGCTTGTACTTGTAGGTTGTCTACCGAACTCATGTTGCTGAGTACTGAGTTTGGTGACATCAGTGACTACCTCAAGTGACTGAGAGTGTTTCAAATTCGATCTTGCCATGGAGATCCTGTTGAAATCACCTGCAAAAGGAAACACATCCTCATTAAAGACCACATGTCTAGAGACATATACACGTCCATCTTTAGCTAAGCACTGAAATCCTTTGTGTTGCATGCTGTAACCAAGGAATGTGCACACTTGAGACCGAAACTCTAATTTGTGATGCAAGAATGGCCTTAGATGAGGGAAACATCTGCAGCCAAATACTCTCAAGCCATTGTAATATGGAGTCTTGCCATACATAACCTCAAAAGGTGACTTATCATTCAGCACTCTTGATGGCAACCTGTTAATCAAGTGGAATGTAGTCTGAACAGCATAGGACCAGAACTTAATAGGCATGGATGCATGAGCAAGCAGAACAAGGGCCATTTCAACAATGTGCTTGTGTTTTCGTTCGACTACGCCATTTTGTTCGGAAGTGTGGGGACAAGTGATTCGATGAAGCACACCGGACTTGCTTAGTTCATCTGTCAATGGGCGAAACTCTCATCCCCAATCGGTTTGAAGTGCCTTAACTACACTGTTGAACTGTGTAGCAACTAAATTTTGAAAAAGTTTGAACGCTGTTACAGCTTCAGCCTTGGACTTTAGCAGGTATAACCACGTAAATCGTGTAGCAGCATCAACAAACGAGACATAGAACCGAAAGCCATTTGAAGACACGTGTGGGGGTCCCCATAGATCCGAGTAAACAAGTTTAAATGGTTCTGTGTAAGTAGTACTAGATTGAGGAAAAGGAAGCTTGTGGCTCTTACCCAAATGACAGGCCACACAATTTTTATTGATATCAAGAAGAGCTTTTACATCCATTCGGTTACAAATTTTAACAAACGTGTCATAGCCAGGATGTCCCAGCCTTCTATGCCAAGTTTCAGAAGTTTTGGAGGATGCTATGGCAGTATGAACTTTGGCTTTATCACTTCCTCTTATTGTGCTGGCAGCTTTGAAGGAGTATAGACCACCACATTCGATACCATGCAGTAACACAGCCTTCGTGTCTTCATCTCTAACACGGCAGGTTTTAGCATGGAATTCAAGGAACACGTGGTTATCCCTAGCAAGCTTAGAAACAGAGAGCAGATTCTTAGTAATGGAGGGAACATGTAGAATATCACTTAAAGATAATGTGCGTGAAGGGACTTGTAACTCAGCCTTGCCGACCTTACAGACAGTTAATGAATCACCATTCCCAACCATTAGCTTACCAGGATTATTGTAGTTGGTGTGTGAAGTAATAGTTGCTGCGTTAGGTGTAACGTGATGGGTAGCACCTGAGTCAATTACCCATTGTTCTTGATTAGCAGTACCGGAAAGCACCTGATTCTGCCTTGCACTTCCGTTGCCATCATGGTATGTATTGTCATGATTACCACTGACTCCGTTGGCAGCATAATACGCTTTAGAGCTTTCAGACCCTGAGACATGATTATCAAGTGTGATGCCAGTAAACTCTTCATCAAACCTATGCCAGCACTGACTGACAAGGTGTCCATTTTTGCCACACAACTGGCACTGCACCTTGGGTCGAGTTCTGCCCCTGCCACGAGATCTCCCTCGAGAGTTGGCCGAGTTGTTGGCTCTGTATTGTTGTTTCTCACGATACGTGTTGGTGTCACTTTCTAGCTTTCCCTGTGCAAGACTTGCACTAACAGGTAAAGGCTCATGCTGATAATCGAAGCCCTCAATTTGAGTTTCAGCATCAACAAGCATGGTACAGATGCTGTCAAGCGACAAAGAGTCACGCATAGCAGATATGACTGCAATGAAGGGCTGATACTCCCTTGTAAGACCTTTAAGGATGCTAGCAACATGTTCAGATTCTGGAACTGGACTGCCACAAGAAGATAACGCATCAATAACTTCTTTTATCTTGGTAAGGTAGACCCTTATGTTATCTCCTCCTTTCTTGAGGAACTGTAATTTGTAATGTAAACTCATTACTGCAGTAGCAGATCGGTTTACAAAAAATTGTAGAACTTTATTCCACACCTGCGCCGACGTTTCAGTACCAACAAATTGAGGAAGCAGGTGAGGACTTACTGTAGATAGTAACCAGGAAGCTAGCGCGCTATCTTGGGCCAAAAATTCTTCATACTCGTCATTGACGACCGTGATTCCTCCTTCTCCGGTCACAGTTTCTGGAGGGGGCAGCATCAGTCCAGTTAGCATCCGCTCAAGACGATGACTGCGCACGGTGAGTAGCACTTGTTGCTTCCAAAGTAGGAAGTTTGACTCATCAAGAATCACGTTCACCCCTTTTGTTGGTGAATGCCTTGGTATTTCGGGTTGAGAACTCCATTGAAGTAGCTGTAGATGAGACACTTTGATCTATAGCACCACGAGCAGCGGAAATAGCCCCTAGGATACGGTGGCGAATGATACCATATTGAACTATCAAGATAGCTGAGCTATCAAAGAATGCAAGAACTGGAGGATATCAAAGAATGCAAGAACTGAATGATTTTACTTATTCCTTTCAACTCATCATTTACAGCCTATATATAGTTCCAAGTAAACAGTCAGTTACTCATTTGTTACAGCTACTAACAGATATTCAACAGCCTAACTGACTAATGCTAACAGACTAACACCTTAATTGCACAAACTCAATCAGCAGCACCTATCAGCTGTGCACCATGAGCACGCATATTCCAACAAATATAAATTTACTTTTGATTAAATTATAGTATTACAAATGTAATTTTTTTATTATTGATTGATTTTACCATTTGACAATGAACGTTTAAATCATTGACATTTCTAGTAGTGAATGAGCCATGTAGGCCCCGGGAGGTACTGCCCCCAAAAAATTTTACCATTAAAAAATAGGGATAATTACCAATTTAAACTTTTAAATTTTGATTTTTTTGATTTTGCTCCCCATTTTCTATTGTTAATTATACTTTGTCCCCTAAACTAAAATCTTGGTTCCATCCCTTATTCCTAGTACTTAAACTCGGGAACTTGATAAATAACAACAATTCTTTTACTACTAAAGTCATTTGATCGCACAGACTTAATTTATGTAAATATACACTAATTTTACCGTAATATTTTAAATCTATTTTACAATCTAAATTTAAGATGATATAGCAATGCTTGTTTAATTATTAATATTTAAATGATTAATAAAAGCATATAACGATTGATTAAATTCATTTATGGAATTAAAAAAATCACTAAGAATAATTAGTGTTGAATCATACCCTCAAATAATCCTTATCCTATCCTAATCAACCATTTTTAATAGAGTAAATATATCTAACTTTAATCACTAGAGTAATTTAGTTTTGAATGAAAATTTTCAAAAATAATGATTTTATTAATTTTTAAAATTGGTTTTTGATATATTAATGGTATTTTTTCCCTTCACAATCAATATTAATATATTTTATTTATTTAAAAATGTTCATTTAAAACTTATAATGATGGATTAAGATGGAATATAAATTGAAATTAAGACCTTACATTTAGGGATGAATATTTCATCCGAACTTAATAGATTTCGACTTACTCAATCATATAGGGTCATGATTTTTCTAAAAAACTATAAGTTTAAATAGGTTTGGTTTGATTTTTTTGAAGGTTGAAGTCGGTTCAGATTTAGAGTGAAAATATTCGATGTGATTCGACATAAAAATATTAGTATGATTTACCTTTATATATTTATGAATAATTATTATAATATACATCTCTTTCTCTATATTTTCAATTAAATTCTTATTTTATCTAATAAAATGAGAATTATATGTACTTATGTTGAATTAAGTTGAACGTGACTTTTTACTTAAAAGATTAAATTAAAATTTGGATCAAATAAAATTTATCTAAAATTAAACCGAATGAGTAAATGAATATTATACTTGATTTAAATTTGAGTAGACCAAAAATCTAACCCAACTCACGAGTATCTCTAATTACGTCAATATGCAAAACGACAAACGATTTGGGCAAAAAGGCGCATCCATAGATAGAAATAGTTAGCTTTTTTATAAAAAAAAAGTTGAAAATAATTAGTTAAAAATGACAAATGATCTAAAACAAGGGTAAACTACGCATTTAGTATATAAACTATCAGTTCCATTTTAGTACCTAAACTTTTGATTTTTTTTCAAAATCATACATAACGTTTAGTTTTTGTTTCATTTTAGTACTTCGCCATTAAAAACTTAACGGACGGGCTGACGACGCGTAGCTCCGGTGAACGGACGATCAATCCAAATAGTGGACCACGAGAGAATGACGAGTCGACCAACATAGTCCAGTTTCAGGCCCATCGGACTATTGACGAAGGAGATTGGAGGATGAAGAAATCAAAGAGTACATCGTCAATTTGGAGAGACTGAAACGTTTTTCGGTGAAACAAATGTTAGAATCGTGTTTAGGAGGTCGAAAAGGTGCGAGCTAGAAAGTTCGGATTTCATAGGTCGATGGATGCGATGGCTGGAGACTGTAGATTCAACGAGATCGTTTGTTAAAATTTTAACGATGTGATATTAAAATGAAACGAACACGTTAGGTATGTTTAAAAAAAAAATAAAAGTTGAGTTGAACATGTGTGGCGGAGGAGGCATGGCGTAGGCCATAACCATTGTGGAAGCTTCTCGGAGAGGACGTTATTATACAAAATTTCCTTTTATAATATTTCAACCCATTATTATTTCTCCAATTATTTACCAAATATATCACTAAAATTCAATGTGAAAATTTAAGATAATAGGAAAATGGTTAAGATAAAATAAAAAATAAAAAGTAATTGTCCAAAAAAATAAATAGTACACTTTATGTAAAGAAAGAATAATTAAAAACGATATAAATTTACTTTTGATTAAATAAAAAAATAGAAAGTAATATTTTTTTATTTTTGGTTATTGAAATTGAAAGATTTTCCATGAGATTAAAATATACATTAATTTTACCATTTGGTATTGAACATTCAAATCGCTACATTCCTAGCAGTGACGGAGCCAATGTAGTCCCCGGGAGACACTGCCCCCAAACTTTTTTACCATTAAAAAGATAGAGATAATTACCAATTTAGACCTTTAAATTTTGATTTATTTTGATTTTACCCTCATTTTCTATTGTTAATTATACTTTATAACCCTGAACTAAAATCCTAGCTCCGTCCCTGAATCCTACTAATTAAACTCGAGACCTTAATAAATAACAACAATTGTTTTACTACTGAATTCATTTGATCGTACATACTTAATTTATGTAATTATACACTAATTTTACCGTATTATTTTAAATCTATTTTACAATCTAAATTTAAGGTGATATAGAAATGCTTGTTTAATTATTAATATTTAAATGATTAATAAAAGCATATAACGATTGATTAAATTCATTTGTGGAATAATCCTTTAATCACTAGAATAATTTAGTTTGAATGAAAATTTTAAAAAATTATGGTTTTATTAATTTTAAAATTAGTGTTTGATATATTAATGGTATTTTTCCCTTCACAATCAATATTAATGTATTTTATTTATTTAAAAATGGTCATTTAAAACTTATAATGATGTATTAAGATGCAATATAAATTGAAATTAAGACCTTACATTTAGGGATGAATATTTCATCCGAACTTAATAGATTTCGACTTACTCAATCATATAGGGTCATGATTTTTCTAAAAAAACTATAAGTTTAGATAGGTTTGGTTTGATTTTTATTTGAAGGATGAAGTCGGTTCAGATTTAGAGTGAAAATATTCGATGTGATTCGATATGAAAATATTAGTATGATTTACCTTTATATATTTATGAATAATTGTTATATTATACATCTCTTTCTCTATATTTTTCAATTAAATTCTTATTTTATCTAATAAAATGAGAATTATATGTATTTATGTTGAATTAAGTTGAACGTGACTTTTTACTTAAAAGATTAAATTAAAATTTGGATCAAATAAAATTTATCTAAAATTAAACCGAATGAGTAAAAGAATATTATACTTGATTTAAATTCGAGTAGACCAAAAATCTAGCCCAACTCATGAGTATCTTGCAAAACATATCCCTTAAATAAAAGGTATAATGCTAAAATTTAACCCACAGTGCTCATATTTTCTTGAAGCATCTTGGTCACAACTTTTTGTGCAAAAAGACGAATTCGTAGATAGAAATAGTTAGCTTTTTTATAAAAAAAGGTTGAAAATAATTAGTTAAAAAAACGACTAACGGTCTAAAATAAGGGTCTTTTGTACCCTAAAATAAAATCCTAAGGGGTCAAAATACTATAAAAAATAATAAATGCCAAAGTGACTATTCAATCAAATGTTAGGAACTTTTTGCCCTAAATGAAATGTTGGATGGCCTAAATGCTCCCAAAAAATGAATATGGGCCAAAATGACTCTTTTAATAAACACCTGGGGTTAATTTTGACATGATACCTAAATAAAAATAAAAATGTTATTTTTGTGATTTCAAGCCAATCGACAAGACTAGTTTTTTTATTCAAACCAAAATGTAGCATTAGATATAATTTAAAAAAAAATCAAGTGATCAAAACGAAACAAAAATGATAGTTATAATACTAAACATGTAATTTGCCCAATAATCTAATATCATTTCCAAATTGTTTTTTTTTTGTGTGCGCGTGAGCATCTATTTCCCTCTGACTAAGCTGGCAAAACATAATGAATCCACTTACTCGTCTCAATATTAAAAGAATGGTTGTTCTCTTTAAAGGTTTCGAGTTAAAATAACTGTCACTAAATATGTGCATTATTAATAGTTAAAAATTTGCATGGTAAATTACGTATTCAATACCTAAACTATCAGTTTTGATATGTTTTAATACCTAATTTTTTTCTTCAAAATCATACATAATATTTATTTTTGTTTCATTTTAATACCTCACCATTAAAAACTTTACGTATTTAGTATCTAAATTATCAGTTTTGATCTATTTTTAGTACATAAACCTTTTTTTCCTTCAAAATTTAACGTTAAGGTTTTAAAGGTACTAAAATGAAACAAAACCCCAAATTTAGGAAAGGTTTTGAAAATTTTAAAAATTTAAGTACTGAAATGGACCAAAATTAATAGTTTAGATATTAAACGCGTAATTTAACCAAAAGCATAAATCGATATTACTTGTAATCACCTAAATTATTAAAAAAAAATTGAGAAACATATTCCTTAAAGAAGGAATGAAAAGGTTATTTTGGTAATTTCGAGCCAATCAACTCCGCCAAATTTTCTTGGCTGTAGTCTATATAAAAGTATCAAGCGGCGTGGATAAATTAAACGTCTTTGCATTGCCAAACTCTTAACCAATATTCTCTTTCTTACATCTCTCGCAATGGAAGGAAACAACTCCTACGGCTACGGGTCATCGTGGGCAGACCAGTGGGACACCAGCAACCCGGAGGCTCCCACCCAGAAGAAAACCGGCGGCGGCGCAACCGTAAAGTACAAGCTGAAGGTGGGGGATGGGCTTGAGAAGACTAAATCTGCAGCTTCGGCAGGGATGAAGAAGGTTAAACAAGGAACGTCTTCGGGGATTCAATGGATCAAGGCAAGTATCATAGAACTACCCAAAAGAAGTAGATCATCTCTGTTGCTTCTCCTTAATTGTTTTGATTTGGTTTACTCAGAGTTGGATTCCTTTGTTGTTTTGTTTTGATGTAAAACTACAGATTAAATCACAGTAATGAATCCGTTTTCTTCTGTTCTGATGTAAAAATTACAATATAATTAGCCTCTGTGAAGGGCACATGTATGAGATATGCATGTGAATCATCATTCAGACTGCGAGTATGTTATGGCATTGATGATAACGGGTCGGGTTGGATTAAAATTTTAACTATCATAAACCCTAAATCATAAATCCTAAATTTATTTCATTTAAAATTTGATCTGAATTTTTAAATTTTTATGATGAAATTTTATATTCGATTCGACTTAAACTGTCTCTCTATATATAATTATTTTTATTTAATAAAGCAGATAGGAATATTATGACAATTATTTTTAAATATGTAAGAAAATTTTATATTTTTTTAATAATGTGTTAAAAATATTTAATCATTTAGAACGTACGAGAAATATTTGTTACAGTGCTTATTGAAAGTCGCTTGGAACATACGACGATTTCTAAAATTTATCTAAAATACATGACGTCTTCTTCATATTTCATACATGCACGATAATAAGGATAGCTGAGTGGTGATGCATGAAACGTAGGGTAGCTTATGTCTTCTAGAAGATGCTACGTGGTCGAAACGACTTCCGATGAATATTATAGTAAAGACCCTAGTCGGAAAAAATAATGTCTTTTACACCTTACATGATCAAATATTTTTTTCGACACATTATTGGAGCAATTTTACCAAGAAAAATTATATTATTATCACACAGGGGTTAGTATTTAACCGAGTAGAGTTTGAATAAAAAAAATTCTAGATGTATTTTATAACTTAAAATTACTTGAAAATGTTTTCAATTCAAATCGAGTTTATAAAATTCGAGTAGAATACATACAAAAAATGAAACATGGCTGGAACGTTTAGCGAAATATGTAAAAATGTTGATCAAAACAAAAATATACAAGAGGTATAGTGACTAAATATGTTGTTTATCCTAATATAATTTGATTTGAGAATAAATATTTTAAAATACAAGTTTAAATTAAATGTCGTGTAACATTTGAAATTTCCACGGATAGACATGGGTCGGTTTCCGTCAACTCGGTCTGAAAAATATACCCTTCATCTGACCCAAATTCGACCATTTTTTGAAATAAAATCGATACCTGATCTTACTCGACCCTAAATAATAATAAAATATTATTTTTATTCAATAAAAATAATGATTTAATTAAATAATAATAATATATATAGAGGGGTATTATTATAATTATTACTAAATATATAAGTAAAAAAATTTCGTGTCATATCAGGTCGAGTATTTTTCACCCTAAACCCAAATTCGAACCGACCCGAACATCACATTTAAAAAACCCGACCCAAAGCCGATATTTAAAAAAAAAAAAACCAACCCGATCATATCGGGTCACACCCCATCGAATTCGAATCCCATGCCCATCCCTAATTGCCACCACATTCAACAAACCCCCAAAAAAACGTCGCCTGAGAGATTCGAACTCTCGCGGGATGAACTAACCACTCGGCCAAACCGACGCTGATACTTTAACTGCAAAGAATACTTATTAGATTTAAAAATACGACAAAGCTACTACCATTGCCAATTAGATTTAGGGATGTGCATGGCAATGACATGACAACATGTTATGATAATCAATCCCATTACAACATGACTTAATCAAGGGGTATCATTGTTTACACAGAAATAAAAACAAAACTCCAAAACATGTTATGATAATCATACATGTCCTTAAAAATAACCCATAATTTGAGCATTATTTTACATTTAGTCATCAACCGTGCTCATAAATCCACCAATAAAGCCAGCCCCATTACAGTTTCCGCATAAAATCTCCCTTTTCCCCCTGCAACACACAACACACACAGATCAATCGTAACAAGCAATAATTCGAAACATTGCCGCTTCGTGTTTCATGCCTTCAAGGCTTTACACAATAGGGTTCATCTCACTTTCTTTTGCAACAATGACATCAGTGTTCCATGTTGTTCTCGATAATGATTCGAAGTAGGAAATCAAACTTTCAACGGCTGCTTACCCCATAATGCAAGCAGCAGGAGTAAAGAAGAATAAATAAAAAAATTTGAATGTGATCAATGAGTTGTAATGACATAAATGATATTAATGCAAGTTATCATGACCGGAGGAGGCAAAGAGATTGGCACCTGCAAAGCCAGCACAAGCCACCGGCTTTAAATCGTCCGTTGAAATGATCAACAGCATTAACTCCGGTACCTTTGCATTGATGACACTGTTTGGCACCTGGTAGTGGATATAGAAACTAGTTGTAATTGTATGCCGGTTTTCGTAATAAGAAAACTAAAACAAAGAACTCCATAAGTGAGCATCATGGGGTGCATATAAGACCATAGGTGATGGACACTAGTATTTGCTTATTCTAACATATAGTATGCAAATATCACTCGTCGGCAGGAAATATATGGATAGATAGATAGACAGAGAGCGAGCAAGCGAGAGAGAACGGAATGTCATCACTAAACACACTAATAAAATTGGCAAATCAAAGGCATCCTTCTAGGTCGATGTTCAGGATAACATGTGTCCAACTGCATAAAGAAACTAGCCACAATTTAGCTTACCGTTTCCCTCACAATCTTCGCAAACGATGCTCCTTGGTTTAACACTTCGATTTTTATCTGCAGCCTGTTAAAACAAAAACTAAGTAAACATGCAAGCAGAAAATTACAGAAAGATAAGAAGAAACTAAGAAGAGAGATTTTAAAGCCTAAATCCGATGCCCCAACAAGACAATGCCCATTCATCCCCTCAGAATCAAGGGTGAATTCATAATCCACATACTCTCACTAGTCACTATCCTATGTGTTGAATAATCGGGTAAAGAAAACGAAAGAACACAAGAATTTTAACGAGGTTCAGCAATGTGCTTACGTCTTCGGTGCCTCAGGCGGCACTAGAATTTTATTCAATTCAATGTCTCATAGGTTTAGGTTATATCTCCTTTTATAATAAATAAACACTGATACATATTTACAAAAATAACCCTGTCCTCTTTACCGGTATATTTGTGAGTCATACCTAACATTATGAATCGATTCCTTATTCATAACCGGCATACTCTCGTACCCGGATACCTATATATCGACAATCTTGGTCCAGCTTACTGACAATAAAGTTGAAAATTGCATTGCTTTCCCTAATTATCTATTTTATCATCCATCTCTAGAATGGGAAACTTCCATAGACATTCCCAGAAATATAGTCCACAAATCCAACTTACAAGTTACAAGCCATCAGCCCCTCAGTATTCTAAATCTCCTTCATGGTCAGGGATGGCCCAAGATGGGTTTTTGGGTTGTAAATGAGACGAGACGAATCACGAGCTATTTGAGTTTAACTCGGTCAAAGGTCATTCAACACCCGAATTGAATGGACTAGAATCGAGCTCGAACTTAACTCGAGTTCTTAATTATCCGAAGCGAGTTACTTAATATCTGACTCGAAAAAATTGTGAGCAACTCAAAAAAATAATAGATTATATTTTAATTTTTAAATTAAATTATTAATGATATTAAATTATTATATTTATATGTTGTTTTTTAAAATACAATATAAGGTTTTTATGTACTTGAGATTCAAGTTCGAACTAGAGTTCCGGTTTCAATCGAGCCAAGTCTGAGAATTTTTCAAGTTCATGTTTTTTCGAGCTCGAGTCGAGCTTTAACTTTTTATTGAAAATTTTAAGCTCGTGAACTTTAGTCAAATCGAACTTCAATTTTTGATTTCAAGTTCGAGTCAAGTTTTAATTTTTTATTTCGAGTTCGTGTCAAGCTTAACAATTTTAAGTTTGCGAGCTTTCAAGTTGAGTCAAGTTCAATTTTAAACTTTTCAAGTCGAGTTTAATAATAGTCGAACTTGACTCATTTATAGCCCAAGGCGGGACAGCGCTCGCGAAAATTTTAAATTCTCATAAAATTTAGATTTTTTTTTGTTTTTTCTATTAATAATCTATTTTCGTCCTTAAAATTCTATAAGTTCACCGCCACCAGTATAAAATCCGACATCCATCCCTATTCATGGTAACGAACTCGAAAATTTACAAAATGGGTACGAGTCCATTCGCAAAATCAGTTCCCAAACCTCACTAAAAATTTCAGAATTAAGACAATTCAACAGAATTGTGAATGAAATTAAAAGAAAATAACTCTTACCCTAGCTTCCAAAGATTGAATTCTGGCATTCCTGGGGCTCTTAAACACCTCATTTACCCGAAAACCCATCCTCGGGAAAAAATTATTATCAACAACTAACCCTAAAACAGACGCAGAAAAAAAAAGGGGGTCAAAACTTGGCCGTATATGAATAAACCAATATCACTAAAACGTCTACTTGTTGATTACCTGGTTTGCAGGGAGCATTGAAGGAACAAGCAGAAGTAAAACACACAGAGCTCGCCATTCTTAAATCTTAAGAGATTTTTCCAATTTTTGAACTGCTTTACGTTTATAGAGCTTTGAATTGAATTTCAGAGAATGAGTTTGTGTGTGTTCGACTTGATAAGGCTAAGCTGAAGATAAGAGGTTCAGTTTAACCGAATTACCGAAGTGCCCTTTGCTTAATGGTTAAAATTTAAATTTTAAGGATTAACTACTTCAAATATTAGAATCTTAATCTTGAAGGGCTGATTCGTTTATATCACTAATATTTTAATTTTATCAATTTTAACGTTAATATTTACTTTTAAGTATAATTATATCATTTCATCGTTAATAATTTAACGACACGATAATATAATATCTCTGTATCGCAACATTGTTGACGTAAATACTTCACTAAAACAATATCGTTGCGACACAATTATTTTGATGTTCAATAAACCCAAAACGCGATTTTGCTTTAAAACAATTATTGAAATATTATGGTTAGGGGTATTTTAACCCAAGCCCCATGGAAATTGTTCTTAATCCTTATCCACTGGGCTACCTTATCTGTTCCTGCACTGACTCCAATGGTTTCAAATAAATTTCTAACTCCAAAATCTGCAGCTTTCCCACCTCTTGTCCATCGGTTCTGCATTACACCACCCCCACGGCAAGGGAACTATAATTTACAGTTATGGGAATGGCAATGATTTCTAAGCAACGTAGCATAGTTGGTTTTGGGGTTGTTAGTTGACAGGGAAAGTAACGAATTGGGCAGAACCCGATGAAGCTTTCAGGGGCAAATCATCGAATAGTTGGTATACCAATAAATATCTTGTTGGGCTCGATGAAACTCGTTCAATAAACCGAAATATATCAGGAGAAGGGTGAATTTGCTTTTTGAAATTTAGGGAGTAAGGAGTATAAAGATAGAAAAATTTGCACAATGATTTATAGTGGTTCAACTTCCTCAATGAAATTTATATCTACTATCTAAACTTTTCACTTAGGATTTTCCAACAAATCTATTAATTTATTCTTTCTTTTTCAAGGATAAAGAGATAACCTTTACAATTTCCCTAACTTTTTCAAAAGATTAGCTAGAACCAAAACCCCTTTATAAAAAAAATCTAAAATTGAATGTGTTTACAAATTAAAGCTCACAAAACACAACTATTTATAAGAGAAAAAATAAAAAATGAAAAGTTTTTTTCTTGTATTTGATTGCTTGGATAGAAGTTGTGTAACATTCTTCAAATGTCATCAACTAGTTTTTATATGTTAGAATGAGTTACAAGTCATTTCTAGCCATTTGGGAAGGTTTGGAGCCATTGGAAGACTTTTTGCACACAAAATTTCGAAACTCTTCGAAAGAGCCATTGGAAAAATTTGACCGTTGGACACAAAGTCTTGAGATGGTTTCAAAACTCTTGAAAGTATCGTAACTTTTTGGGAAATTGTCTTGGAAAGTTTCGAAACTCTTGTAGAAGTTCGAAACTTCTAGTCAAAATACTCATTTTAAAGTTTTGATTGGACTTTGAATTATTTTGATGAAAACTTTGAATAAATTCAATTTAGTCCAAAATATTTTGCCCTTATTTGTTATATCAAAATATTAGTTCTACAATCACCCCTTTTTGATATATCAAAACCTTTGAAAAATAGTTTTTTGGCAAAAGTTTCCTCTTATCCAAACATTTAATGGAAAAAAGAAATATTTTAGAAAATATTAAAGTTCTCCATTTTCATTTTTGAAATTGAATTTTTCAAACATATACTTTTCTCCCTTATTGTTATGTCAAAAATAATTCAAACTTTAGGTTAAAAAATAACAATGGATAGTAAGTAGAGGATCTTAGCATTAAAATCATTTGAAAAATCAAAAGCTCCCTCTCAACAAATGCATTCCAAACAAAAATTTGACTTTAAAAGCTTGACACTTAAAAGACATTGAATTTCAACAAACATGAACAAACAAGTTAGTAGCACATGAAATTCAATATATCTAAGTCTAATATACTTTATGCAATACCAATTGTTGTATTTAAGTGCATGTGCATAAATCTATCCAACAATATTATGCATTTGAAAAATTGATATCAATTGTTAGAGAGATATCATTTGCAATAAATCACATGCATAAACATTTAAATTAAGGTCAAAAATTAAAATTTATAAAAACAAAGCATTAAAACCAATTTTGACCAAAATTCATTATGATGAACAAACATTTATTAAAAATCATTAAAACTTTAGAAAATGTTCATCATAACACTTTTTAACATACATGAGATAGAAAATCAACACAAAATCATTTAAGTTCAAAACTCATGCATGTATACAACAATGAGGCAACCAATTAATTAGAACAAAAACATTAAGCTTAGAGGTTACCCATTCCTTTTCAAGTGTGGCTAGAGCATTTGGATATCTTCATATTCATCACCATTCTCACACACCTACAAGAGACATTTATGTGGATTTTGGTATCCAAATTATTTTGGATCCTTGAACGTTAATTTCAATGCCCCTTGTTCATTTTGGAACTCACACTTGTTTAATTTTAAAACGTTTTTTTTCTTTAAGGGACAAATATGTTCCAAATGACCATGATAACGACAATGTGAGCACTTTGTCATGAAATTAGATGAATTATTTAAAATGATTTCATTTTCTTTGTTAAGTATTCAAGCTTAACTTTTAAATGAAAACATTTTTTCAAAATTTTCAATTTTAACTTTTGAAAGCTCTAAATCATTTTCAAAAGTTCATTTTGTTTTTCAAAATCCAATTTTTCTTTTAAAAGAAAATTCTTTTTCAACTTTAAATTTTGTAATCATTTTCTTGTATTTGGAGTTCATGGTCTCAAACTCTAAAAATAATTCATCGTATGCATCTTGTAACTCATTAAAAGAATATGAATTAGATTTACTAGAGTTAGAAGATACCTTGGGCTCTTCGAGAGCCATTAAGCACACTACCTTTGGTGATTCTTCTTTCTTGTCACCATGAAGTTCTTCGAGTTTATTCCAAAGCTCCTTTGCATTTGAACAAGAAGAAACACCTTCATAGACATTAGGACCAAATGCACAAAACAACATGTGAATGGCATTGGCATTTTGTTGGGCGTTTTTTTCGTTCTTGGTCACTCCACTCCTTCGCCTTCTTCGTTAGAGAAGAGTAGCCGTTCTCGATCATCTCCTATGTATCAAGATCATATGATTGGATGAATAGTTTCATTAATTTCTTCCAATGACGGTAGTTAGTTCAATTGAAGTATGAAGGCTTGTCGATCGGTTAGGAGTCTTCCATGTGGAACGAGCCGGAGATGGAAGCCATCTTCTCGGTTATATTGGAAATGAATAGAGCTTCTTCAAGAATCGTATCAAGGTTGTTAGACTTTATAATGAGTCAAACTCTGATACTAATTGTTGGACTCGATGAAGCTTGTTCGATCAATTGAAAATATGCCAAGATGGGGGTGAGTTAGTTTTTTGAAATTTAGGGAGTAAGGAGTATAAAGATAGAAAATTTTGCACAATGATTTATAGTGGTTCAACTTACTCTATGAAGTCTATATCCACTACCTAATCTCCTCACTTAGGATTTTTTAACAAATCCTCTAATTTATTCTTTATTTTTCAAGGATATAGAGATAACCTTTACAAACTCCATATCTTGTCAAAGGATTAGCTAGAACCAAAATCTCTTTACATAGGAAAAGAATTGTAAACAAGAAAACCTCTAACAAGGAAGGTGTTTACAAATTAAAGCTCACAAAAACACAACTATTTACAAGAGAAAGAAAATAAAGAATGAAAAACTTTTCTCTTGTGTTTGACTGCTTGGATAGGTGTTGTGTAACCTTCTTCAAGTGTCCTCAACTTGTTTTATGCTGGAATGAGTTACTAGCCGTTTGGGAAGGTTTGAGGTCGTTGTAAAACTTTTTACACACAAAGTTTTAAAACTCTTCAAAAGAGCCGTTGGAAAAATTTGACCATTGGACACAAAGTATCGAAACTCTTGAGATAGTTCCAAAATTTTGAAAATTATCGAAACTTTTTGGGAAACTGTCTTGGAAAGTTTCGAAACTTCTGGTCAAAATACTCATTTTAAGGTTTTGATATGACTTTGAATTGTTTTGATGAAAACTTTGAATAAATTTAATTTAGTCGAAAGACATTTTGCCCTTATTTGTTATATCAAAATATTAGTTCTACAATCTCCCTTTTTGATATAACAAAACATTTGAAAAATAGTTTTTGACAAAAGCTCCCCATATCAAAACATTTTAATTTTGTTTCCTGTTGTTACTTTCTGTTACGGACTTTCAAAGTTCTGTAAAGTTAACCCAATGCTGTCTCTATAATGGGCAAGATATGATAGCACTATCTTTCTCGTTGCTCTTTGAGCCCTTTATCAAGTTAATGCATGCAGATGAAGGTCTTGGATTGGTTATGATGAATAATTTTCTATATTTCACTTTATCTTGGTATTGATGAATGACATGAGACCTTTTCCCCGGCAGGTAGAAGAGTTGCAAAGCAAGATACGTTCTAATATAAGTTCCGAGTACTGGCTTCATGTAAACTGTGCATATCCTGACAAGCAATTATTTGACTGGGGCATGGCACGATCGCCTTTTCCTCCATACGGTATTTTTGTTCCATTCGGTACAGAAGCTGATGACCAAACGAGAAAGACACAGGATTACGAGGTCATTTGCTTTATTTATGTGTCATTTTAATTAACGTTGCCTGAGAAAGTGGGTATTGAAATCTACATTGATTTTTAATAACTATGTAATAACCGAACTTCAACTTCATGGGATGAGGTTGTGCTCAGAAATTTGTGGTTTCTATTTAGTATTTACCTTTCGAATCATTTTCCCTTGGAGATCTGATTTCCTAAGCTCTTCATATATTTGGACACGAGAAGGCTATGCGAAGGATATGGCAATCGACGACACATGCAGAGATTTTCTAGAGGATTTTGAGGAAAGGATAAAAATTACTAAGAGTGTTCAGTTAGTCAATTTATGGTATGGTAGAATCATAGGAACCCCCTTCAACGTGTGATGCCAACCTTTGTATTAGGAGAAAAAGAAGATAGCTTGTGGAATGAAAAATTATTCTATGCTCTATCTAAAAGGAATATGTATATCTATGTCTCTTTGTGTGTATGTATATATATTCATGTGTCAAAAGGAGATTGAAATTTCTGATGTGCTGTTGATGAATTGTGAACTTAAGCACCGCATAGAGTGCCTTCTAGCCTTTTGATATCTATCTACTATAGGCATTAAACTCTTTGATATGGACGCTTACTTGCATTATAATAAAGTCATACTGTAACTGGTATAATTTAGCATAGGTCTTCAATCCAACACAATTTCAGATAAAACTAATGAATTCTGAACTCTTCTTCCATTAGTATGGAGAATTCCAGTACTTGTACCTTCAATCAAGCATTTTCATAGTGGCTGGTGTTTCCCTATTATTGGAAATTCCTCAGTTAATATTATCTGGAGGTTTATTCATGTCATAGAAGCATACCAACTCTCTAACACCATGGTTACAATATTTAGATATTGAATATATTTTGGTAGAAGTGTAAGCACTTATTTTAGACGAAAGGAAGACTTCCAAGAAATAAGGTGCCCAGTTACAAATAGCTGTAGTTAGCATATCATTTGGTATAAATCATAAGGAACCTATAGCATAAGTTTGATATTTTAACAGGCATGGCATGGAAGGCAAAGACAATGTGCTACAAGAGCTGAGAAATTGAGGTTCCAGGCCCTGAAGGCTGATGATCAAGAAGCATATATGAGACTAGTAGAGAGAAGAATGAACGATTAACTATGCTTCTTTCGGAAACAAATAAGCTCCTTGTTAATTTAGGAGCTGCTGCTCAGCGTCAGAAAGATGCTAAACATTCAGATGGTACGAGGATTTAGATTCTGATTCACCTGAGTTGGATGCTTCGAAAGATGGAACCCCTCGAGATTCACTTCCTGAAGAAGATATAGATGCCACTGAATCTGATCAGAATGATGAATCCAGTGATTTACTTGAAGGTCAGCGGCAGTATAACTTGGCCATTCACTCAGACAAGAAAAGGTAAGATTGTAAACCTTATTATCGGTTAAAGAATCATGAGTGTGCTCTTGCACGAACCCTTATTTCAGGGTACGCTGATAACCTTTATGTTTGCTCTTTCTGCCAGATTGTATCATGCTGTTTGGGAAGGATGTACAGCCACTTTTTCCTACCATTGCCTGTTGGTATTCTTGATCCTTTAGATGTCTCATCTACATTTTACTTTGCATCTTAGAGGCCTTTAGTTTGGTTTGTTTAAGTAGGGATTCAAATGTGTAGAAACATAGATAGAAGCACTAACTATTAATTATGCTATGTAGTGTTGCTTTGTACCCCAGGTTATACTCAATGTGATCTGTCAGCGTGGCAGAAAGCATACTATCAGCAAGTAACAGAAAAGGGCAGGGTCGGGCTGGACAACGGTTTGTAGAGGATAGAGCCCATCGTATAGGACAGAAGAAGGAAGTCAGGGTCTTTGTGCTGGTTAGTGTTGGATCAATTGAAGAGGTTATTTTAAAGCGTGCAAAGCAGAAGATGGGCATTGATGCTAAGGTCATCCGGGCTGGATTGTTTAGTACAACTTCCACGGGTCTGTTGTGCTTGGATTGATTTTATGTGTGTAATGCATGCAACATAAAATCAGCATGGCATGAGTAAGAATAAGGAATATTTCCCGGGTTCTTTCGTGCTGTATTCGATGATCAGCAGTCGCAAGATCCATAGGGTATCGCTGGACATTTATGTGTGACTAGTGTGAAAACGATTGTACTAAAAATCACACCAAGGTAGATTCCAGGAAAGAGGGGGGTCACAATAGTCCCTTTTAAAATCCACTTTCCTTAGACAGAACTACCAAGACAAGTAATTTTAATAGGACAATAATTAACAACAACTATACTCGACAATAGCTATTAAATAGACATAAAGAGAACACCAAAATTTAACAAGGTTAGGCCAAAATTATGCCTACCTCCTCGAAAACTACTAAAATAATATTTCACTAGTAGATGAAATATTACAAAGAGAAAGAAAGAATACAAATAGCCTTTAATATAGAAGAAGGCTTATTTTTGTGGGATACTAAACTAAGGAGGAGGAGGGCTCTATTTATAACAAAAGAATTTCCCCTCCTCCTTATACAAAACCAATGTGGGATATTTGCCAAAAACCAACAAATCTCCACCTTGGCAAATTCCACACACTTATCTCAAAAAATCCAATCTTCAGTAGTGTCTGCAAATTCATCTTTCAATTTGTAACAATATTAACCAAGTCTAAACAATGTTTAAATTTGATCGCAGTTACCACTTTTGTCAACATATCAGTAGGATTCTCAGTGGTCCGAATCTTCTGGATTATGACTCCACCTTCTTCTAGAATCTCTCGTACAAAGTGATATCGAACATCGATGTGCTTCTTCCTTGCATGGTAAACTTGGTTCTTTGCTAAATGAATAGCAATCTGACTGTTACAGTGCACTTTGATGTGCTTTTGTTCCATTCCCAATTCACCAAGCAACCCTTGAAGCCAAATTGCCTCCTTCACAGCCTCTGTAACTGCCATATATTCTGCCTCTGTAGTAGACAAAGCCACTATTGACTGTAAGGTGGACTTCCAACTGACTGGTGCTTTTGCAAATGTAAACACATAACCAGTAGTTGATCGACGCTTATCCAAATCACCTGCATAGTCTGAATCACAATACCCAACTACAAACTGACCATCTTGTTTGTCCTGCTGAAAGACCAAACCAACATCTACGGTGTTCAGAATATACCGCAGAATCCATTTCACAGCTTCCCAATGCTCCTTTCCAGGATCATGCATATACCTGCTCACAACCCCAACTGCTTGTGAAATATCGGGTCTCGTACACACCATTGCATACATTAAGCTACCAACAGCACTTGCATACGGAACCTTTGACATGTATTCTCGTTCTGCATCATCCTTAGGTAACATGGATGCATCGAGCTTGAAATGAGGAGCAAGAGGTGTACTAACTGGTTTTGACTTCTCATTCATGCCAAAACGTTTTAGTACCTTCCTCAGATATTCTTTCTAAGACAAACAAAGCCTCCCCAATTTCTGTTCAATTGAGTCTTTAGTTTCGCAATTTCTGTCTGACTCCTGGAAGCTATCATCATATCATCAACATAAAAAAGAAGATATATAAAGGATTCATCTTGTAGCTTGCGTAAATACAGACAATGATCATATTTGCTTCTTGTGTACTTCTGCCCTATCATAAACTTGTCAAATCGCTTGTACCATTGCCTTGGAGATTGCTTCAATCAGTACAATGATTTTTCTAATTTGCACATCATCTCTTCTTTTTCAGCAACTTTGAATCCATCTGGCTGAGTCATGTAGATTTCCTCATCCAAGTCTCTATGTAAAAATGCAGTTTTTATATCCATCTGAACTAGTTCCAAATCCAACTGTGCTACCAAAGCCAACAAAATTCTGATAGAGGAATGTTTTAAAACTGGAGAAAATACTTCATTATAATCAACTCCCTCCATTTGAGCGTAGCCTTTAGCCACCAATCTTGCTTTGTAGCGATGTTATTCTTGTCAGGAAATCCATCTTTCTTTGCATATACCCACTTGCACCCAATTGTCTTCTTTCCCTTCGGAAGACTAGCTAGTTTCCACGTCTGATTCTTTTGAAGGGATTGCATTTCTTCATTCATGGCGATCCTCCAATTTTTATGTTCTGAACTTTGGACTGCTTCATTAAAAGTGGCAGGAACGTCATTAATTGCAATTGGTGATGCAAAAGAGACCATATCAGCATAATGAGCAGGTTGTCTAATGGTCCTCTTTACCTTTCTGAGTGCAATTGATTCATGTTGTTGTGGAGGTTCTTGGGTCTGAACCTCTTCTTCATCTGACTCTTCTTCTACCATAAGAGAGTCAACATCAGTTTCTTTACTGACTGGGTCAATTCTACTTCCTTCAAACTCCACCTGTTTGGGAGTTCCATCTGTCTGCTCCAATTTTTCTGAAGTCACCTTTCTCAACATGGTAGATTCATCAAAGGTAACATCTATGCTGAAGATTATTTTCTTTTTTTCTGGACACCAAAGATGACAGCCTTTCACACCAGAGGTGATCCCCATAAAGATCGCCTTCTTTGCTCTTGGATCCAGCTTTGACTCCTTAACATGGTAGTATGCAGTGGAACCAAACACATGTAAGGAATCATAATCTGTAGCAGGTTCTCCAAACCATTTTTCTAATGGTGTTTTACCACCAATAGCAGTCGATGGTAAGCGATTGACAAGGTGACAAGCATAGACCAAAGCCTCAGCCCAAAATTCTTTGCCTAACCCAGCATTAGACAACATACACCGAACCTTCTCCACTAATGTTCAGTTCATACACTCTGCCACCCCATTCTGTTGTGGTGTACTTCTGACAGTGAAATGCCTGACAATACCTTCTTCTTCACAGACTTTCAGAAATGGATCGTTTTTTACTCTCCACCATTGTCTGTACGGAGACGTTTGATTTTTCTGCCTGTTTGAGTCTCCACCATCTTTTTCCATTTAATGAAAAATCCTAGCACCTCATCCTTTGTCTTCATTGTATACACCCAAACTCTCCGGGAAAAATCATCAACAAAGGTGACATAATAATGTGTTCCTCCCAATGAAGTTGTCTTGGAAGGCCCCCATACATCTGAATGAACATAATCCAAAATACCTTTAGTATCATGGATTGTTGTTCCAAATTTCACCCTCGTCTTCTTCCCTTTGATGCAATGCTCACAAAAAGCTAATTTGCAAGCCCGAGCACCCTTCAATAATCCTTGATCTATCATCAATTTCAAGGATTTTTCACCAACATGCCCAAGCGCATATGCCATAACCTGGTTGCTTCTGACTCCTGTTCATCAGTAGAAGCTGCCACTGCTGCTGTCCCAACAATTGTACTACCCAGAAAGTAATACACATTGTTTCTTTTCCGGATTCCCTTCATTATCACCAGTGCACCAGAGATAATCCTCATAATCCCATCTTTTGCCCTCACTTCTAAACCTTTTGACTCTAAGGTTCCCACAGAGATGATATTTCTCATTAAATCTGGTACATAATGGACACCTGTTAAGGTTCTGATTGATCCATCCTGATTCCTCAAGCGAATTGAACCAATCCCAAGTGTGTCAAGAGGGGAATTATTTGCTGTGTAGACAATTCCACCTTTTAGTTCTTTAAAATCAAAGAACCATTCTCTATTGGGGTCATATGGTGGCTACAAGTTGAATCTAACAACCATGAACTGGAACAGCTGGTTGATGGCGTAGCAGCAAATGCAAAATCTGAATCTGCATCATCATACTCGACCACATTTGATTCTGAGACAGCCTTTCCCCTTTCAGGTTTGCCTTTGTTCTTTAGCCTAGGACATTCTTTCTTCCAGTGCCCTTTTTCTCGACAAAAGGCACATTCATCTTTGCTCAATCTGGACTTTAACTTCGATCTCCCTCTCATTCCTTTATTCTGACTCTTCAACGGCCTCTAACAACAAGAGCTTCTACTTCGACACTTGTGTTTTCTTGTTTGTCTTTCTTTCTCAATTCATAATTATACAAGGCAACAGTTACTTCACTGAGAGACACATCAACTTTCCCATGAAGTAGAGTAGTTTCAAGATACTCAAACTCATCAGGAAGTGATCCCATCAATATTAGAGTCAGATCTTCGTCTTCAAAAGTCACGTCCATATTCATCAGATCAGTCACCAGCTGATTAAAGCTAGTAATGTGATCATTCATAGTAGTACCATGATACATAGTTGAAGCGAAACAATCTCTTTTTCATGTAGAGCTTGTTCTGACCGCTTTTCTTCAAAAATTTCTCCTCCAGTGCCTTCCACAATTTACTTGCAGAAGTTTCCTTAGAAAATGCATACTTCTTCTCTCTAGAAAGACACGATCGAATAGTACCACATGCCAATCTATTGATCCTCTTCCATTCTTTCTCCTCAACATCATCTGGTTTCTCTCCTTCAATAGCAATGTCTAGACCCTGCTGAAATAGGGCATCTAGAACCTCACTTTGCCACATGCCAAAATGACCGGTGCCATCAAAAATCTCCACTGCAAATCTAACATTTGTCACAGCTGTTGACGACGATGTGGATGTTTTTGTTGCGTCTGCCATTTCTGCTACAAATTCTATTTAATAGCTGTCAATGCGGAATGCCAACTATCCCAAGGATTTTTTTTCTGATGTGGAAGATCAGCCTAAGCCGCAACCACAGAGCATACTAAAATAAACCAAGAGCGCTGATATCAATTGTTGTGGAATTCGGGTTAATTTCCACCAATAATAACAAATTCACCTTGAGAACTATTATCTAGGTGACTAGTGTGAAAACGATTGTACTAAAAATCACACCAAGGTAGATTCCCAGGAAAGAGGAGGGGTCACAATGGTCTCTCTTAAAATCCACTTTCCTTAGACAGAACTACCAAGACAAGTAATTTTAATAGGACAATAATTAACAACAACTATACCCGACAATAGCTATTAAATAGACATAAAGAGAACACCAAAATTTAACGAGGTTAGGCCAAAATTATGCCTACCTCCTTGAACACTACTAAAATAATATTTCACTAGTAGAGGAAATATTACAAAGAGAAAGAAAGAATACAAATAGCCTTTAATATAGAAAAAGGCTTATTTTTGTGGGATATTAAACTAAGGAGGAAGAGGACTCTATTTATAACAAAAGAATTTCCCCTCATCCTTATACAAAACCAATGTGGGATATTTGCCAAAAACCAACAGAAAGAAGGTAAAAGAGAATTATCGGTCTCGTCTCATGGAGACCATGAGGTACCCGAAGAAGCCCGGGAACTATTACCCCGATACGATGAGTGACTTACAGTTCATGAGGGTCGTGGACTTCACAATCAAGTCCTCTCCACCCTCATGCCCTTAATTAGGTCATCCTGTGATGCTATAGTCAAAGTCATAGTAAACGATTTACGCCCTACATGATCTTTAGATTGTGCTCTCTTTCCGTAAGTTACTCCCCAAGATTCATTAGAAGGTAAGAGAGTAAATATTAAGCATTTCATGGTATTGTCACCTAAAAACTACAATATATAATTGTTGAAAGTTTCGATATTTCTTAAGTAGCAATAACAGATCCATAAATGTTTTTCAGAGTGGACACATATGTACTAAAAGAGGAATTTTTTTGTACGAGAGAGGCACCATTAGTAAAATGGACAACAAATATAAAGAAATTCATATTCCAGGATGAACATATATCTATCCGCATCTGCCACTGCTAAAAGGTAAAATCGAGTGATTTGTACAATGTTAGGAGGTAAGTCATAGTAAACGTTTTACGTCCTAAATGATCTTCAGATCGTGTCCTCCTCTCCGAGACACTCTCTGGTGCTCTTTAGAAGACGGGAGATAAAATCTTGGACACTCTACGATAATGTCACATTGAAAATACAAAATATTGAATTATTGAAAGTTTCAACCGATTATATAATCAAAATATCTCTTGAAAAGCTATAACCGAGAGCTGATATAAACAGTGGTGGAACATAAGTAGGGCTAGTGGGAACATGCCCCCAAAATTTCAAACATTATAATTTAGATCCCTTAAATTTTCAAAAAATTTAATTTGGTCCCCCTAAAATTTTTAAAAATTCAGATTAAACTTTAAATTTCTTAATGTCCTTAATTAAATCTCCTCCTATAATCTTAACAAAATTCTTATTAAGCCTCTCAAAATTTAAAAATTTTAGTTAGACCCTAATATTTTAAAAAAATATATATAAATTAAACTCTTCGAAGTTCTAAATTACCCCTCAAATTTTATCACCAAATTCCGCTACTAGATATAACAATCGTAATCAAGACGGGTTTATGATAATTTGGTGCAGCAACAACTCTTAAAATATTCGACCTAACAGTCCCACAATACAAGTTCCCATAAATCACGATAGGACAACATCAAAAATGACAAATTCGAACCGCCCATTGTTAAAATTCTTTAATATAAATTCTGTCCCCTGTTTCTCTTAGGTTGTTTTCATATGTTTGTTTTATGTTCATTTTATTTCCACTCATAATTAATATTCAAAACATTATAAATTTTATAAATATTTTATTGATTTAATTGATATTATTAAAAATATTAAGAATATATAAAGTTAAATCTCACACGAGATAGAAGGAAAAAAAGGGTTATACTAATCAAAATAATTTATCTTTTAAGACAATAATTAATCTATTACACGATTTCTAACTAATATTATCATTGTAATAACTTAAAGATTATATATTTGAATAGTTAAAAAAAGGGTCAAGACCACTTACACCGTGTAATTTTTTTTAAAATTTTATATATTTAGGATCATTGGATCGAAGGAAATTAAAGGCTGAGATTCATCCTTATTTTTTTCGGAGTGAATATATTCTTATTTTCTACTGTTAATCTCATTTTGTAATTTCTCTCATCCAATTGTCCCAAAAAAGATATAAAACTATAAGGGTACGTTTGGTTCATGGAATGTAAGATTATCAGTGAAAATAAAGATTACCAGGGAATAGGATTACTGAGAATGTTATATTTTGTGTTTTGTTGGTTTAGCAGGAATGTAATATTAAAGTGTTTGATTAAAGGAATAAAAGATTATTGGAATGTATATTTTACCAAATTGTCCTTATTATATATTTGTTTTTTAACAAGTTGAATTCTACTATAATAGTACTATAATTAATTTATATATTTTCTTTAAAAAATTTAAATTGATAAAATTTATATAATTTTTTTACAAAATTGAAAAGATAAATATGTTTAATGAAAGGGTAAAATTTTATTCTAACCCCTGAACTTCATATAAAATTTTAATTATAGATTTTTTTTGTAAATCTAAAATAGTTTAAGGATAAATTTGTAATCTAACCTTCGTAGAATTTTTATTATTCAAAGAAGAATTTTTTTGAAAAAAAAATTAAGGGCATTTTAGTCCAAAATACCGGTAATCCAACAATACCTAAGGGAAAGAGGTAATCACATTTCTGGTAATATATCCCAAAAAATCTATTGTTGGTAATAAAAGATTATCGGAGCTGGGAATGTTGACCAACCAAACGGGGAATAAGGATTACATTCCCCGGTAATAAAATATACATTGAACCAAACATCCCCTAAGAGTTTTATATAATGGAACTGGATTTAGCCCTATAAATAATACTTTATATCTGTGGATTTTAGTTGTTTGAGACCAAGGAATTGGTTGTGTCCACCCCTAGTTTTTGTTGAATGTAAGAAAACTGCTGATCGGGCAACTAGATTTCCAACAAATTGGATCGATATGAAAAGCATAGATTATATTAAATAATCAGCAAGTACTGAGAAAAGTCCACATGATGTGAATCAGTGAGCCAATGAGGGGAAGTGTATTTTCCTTTTGTTTCTCGGGAAAATGAAAGAAAATTCATGATTCCTTCACATGGCATGATTGCTTTCCTTACACCGACCCCCATGGTGTTAAATTAATTGAATTTGGACAATTAATCACTCCCTTTTCAATGACTTTTACTTTGTAATTGGACCAGTCAATGAAGTTAGTTTAAATTTAATTTTTTATGAATTATTTCAATTTTATTATTTTAAATTTTAGATTTGAGTTTAAAATGATTTTTAATGGGACAAGTTGTTCTGATATTGATCTATTGTGATCGAATATTGAGATGGATAATTTGTATGAGTCTAAAATTAAGGGATTTGTTATATTTTAATTCGAGAAATTAGAGAGAATGAAAATCAGTTTTACTAAAATTTAAATCGATAAGGATCTAAAATGTTATTAGACTAAAATTTTGAGATACTCCCTTCTTACTTTTTATCTACCTTCGTCCCGATATTTAAGCATAGATTAGATAAATTACAAGTATCAAATTTTTATTAAGCTTAGGTGATTACAACGTGATATCTGTTATAAAGATTCAAGTCATTTGACAACGAACGCGCTCGATCACCTTGTTTACAATGCTTGAACTTAATACCTTTACGGATAAATCATCTTTAACTACCAAGATAATTCGATTTGTGCAAATTTAAGTTCATTAATTTTATATTTATCTAAACTTTAGTGGGAAAATGCTGAAAAAAGAAAAAGAAAAAAAAAAGAGTTTTATAGTGCGGCACCCTTAATATACGGTTAAATAAATGCGCTACCGGTTTTGTTATTATTATTTTTTTAACAAAACCGGTAAAAATATTACCTAAAACATTAATATTTTTTAATAATTCCGGTAAAGTATCTAATAATAACAAAACAGGTAGCGTTTTATCGGATTTATTAATAAAATTAGTAAATAATCCAATAATAATAAAATCGGTAGAAATAATAATATTTCTGATAATTTTTTACCGATTTTATTAAAAAAAATAATAACAAAACTGGTAACGTGTGATCATTTCCTTAAAAAAAACTACACAACTTGAACCAAAGCAAGCAACCTCTTGATAGCCTATAAATAGTTTTCCAAGTTACCGGTTTCTTTGTGATATGGGATATTAGCAATGGAGCTTCCAGTGATAGATTTTGCTGCACTCAACGGCCAGAAAAGGAGCAAAACAATGGCGCTCCTCAACGAAGCTTGTGAGAAATGGGGCTGCTTTCAGGTGAAAGACATCATCCCATCCTCCTCTTTATTTCAACTCCAGATTATGATTTTCTTTTATAAACCTTTCGTGCTTTTACAAAATTTGCACCTGCAAATGTGATTTTAATGGTGGGTTTTCCTTTTTCTGCAGGTCGATAACCATGGGATCGACAAGGAGTTGATGGAGAAGGTGAAAGAATTGGTGAATGTTCATTACGATGAGAATCTGAAGGCAAAGTTTTATGAATCTGAGATCGTTGAAAGCTTAAACAGCAATGGATTCATCTCAGATAGGGACTGGGAAACCACCTTCTTCATTTGGCATCGTCCAAATAACAACATCCATGAGATCCCAAACATTTCAAAGGAACTCTGGTGAGTTAGTATTCACATTCGACACTTGTAATCAATAAAAATAAATAAATAGGTGGGTACTGCTTTATTAAGTCATTTAACTATTAAAAATTATAAAATAATCCTCTGACTATAGAATGTTGTTTTGTTAAGTAGCTTGACTATTAAAGTTATAAAATGATAGTCCGACTATTCATTATGTTTCAAACTCGTCCTTTTTCGTTAAAAGATTGACGGTTGTTTAAGCTGGACGTCAACATGATAACTGGAATATGATAGTCATTTAGGATTCTAGTATTATATTTTATCATATCACAGTAAACATATTAACGTCAACTCTAAATATAATCTATTTTTTAACGAAAATGACGAATTTGGAACATAATAATTAGTCGAGTGACCATTTTGTAACTTTTAATAACCGATGGACTTAACAAACTAACACTTATAATCGAAAGACCATTTTATAACTTTTAATAGTTGAAATACTTAACAAAACAAGACTATCTGTGTACTTATCATGAAAAAACCGTATCTAAACCAACACGAAATAATATTATAATTTATCTATTATATATTTTAAAATAATTATAGTAATACATTCGTATATTATTTTTTAATTAAATTCTTATTTCACCTAATAAAAAATTAAAAACGATACATATATAAAAGTCGGGTACAAGTTTTGATCTCAAAAGTGAGTCAGATTTTGGACCAGATGAAATCCTTCTTTAACTCCGAGACGGAGTAAATGGACGGATTTAATTTTCGGATTAAGTTCGAGTGGATCAGAAATTTGGCCCGACCCATAATCATCTTTGAATATAATCATATTTCCAAAGAACGGCTTGAACCGGTTTACATATTACATATTAGAAGAGAAAAACTGAATATACAACTTGAATCGGTTTTATATATATTATATAGACAGACATAATGTAAACACTTCCAAGGTGACTTTAATATCGAAAGGGTTCGAGTTAGATGTAATCGAGTCGAATTGAGTCAAAATTAGAAATTCCATCCAACTCGGTCTGATATAGAGATGTAACTTCTAAGGATGCTCTAAGTACATGATTCATTGGTGGCTAAAAAATGATGAATGTTTTTACAGTGAAACAATGGATGAATACATAGCACAGCTGCTGAAACTAGCGGAAACCCTCTCCGAACTCATGTGTGAGAATCTAGGGCTGGACCCAAACCACATAAAGAAAGCCTTCTCGGGCACCAAAGGCCCATCCGTAGGGACGAAAGTGGCGATCTACCCTCAATGTCCTAACCCGGACCTCGTGAGAGGTCTCCGGGAACACACTGATGCCGGCGGTATCATATTATTGCTCCAGGACGACCAGGTCCCGGGCCTCGAATTCCTGAAAGACGGACAATGGCAAAGGATTCCCCCCTCGAGAAACAACACCATCTTCGTCAACACGGGCGACCAGCTCGAAGTGTTGAGCAATGGGAGGTACAAGAGTGTGTTGCACCGTGTGATGGCCGAAAAGCATGGAAGTAGGCTTTCGATCGCTACGTTTTATAACCCCGCCGGTGATGCAATGATTTCTCCAGCCTCGGAACTGTTGTACCCTAGCGGTTATTGTTTCGGGGATTATTTGAAGTTGTATTCGACCACGAAGTTTTCGGAGAAGGGGCCGAGGTTCGAGTCGATGAAGATGATGGCTAATGGCCATCATTGATCTCCATGTTTAGGGGACTGAATACTTGGATTGCATTATACTTTTATGTTTTTTTGTTTTGTTGCTTTGTTTCCTACATAAAAAGATGTATTTGTGCTTTCTTTTTAATCATGCATGCATGGGAGGAAGATTGCTTTTTTATGATTACAATAGAAGGAAAAGATAGTTTTTTCAGTTAATTACATCATGCATCCCTCAACTATTACTTATTTTAAATTAGTCTCTAAACTTTTAATCATTCTAATTTCATCCCCAAACTATGATTCTCTACTTTAATCCTCAAACTTTAGAACATTTCAACTTCATCCCTAAACTATGACCCTCACTCTAAATTGGTCCCTAAACTTTTGAATCTTCCAATTTCATCCCCAAATTCATCCAAATATATAATCAGTTTCAACTATAGTTTAACCTACTTCTTTCGAACACATAATAATATAACTTGGTCTAATAGTTTTATTAACATGGTATGTGATTAGCATATACCGATAGTTTGTGATGAAATTGAAATTTTCAAAAGTTTAGGGATGAATTTAAAATGAGGGTTTTAATTTCATGATGAAATTGGAATATTCAAAAGTTTGAGGACTAATCTAGAACTAGAGTCATAGTTTGATTATGAAATTAAAATTATAAAAAACGTTAGAGATTAGTTTAGAATACAAATCATAGTTTAAGGATGTGTGGTGCAATTAATTCATTTTCATGATTTGACTCTGAAGCATAAACCCTATTAAGTATGCATGTGATGATTAAGCATGGTTTTTGGTTACGAGATTGAACTTTGCTTAACGCTAAATCAAGAGATTTAAACTTTACTTTTAAAAAAGGGTAAAGTACACAAATGGTCCCTGAAAATAGAGTACTACTTTATTAAGTCCCTCGACTATTAAAAGTTACAAAATGTTTACATGATTATTCATTATGTTCCAAATTTGTCATTTTCCTTAAAAAAAATTGACGGTTGTTTAAGCTGAACGTTAACATTATGATTGTGATATGATGGTCGTTTGAGGTTCTAAGATCATATTTTATCATATCACAATCAGCAAATTAACGTTCACTCATAATACCAATAGAAAAGGACAAGCGAACATAATGAATAGTCGAGTGATCATTCTATAATTTTTAATAGTCAAGGGACTCAAAAAAACAACACTCTATAATTGGAGGATCATTTTATTACTTTTAATAGTTGAGGGATGTGATATAGTAATACCCTATAGTTGGGGACCATTTGTGTACTTTACCCTTTAGAAAATGCTATTAAATGGAAGATCAAATTTGGTTTGCGCGTTAATAGAACCAAAATTGTTTAGAAACTCCTAAAGGTTTGCATCGAATGGCTCAAACTTCATTTATAAAGGAAGAAGAATAGGTCCATTAGAAAATTGGCATTAGGACCTTAGCTAGTTTAGTGGTTTCGTCCACCGTCCAATGAGTCTGAAATTGGACTATGTTAGTCGACTCGTCATTCTCTCGTGGTCCACCGTCCGGATTGATTGTCCATCTATCGGAGCTATGCCATGTCAGCTCGTCTATTAAGTTTTTAACGATAGATACTAAAATGAAATAAAAACTAAACGTTAGACATGATTTAAAAAAAATTAGATATTAAAACGAATCAAAACTAATATTTTAGGTATTAAATGTGTAATTTACCCAAAAAAGAGAAAACATATAATTCTTTGGTCTCATGACATATAGATAAGCAAACCCACCTTCAGTGTTTGTGAATTTAGTGGTATAAGTTGAAACTTTTACATACAAGTCCCAAAATATTCTAAAATTGTATACCACAGAACCCCACGAAATTAATGTAGCAGACCCTTGGAGCAAGGAGAATAATATATCATCAATCAGTCACCCCTTTGTTTCACCAAAGATTTGACACCCAAAAAGCAATGAATACGATGAATTTTATACTTAGAATATACTTTTTATTTCTCCTATTATTGGATGGTGGAAAAGATGTGATCCCTTTGACAAAATTTGGGACTTTAGGCTCTATTCCACAATTTGTGTGATTCCAAACATGGGGTATAGAATCAATATAACCCTATTCAGCAACAGATACATGATATTTATTTTACTTTTTGGATAAGTTTGTATTTAGCACCTAAATTATTAGTTTTGATCCGTTTTAGTATCTAAACTTTCAAATTTTTAAAAAAACATATCTAAAACATTTTAGTATCTACCGTTAAAAACTTTAGTTTTTATTTCATTTTAATACCTTGTTCAAAATTTAACGTTAAATTTTAAAAAAATTGAAAATTTAACGCTTATCTTTAACAAAGTGATTACGTAAACAAAACCAAAGCCAAACCTGTTGTTTAATCCACAAAGATGACAAAAGTTACAATAACACCAATTATTATCGTGCAAACTGTGTAAAGAACCCTAGCACTTATTCTCAGCAGATGAGCCATTGACAATGGTCTCCATCTGTAAGGCAGGTTTAGGGATCCTTGGCTTGTACCACGAGGCACAAACAAGATACAGTACAAAGTTTATGATCCCCAGAACTGCTAAAAGTCCATAGAAGCAATCAAGTCTCCCATGGTTTATGTTATCAGCCAGCCAGCCTTGCCCACCATTGCTTCCTCCTGTTACTCTCTTCACCACGGATACCAAGAAGCTGCTGACGAAGAAACCGAGCGATAGCGTCGTGAGGAAGAGGCCGGTGCTCATTGTTTTCATTCCTTTGGGTGATTGAGTGATGAAGAAATCGAGTTGGCCTATGTATATGAAGGCCTCGCCGGCTCCCACTAGGAAGAATTGTGGAATCAGAAAGAACACGCTTATCGGCAGCGTCATCGTCGTCGTGGTGGTTCTCGCAACCGACAATCGTTTCTTCTCAGCTAGTGCGGCGGCCGCCATCCCGAACGATGATAGGACTAGGCCTATGGCAATTCTCTGTAGGTTGGTGAAACCTGTTGCGGAAAATGGTTGCTAGCTAATTATGCACATTGCAACAATTATTTGTAGATAAAGGTAAAATTTTGTGTCACATGCTTACCTGGTTTTCCTTTCCATTTCTTCCAAACCGGCATAATGAGACGGTCGTACACGGCGAGTGTGATCAATATCGCAGCGACGAAGAAGACCGTGAGGGAACCGGCAGGAATTAGGAAACCTCCAATTAATCTTTCCATGGTGGAGGCTTGCTCCACTGAAAAAGTGATCATCTGTGCATAAGTGGTCCAAAAATGATGGTTGTGGCCCATATAGGCAGAAGTCCCACCATCATCTTCACTTCTTCCACACGTGTCACCGAGCAAAGTTTCCATGGATTCGGAGCCGAAACGGTGACACTTCTTTCGAAATCGCCTTCGGCAACAATGGCTGCCTTGTCCAAGAAGCTAAGGTAACAAAAACAAAAAAGTAACTGATTAGGACCTTAGGTATGGTATTTATCCCCATGCAAACATTGAAGAACAATGAAATAAACTCACCGGAATTGATCAGTGTGATGAATTCTTTGAGCCTCTGGTGTATCCTCATACAATAATTCAACACTATAAGGTAGTTCCATCTTCCTTTTGTTTATTGCAGCAACAATAACTTGGAAAATCTGAACTATTGGACTACCTGAACTTTTCTTGTACCTGTAGCTTTTAGTCCCTGATAAGAATATCAAGATGGCTACAAGCATGGAAACACAGCAGATTCCGTAACTCCAGCTTCGACCGACTTCATCTTGTAAGTAGACGAGCACGGTGACCGCCGTCAGGGTTCCGATACTGATGAAGAAGAAGAACCTGTTGAAAAAATAGGTCATTTGAGCTTTCTCCTTCTCATCTTTCTCATCGAATTGATCGGTTCCGAACCCGGAGACACTTGATTTCAGGCCGCCTGTGCCTAGTGCAATTAGGTATAAGGCCACGTATAAAATCCCCATCTGAAATCCATTTGCCGGTCTGCATGTATGGGATGCCGATGCATGGCACGGCGGAGGGCGTAACTGTGGCAGCTTTGTAACTATTGCTAATGCCCCAGTCCCCTAAAAAATGATCACCATTTGATCACAGATCAAAAGCTGAACATGCAGCACAAAAGATGATTGAAAATTATAAACAATTTTCTTCAAACACCCACCAGTGTCTGTATGAAGGAAAAGATGGCGATCGTCTTGTACCGGCCTAAGAAAGAATCGGCGAGAAAGCCTCCGAGCAAACACAAGAGGAACGATGTGCCCATGAAATCTGTCACGACATTGGCCGACGTCGAACTCGGAAAATGCATCACCCCAACCAAGTATGTCACAAGGTTAACTGCAATCCCCATTGTTGAAAGCCTCTCACAGACCTCAATGCCTGTCAAATAAGTCCAAAGTTTATGAAAAAGTAAGAGCTCAAAGAAACCCTAGGATTATTTGTTAATTATAGTTTAATTAAGTAAATAAACAAAATGAATGTTAGAAGAAAGTGAAGCCTATAATGTTGTAAAGGTGGAGTAATATTAAATACCACAAAGAACTAGTGGCAAGCAGACTGGCTTTGAGGAAATCTCAATAATTCAGAGCTTTCTACATGCATGATAAAGATCTTCCTTATCCCATCAAACTCCAATCAGAAAATGACATGACATTTATTAACATTCAAGGTATTCGAATATAAAAACCGGTTTAACCGTGCTCGAAATAGTTCGAATCTCAACATCTACGATTTTTTGTTTAAGTTCATGGTGGTTGATGTGACAAACATACCTAGGACGAGTGCAGCCGGAACCCAACCGCCGGTTTTCAGCCTGTCAGCGGGGAAACCCTTGTAGTCCACCGCGTCGGCCACCGTCCAACTCATCTTCCCTTCCTGGAAATCCATTAACGAAACATTTCAGAAGCTTTGATTAATACAATACAATATTTCATAGTGTTAATGAACCTTAGATAACTGACCATTTTTTCTGATATTCAAGAAAAAGGAAGAGCACAACAATGCTGAAAAGGGGAAGACAAGAGAGAAATATATGTTGTAAGAAAGGATTTAAGCTTATATTTTAACTTGAACTCACAACTTGGATGTGTTTTGGGAACTAGCTTCCCCTTTTATAGGCAACAAATCCAACAATTAAATGAACAATGTTGAAGTTAATAAGGACCCTCCACTAATTAATTGAGACAGATTATTGCTCAATGTTTCTTGATATAAATTAAAGGTAGGGATTAGGTTTATCAAGTTATGAGTGGAAAGGCTTTACCACTGACTAAAATCTTTTTTTTAGAAAATAAAAATGGAATTTTAAAGGTGATGGTGATTGAGGGTGGTTAAGATGAAAATTGGAATCTGAAACACTCAGAAACCAATACATAATCTTCAATCTTTAGTATTGAAATTTGTGTGAAAATAATGAACCGTAGACAGCTTTTATTAGTGCATTTGATGCCCCCACAAGCCCCCCAAAATGCTCCTTTATCATTTGTTTTTCTGCATGAAAAACAAAAACAGAAACCTGCAGTGACTTGAAAAAGTTTCACAGAAAAAGGAGAATTTAGAGCATGTTTTACAAACCCTTTTTGTTTGGCATATGAAAAAAAGGGAAAAGAAAGCAAACTTTTCCCAGAAATGCAGCCAAAAGATAATGGAGTATGAGAAACGTTTCACATTGAAACACAGACACAGTGTGATCCTTTCTGTTTGACATGAAAATAACGTTTCTGCACTGCATAAACGATAGTTCATTAAGCTTTCCGACGGTTGATTTCGATGGAGGAACACAGTGTAGCCGACTTTCTTTGCAGGGAGAATGAAGATCACAGATGTATCTATCAAGAAATTGCTTCCATTTAGATAAGATTATATATATTTTACAGAAATCTGACATGGGATCATACAGATAAAACCCTTTTGTTGCTGCAAATGAAAAATCAAAGATACCTTGACCTACAAGTCAAGCAAAACGGGATTGAATAGATTTGGGTCATTTGACAAACACCCATTCTTTTACCTTTTTAATTATTTTAGGGTTTGTTAAAGTTGAACCTAACAACCTAACATTTAGATACCTTTCAATCAACATGAATGTATGTGTATCAGTCCTGCCACTATATGAAGACCCAAATACATTGATGGGGGCAAATGCTCAAAATCGAAGTTGACAAACATAATAATGATTGTTGAGTAGGGTCAAGCAAAGTTGACTATGAAATCATCTCTATCCCTAACACATGCCTAAATACAAAAACAAATTCTACCAATGTGCTCCGCAGGTGTCGGATGGTACTCGAGTTTCGTGACAGATTCGAAAATATTTTTAAGAGTGGAAACACACACCTGTATATATTTTAATAGTTTTGAGATGAATAAAAGGTAGTATTTGTTTAAAATATTTCTTAGTTATTGGCAACACATATACTATGCAGACGCACGTGCTCTAATTCGGAGTCAATAGAAAGAATAACATTCACTTTTACCATTGAGGTCACTCGAGGGGTTCGTACACATATTTTAACAACAAAAAATCAATTGACACAAATAAAACTTTTAGGATGAGCACAACAGACAAAATACATAACTAACAAAAGAAGATTCAGATTTTAAGATAGATACACGTCTACCTTAAACATAAGATGGATCCGCCACTGCTTGAGCTTCACACGTGCGATAGAATTATTTGCACACATATCAACAGACACCACTCAAGAAACCGATCAAACCCACCTGCCATTGCTGCCACATGGTTCATGAAAAGGGATTTTCCACTTCATGTAAGTCCAAATGTGACCCGTAACTAGACAATACCCTCTCACCCATGGGATCCTTTTCCCTTGCCCTTGCCCTTCCACCATCAATTCAAGGATTTGTATAATCTCTTCTCAGGCATATGCCACAGAATCCACAACCACCCCCATATTGTTTACATGATCTTTTCGCCACTTGTGTCCCTATGGAGATTGCTCCAAGTGTAAAGGAAAACAGTAGCATGGGAATGAACTAGTTTCACTTGTTGTTCCAACATGTAGTTCACCCCTCAATTATAGGATGAAAATTTAATCCGAATTCGACGGGTTTCAACCCGACTTGATCTGACCAGGTTAAATTATTTTTAAAAAGGATTCGGGTAAGGTTGAGTCAGATTTTTTAAGAGGTAAGGTCGAGTCGGGTTCGAGTAGAGGGTGAAAAAACTCCAACCCAACCCAACCCAAGGATAATAATATAATTTCTTTAAAAATTTTATTATTTTTAATTAAGTCCTTATTTTATAACAGATCAAATCGGATGGAGAATATATATTTCAAATAGGAATATTCAATTCTCTCACTAACTTACTGCAAATATAAGAATAAATAGACCCTGAATCAATCAGTACAAACACATTCTTGTCATACAACTGAAAAATACTTGTTATTATCTTTGGGTCATCTCGATCCTCGTTAGTCTTACGATTATACACACGAGCTGTAGAACGTATCTCTTGTGGAGCCGATGACTCTGATTGACTTCTTCATCTACCTCTACCTCTTCCTCTCTGGGTAGCCGAGGCAGACCTCTCTGGCTGAGCAGATTCACCAGCTAACATGGGACAATCCCGAACAAAATGCCTGGTGTCCCCACATTTAAAGCAGGCTCCAAAAATCATCCTGTAAATCCCCAAGTGATTCTTTCCACAATGTGGACATGGTTTAATTTGACTCGGATTAGATCTCCTATCTCCATATCCCACTAATCGTGTTTGTCGTCCCCTCATCATATTTGATCCCTTCGCGTTGGATGCCATAAACTCTGATCTCGTTTAGGGTCAAAAACCAACATGTCTGCCCCTTTTAGATGGTGCATCACTCGATGACTTAATGGATTTTAGTTGATGGATTTTAGTTGATGGATTTTGGTTGTTATGATATGAAGTGCTAAAACATTGCTTGTAAATTGTCTCATATATCTTCTGTGGAGTGTTTTGGTGGACTAAGCTGTCAATGACTTAATGGATAAGTAATCTATTCTAGCCAAGTTGTGATTTCTTTTGAAAAGTTTTGCTTACATGTATGTATTAGGGTCGGACAAGGATATGCTAACAACTGCAAGTTCAAAGGGAATTCAAAAGATGGTTTTGTACGTCTTTTGGTGTTTTTCAAACTAAATTATTGCTGGTTATGATGGTTCATACAACATTCTTTTTTTTGGTTCCATTAATACCTTTCTGTTTGATAGCCTTCTCATTTCATTCTAAAATTGTATCTTTATATTGTGTTAGGCAATCAAATACCTCTCGGCTGCAGGATTTGGTGCCAAGTTGCTTGGTGTATTTGGAAATGGGATGGTACAATCTTTCATACATGCACGTACCTTAACTCCGTCAGGTAAGCATGAGAGATCTACTCTGGGAGTTGGCCTTGCACATAATGATGTTTTCTTTACACATCAGTTATTTGGGAGAGTTTATGCCTTGAGCATCTTAGTCTCATGTTCTATGCCGACAGCATCAGTAATAAAGTTCTCCGCCTCTTGAACCTTTTATGGTCCTATTATTGCATGACCATCATCAGTATTTGGCCTAGATGCTATAATTAATTAGTCTACAAGGCATTGGCTTCTGTGGGAACTAACTTGTAATTGAACTGCAAGTTATTGTTGGACCTGCTAGCTGTGTACTAATGTACTTTTTACCTGTTTTTCCTTTTGCCAGACATGAGAAAGCCAAAGCTGGCTTCTGAAATCGCTAAGCAACTTCGAAGGTTCTAAAGAACCTCGACCATGGATTGACCTCTTTAAGTTCTTTGAGAAAGGTTTGAGAACCAACTTCTTTTACATGTTTACATAAAAAAAATGAGATGGGATTACTTCGGTTGCAGTGGTTTCAACATTTATCTTCTTTGTTTTGTTTATCTTCAACTTTTGGCTTTTCAGATAGTATTACTTGTGTGGAGTTTTGACTCATTATGTCTTCTTTTAACAATTGTCATTAGCAATGTCCAGGGTGGGAACATTGAGTTTTCTTCTTAAGATTATTACCTAGCAGTATTAGATGTATATCTAACACACAAGGCTTTCTTTTGCAGCATCTTCTCTCCAGTTTGAAGATACCGATAAACAGAAGATATATGAGACAATTTCGTTTGAGGAAGTGCATAAGGAAGCTACACAGCTGAAGGTAAGATCTCTTTTTATGTTATAGTTTATTCATCTGGTGCTGATGAAGGGAAGATGCTATGTATTTCTGATTATATGTTTTGATTCAACATCAAGAAGTTTATCCCTGTTTATGAGAGTGTCTCTTGATGACGGATCAGGAATTGACAGGTCTTCTCAATGCTCCAGTGGTGTTTGCTCACAATGATTTACTCTCTGGAAATTTGATGCGTAATGATGAACAAGTTATGTCAGAACTTGCAACTTTGAGTTTGTTCACTCTGCTAACCTGCCACCTTTCTTCTCGTCCCATTGAAACTCACAGAACGCCCATACATGCTATTCATGTGTAGGTTGTAATGTTGTATCTATTTACAGTAGACACATCTTGCATTCTATATGTGCTGGTCTCTCTCCCCTCTATCTCATAACACACGCAAACAGATGTTTGTGGCACGTGCATGTGCACACTTTTGCACTCATATTTCAAGACAAGTCCAGTGTCCTTATCCCTAGCAAATTTCCATATGTTGATATTGGGTTTGGTTTTTGCTCTTTGTACAATCAATAGATAAGCATATTACCGGTAGTGACAAGGGAAGCAACACTGCTGGTTAGGCATAACATAAATGATATCTTAAAACTATTACACGATGGTTCTTAAAGATGGAACACTTTGGGTTGGTAGATATGACAATGTTAAGTTGTAAACGGGAAGGGTGTTGGCATAGGTATAGATGTCAATATGGGTGGAGTGCAGTGCAGTGTCTTTATCCAAAGAAATTTTTGGTTGCTAATATGGGTTTGATATGCAAATTTATGCAATGAAACTGAACCAACACCGTTGCTTAGACGTACGGTACGAAAGAATAAGAATATCTCTAAACTATTCCATATTATAGTTCTTAAAAACAAAACTCTATTGCATGTTGATTTGCCAATCTCAATATGAGATCTAGTAGGCGTAGGATGCTAGCAATGTGGTAAATACTGCAAAGGTGTATTATGTTTTACTAGATTTTTCTTAAAGATAAGACATGGATCATAAGGCCTTTTCCAATCTTCTTACTTGAAACTGCATCAGTTGGGCACTAGTCAGTATCCAAGAAATATTGTCTATAATATCATCTGATATGAATACAACCTCAAAACAAGTTCACAGTAGTGTGTGGAATGACACTCATTCAAGGATGTACTATTTGACGATACGTTTGTCACCATGCTAGACGCTTGGGAACAGGATGTCTCACGAAACCCATACCCGAAAGAGAGAAGAATGCGATATTGTGTTGGTGTCTAACTACCGGATGGAATTTAAGAATATAAATTGTTCCAGTTTTTTTTTATGTGCCGACTTAACTGTTGATTTTGTTAATGTCCAGAAAAGCTCTACATCATAGACTTTGAGTACGGGTCTTACAATTACAGAGGCTTCGACATTGGAAATCACTTCAATGAATATGCAGGCTATGACTGTGATTATAGCTTGTAAGTTTCATCTATATCTTCTGCATTGCCATTCTCTGTGTGTTCTCGTGCATCGACGCTGAGTTCTTGAATAGATTGGCACATACCTACTGATTATTGAACATGGTGTCAAATTGTCAATGCAATGCAGGTATCCTTGTAAAGACGAACAATATCATTTTTTCAGGCATTACTTGCAACCTGAAAAACCATACAAGGTATGTATCTCTCTGATCGGTGCATTTTTGGTTTGATAAAATTGCCCCCTAAATCGAATATTGCTGTAAATCGATCTTGTTTACGTATTCGGAATACCTTTAAAGAGGCTTTTTTACTCGGGGATATATTTAGATTTTAAATTTGTACTGCATGCTTTGTTTCTGGTTTGAAAAACTCTTTACAGTAAAGCTCCTTTTATCAACCACAGGTATCAGAAAAAGATCTTGAAGCTCTCTATGTGGAAGCAAATACATTAATGTTAGCTTCACATTTATATTGGGCGTTATGGTCCTTAATCCAGGTATCTTCATTCCCCGATTATGCTTTTTCATTCCCCGGAAACCATCGCATTCATTCGAGTCATTTTCTTTCCTGCTTATGATAGGCAAGGATGTCTCCAATCGATTTTGATTATATCGAGTATTTCTTCTTGCGGTACAACGAATACTAGAAGCAGAAGGAGACGATCATCTCCCTTGCAAAATCTCACTTATCAAGATCTGGAAAAGCACAAGTTTGTTGGTGTTTCATGAATAGCCTTTCTATATGGCATAGCTTTCTGTGTCGAGCATTCCGATCCCTTCCGTGTTAGTATTCTTGTAAAACATTTTAAAGAATAAAGCGATTTGGGTGAATGTCGCCAGATATATCCTTTTGTCTTCGATGATCTTGCCGGATGTCACTGTGGTTAACAGGATCGGATCAAGGTGTATTGTTGGCCGGTAATCGCCTCTATGTAACATATGGCGAAACAGGCATGTAGTAATTTGATGAGGTGGAAGAATTGAACAAGCAGTTTCAATTTTCTATATTAACAACTGTGTATCATATAGATGTTTCTAACCTTAACAATCTAGCAAAAACAGAAATCATTAATACCACTTCATACCTAGCGTATATCGAATCCGACGCTGAATGATCTCAGTCACGAGAAAAGTCATCCCGGCCGAGTTGTTGGCGCTTCAACCCTCATCGTGTTCAATGGGTACCAAAAGGCTTGAACTATGGAGGAGGAATCCCTCTGCCGGAATAATTTACGGTTACTATGCCTGGAGAATCTGGCAGTGAACAATGTGGCTTTTCAGCCGGTTCCTGCCGGCGAGGCTAGACCAAAGATTAGTAACCAAGGTTTTGAATTGACCTTTACCTGCTATGGTTTCCCATAAATGTTCAGCACTTGATTCTCTCAGATCGTCGGATTTTGAAATGTCGACCAGAGATATACTCATATTATTTCGAACGATGCAAAGTTTTCCATTAAGCGGAACAAGAGCTGCCGCCTCCAAAGCCCGAGAACTGCCCAAGTGTATCCTACTGTCAATATGCTTACTCCAGGAATCGCTCACTTCATCATACACCCTCAGCTTGCAACCATCCTTGCAGTCCAAAGCGTAGAGGTTCCCGTTTAAGGAAGCACACGGGTTCCTCCAGCCTGCAACCATTCCATTATAGAAAGGATACCAGCCGTCCGTTTCGGGTCGGTAGACCTCACTCATCACTTGTCGTTGAGGCCCAAGCCCCTTCAAGAACCACTTCTCCTTGTATACAACCCCAATGAAAGGCACCATGGCTGTGCTCATATCTGAAATAAAGGACCATCTATTCTTGGCGGGATCATAAACTTCAGCTGATCTCAACGAACGATGCACCCCCTCGTTCTCTCCACCAGCAACATACAAGCGATTCTTTATAACACATGAACCGAAAAAATGTCTTCGACGGAGCATATCTGGTGCACGGTGCCATTTATTTGTCCTGGCACTGTAAAATATAACTCGTCGCATCGATCCCTTTAATGGATCTTTGCCACCAAACAAATAAAGGTGACAACCACCAAGGACGGCACATCCAAACCCAAGGGCTTCGGAATATTCCTTGGGGACTGGAGGGAGTGGCTGCCAGAGCTGGTATATGGGATCGAAGGCATGCCAAGAAATTTTTCCGTCTCGATCTCTCTTAATGATGTAAATCCATTCTTCTGCAATCCCAAGGCTCTTACGGAGTGAATAAAAGAAGTTACCTGACACAAGTCTATACCATCTTTTGCAGACCAGACGTAGCTTCCGATGCTCTACACGGGGAACCCTTATCAGGCAAGCAATAGCAAGATCATCGGGGAGTCCCGGGAGCAGAGGAGATTGGTAGCTGCTCCTATCACCGCGTGTTGCTTTGCTTCTTGTCGGATGGATGGATGATTTTATACTTGGCTGGAGACACATCTTTGTACCAGGTACATATCTTTTTGCTCCAGCAACAGTTTTGAGTCCAGCATCTACTCGACATAAACAGGTCGTCGTATCAACCTGCCAAGAACATTTACAACTGATGAACGATTATTGTCATCCCTAAAAGGTTCTTACTACAGTAACACAAAACTTGTAAGATGCACTAGGTCGTCGTGGTATCAACGAAAACATGGATACAAAACCACCAAGGTGCCAGTGATATAATTTATTTCCAATGAAGAGAACGGGTCTAGCATGTAAAATCTGGCTAATAATGTTTGCATCTTTTATGTTAAACCTGAGCAGATATCGAACTTTGTGTTCTACCAGTATGATGAGTCTGCATAAAACAACATCGAACCGTTTGGAACAAACTGGAACCAAGATTAAAACCAAAGACAATTGCACCAACATAAGTTGTTGGTGGAAGTATCATGTCAAAGATGAGACAATTAACCATACACACAGGCTTCAACCCAAAAAAGAGAACCAGAAATCGATGGAATGCACTTTCTGAACTAAAAGCACCGGATCATACATATAGCAACTCGGTCTATATCGCAATCATTTGAACCCGGAAAACCTCCTCGAATAGGTCAAGTCTTCGGCTTTGACATTCAAGTCCTTAAAGGATCCATAAAACCAGCTTTAGGGCATATCCATGAAGGATGTAAGTTCAAGGAAACATGTTTCTGAGTACAGTTCTAATGTTATTACATTAATAACTTCAATAAGATAACAATTCAGTCTAGAGCAGTGCAATTAATATGATTAAACCATTAACTGAAACCTCTTTTAACAGATAATATGATTGAACAAAAAGGCAGAGCTTACCAATGGAGGATGAACCATTCTGTCCATGCTTTTCCTCTTTCAACAACTAGCCAAAACACCAAACTCAGAACACAATCTACTTGCGAGATTCAAGCCCCTATCTCACAATCATCATTATGAATTTTCCATTTTTTCCCAAAAGCACAATCTCTGAGATTTGTGTTGAACGAAAAAAAGGAGATTGAAAAAAGTACCTAAAGCTTAAGGACCACACACCACAACAATCTCAAACAGCTCAAAACCCAAACCCAAAATTCCCTTTTTACCAGATAATCTACAAAACCCATGTGTAAAATCAAAAACCCAAATTCAAACCCCCCATCAAACAACCAGCCATGGTCTCAGAAGGGAGAAAACAGAAATCCCAAAATCTCATTCTTTGTTTGGCATGAAGAACTAAAAACTTAAAATGAGAGACAGAAAAGAGAGCACTGAAACAAGAGATAGAGTGCCATTAAAATTGTTTGAGTGGAGTTGAGGGCCCATCCATCTTCCTTCAATGGCACAGCCTACAAGAGTTTATTCAACGAGGGAAAAGAGAAAGGGCAAAAGAAGGAAAGAAAAGCAAAGCTAAAAAACATCAAAAGGAGGAGAGAAATATGAGGCCTTCATGATTACACTTTTGGTGATTGGAAGAGAAAGAAGTTGTGAACAGCGAATCACAAATGGAGAAATAGCTGTTTGACTGTAATTCAAGTATGAACAGGTCGACAAAGATTTTGTCAAATTTTCTTTTTTTTAATTTTCTTCGAAGAACCGGACAAACACTCGAAACCAGAATCAATGAACTGTGGGTCTCACCATCTCCACAACTCCAACAAATGGGGTTTTTTTACTTCCTTTTTATTTGGTTTAAATAAACCGATGGTCCCTGTACTATTCCCAAAATATAAAATTTAGTTCCTATACATTGTTTTTGTAAAATTAAGTTTTTATATTAATTTTTATTTGAAAATCTTAACCTATGCTTAATTTATAGGGTGAACTATGCATTTAGTACCTAAACTATAAATTTTGGTCCATTTTAGTACATAAACTTTCAATTTTTTTCAAAATCTTACTAATTTTTAATTTTTTGTTTCATTTTAGTACCTTATCGTTAAAATTTAACGAAAGCATAGCTCCAGTGGACTGACGACCAATCCAAACGGTGGACCATAATAGAATGACGAATTGGCCAACTTGGTCCAGTTTCAGGTCCATCGGACGATTGACGATGGAGTTTAGAGGACAAAGAAGTCGAAAAGTCCATTGTTGATTTGGGGAGATTGAGGCATTTTTCGAAGAAACAGAGGCCGAAATCACTTTCAAGTGATCGAAAAGGTGTGGGCTAAAAAGTTTAGGCTCCATTGACCGACTGATGCGAAGGTTGACGGCTGTAAACTCAACGATCAGCGAGCCCGTCCGTTAAGTTTTTAACGACAATGTACTAAAATAAAACAAAAGTAAACATTAAGTATGGTTTTAAGAAAATTGAAAGTTTATGTACTAAAATGGACCAAAATTGATAGTTTAGGTGCTAAATGTATAATTAACAACTCATTATATATATATATATATATATATATATATATATATATATATATATATATATATATATATATATATATATATATAAATATATATATTGAGAACCAAGTTATTTTATATTTTAATAGCTATGCATTTTAACTTTTAAATTAAGTGAAGATTGGGGAGATAGATTTAAAAGAAATTATCCTATTAATCATCAAATTATAGATTGATTCTATTCTGATAATCAAATAAAAACTCTTATCAATTAGATCATTAATTTTTTACTCGGTATTAATTAACTCATTAAATTTTCATTTTGATGTTGATAATTTAGACGGTAGTTAATACAAAAAAATTTATCATTATTGACTTAATTTAAAAAAAAATTCAAATGATGAAAGTAAAATTTTTAATCTCATAAGTTAGTGACCAATAGAATAATTATCCAATAAAGTATAGGCACAATATCAAATTTAGCTCCAAACTTTATCATGATTGTCATTTTGCCCCCTATTCTATTTTTTTTAGCATTTCCCCCACCCAAAGTTTCATTTTAGGGTAAAAAAATCTCTAACATTTGATAGAATAATCACTTTGTCTCTTATTATTTTTTCTGGGGCATTTTAGCCATTAAAGTTTTATTTTAGGTTAAAAAGGCTCATACTTTATAATGTTAATCGTGTGTTAACTAATGATTTTTTATCTATAGAGGGAGTTTTTTGACTCAAAATGAAATGATGTGGTTAAACTGTTTCAAAAAAAATATGGGTCAAAATGAGAATTTTGATACACGTTGGAGCTATTTTTGACATTATACCTAAAATATAATACAAAAAATCAATTTTATAAAAAAAATATGAAAAATTTAAAATTTTAAAACAATACCTAAACATTCGTCATGCTTAAACTTTATACTTCATTATCTAGTATTATAAGCTAAAAAAAAAAAGGGATTTTGTTGCTCATGTTGAACCACCACATGAGATTTTGTACACGTCATCAATGGACCTGCTCCACAAAGTGTCATTTTTGTCATTTTAGCTAAAGAGGATGATGATGAGATCAATTCATTGATTAAAAAAACTAATGGGGCCATGACATGTACATGTAAAATATAACATCACAGTGATTACATGATGGTAGCCATACATACCCATCACATCCATAGAGGCATTTTACATAATTTTTTTTGCTTGGGTACTCAACGTATGGTCTTAGTAGTAAAAATCGACTTATTTTTCGGTACTTATTTAGGGTTAAGTATTATTATTTAGGGCTAATTTTATTAAAAATAGAAGATATTCGAATTGTAATAAAGATTTACGATCATAATCGTAAACTAAACATAAAGTAAAGATATTTTTTTAAATACGAGAAGACTAACCATTTTAAAATCACAAGTACTATACTAAAAAAATCTAACCAAATAAAAGGTAGATAATAATATATATGATCGCATCGAAAAACGAATCACAAAAGCGATGAAACTATTGAAATATCATCGACAAATCGTAAATCAGAATTGAGTGATGTGAAAATACTATCGACAAACGCAAATCGAGTATCTAAATCTAATCAGTATGACAACAAATAAAGTGTCATATTGATTAGTTTGACGATGCCGAATCTAACCCTAAAAAAAGATAAATGAAAATAATAGTCAAACGACCGAAAATATGTCAAAATATATATAAAAAATGTGTCATATAAGCAGAAGAATACGTGCTATAAAGATACAATTATTAAAATAAAAAAATAAAGATACTCTATAATAAAATAAAGAAAAAATAATGAATATCAATTGTCGACAATCAACACCAAAATTAATACCGTCGACGACCTTAAAGATGAAAAAATGGACTAATGACAGTTAAAAAAATAGAGAGAAAAATTGGACAAATCCTAGGGTTAAGTAATATTATTGTAAATGTAAGTAAATTTATTTATCTATGACAAATGTTACACTGCAGAAAAAATTATCACATTCATATAATGAATTTGTTCAAATAATATTAATTTATTTAAACTCATCACGTCGATGTGATAAATTTAAAAAAATTATTAAAATTTATCATATCGGAGTGATAAAATAATTTTTTATTAAATACTTATTTAACAAATAAATCTTTTTATTTTAAGATTAATATTCGGATTCATAATTATACCTTTTAATAATATCATTCTTAAAGTTGAAACTTATTTTTTTTTTCCGTGAGCAATTAAGGACAGTTAATTGCAACATTAACATTTTCATTAATTTTATTTGAGATATAAAGTGTGAAGCATTGGTGTGAATAAAATTTGGCTCAATTTTAACATAATATTTTTAAAAAAATTAGTTATCGTTTTAAATTATTCGAGTCAATTTAAATTTTAGTATTTGGATAAATAATTTGATTATTTTCTTATTTGGTATCTATTTTTTCTTCGATCCATCTTTTGTTTTTTATTTTTTAATCAATTTTGAATCACATTTTCCTCGATCATCGTAGAATATCTATATAACTTTAATTGGTCTTTCTGAAAAATATGTTTCATCTTTATGTAATTTAATCTCTTAATTTTATTAATTCAATTTAATCTTTTATCGTAACTATTTGTAAACATATTCGATCAATTAGACTAAAAAGTATTTCTAATAAAATTTGAATGATAAAATAATACATATAAATTGATTTTTCTTCTTTCGACTCGACTTAATTGAAATCATTGGATACTCAATCCCAAATGAAGTGTGAACTTTATAGTGGTCATGCACCTCAAATGCAGCTTGACCTATGTCAATAGATGGACTGAAGGGGCGGATGAAGACAATTGCCCCGAAATTTAAAATTACTGTATATTTTAAAAAAAAATTATATATTCTTTATCGAAAATCTATTTTCGTCCCCTGAAATTTTATAAATTTAAATTCACCCCTTAAATTTAAATTCGTCACATAACATATAATCATGCGTCGGTCTCTACTAGGCCAACTGACATTGCCATCACCCAAAAAAGAAAAAGAAAAAAAGGGGAAATAAAGCTGAGGAGAAAGAAAAACAAGACGCCACTTTGTTGAACCACATAAAAATTAAAGTGAATTTAATTGGTCTGCAAATGCATTTGAAAAATTGATCCATGTTTGAGAATTGCATAAGGGTAAATTACACCATATGTCTCTGAATTATTCTTAAATAATTGTTTTGATCATTAGACTTTTAAAAATTATAAAATGATTGTTAAAGTTCATCAAATCATTACAAAATGATCACTGTAATACTATAAGAGTCGTAAAATTTTGATAAATTGAATGACCCTTTTGTAAAGGTTCGATAATTCAATGACCATTTTATAATTTTTAAAAGTTCAATGTCGAAATAATTATTTCAGCATAATTAAGCGATTATTCATGAAATAATTATTCAACAAAATATGGGTTTAATTCATCCGGATTTCAAATAATTAATTTTACCGGTTAAATGAATCATTGTTGTTCTTAGAAGTCATGGGTTCGAACACCAGCGATCGTAATAGGATGATTGAGTGTTTATTGTTAAATAGTTGAAATTATTAGAATAGATTAATCGTTTTAGCTTAATAAAAAAAACTCGAATTCGATAACTACGATCAACCAATGATGTTGTCTTTTCGGTGACTCGATATTCTAGAGAATAACTTTAGGTGACGTTAACCCTATTAAGAATTATTATGGGCACCAAGGTGGGAAAACTGTGGTGCTTTTTTGATTTAATGGATAAGTTTGAGGGGTGAGATGTTGAAAGATTGTTTTTTTCCAATCTGGGGGACAAAACATGGTTGAAGCTCTTTCTTTGCAATAAAGTCTTAGCCGTGGGGTTCCACTTTTCTTTTGGACATCTCTCATACAAAATTCATGCATTGGATTGGGTTCTTAACTATGGATACATGATCATTAGAATAGTTATCGCTAGGATTTGTATGGGTCGGGTTAGGTCGGGATTTTAGATAACCTTACTTTACTCGAAATTATAAATTCTTCACATGATATCTAATCCGACCAGAGTTTAGGAGTGACTTCATCGGGCCTGAATCCAACTCGATTTTTTGAATTAAAGTTTGAATCCAATCCGACCCAAAATAAATATATTTATAAAAAAAAAATTATTGTAATTATCCCTAAAATATATAAAGTAAATTTCGAAATAAGATGAAACGGGAGGAAAACGTCCATGTGAGATATATACATAAAATCCAGTTGCACTTGCCTTCTAGAGTTTTTCTTGTTCTTTAAGCTTAGAGAGAGTGATTTCGAATTATAAATTTTCAAGAGGGTTGAAAATATAATTTTACCATTCTATTAACTATTAACCTTGTAACTTTTATAAAGGACCGAATCTTAATTTTATCATTTTGAAGAGATAAAAATGGGGTCCATCTAAGTCAAATGAACTAATTATGTATGATTATAATGACCTAATTAGACGCTTTATTTTCAATAATGTCTGATTCAATAAAAAAAGGATAAATTACCTATTTAGTCATTCAACTATTATTTTCTTTCTATTTTTCACCGAATTATTAAAAATATCATTTTAGTCAAGATGGGTTTTACACTAGTAGAGAAAGATCACTGGAACTCATGCATTTATGTGTATTTGGAAATGAAACAAAAGCTGGCTGTAACAAGCTATACAAGAGAGCTAAAGTTCTCAAGACTGTAATATGAACACAACACTCTTTCCATTATATTCTCTTCGATTCGGAGAAAGCAAACACGATCGAAAAGCAATGGAGATGTCGTATGCGGTTCGATTTCATCCGAAAGAACTATCATGTCTATCACTAAATGATACCTCACAATATCATCAGACGAACTCAAAAGTTAACAGTAAAAGAGACCTTCCCTCTGCATTTGATCATGGTACTCGAAATCGTAACAAGGGGAATCAAGCATTACCGAGGCAAGGTATAGGAGATGAGATTATAGTTCATGACAATCAGCCGTATCGATCAGTCATTCGCGCCAAGAGGGAGAAACTGTCGCGATAAGCTAAGGCAGAATCCTAAAAAAAAAGAAGAAAAAACCCACTCCGGCCAACAGCTGATACTGCCAACCATCTGTTGTTTAGATTCTATCCTGTAAGTCAGTACTGTGTCTTTATAGCAGAATGATTAGTCTATACAGAAAGAATCATTTTGCGGCCTCAACGTCTCGATCCTGATATGAGGGTATAGAACAAGGCCGCCCATAAAAAGTGTGAGCTACAGGAAGAAAAATAAAAAGAACATTAAACAGTTTCGAAAGGTCGTATATCGGTAAAGTGAAAACAACGGAATAAACACCATGAAATGTACCATAAGAGGAAGGGTCAAGAAACCCCAAATAGGCCACAGAGCAAAGCAGAGCCTGTATTAAAAAAAGTTAGAAAAAGACGAATAAATCCGTAGATGCCACAATGAATCTATGACGAAATAACACAATCGTTTTCCTTACAAGCAGAAGGAGACAAGTCCGAGCAAGGTAAGAAATGGAAAAGCAATAGGGCTTAAAAGTTCCCACTTCTCGTCAAACCTTCTTACACTCCAGGATAACATGCTTATACAAAAGAAGAGGGCAACATTCAATCCGATTCCAATTAAGCCAAGGTATAAAGCGGAATCACATCCATGAATATATACACAGTACCTCTATGTAGAACAACTACAAACTGCAAATGAAGCAAATGTTGCAACTCATAACTAGCATTAAGAAGTTAAACTAACCATTTGATGAATGAATAATGAAAATCTTGTTATCACAAATTTACAGAAAAAAATAAGTCTTATTGGCTGCTATATTAAAGAGGAAATTTATACAATGCGTGTTAGATAAATTGAAAGGACACTCGAAACAGTTAGTTTCGGTTTGCAGTCGGAGGAGAAAACTGGATAAATCAAGAGCATGGAAGCTTGGGATGAAACCACAATGTCATTGCACAAATTTTCTAGAAATTTTCCATTGGCAATAATATCACAGAAGAAATCATAAGAAAAAGCAGATTGCATTTCTTGCAAAAGTTGAATATTTTTAGATCCCGGATCCTAACAGAAGCCCATCAACACCACTACATAAGGAAATGACCAATACCAAGGTATCACTTTCTAGACGGTTGATATTACAACTGAATGAGGCTTTTACAAGGCTATTGATGACACCACCCAGGACAATTGCATTTTAAATGCAAAGGTCATAGGTAGACTGTTAGTTACATTATAGGGTGAACTTCACCATTTTAGCAACGTGTTCAACATGTCGATAATCTGAAAAACATAATTATGTGTGATTTACCAATAAACATATATTTGGATATCTGATCTCAAAAGTTAAAAAGATTTTTATATCATGATCCATGTTCTGATTCTGGTCATAAAGGATTGTAAAAATGATATGAGCAGCACAGCTTACAAGGTGATGCTAATAAAGTTCAACTGACTAGAACATGACACTGGCTAACTAAAACGTATTTTACGATGAGTTTGTATCACATCCATTATGAAGTTCCTTGTTAGAAGTGCCTTGTCACATCAAAGGAAAGCACATGGATTATGATGAATAATAAAACACACACAAAGAACACATGGTGCTTCAATATCATCAGAGAATATCACACAAAAGTCTTCATCCTGAAGACATATCTAAGAATGTTAATGTATGTAATAATGTTAACATAAATAGTATAATATTGAACATGATAAAATAGATAAAATGAAGAAAAAGTACTCAACTGAAATAAAATAGTCAATAGCCAAATTCAATTAGTTAATAATTATGGATACTTCTTCCAATTTTTGTAAATAATTTGATCATTCACAATAAGCTTGATTTTATCATTGGATGTGCATGCACACACATGTACAAAAATATACATGGTCACAACAAGATTGACAAAGTAAAGAAAATATAGAATATTAAACATTAAAGTTTCCTGATGACCATAAAGTATTAAACATTAAATGTAATATTCAAAAGAAAAATTGCCTAAAAGGGTAAAGCTTTTCAAAACAAACTTTCCCAGACATTTAGATGAATCCACAAAAAAGAACCTAATATCTCTATCAACAACAGAGCTTCCTGAATTCTTCTATAACTAAGCTGGTGCTTCCTTTATTGTGTACATAAATTTCGTGCTAAATAGATCTAAGCAGTAAGCACAATTGCACATAAAAACAATAATTCAAACCCAAAAAATTAACTTCTCGATTAGACTTAGGAACAAAGTGCAAAGCAACACTTAAAATGGAAACTTGGAGCTCAGCAACAGCAATGTAGTTCTACTTTTAAGTCCACCGGTTTAGTAGTTCAATTGGTTCTCCCATTTCAACAACAATATCAAATGACTCCAAAACACATCAACTTTTGAACCAATTGAAGCAACATTTCAAACAATCCGAGGAACCCTTTAGAATTGTTGTTTTTTACTTTAACTAGTTTAACTGAATTTAATTCCAGCGTTAACTAGCTCCTAGAACTTTGACATTGAAGCAACCAAAGCAAAACTAATAATGAACCTTGCGAATATCATATTAGCATTTATTCAGCATCCAAATAACAATTCTAGCATCAAAAGCACTTAACTAAATCTAATTCTCATAAATCAAACAAAAACAGCATATTTGACTATTCTAAACCACACTAAGTTAAAAATTCAATCCACTCGGTTACCTCCTGATTCGCTCATCGTGCCACAACAGATATATCAAATTGGAGTGCCTATCACCAAAGAAGATTATGAACAATGCTGAAGCAACCCAAAGCACAGTTTCCAGAATCTCATTCCAAGTCCTAGTTCTCAGAGTTTCCCGTGACAAAGAATGTAACCTGGAGCATGCATCATCCTCAAGGTCCTCGTTGCTCGATGCATATCCCTGACTATGCCTTTGCCTCACATACCCGCCAGCAACTGGTACCCGCCAGCAACTGGTGACCCACCAGACATATTTCTAATCCTTTCTCACAAGATTAATCCCCCAAAGGAAAAAAATACAAAAATGCAATCTTTTCAAGAACTAAAAAAACCCCACTTCCTGGAATGGAATTCCATTAAGAATCTAGTAAGACGTACTTCTTCAACTGTTAAACCTCACTCCAATGTCCAAACCATAACCCTCTTTTTGAATCACAATTCCAAGGAATTGGAAATGAAAACTGAAGAAGATTCAATGCAAAAACGAAAATCCAAAGTAGAAATGAGACTGGTGAAGGAACCCAGACGGCAAGTTCCAACTTTTATCGTCTAAAAAAATTCAATGAAAAATCAAAAGAAGGAATGAGAGGAGTAGAACAAACCCATCAAAAGCCCCCCACAAAATCTCACAAAACCCAGATACAGATACAAACACAGATACAGATGTGGATTCAGCTTCCCTCGACACGCAAATAATAATTTTCCTCAGATTCTAGTTATCAATGCCAATGAAAAAAAAGGAAAAAATATGATGTAATAAATGATAATAATTACAAAGAAGAAGAATTTTGTCTTTTGATATTTTACTTAGAGAAAAAATTATAGGACAAAACTTAAAAAATGTGCCTTTTTACCTTTGAGGAGAAAGAGAAATTGATTCGTTTCTTGTACTTAAATGAAAAAATGTGTTGTCCATTTTTTTTAATTCTACCTTAAGTTGAAATGAATTACGTATTTAGTATCTATATTGATTAGTAGTTAAATTTTTTATTTTTTTTAAAATCATACCTAAGGTTTGATTTTCATTTCATTTTAGTAATCTACCATTAAAAATTTAACTCGTTAATATTTAAACTATCAATTTTGATTTATTTTACTACCTAAACTTTTATTTTTTTCAAAACTTAAGCGTTATATTTTGAACAATGACACAAATGAAACAAAAATTAAAATTTTTAACAATGTATTAAAACGAAACAAAAATTAAATTTTAAGTATGATTTTAAAAAATTAAAAGTTTAGATATTAAAACGAATCAAAATTGATAATTTAAGTACTAAACGCATAATTTACCCTGATTTATAATATATTTGATCACATGACGAGAGTTAATTGGTGGGAATATCAAGGCTTTGTTTACTTTAGGTTTGACTTTGCAAGGCAAAGGCAAGTCCTTTTTTTCCCTTAGTTTTTACTTTTAGGCTCTTGAAAGTCAAGATTGGTTTTGGTCCAAAGAATTCATTGAATTATATTTAAATAATTATTTTAGTTAATTATTAAAAAAAATTAATTTTAGAGGATACATCATAACTAATTCTTTTTTATTGAAAAATAACCTACGCTCATCACGCCAACGATCGTCCACCGTTGCCCTTATCGTCGCATCACCGCTAGTACTGATGTGAGTGCTAGGCCACCGCGACCAAAACCCTGATGGTCGATCTACAATGCTCCTCCTCGTTCGTCGTATAGAAATTATTCAAGGTTTATCGAGAAACCAAAGCTTCCCATCGATTTTCGTCGATTTTCAACCACTCAACCGTTCGTTCGTCTCACCGCCGTCACTGCTGAAATCCTCTCCTATTTCAGACCAAAACCCAATCGATTCACCCTCTCATCATCACTGCCTAAGTCTGACACTATTTTCCGACCACCCCACGCCCGTTAATCCCACCCGAACCAAAAACTCAATCTATCAAGTTGAGTGATCAAAATTGAATTTTTTGAAAGTACAATAAGTAAAATAAGAATAATATGAAAGTTCAATTATCAAATTTGTAATTTACACTTATTATTGTTTTGTGCAAATCCGATGTGGTATGTTTAATATTAAAATATTTCATGTCAACAAATTGTTAGTGATATAACGGTGGAGTAATAAAAAAAAGTTCAATCCATAAAATTGAGTGAGCAAATTGAAAATTTTAAAAGTATGATGAGTAAAATAGGAATCGCATGAAAATTCATTTACCAAATTTGTAATTTACCCTTTAGTATAACAAGTGTAAAAACATTATAACAATTGGATAAAATTTAAACGATCATTTCATTAACCTACTTTCTCTTTAAATAAACAAATAAGAATAGCAGGATTAGTGCGGGAAGACTTGGCCGCCACTTCTCTAAAACACACCATCATCTTTCAATTCCAACCACCATATTAAAGGGAATTTGCATTTACAGACTGAGCTGGATTATGGGTGACAATTGGATAAGATATTTTTGATTAATCATGCATTAACAACCTTTGGAAAGTTTGGTTATGGTTGCAAAGCACATGCTTTTTCTTTTTTTAAAAAAGAATCTAAAAAAGAATCATTTGGAATTCTTTGATTCGTTTTAAGAAAAGATAAACTACATGTTTGGTAAGTGACTCATCGTACTTTCAATTTACTCACGAAACTTTATAGATCAATTTTTTTTATCACTCCACCGTTAAATAATTAGCGACTCGTACTTTAATCATAACGATGTCGTTTTGATGTAAGTTGCTATATCGTAACACCATTTAATTATTTAATGACAGAGTGACAAAAATTCAATCTATTAAATTTAGTGAGGAAATTGAAAATATAGTGAGTGAGATAGGAGAGTAAAATTTAGTTACCCAACGTGTAATTTACCCTTTAAGAAAATGTGGAGCCAAGAGGCTCCATGGGCATGCAGGCACGTTCTTGATAATTTGATGCCCTTTTAGCCGACTCTTATATGTTGGTTGAAAGTGAACTGACCTGGAAATTTTAATGAAAGCTCCTCCTCAGGCTTTTCCAGCTTTGCCGTAAACCTAGAACCTGTATAATCAATAAGCTAAAGCAGTCCATTTAGATAGCTGGTGAGAAAATATCGAACAAACGTCGTTAAACATTCCATTCACCAGCATTAATTCTAACCCCCAACTGCCCATTTACAAACTAAGCAATTGATGGCTTTTAAATCTATTAGGGAGGGGAACTAAAGAGCGGAATTACTTGCTAAATCGTACAGGAACCCGATTGACATGCATCGTAATGAAACAAAACGGGCTCAGTGGTTTCGGCTTCCACCGCACATGCTAACCAAGTCCATCAAGGTGGAGTATAAAACATCCAAAGTTAAATGCCCCAAAAACTTTCTGTAATCGGATGCACCATCATGCATGTCCATTTGAAGTTTCCAATCCTCTGCAAAACCATCTTCCATTACTAGCCACCAAGATATGCCACCTTTAATGTCTCCTGGGTTCACATGGGCAACCAGACTAACATTCTCTCCCTGTTCTAGCTCAAATGTCAAGCAAAGGAAATCGCGATTTGTTTTTATTCCCACCGTAAGAGCTTCTTCATGAAGCCAGCAAATTACTTGGCTTGCAACCTGTAGCCAGAGTCGATTAACGTGTCAATTCGCATGGAAGGACTATATCAGCAAAAATAATGACACGGAAACGTGTATATTTTCTAATCGCACCTCCACAAGACCACAGATAAACAACATGAAATTATCATATTAAAACCGTTGATAATGAAGTTAAATAGAAAAATTGAGAGTAAACAAGTTATCATGCAAGAATACCAAATTTCATCACCAATAACTAAAAACAGTATACTATAGTTCAGAACAGTAGGGGCCTTTCCTTTTTCTTGCTTTAGGGGGAACAAAACAACCATCTTTCTGTTGCTTAGTAGGAAAGAAAGCTGAGAATAAAGCAAAAATGAGAAATAGGGCTATGTTTCACACTTACTCCAACATTATTACTCAGCAGCTTACGTTAGTTGATTAAATATCAAATGAGATGCAGATCATGTCAGCATAAACATGGTCCCAAAATAAAACTTGGTGATGTCATTCCTAGAAATTGACAAAAGTAACCTACCTGCAGCAGTATTATAACCGGAAGATCAGCCAAGTCACATTCATATTTGTTTACAGAACATACGTTCTCGGAACTTTTGAACAGGCCAACAACATTAGGAGCACCTTCCCCTTCAACATTGATACGGTCATCGTTCACCACAACCTTAGTACAGAATTGTGATTTTATAGAATTCTTCATGTTCTGGAGGTCTGATTTCGGGGATCGAGACTCTGCATGAAGAATGGATTGAGGAACTTTCATGAAGATTGTCCAAGAAGATGTCCGTGAATGCCAAGTGGGATGGGTCATCAAATGGAGATATGGGACCCTGCAAACCTAGAGATATCATGGAAAGTTATATTAGAAATACGAACAAAATCCAAAGAAAACTTGTAGTAAACCATGTCAAATGATTAGTGAGGAAAATACCACATTTTCCAGCTCCGTGAGAACTCTGCTTGAAAAGATTCTATGAGCCAGGGACAGACAGAAATGACCCAGAAGACTAGGTTCATCCTTTCCTGATTGAGCAGATGCTTGAGTACCAGATAAATTTGGTTTATCCTTTTCCTTTACAAATGCATTTTCATGAACAATTTGCTGCAGATAAATTTCACAACTGGTACGATTAGGGAAAACCCATTTCTTTCCAGTAACAAATGAGTGTGAAGGCACAATTGCAGATTCTATATTCTGGGTATCGCCACTGTCCTGACTATCACCCTTATTAGAAGGCACAAGTGAAATGAAAAGAGTGTTTCCTTGACCTATACTTAATTGCAGATAATTTTCTCGTATTCCAGTTACATTCACTCCAACAGATTGGTTGAATGCTTCACGATTCAACATCTCAAACACCTTAACCGAAGAAACATGATAATATTAAACAAATGCATATTTTTAAGTCATAAATAAGGATATGAGAAAGAAAAATCTACCTGATCATTAAAGATTGATTGATGAACTTCTCGAAGGAGACTATGTGTTTCTTTGACATAGTCATCATCGCTCACTGATTCTTTCTCGCTCTCTCTTGGGCGCTGCTCAACTGAGCCACGGGTTTTGATCTTACTCATGTTTTTTGGGATATCAGCAGAATGCACACCAAGAAAACCGAAGTGAAGAGACCGACATGAATTTGGAGGTAAGTTTATAGCAAGCATTCCAGCTGAATCATGTTCAACACGAATAGTAGATAGAGAAGATGGGCGACACATTGCAGCCAAATCATATAATGAATTATCAAAAAGATCAATAGTGAAGCCCTCATTGCTAGAAGCTGCAGCTGCCACCCGCTGTCGTTTAACTTTCCAATTTTGCTGCAATCTATTAGCTTGTTAGGAAATAAGAGAAATGGAGCATGTAAAAAAGAACAAGGCTTGCACAATGCAAACTACACAATAAGATTTGTAGACTGACAAGTAAAGAAGCTGAAACCTAATGGCAATAAACTTTCATAACATACATTCTATTAAATGAACTCAGAGGGATACCTTATTAGAGCACCATAAAATCTTGCTTCCCGAGCAATCTGTTCTTCAAAACCTTTTGCAGACTGTTTAAAGTATTTACCCAATTGCTGCAATAAAGAAGTAAAGTTCAACAAAAAAAAAGTTTGGTACCAAAACAAATAGGCATATTTTCAATAGCAATTATAACCACACTAGTCACACTACTCAATCTCATATTCAACCAAAGAATTAAGTTCAGCACTTTTATTCCCCCAAAAGACGAATAATAATACCCGGTAACATTGTAGCTTGGTGGCAGCACATACTGCAAGATCGGACAGGACCTCATTAGGTAAAGGCTTAGGCCTAGTCATGCCAGCAACTGTAACAGCATCATTAGCTTCCACCTTCCAGAGGAAAAAATGAACATTATATTCAAATAACTGCTCCTTTACCATTCAAAGCAGCACTCTCCACACTTTATCTTACTAAATCAAAGGAAAAAGAAAACTAACCAGACAAATAAAATAAATAGCAACTTCAAATATAGATCGTGCTTCACTAACTGAAGAGAATGTATTCCCATACTCTTTACCTTCAGAATTCATTAATTCAAGGATAAAGCCAATGATATGGCAATACAGGGCACCTAGGGAATGCAGATATGGGCAGACGACAAAGGTACAACACTACATGGACACAGCGATACAGGAACTTCTAGAAAGTCAAGACACAGATACTGCAATAAAAAAATATAAAATAAAAATGTATGATTGATACTTTACAATCAAATATTAACATACAATAGCATTTCGCTGAACAAGAGAATTCTTTTCATATTTGTATCATTAGGTTTACTTCTATGTTCTTTTTCTCTTGTTCTGTCCTTGTAACCTATTCATATTGATACTCTGCTTTCAACTCCTACTCTTTTCAACATTTAACTCTCCATTCTGTTTTTCTTATTTCTTTATGGATTTCAAGTATTTGAAATCCTTCAGGCATGTGTTTTTTATTCGTTGTCCATTTATGTCTCAAAAAATGAAGGTGAAAAGAACCCTTTATCATGTGCCTAGCTGTGTTTTTCAACATACCCAACACTCGCACATCGATTTTCAATTGTTAAAATTCAGATGTTTACTTAAGAAGGATAATGGTAATAAATTCAATCAGAGAAGTTTAAACATTAATACACAATATACATGGTTTTACTCCAGTATGAAACAGATGTTCATTTTTTATATTTACTAGAACTTTTAATCAAATGTAATTTTACTTTGGAGAACTAAAAGAAAGAAGGTTAGTTGCAAACGCAGCAAAAAAAAAACCTAACCTAAGTACACCATCAATAGCTAGGAAACTTACAGTGTTGATAAGGTCGATGATGACGGAGAGCTCCTGGTGAGCCAACTGGAGATTCTCGACCATGCTCTGCCACTGCCACGTTAAGGAGGCATCTTTGGAGCTCTTCTTCTGCTTCTTCTTCCTCTCCCTTTCTTCGTCGTCCTCCACAGCCCACGCGAAGTCTATTCTCCGTATAAGCGACACACGCTTCTCATCGTAGCTCGAATCTCTATATAATAAAGCAATTCAATAGCAAAAAAAAAAAAAAAGACGTTAGCACGAACCAATGGGGAAATGAAGAAGGAACTTGATAAGAGAGAGTGAAGCTTACGGAGGATATCGTTCGGCGCCGTTTTCTTCGATGGCGTCGAGGCGTTTAACGGGGAGTTTATCCAACGAGATCTCTAGATTTCCGTCCATATTTTATTTTTTTCCGGGGAAAATCTGAGGGGAAATTTTTGAATCGAGCCCTAGCCCTTAGGGTAAAGTGTTGCGGGTTCGGAATTCTGAGATGTAAAAGGAAAGGTCCATTTTGCCCGTAGAATTTCAAGATTCACCGATTGATAAATAGGGGCTTTTATTGAAGTCCGATAATAGAAGGGCCAAACAAGGGTGGTCAAAATATCTAAACCCGACGGATTTCAACGCAACCTTATAGGAGCAGCATTTTTTAATAAAATTTTGGAGCTTGAATCGGGTTATATGATATAAAATTTCGGGTCGAGTTGAGATTAGGTTTTAATTGAAAAATCATCGACCTAACCTGACTCGATTAATTTATATATATATATATATATATATATATATATATATATATTTAATATTTTAAAAATAATATTTTATATTATTAAAACATAAAAATTATTATAAATCATATTAATTTAACTTTTTAAAATATAATAAATATATTATTTTAATTATTTTAAAATTTTAATATATTATGATCGGGTTAAAGTTGGGGTTTTAGTCTAAAATTCGGAACGAATCCATAGCGAAAAAACCTAAATTTTTTTGGGACGGAACGTGATCAGATTTTTGGTATATGTTTCGGGTCGGGGTTCAGGTGGCCAAAAACCCGACCCGTCCCATGCCCATCCCCCGCCAAACCCAAATTACGACACAAAGATATGTTTCTTTTTGGCTTATTATACAAATTGGTAATTAAACTCGGAAACTTTTATCAAATTGACACCTGAACTTTGCTTTGTCTCGAATTGGTACTTGAACTTGGAAAATTTTCTCAAATTGGTACTTTTTTTTACTTGGCGTCTCAGCAACCAATCAAACTGTTAACGTGGCATTGATTGGTCAAAATGATAGGATTATCAAGTGATGTGTTATAATATGATTCATTGTTAAAATATCACATTAGCATCATGTACTATGTTAATAATTTTCTCCAAGTTCAGGTACTGATTTAAAAATTATTTTTGATTTTGTATACCAATTTGAGATTAAAAAAAGTTAGATACCAAGTTCATATATCAATTTGTAAAATAAAAAAAAATCAATTATATTGCATCTCAATCATGATGCAATTAATTGAATTAAGGATCGTCTTTCTCCCTCTTTTTTTTTCTGAACGAATTTTTAAAACCCAAATAAAAACCTCATGCTCCATTGAAATCGTTGCAAACCGTTAATTTTTTTAGTGGTGGTCGTGACCAAAAAGAAGCAGAATCGTAGTGTTAGACGTGATTTAAAATATAATATTTAAATAATCAAAACGAAACAAAAATGATAATTAAAGTATTAAACATGTAGTGTATACTTAAATATATGCATACATAATTATAAATAATAAATAACTTGTAAATAAACGGATTTTATAACTTTCTAACATAAAATAAGCAAATATAAATAAATACATAAATTATATATAAATAATTCGCAACCGGAAACCCTAGGAGGAGGAGAATAGAAGCTAGGCGGAGGCGGCGGAAGCTTTATCATCGTTCAATACATACTTCCGTCGCCTCCGTTGGATCGAGTACGTTGATTGTTGAGCTTCATTTGGTTCAAGTCTCCTGATAAGTGTTTGTCGTCCCATATTAAACCCGACGACCCTTGTCTCCGTAACTACGTCGTAGACCTGTGTTCTCCATCTCTTCACTTGCAATTCTTCTTGTTTGTAAGGAATTGAATTCTGGGATTTGATGTTCAAAAATTCTTTTAGGTCCACAGGTAGAAGTCGTTGAATGTGTTGTTGATAGTATATATATATATAGAATAATGGGGAAATGGGAAAATGACAAAGGAATATAGGAAAGTTCGTAAAATGGTATCTAAATGTGCAAGAATGGGGATTTTGGTGGGCTTAATTTCCTTAATTTTTGCAAACTTTTAAAGCTTCGAATCAAAGATTTTGGACCACAAATTTGTTTGTCTTTAGTATGAGATACTTTTTAGGATAAATTACACGTTTAGTATCTAAACTATTAATTTTGATATATTTCAATACCTAAACTTTTATTTTTTTCAAAATTGTACCTAAATTTTAGTTTTTGTTTCATTTTAGTACATTGTTCAATACTTAACATTAAGTTTTGAAAAATATTAAAAGTTTAGATATTAAAACGGACAAAAATTGATAGGTTAGTTACTAAAAATGTTAAATTTTTGAACGACATGGTACTAAAATGAAATAAAAACTAAACGTTCGGTATGATTTTGAAAAAATTAAAAGCTTAGATACTAAAATTATAATTTCCAAACTCAAGATAATCAATATTATATTTTATTTCTGGGAAATTATACCATGCGATAACCTTATATTAAGGTAAGATGCTATTAGTTTTGTTATTATTTTTTAACATAATCGATAAAAAATTACCTAAAACATTAATGATTTTTAACATTTCCAGTAAATTGCACATGAGGGGGGGGGGGATTGCCTGCTCTTTAAACTCGAAACTCAGCTCTCCACCCGACTGGCCAAATTGTGCGCCAACGGCGTATCATCGAGCCGATCCCCGTAAATCCTATTGATTTTCGTCGGTCCTTTCCACTTGATCAAGCATTTTTTAGCTTGGCCTTTTTCATCCAAACGATTCATGCTTATGAGCTGCCATAAAGAAACTCGAAACTCAGCTTTCCACCCGACTCGCCAAATTGTGCGCCAACGGCGTATCATCGAGCCGATCCCCGTAAATCCTATTGATTTTCGTCGGTCCTTTCCACTTGATCAAGCATTTTTTAGCTTGGCCTTTTTCATCCAAACGATTCATGCTTATGAGCTGCCATAAAGAAGCCTTGGTGCTCTGGATCTTGGGGCTTTTTCATCCAATTGATCATGCATATGAGCTGCCATAAAGAAGCCTTGGGGCTTTTTCAGCGAATGCTACAATCGAATATAGAGCCGAGCTACGTCACTTTCTTGAGCATTCTTCTAGCTTGTGCTGGCCTTGGTGCTCTGGATCTTGGCAAATGGATTCATGCTTATATAGACAAGAATTTTCAGTGTTCAAATAATATCTCTATTTGGACGAGTCTTATTGATATGTAAGCCAAGTGCGGAAGTATAGAAGCAGCACAACTTGTCTTTAATGGTACGAAACAGAAAAGCTTGGCTTCTTGGAAAGCAATGATATCTGGACTAGCAATGCATGGGCTGGCAGAGAAGGCCCTTGAGCTTTTCGCACGAACGACGGATGAAGGATACAAGCCTGATAATATCGCATTCGTTGGTGTGTTATCTGCTTGTAGTCATGCTGCTTTGCTTGATCTTGGACATCTGTATTTTAGATCAATGGTCCAAGATTATGCATTTTCACCCGATTTGCAACATTATGGATGCATGGTGAATCTTCTAGGGCGAGCTGGGCTGTTTGATGAGCAGAAGCTTTGATTCTTAATATGGAAATGAAACCAGATGGTGCAATCTGGGGTTCTTTGATTGGAGCTTGTAGGGTTCATAAACGCATCAAGCTAGGGGAATCGGTGGCCAAGCGCCTTCTTGAGTTGGAGCCTGAAAATCCTGGGGTTTATGTTCTTTTGTCAAATATCTATGCAGGAGCTGGTAGATGGGACGATGTAGCTCGAATAAGAACCTTTCTAAATAACAAGGGAATGAAGAATGTTCCTGGTTGCAGCTCTATTGAGGTTGACAGAGTTGTTCATGAGTTTCTCGTCAGCGACAAAGTGCATCCTCGCTGCAAAGAAATTTACAACATGTTGGATGAAGCCGACGTGCTTTTGAGAAGGCTGGATTTGTACCCGATACATCAGAGGTTCTTCAAGATATGGATGAGGAACGGAAGGAAGGGGCCTTGAGTCCTCATAGTGAGAAGTTAGCCATTGCTTTCGGATTGATCAGTACGAAGCCCGGTGTAGACATCATTTTTTTCATTTCATTTAAATTTATTATTATTATTATTAAAATTATTATTATTATTAGTATTATTATTATTATTATAATAATTATTATTATTATCATTATTTATTATTATTATTATCAATATTATATATTATTATTTAATAAATAATTACAACTGGACCGGCCCAGTTACAAACCAACCAGAACCGGTCCAGACAACCAGAAACCCTAAACGATTAGTAAGGTTTCAGCTAGGGTTTCTAAACCCTAGCCACCCCAGCCGCCTCTGATGCTTCCAGAATCCCAGCCGCCTCTGATGCTTCCAGAATCCCAGCCGCCTCTGATGCTTTAAGAATCCCAGCCGCCGCCTCACTGCCAGGTGGTCCAATGCCCCACTGCCGACGCCTCCACCGCCATTGCCGACACTCCATAACGTCGAGAAGCTACCCACGTTGAGCCTATGGCGAGTCACCACCATAGCTATGGTGACTCACCGGGCCTTTCATCTCTGGAACCGGTCCAACGAGAGCCTCGGTGGTGGCTATAAAAGCCACCCCACCTGCAAGAAAAAAGACAGCCACAGACGGCAGAGAACGACAAGAAAAAAAAAACAGAAAAGAAAAAACAGAGAAAGAGAACACAGCAACCAACAAAGCAAGAACTACACCAACGATCCCAGGAAATACAAACCAAAAGAAGAGAAAAAGAGACTTACCGAGAAAATCGCCGTCGTGAGAACCTCCACAAATCATCAGAGAACCAAAACGTCGAAGAGAAATATCCTAGATCTACGACGATTGGTAAGGTTTTAAGCTAAAATAACCTTAGATCTAGATATAGAAAAACAGAGGCTTTGATTTGGGGGGGTTTTGTAATTTCCGGCCACCGCTAACGGTGGCCGGCGGCAGCAATCGGAGCCCGACAGCGGTGGCTGACCGGGCCGGCTTCTCTCTAATTTAGAGAGAAGCCAGAGAGAAATCTTCTTCTCTCTGTTAGAGAGAAGAAGAGAAATGAAGAAATGAATGGTTGGCCCGAAGGGCCAACCGGTTTAGGGTTTATAAACCCTCTTACATACGACGTCGTTTAAGGGGGAGGGGTATCTGTGTAATTAACTAAAGGTTAAACCCTTTCAGTAGCCATCTAAACTTGTAACTCTTACATTCTAGTCACTAAATCAAATTTATAATCCTTTTAATTCGGTCCTTTAATTTTAGATTTATTTATTTTAGTCCTTTCTATTAAATAATATATTTAGGATAAATACGTATTTAGTCCTTTAGTTTTAATAAAAATAAATCCCGAGTATATATTTGTAATTTATTTTAAATCTGATATTGAATTTTTTTTTTTTTTATTTTAGTCATCAAATTAATAATAAGGAAAATAGCATTTTTAATCCCTATAATTTTAAATAATTAATTATAAATTAGGTATTTAATTTTATTAGATTATAATTTAGTCCCTAAGTTAAATGTTTTCATTTATTTTACGAGCTTTATTATTTTTTTATTGTATTTTAAATATTATTCAATCATATGTTACCTTTTTTTTATGTTCATACATATTTAATTATCATTACTATTATTATTATTATTCTTTATTAATTATGTCAATATATATAGTCTTATAAATATATATAATATTATTTATTCTATTTTCCTATTTATAATTTAATTTTATAAATTACTTTTAAGAAAAATAATTATATTTTGATATTTATTTATTTTTAATATCAAAGAAAAAAGTTGTCTTAAGGTACCTAGAAGCTTTTTTCTGATATTTTTTTGAATAAATAAATATCTTACTATATTAAAATAAAATTTTTTTTTTTATTTTTAAATATTAAATAAAGAGCTGTCTTAAAGCACCTAGAAGCACTTTTCTGATATTTCTAAATAAGTAAAATATTATTTATGTATATTAATATATTTTCTTTAAAATTTTGAAATAGTAGAATTATAAATTAAATATATTTTTGAATTTTTAAAATTTTAATAATAGAGACAATTTATAGTTAATAAAGTACCAATTTTGGGCGTTATAGGGGTGCTAATCCTTCCCTAAACGTAACCGACCACGAATCCCTTTTTATTATTAAAAAGAACGAATTTTGGTTAAAACGCAGATCAATTTATCTTTTAATTGATGTTTTCTTAAAAACTCTTTTAAAAGATATTTTTTAGGTATTCGACCTACCTGATCCAAAGGCCGATGGCGACTCCCAAATTATTTTCAAAACCATTTATTCATATCACTTTTCCCGCCAAACAAATAAATTCGTGCCCGGACGAAAATCGGTTACGACAGCTTGGCGACTCCGCTGGGGATCTGTCAAACTTCAAAATTAATTATAAATTGTCTCTATTAATTAGAAATTAAAAATTCATTTATTTAATTTTTAATTCTTTCTTTCAAATTTTATTATTATTATTATATATAATATTGTTTTTTTATTCAGGTATTAATTATTTTATTTATCTGTTAGAGGTTTGAGCATTCTCCTCACACAACATTGCATTGCATAAAGCTCTATAATTGAGTTGTCCCTTTTAAGTGGGAGTGAAAGCGACGTCTTCGTGAGAATTTATTCTCCGTGTCAGACCTAGCAAGTAACTTTTGGGGTTCATATGCTCTATGTCTTCGTGAGAATTTATTCTCCGTGTTAGTCATAGAGAAATGTATCCCTCGAATTGAACTCGATCCGTTTAAGTCTATAATGGACTATGATCGAGGGTTGATAGCCCAAGGGGGCATCAACAAGAACAATTCGAGTACCTTTACTCCTAGAACTGAACTCTGCATATAATGAACCCTAGAAATTCTTCTGATCTAAGACAATACTGAACCTCTGTTCATAGGTATACACAAAGGAGAAATAAGCTCTAGCTTTTAATTTATTTTATTTCCTTTTCATTTCCTGAATAAATGCATGTGAACTAGAAATCGTGCGGTTAAGTTAAATTTCCAAACAAAGCATGGAACTAGAAAGCACGAGGTTAAGATTTATACATTGATATACAGTTTTTTTTAGTTGGTACTAACTATTCTATTTTTTTTCATGTATATTACATGCTCTAACTTGTTATATTTGATTTCTTTTGTTTGCATTACATGATCATGGCATAACCAAAAGGTGTTTACTGAAGACTGTTCATCATATTGGAAAGAAATCGTAAATGGACAAAAGTTTTATGATCAAACAAAATATGATGCGGCCAAAGAAAGACATCCTGAGGAAACTCCAAGGATGGAAGCAAGCAAAGCACACAGAGATCCTGTTATATTAATACCAAAAGTAATCCATAAAGATTCTGCCAGATTGATACCAAAAGCAGTCTATGGTAAGAGTATCAGTCGGGACATTCAGAGTAATGGAGATTTTTATGAAGCTCAAGCATGTTATTTGAAGGACTTGAACGACCAAAATGAGAAATTGAGCACAGAAATGAAAACCATGCATGAAGATTTTCAGAAGATCAGTCAAACCTTTCAAAATGCTGGCCTAGGAAGTACCCCAGAAGAATGGATAACAGGGGTCACCAAGCTGAAAAAGAACTGCAACATATATGAAGTCTTATTCAAGAACTCCTTGGACAGAAAGATCTCTTACAAGGGAAAATGAGCAACTCCGAGAAGTGACACAGAAGATTAAGGAGAATGTCATGGAAGAAGTTGCAGTCCAGACAACAATATGTCCCTTAAGCTGATAAACTAATTTGGCTTTGGAGAAATTAGGAATAAAATATCCCTATATGTAAAGTTTTGTTTGATGTACCGAAACGTTTGTGTTCAATGAAATCTGTTCTAAGATGATCACTCTTGAGTAACACCTTTTCATGCATACATTTGTATTTTACATCCTTGCATTTTTCATTTTGCATTTATACTGTTATGTTTGCTTTTGTATTGCACAATTTGTATTCTTATTATTACAGTCACATATTTACATGTACATTTGCATTTGACATCTTTGCATTTTTTTTTTTTTGTCATAATACATTAAAACATTCATTAAAATAAGGATTTCAAACGAAGTGATCTTGGTTTTTCCTTGAAGCAAGAACGCTCAGCACGACACAAGGAAAATGTCTAAAGAAACTGAAGATAGGCTAGCCAAATTTGAGATAAAGCAGAAAGAAATACAAGAGGAATTGAGGAGTAAGTTGGCACAAATCGAAGCTAATTCTCAGGTCGATCTACTGACAATATGAAAGAATGATTGAGAAGCATTTGACTGCTAGAAAGAATCTTATTGAAAACTCCACAAATCCTCTGGGTATTACGCCTGCCATATTCCTAAGCACCTCTGTACGTCAGGAAATCCAATCACTAGTTCACTTCACTGTTAAGAAACAACAATATCAGGCAGGAGTTTCGTTCCCTACTGACTGTCTTACTGCTTCTGGGTTAAAGCCAAATGAATTCTGTACTATTTCTAGAGAAACGGTTGAGTCATTTTATGAGTTTGACGCCAAAGAACTGAACTTGGTCCCCGACTTAATTCTTCCACCAAATTTTAAAATTCCAGATTTTGAGAAGTATAATGGGACCACATATCCTGAATATCATATCACTATGTACTGTCGTCGTATGACTGGCTATGTAGAGAATGAAAAATTATTGATCCACTGTTTCCAAGACAGTTTATCCGGGTCTGTATCCAAATGGTATAATCAGTTAAAACGTACTCAAATACGTTCTTGGAGGGATTTAGCTCAAGCTTTTTTGGGTCAATACAAGCACATGACTGATATGGCCCCTGATCGAATAATGTTGTAAAGCATGAATATGAAGTGTAATGAAAGCTTTCGACAATATTCACAACGATGGAAAGACGTTGCTTCTCAAGTACATCCACCATTGACTGAAAAAGAGTTCATTACTTTGTTCATCAGCACATTAAAATTTCCTTATGTTAATCACATGATAGGGGTTGTCCCTAATAATTTCTCTGACATCATCATAATTGGAGAAATCATCAAAATGGCTATCAAGAATGGCAAGATAAGAGGCTCTGACAATACTAAAGTCAAGAAAGAAGTTGGGGTTAATACAGTGAAGTCTTATTCAGTTAAACATGGTGCCAAATCTTATAGAGTGATCAAGAAAAAAAAGAATGTGCAGGGATTTCAATTTCCTCCCTTCCATTGTTCGAGTGAAAAGTTGCATCCAAAAATGCTCTCAGCCAGATCAATTACTCCACAACTTGATCAATCACAGTGGCCTCCAAATGATAATTGGACCTATAAGGAAGTTCCTTGGATAAATCAGACTGGAATTCCAAATTGTTCAGTTAAGGTTCCTGGTAACCTTAAGAGAAATTTCCAAGACCCTTTAGAGCAAGCATTCAAAAATATAAGGTAAAGAAGGGGTGAAGTTCAATGTTCAGAAATTGTTTCTTCAACAGAAACTAATATAACCAAATCCTATGAAGAATATTGGGCACAAGAAAATGGGAAAAGAAATCAAAGGCTCCAATGATGTAATTCGAGATTGGCTTATAGGTCTAAGAAAGAATGAGGCAGATATAACCCAGAAGACATCTCAGATACCTATATCAGATTTTCCGAAAACCAGTAAGGCAAGGGGAAACTTAAGGAGTCTGGTTAATACTACCCCAGTTATAGCTGAAATGAGCATTCAGAACCCCCTCAATAACATGAGAGCATTCATTCGTTCAGAACGATCAAAGAAAGTGATAGCCTCGCGAGCAAAAAAAAAACTCTAAAGGTGTTTCAAGAATCTATCTCAGACTTGTACCCTCATTTGGTTAAAGGTCACTACATTACACAAGATTGGTGAAGGTGTCACCAAAGCCTTATGCCCATTGCTATGATCAAAATAGCTTCTGTAATTTTCACTTGGGAGTATCTGGACATTCAACATGGAATTGTTGGTCACTGTTAAAGGAAATAGAGACGCTCGTTGACAAGGGAGTCTTGACACAAGAAACGATCAAGAAATGGGGAGCAAATAAGGATAAAAATCCTGGGCCAAGTACATACCCAACAATAGAGGGTGATGAGTCATGATAAATAAATAAGTGGAAGTGTTATCTACCACTATAGTACTTTTTTATTTTCAGCATCTTGTTTGAACTTGTTTTTTTGTTTCTTTCTCCGCCTTTTGTGCAATAAATAAATATGTGTTTCTTTTATGGTTATGAACAAAGAATCAAGTTTTAATCTTGAGATTATTGAGTATCAAGTAGATTAAATATTCTTTTAAATTTGCAAGAGTTATAGATCTATTGGCAAGTGATAAAATTATATCTTCCATATCCCATCCAACACCAATTACTCGACCTTTACCAAAACCAAATCCTGACACTACATTTATCTGAGATTCTGAAGAAATGTCTCTACCTGTTTTTGAGACACAAACTCTAGATGTTTACCTTTTCGGGTATAGTTGATTGATGATACTACATTCCACCATATACATGACTTCAAAAGTCACACATTTGTCTTTTCGAACACAAAACCATCATAAACCAAAAGACCTCAAAAGAACCAAACTTTCAATTATCCGTGAATTTTACTGCAAGAAGAGACTAGATGAGGCATCATGGACCAACTCATTGATGATAATTTCGAGTGATTAGGGCATACTCAAAGAAGAAGGGGAAAGTGATTGATTGAAATAAATATATCATGCATTAATTACATTTTTTCATGTAAATAAAGTTAATCTTGAATATTCATCCCCCTGTGGATACCTCTTTTTACAAAGGTTTCTGTGTATGAGATGATGAACGGCATTGTTTCATTTATCCTTTAATATATATATATATATATCCTTTGTTGTCCCCATTTGAGCCTGAATAATTTTTCTTCTAATTCAACCCTAACCAAGGATCACCCTCTACATTGGGGGGCAAGGTAAAGAATATTGACTCACAAGAATAAAGATTGTCAATACAGTTTTTTTACGAAGACAAGTTTCCATGAAGTCATGAAAGTTTTGAACTACAAAGTATGTCAAATACAGAGTGCTTGAAGATCAATCCAATCAAGAATAATGGAAAACCTTCAAAATACAAAAGGAAAAGGAGGTGCTCAAAGCAATTGAAGTATTATACTCATCCAGCAAAGAAAGAAGAAAAAAAAAAGAAAAAAAAAGGAAAATTGAATCAAGATGGGTGATTTATTGAGCCTCAAGTTACAAAGTTGATCAAGTACAAACAAGAAGAGCAAGAAATGCTGAAGATATGAGAAATTGGAAATGAATTCAAATTTGGCAGTCTTGAGGGATCCAATTGATGGAAAAATCCCAACAAGCAGATCCAAGTTAAGCAAGGCAAGATTGATGGCATCAGAATGAATTGATCCTTGGTTTGATTACCCTTAAACACTTATTTGGGCCTTTTTATCCCTTTCTTTCGTAACCATAAGCCATGGCCTACGTTACGTACCTGAAAAGTCCATTTTAATCATACATGGATTTCTAAGTAAAAGATGATATCTTTAGAATTCATTCCGTCTTCCAAGATTGATTTTTATTTACAAAAATTAGTTTTTAAAATCTTTAATGCATGATATGAAAAATGATAAAGGTGGGTTCAAGATATAAATTTTTAAATAACATCTTGAAACCAAAGGAGGATTCGAGTTGAAAACCTGAAAAGGCGGCTCGAATATTGAATGGTGCAACAACGACATAAGAGACGATCTTAAGCTCTTAATGAAGCACCACACATATCAAAAACGTTCCTGAAATTCTGGAAACGAGAAGCATCTCTACAAGATGAGCATAACAACCATTTCTTCAAGTTAGTGGAAGCCCGAAACGACATACTGAACCGACTTGAAAGAACCTACTTTACCAAAATCAACCTACATCTCAAATCAGTCAATAATTTTGACACTTGCCATAGAACTATGATTTTTGAATGATTTAAAAGTGTAGTTGATTTATTTGATATTCATTAAACTCATTGTTTATGATTCGATTATATTGTGAACCTGAAAGGGGTAATACTTTGCAAAATTCTTTCATTCTTCAATAAAGAAAGGAGAAAAAACATTTTCAAACAGTACAGTCTCAAATGAGGAAGGTCCTTAAAGCAATTGTTGCTTATTCTACCTCTGTTGTAGAAAAGAATGAACGAAGCCAGAATAATGAAGCACTTCACATTTTTGAAAGCAAGTGGTCCAAGAAGCCAGAAAGTCTGGAGAATTGAACTTGTGATATTCTCCTATGACATTATTAGCAGCTCATCAAGAAAGATTATCGTTTATCTTATGCTGAAGGCGATAAGCATCACCAGACAGATTATTTTCCCCAACCATTAATTCATGTTCTCTAGAAGATTATATCATAGAGATATGAACAAGTCACTACCTGCACTCTGGTTATACCGTGATGCTGACTCAAGTCTTGATACATCATTGCTACTTCTTCTATGTCGATCATTTTCTTTGTCAAGATGATATCCATTATGTCCTTCAGAAGATTGTTGAATTTGAATTTGAGGACTTATGGCACAAAATAAGACATTGGAACAGAATCTACCCTTATAGGCCTTTTATATAGGATAACATTGGTTACAGGATTCCAAAAGTTGAAGATGACCAGTTTTACTGTTAACTAAACTGTTCCATGATTCAAAAAGAGTGGAATATATTGAAACAGCAGAAGAGACAGTCATTGTAGCAATCAATGCAAGGAAATGCACTAACAAAAATCGTCTAGCTCATCCTGATGATGTTTATTTCTTCCAGTAAGGTTGTTACGCTGGATGCCACGATAACAAGGTCGAATTCGACAAATCTACTCATCAATTGCTCCAACTGATCACCATTCAGTTCTTGCTCATCTGTTTCAAAGGTATTCCAAGACAGTAGAAGGCAACCTCTGCATCACTGATCTCAGAGAAAAGAGACAGGACATGATACCACCAAGGAACATGTCTCTAGCAGATTCTCTTCTTGTGTATGGTTTTTAGGGAAACCTAGAAACATTTCCACTTCATCATATTTAAGCGGAACAACTTTATGCCTTCCAACTCATATTGGATTCCATTTTCGGCACTCATCAAGAACATACTTTTGGACACTCGAAGATGACTCATCGTCATAAACTTCAAAAATCTTACGGATCCTTTCTGTCAATTTGGATTCATGTACATGTTTGTAAACAGTTCAACTTTATCCCAGGAAGGTCACCAGTTTGTTGTCAATGGAAAAGCATCATGTACAGCACATGGAGGAAGCAGAATAAGAGAAAATCTGTTCTAATTGGCAGAATTATGAATATAGCCCTTTTCAGTGTAGTAGCATGGAAATGCTTCGAATCTACAAATTCTGGCTCTACATCGAATAAGCACTGGGATATCCTAGTCCAAACATTAACTGGAACAAATATAATGTGCTCAATAGCATCTTCTGGAAGTGTTCTTTGAGTTATCTGATCTGGTTGGACAGAACTAATCATTGAATTTGGAAGAATAATGTGCTCAATAGCATCTTCTGGAAGTGTTCTTTGAGTTATCTGATCTGGTTGAACAAGACTAATCATTGAATTTGGAAGAATAATGTGTTCAATAGCATCTTTTGGAAATGTTCTTTGAGTTATCTGATCTGGTTCGGTAGGAATCCCATAACCAATCATTGAAATTGAAAGATGAACTGCATTATCATCTTCATTAAGAAGCTTATTTTCAAGCTTCCTCTGCTTCTTCCTTTTCCACAAATCATAGCCCAAGTTTCGCCTTTGCTTGTAATTGGGATCATTGCATAATGGCTTCCTATCTTCTACCATAAGAAGTGCATCAGTAACCTTAGCCATTTGATCAGCACATATAAAATCTGTCAATTCTGCAATTGATGAATCTGAACCACATCTCTCCATGGTTATTGAAGCCTCAACCTCTGAGAATCCCATTTTTGTCAAGTATAACAGTTTACTCTCCTCATCAGAATCAGAATTCATGATTTCCTAGATATCAGAAGAACTATCAATATCTGTGAAATCATCCTGAAAGATCGCTTCATAATCAGATGAGTTGTTATCAGGATCAACATGTTGCATGGGTGCGGATTTTTGATGAGCTTGTACCATTGTATATGTAGTCTTGCCATTGTATCAGATTACTGTTTGCATAAATTGGTTTCTTTCCCACAGAAAAGTATATTTCAGAGATGGCCTTCACTGAAAGATGATAAGCCACTGTGTCAGCCTGGAACGGATTACCAAGCTATTTTTACTACTCTGTCCGACTAAATCCCTCCAGATACAGAAAATGGTCACCTCATTCAGAAGACACATATCTCAGACGTTTCTGTCAGAATGATTGAGTACTTCTTAAGTTTGTAATAATATCAAGAGAATTTCTCCAGTTACTTGACAATATTATTGTTTAGTGACACCAGAATGAGAGTATTCAGGATAAACATATTTGGAGCACGATAAAGCCACAAGTATCCACCACAGTGTATTGTCAAAATTGAACCTTGTAGGGATCATGATATTCAAGTCAAACAGACGTCGAGAGTAAACCAGAAATTGAAAATTGAGGCATCTAGAAAGCCCAATTTAGACAGATCTAGAGGGACATATTGAAGGCCAATTTCTACCAGAAATAGAATATTGGGGCATTTTGAAGGCTCACAGCAATATGAATATTTGGGCATTTTTGGAGGCTCATCTCAACAAGAAGTAATGTTGAGCACACTTTTAACATCTGTATCAGCAAATGTTAGGGCATTTTAAAGGTTCCTTCAGACAGATCCATGTGGGCATTTTGAAGGCTCAGATTAACAAGAAGCAAATATCGGGGCATGTTGAAAGCCCATTTCAATCAGAATTAGGACTGTTGATGCATTTTTGAACGATCGTATCAGCAATTGTTGGGGCATGCTGAAGGCCCACATCATCATTTGTCAAGATCATTGACTTGAACAGATATTTCCAATGAGACAGAAAGGTATGAAGAATGAAAATTGTGAAACAATGACAATGAAGCTGACTATACATAATTGCTTCGTTCATCAGGCAGTTACATTATGATCATGTTGTTGAAAAAATATCTACTCAGCAAATATGTTTTCAAATACCCAATCTTCTTAACCATGTGTCACATGATAGCGTGTTCCTTATTAAGCTACATCACAATCGCATGAATAAAGATGGTCCCTTTGTAGACCATTCGATCCAAGGATCGTTCCTCGAGGCCTCGAAATCTGAATTTGGCCTTTTGTGTGTCAGTGATAATTGAAAATATTTCTTTGAGGTTCCTGGCAGTTAGTTTCAACCATAATGTTGAGATTATGAAGCTGTTTTTCACATCAGTTTTTGCTTACTTGATGACATTGAAAAGGGAGACTCGACTCTCCCTTATATTACTGTTATTCCCGTTGTTATTGGGATCATCATTGCTAGCCAGGATGAACTGAGTTTTCATCTATTTTGGTTTTATCATGGGTGTTTCATCCCCAGCGGCAAGAATTCCATGAACCTCTTCTTGTACATGGCCTCTATAGCTGATATGTTTCTAATTCTTACAACGCTCATTACAGAAGAAAACGTGATCAGTATTATATTTGCCTTTGCCCGATATGAAAACGTGATCAGTTGATATCTCCTATTCAATTCGACACTAGTACATTTTGTGAATTTGACCAACTTTTTGGTCATACTAATATCACACTTGAATCTCCACTGAGTTTTGCTCTCAAATGGTCTTATGACATCATTCAAAAGCTTTGAACACTAGGCAAAGAGCTTCAATGATTAAGAAATCTTGGCAGAAGCCACAGAAAAGGATGAATGTGTTGTCAAACGCTTTATGAACATCTGAGCAAAAACCACAAGAAATGATGAATGTGTTGTCAAATGTTTTACAAACATCTGAGCAGAAGCCACAGAAAAGGATGAATGTGTTGTCAAGTGTTTTACATCTCGACAGAAACCACAAGAAAAGATGAATGTATTGTCAAATGTTTTATGAACCAGTGATTATAGTGCTGAACCAATGTTATGATCATATGGTTTCCATTTTTGATCCAAGATGAAGTCTGTCTTCTTCAACCCCAAGATTAGAAGTTGAGATATGATGAAGATTTCTTTCCACAGAAGGAGAGCTGAAATTTTAACAACAAGAAACTATTGGAGCCAACTAAGATCAAATAATAGGTTGTTGTTAAACATCTTTACATGATATGGTTTGAATTGCTTTGTTCGAGATCCAATTAGATGTGGAGACATGAAAGGAATTGGAATAAATCCTCCTTGTGATATGTTTCAAGAGTCAAATCAGAACATACTTTACTCTCTTAATTAATCCCTGCTGAGTCAGGCATATCTACATCTACACTCTTCAAAGATGATAGATTCTCTTTTTAAAGATGACAGATTCTCTTTTCAAAGATGAAAACTTTATGGGATTTCTACACAAGTCCAAACAAATAAAGTTGGTTTTATCCAAGACAAATTGGGGCATTAAGGTCATAATTCTGACTACGACAAGAGTTCCACAAATAAAACAATTCTTCTGAGACTTTCATGAAGCAAAGAATACATAAAGATACAAGTTGATCAGATAGTTCTTCAGAAATGCAAGCTTGATAGCATAAGTTGCTACACTGATATCCAGAGGTGACCCTGGCAATAAATGATGAAGTGGAGGAAAACCGAGTTCACCATTTTGAAGTCAAATGAAGATTGCATTAACATTCATGCATCATATTTAGACATTTGCAAAATAGGAGCATTTTCATTCATTTTATCCATGTTGAATATTTGACAGGAATTTCAAAATTTTAGCAAAGATTCAAATCCATCATATGATGGATCAACTTTTCGCTTGAATTCATCATTCGATGATTCAGTATTTCCAGGTAGAGTTCATAATGAGAAGAACTCGTCATCTGAAGAAGGAAGAAGAAGTTCATAATGAGAAGAATTTGTTCAACCTTTTACTTGAATCCATCATTTGCTGGATCAGCCTTTCCAGGTAGAGTTCATAATGAGAAGAACTCATCTGAAGAAGGAAGAAGAAATTCATAATGAGAAGAATTTGTTCAACCTTTTGTTTGAATTCATCACTTGATGGATTATTGTTGCCAGAGGTAGAGTTCATAATGAGAAGAACTCGTCATCTGAAGAAGGAAGAAGAAGTTCATAATGAGAAGAACTTGTTCAACCTTTTGCTCAAATCCATCACTTGATGAATCAACTTTTCCAGAGAAGTTCATAATGAGAAGAACTCATCTGAAGAAGGAAGAAGAAGTTCATAATGAGAAGAATTTGTTCAACCTTTTTTCTGAATTCATCACTTGATGGATTATTTTTGCCAGAGGTAGAGTTCATAATGAGAAGAACTCGTCATCTGAAGAAGGAAGAAGAAGTTCATAATGAGAAGAATTTGTTCAACCTTTTGTCTGAATTCATCACTTGATGGATTATTTTTGCCAGAGAAGTCCATAATGAGAAGAACTCATCTGAAGAAGGAAGAAGAAGTTCATAATGAGAAGAATTTGTTCAACCTTTTTTCTGAATTCATCACTTGATGGATTATTTTTGCCAGAGGTAGAGTTCATAATGAGAAGAACTCGTCATCTGAAGAAGGAAGAAGAAGTTCATAATGAGAAGAACTTGTTCAACCTTTTGCTCAAATCCATCACTTGATGAATCAACTTTTCCAGAGAAGTTCATAATGAGAAGAACTCATCTGAAGAAGGAAGAAGAAGTTCATAATGAGAAGAATTTGTTCAACCTTTTTTCTGAATTCATCACTTGATGGATTATTTTTGCCAGAGGTAGAGTTCATAATGAGAAGAACTCGTCATCTGAAGAAGGAAGAAGAAGTTCATAATGAGAAGAATTTGTTCAACCTTTTGTCTGAATTCATCACTTGATGGATTATTTTTGCCAGAGAAGTCCATAATGAGAAGAACTCATCTGAAGAAGGAAGAAGAAGTTCATAATGAGAAGAATTTGTTCAACCTTTTTTCTGAATTCATCACTTGATGGATTATTTTTGCCAGAGGTAGAGTTCATAATGAGAAGAACTCGTCATCTGAAGAAGGAAGAAGAAGTTCATAATGAGAAGAATTTGTTCAACCTTTTGTCTGAATTCATCACTTGATGGATTATTTTTGCCAGAAAAGGTTCATAATAAGAAGAACTCATCTGAAGAAGGAAGAAGAAGTTCATAATAAGAAGAATTTGTTCAACCTTTTGCTCAAATCCATCACTTGATGGAGCAGCTTTTCCAGAGAAGTTCATAATGAGAAGAACTCATCTGAAGAAGGAAGAAGAAGTTCATAATAAGAAGAATTTGTTCAACTTTTTGCATAATTCTATCACAGAAGGAGATAGATTAGCATCAGCCTTTCTAGAGAAAGTTCATAATGAGAAGAACTCATCAAGAGCTTATTCAACTTTTGAATGACTCTATCACAGGAAATAGGTCAACATCATCCCCAGCGGAAAGTTCATAATGAGAAGAACTCTTCTGAAGAAAGAGAAGAATTTATTCAACATCTCCATATTAATCAAGTGAAGAAGAGATGGATACAATCCACAAGAATGAAAATTATCTTGAGATTAGGCCATGTTACCCAATCAACATGTTATTTCAAAAACATAATGAGAAAACGATTTTCATAGTTTCTCATTCAATCTTTTCTGAAAATGAAATCGTTGAATAGTAAGAAAACAATTTCCATATTTTCTTACTTAGTAAACTATTTCCCACATCTGTAAGTCCTTCAGTGCATGATGTTTCCAAAAAGCCTTCAGGAGCTTTTTAATGTTTTCAAAACCTTCGGGTCATCTGTAAGTCCTTCAGTGCATGATGTTTTCAAACATTTCTATCCTGCTCGAAAGAAGCCAAATGAAAAAATTATTGTCTTTTTCGTCTTTGCTCTATTCTTGTTAACACAAGGATGAGCAAAGAGGGGCAGCTGTAGACATCATTTTTTTCATTTCATTTAAATTTATTATTATTATTATTAAAATTATTATTATTATTATTATTATTATTATAATTATTATTATTATTATCATTATTTATTATTATTATTATCAATATATATTATTATTTAATAAATAATTACAACTGGACCGGCCCAGTTACAAACCAACCAGAACCGGTCCAGACAACCAGAAACCCTAAACGATTAGTAAGGTTTCAGCTAGGGTTTCTAAACCCTAGCCACCCCCAGCCGCCTCTGATGCTTCCAGAATCCCAGCCGCCTCTGATGCTTCCAGAATCCCAGCCGCCTCTGATGCTTCAAGAATCCCAGCCGCCGCCTCACTGCCAGGTGGTCCAATGCCCCACTGCCGACGCCTCCACCGCCATTGCCGACACTCCATAACGTCGAGAAGCTACCCACGTTGAGCCCTATGGTGAGTCACCACCATAGCTATGGTGACTCACCGGGCCTTTCATCTCTGGAACCGGTCCAACGAGAGCCTCGGTGGTGGCTATAAAAGCCACCCCATATGCAAGAAAGAAAAAAGACAGCCACAGACGGCAGAGAACGACAAGAAAAAAAAAACAGAAAAGAAAAAAACAGAGAAAGAGAACACAGCAACCAACAAAGCAAGAACTACACCAACGATCCCAGGAAATACAAACCAAAAGAAGAGAAAAAGAGACTTACCGAGAAAATCGCCGTCGTGAGAACCTCCACAAATCATCAGAGAACCAAAACGTCGAAGAGAAATATCCTAGATCTACGACGATTGGTAAGGTTTTAAGCTAAAATAACCTTAGATCTAGATATAGAAAAATAGAGGCTTTGATTTGGGGTGGGTTTTGTAATTTCCGGCCACCGCTAACGGTGGCCGGCGGCAGCAATCGGAGCCCGACAGCGGTGGCTGACCGGGCCGGCTTCTCTCTAATTTTAGAGAGAAGCCAGAGAGAAATCTTCTTCTCTCTGTTAGAGAGAAGAAGAGAAATGAAGAAATGAATGGTTGGCCCGAAGGGCCAACCGGTTTAGGGTTTATAAACCCTCTTACATACGACGTCGTTTAAGGGGGAGGGGTATCTGTGTAATTAACTAAAGGTTAAACCCTTTCAGTAGCCATCTAAACTTGTAACTCTTACATTCTAGTCACTAAATCAAATTTATAATCCTTTTAATTCGGTCCTTTAATTTTAGATTTATTTATTTTAGTCCTTTCTATTAATAATATATTTAGGATAAATACGTATTTAGTCCTTTAGTTTTAATAAATAATATTTTAATCCCGAGTATATATTTTTAATTTATTTTAAATCTGATATTGAATTTTTTTTTATTTTTATTTTAGTCATCAAATTAATAAATAAGGAAAATAGCATTTTTAATCCCTATAATTTTAAATAATTAATTATAAATTAGGTATTTAATTTTATTAGATTATAATTTAGTCCCTAAGTTAAATGTTTTCATTTATTTTACGAGCTTTATTATTTTTTTTATTGTATTTTAAATATATTCAATCATATGTTACCTTTTTTTTATGTTCATACATATTTAATTATCATTACTATTATTATTATTATTCTTTATTAATTATGTCAATATATATAGTCTTATAAATATATATAATATTTATTTATTCTATTTTCCTATTTATAAATTTAATTTTATAAATTACTTTTAAGAAAAATAATTATATTTTGATATTTATTTATTTTTAATATCAAAGAAAAAAGTTGTCTTAAGGTACCTAGAAGCTTTTTTCTGATATTTTTTTTGAATAAATAAATATCTTACTATATTAAAATAAAATGTTTTTTTTTATTTTTAAATATTAAATAAAAGAGCTGTCTTAAAGCACCTAGAAGCACTTTTCTGATATTTCTAAATAAGTAAATATATTATTTATGTATATTAATATATTTTCTTTAAAATTTTGAAATAGTAGAATTATAAATTAAATATATTTTTGAATTTTTAAAATTTTAATAATAGAGACAATTTATAGTTAATAAAGTACCAATTTTGGGCGTTATAGGGGTGCTAATCCTTCCCTAAACGTAACCGACCACGAATCCCTTTTTATTATTAAAAAGAACGAATTTTTGGTTAAAACGCAGATCAATTTATCTTTTAATTGATGTTTTCTTAAAAACTCTTTTAAAAGATATTTTTTAGGTATTCGACCTACCTGATCCAAAAGGCCGATGGCGACTCCCAAATTATTTTCAAAACCATTTATTCATATCACTTTTCCCGCCAAACAAATAAATTCGTGCCCGGACGAAAATCGGTTACGACACCCGGTACAACAATAAGAATCGTAAAAAACCTAAGGGTATGCGGAAATTGCCATTCGTCTACGAAGCTGATATCGAAGATCTTCCATAGAGAAATTATTGCCAGAGACAGAAACCGCTTCCAGCATTTCAAAGATGGTTCCTGCTCATGCAATGACTACTGGTGAAACACAATCAACTTGCAGTATCAGGTAAGAACTTCTAGGCCACATCCAAATCCATGTGTATAACTCTTGTTAATGTGCCGGATGGATGAAAGTCGGTTTTCTTCGTGATGAAATCTCCTGTCCTTGTAAACAAAGAACCATATTATTTATATATTTATATAGAGGATCGATTGCATAAGAACCGGAGATTTTCCGAAGCGATGTGTATCAACGTCTGCAGCCATTAACATTAACTTACTCTGAGCAATAGGTCTTTGATATAGTGAGAGTATATCCAAGGTGAGTTTAGGAACAATGTTAAAAAGTTCTGCGGAAGTTACAAAGTTGCTTAGCGGTTTTCAAAATCTCTTGTTAATGTCATTTTTAGTTCTAGTTTATCGTATTTACAATAATAATTTCTCTTGGCCCTTTTTCTTGTAAAGGATATCATAGCTATTGGTGGTTTTGGATTCTCGGTACAGGTTTTCTTTTATTGATTTTTTTCTCGGTCTTTTATTTTTCCTGCATACATGGTTGATTGTTTTCTCTATGCCTGATTCCTTTGTTCGGTTGTACAAGACGGTTCGTTAGTTATCGCATATATGTGTCGGATGGGATTGCTATTAAGGGGAGATCGGTTTTTCTTGGCCATTTTGGTTCTTCATCATGTTTCTCTCCTCCTTGTCGTTGGTGTTTCAGTTTATGTACGTCGTTGTTTCATTTGTTAATAATTTTGTTTATCATACTATATCTAAGCGATTATTGTTATATTTTATCTTTGATAGCCACGACTATATTTGTTTAGTCTGTACTTGATAAGATATTTATTAATACGATTATCGATTAATGAAATATCCTAATTATTTTTTTAAAAATGTGAGTTTAGGATTGTACAAACAAATTTTTTAAAGAGACGAGTGGTAGGAACATCCCTTTCGGAATCAAGCATATAGGGAGTCAAAATAATTAAGAGAAAATCGTCTAGCTTAGTTGGTAGAGAGCAAGGTTTTTAACCTTGTGGTCGTGAGATCGAGTCTCACTGAGGGTAATTCATAACGAAGGTTTTTCACGAAAGCTGCTCTCAACCTTGCATTGGGGGCAGCCTACTACCCTACCTCCCCTTACCCCATTACATATGGGAATAGGGGCAGCATCTTTTGTGTGATCAACATAACCACCAAATGGCTACTATGTCAAAAAAAAAATCTACATGTACTTTACATATATAAATAGTTTCTAAGATATTTCTCCATTAAGGCCCTACCAAAGTATAACTTAAAGAGGTGGGTATGGGATTTAGACTCGACGGATTTTGGTATGATGTAATTTTTTTTTATAAAATCAAGTTTTTTTCCTCTAAAAATCAGGTTCGGACAGAACGAGTTTTAGGAGAACGTTAATCGAATTTGGGTTAAAATCAATTTTAGAATAAAAACTATACAACCTAACCCAAAATACTTTATGGTAAAAGATCATCTCTTTTTAAATTTTCATTTTTTTCTTTTTCACTCTCTTTCCCCTCTTAAGAATAAGATGTCTCGTTAAAAATCTCCTTAATTGTTCTTCCTCCTCAAAAGGGGTAACAAACGATCAGTGGAAGGAGTCAAATATCATATGAAGATATGAAATTTTCGAATCAGGGTCGAGACGGTGAAAATCGACCCTACTTACCCATGCACGTCCCTCGTATCATAATACCATACATGCGAATTGTTTGTAGCATATCATGTTTTAGAATTTATTTCCAAATCAAGATACCTTTCATGTCCATTTTACTATCGTCAAAATTAATACTTTTGGGGCTCATGATTAACCCTATGGTTCCATATCTTTTAGCTGCCACAGAACTGATCCATCTCTGCAAGGGGACCTTTAGATAGCAGAAAATCTTATTAGAAGAGTGGACCAATGAAAGAGAAGTCATGTCAAAGAATGAAGTTTGTCTCAAGTTCCATTGAACCCCAAACCTCATTTACCAACAAGCATTTTTGCAAAGCAACCAGAATCAGCATAATGCCCACCAAAGATATCTTGGTCGCCCCCAAGCCATGTCAACTTTCTTTAATGCCAATAGTGATGTACACATGAGCTAAAACCCTCAACCACCATAGCCGAGCCCCCACCACCACGTTCGGCTTCACCTCCTTTTCGCTCACCGACACTTTCCGACATTATTGAACCACATTCTCACACATGCCAAATATGGAACTAGTTGCAGAGTTAAGGGCAAAGACACGTTGGAGGGAAGAGAATTCTATTTGTTCTTTTAGACAGAACACAAAATGTACAGATATTAGATGTTCTTTTTTTACATTATCTCGCGGTAAATATTCGGAACCCGAGCACGAGAAAGGGCATCACAAATGCAACATGACCCAAACCACACACAAATCAAGAATCACGGAGAAGTACAAATCCTACCTATGTCTCTATAACAACAATGACAACAAATGGTTCAACCCCTAAGAATGCAATGAACACTATCCAGTGTGAAAAAAATGTAGATAAAGTAGAGTTGTTGACGAAATGTACCCTTTACCATTTGCCGAGAACTGCACAGACAGCAACTGGCTTTTGTAGGTGGATACGAAGGATATTGGCCGAGTTTTAGCACCTTCTGTTCTCTCTAGCTCATCTGCTCTCCAATTAAATCTAGACCGACTAGGAGAAAAGTCACGCCCTGGAAGAGGAGGAAGTAGAAATGTACTCCCTGTACTGCTAACAGGCTCCTAACTGAAGCCGTTAGTAGAAGGAATGCGAGAGTGAGCTCTTTCCGGTATATCTTATTGACATTCTTAACAGGTAGAGGGGCCGCCTCTTTCTGTTCCTTCAATCGGTTTAATTCAGTGAGCTCACTTTCCGAAGCCCCTCTCTGTATTTGCAGTTGGCTCATTGTCTTCGATTCCCTCTCGGCAGAAGCCAGTAAGTAGAATTTTGAAGACCTTCCGGCCTTTTTGGTCACAACCCACTCATAGGAGCTACCCAACTGGAATAGTCCCGATACCATTGCGTTGAATTTGGTAACGGACATTGTGTTTTCGAATAGAAGGTAAGGAACAATGAAAGGGAATGATTTCGGGGCAGGAAGAATGTTGAGGAATGACATAAAAACAGGTACATCACAAATAACCCAAACCGGAAGCTCGGCCTCCGGTACGAACATGGTTAGAGGAAGCATTATGCAGAACAATGTGAAGGAGTAGAACGGGATGATAAGTTTCCTCAACAGAAAGAACAGCAGTATTAAATTTGCTTTCTTCCATATCGCTATCTGCAGAATTACAGCATTAAAGGTACTTCAGTATACTGTAACGAAATCAAAAACTCCAAAGACCGAAAGTTATGTAACAATTTTACCTTGGAAGTTATGATCGCTGGAAGACATAAGCTGAAGAGGTGCATTGGCCCCGAATGCCAGCGATGTTGTTGCTTCCTGTATGCTTCATACGACTCGGGGACTTCACAAAGGACCTAAACATTTTACACAGTAACCTAAAGCCATCAGGACACTCCCCGAATCTTTCACTGAGGTATTATAAGCTTAATTTTGATCATTTCTAGATATTAAAATTGCAATAGAAGGGATTGAACCTTCACATCATTAAGGAAGATGAATTTCCAACCATTGAGATGTGCTCGAACAGCTATGTCCATGTCCTCTACGGTAGTCCTTTCGAGCCAGCCTCCGGACTCCTCGAGAGCTTTAATTCTCCAAACTCCAGCAGTTCCATTGAAACCGAAGAAATTTTAAAAAAACTCCATTAACTTGCTGTTTAACTTCGAAGTGGAAACATAAGTTAATGTTCTGGAGACGAGTCAACAAATTCTCATCCTTGTTGACGAAACTCCATCTAGCCTGAACTAACCCTAACTCTGGATTGTCCTGCAATACAGGGAAGACATACAAGGTAAAAAGCCTGATAAGGTGATAACAGACAAGGTACTTAAACCGAAAAGTTTCCGCTTCGTTTCTGTTCACCTTGAAATGTGGCACGGTTTGCTTTAGAAAATCCGGGTTAGGTTGAAAATCAGCATCGAATATCGCCACAAACTCGTAGGCCTGCACGTACTCACAACTCATTGCAGACTGAAGATTCCCAGCCTTGTAGCCGGTTCTTATCAACCGATGCCGATAAACTATATTGACACCCTTTTGGTTCCATTTAGCAACCTCTGCTTTAATCAAGCACAGGATGATTTCGTCGTCGGAATCATCAAGAACCTGAATCAATAACCGATCCTTCGGCCAATCGAGTTGGCAGATAGCAGAGATAGACTGCTCATATACCTGTATGAAGTCACAAGAATATGATGCTCTAACCACCTAGGCGACATACAAACCAATGTAAATTGTGAAGTTCTTTAGTACCTCTATCTCGTTACACATTGGGATTTGAACAAGAACCATGGGATACAAATCGGCGGATTGCTCGACATCGTCGGACTCGAACAGGTCCCCCTCGATTCGGGGTTTAATCTTCTTGTATTTGATCCAAAAGCAGCCTAAGCAAAGCAGCATACGATCTGCAGATTGGATAAGGAACAGAGCAACACAGAGTTTCGACAAAGCTTGAATTACCGGTGCAATGTAATCGGCTCGAACCGACAGCCAAGTGACATAAACCAAGTGGAGCAGCCCCTGGATATCACTGTTCCTCGGAATATGCAAACCCGGATTCTTGAAATAATGCCATCCATTGATGTAAGCAACAAGTTCGAAACCCAGAAGGGAAGTTATTACGAAGAGCTTGATGACAGTGAAGAGAAGCTTCCCTTTCCCCATTTTTTCACTCGCCATTGCAACATCTTGCCCAAAGATCAGCCTTTTCTTGATGGCTCCGAACAATCCCCAGAAGAGCGAAGCGATCCAGGCCACACAACCGACTGCACGATGAGCCTTGAGGAGCAAAACCCAAGTCACTTGCTTCGCGTTTCTGCCTCGGCTTTTCTCCGCCGGCCGGAATGCAACATCGGGGCCACCGTTTTCCACCACCGAGTAGTTCGGGTTCTCCATTTTCACCACCACCGGCGTCCCTTTCTTCGCCTCCTTCGGCCACCAGTTGGAGAAATCGAAACTCGGAGCCATTTTTTCAGGTATTTTTACTCGGATCTCAAGAATCAAGTAACGAATTTACTAAAACAAAAGAAACACAGAATCAGAAAGTGCAGGAAGGAAACTTTAGAGAACCCATTGTGAAGAAAATAAGAGAAGAAAAGGAAGTGTTTATAGAGTGAAGGTAGAACACGACAGAGAGACAACATGGGTAAAACAAAATTTGAGGGAGGGTATATGATGCTGTAAGAACCCCAACATCACGCCATGTGTTTTTTATTTTTATTTTTTGCCTAACAAACCAAATAAGCTTAGCCCCAACATCTCTTTAACTTCACCTCCAAAATTTTCTCTTTTGTTTTTAGTTTAGAATATGCTAATTCCAAGAAAAATTTAGTTAATCAAAAGATTTGCTTCGGACTATTCGACCTAATCGGATTGGATTTTTAAAAAAAAATTAAGTTCGAGTCGGGTCGGATCAAATTTTTTAAAGGTGGTATTCGGGTCGGATCAGGTTTTATTTTACGGTGAAAAAATACCCGACCCAAATTTTTTTTACCTTATATATTTAGGAATAATTACAATAATATACTTCTATATATTATTTTTTTCAATTAAATCACGTTTTTATTGAATAAAAATAATATTTTTATTATTTCGAGTAGGGTTCAGATTTTATCTCAAAAAGTCATGTCAGATTCGGGCCGGGTGGAGGGTATATATTTTTCGGGTCGAGTGAATGATGTAAAATTTTCGAATCGGATTGAATTGACCGAAACCCGACCCATGCCCATCCCTATTCAGGAAGGATGAATTATAAAATTGATTATACAAATATGTTAAAAATGTACAATCATATTATAAGAATTTTGTCATGTAAAAAATTTCTCTTTTTTTTGTCTATTTTTTTTATTTATCTTATCCACTCAAACTCATAAAGTTAAAAAAATATTCTAATATTATATCATGGAATTATTATCTGTTTTTTGAATCATACATAATTATTATCTTATATTGTCAAAAAAAAAGTCTTATTCTCAACAAAACATATCTGACTATACATATAATATTATCTAATGGTTAGCAAAACTCGATCCGACTCAAAAATTAATTTTTTTTTCAAATTCCAATTATTTGAATTACTAAAGTAAACTCGAATTATCAGTTCGTCTCTCGAGTCAAGTTGACATTTTGAAATTTCGAGTTACTCGAAAAATCAAAAATTTGATTAAGTATTTTGATAGTTTTACAATTTAGTTCTTGATTTGATTATTTCTTCAATTTTTTTTAATTTTAAGTCTATTTTTTACCAAATTTAAATCATATGCTCTTAAACCATAGTAGAATACATATGTACTTTCAATTCCTTTTTTTGATTAAAAAATTTTTATTCTTGAATTTAGTCCTCAATTTTTCATAATTTTCTTATTTCTTCAATTCATCCTTTATTTGAAGTCCATTTTTTACCAAATTTGAACCACATGCTCATATACCATAATCGAATACCTATATAACTTCAATTCTTACATTTTTATACTGAAATTGTACTCTTTCTTTAGTCCCTTAACTTTACATTTTACTCGATTTGGTCTTTTGACTACAATTGTTTGTAAATTCTTTCTTCCCATCAAATATTTGAGTCCTTTATACTCTCATCAATATTTTATGTTCAAAATACTTTTTTAAAATATAATATTATTAATATATTTTATAATTTTAAATTGTATTTGATATATTAAATAACATTATAATGTGAAAATAATATATATATATATATATATATATATATATATATATATATATATATATATATATATTATATGGCTAGAGAAAGTAACAAAAAATTGCAACAAATCTTTGTCATAATACCATAAATAATTATAATAAAATTAGTATAGAAACGCGAATAACTCAACTACAAATTCTTAAACTCGACTCGAAAAAAATTTAAGTTAAGTTCGAGTTATAAAATACGACTCGTCAACTTAAAGAACTCTAAAAAATTTTACTCGACTCAACTCAATCGAATGTTCACCCCTAAACTGTGATCACTTTTTGAACTCTAAATTTTTTTACTTTTTAATGTTTTTGGGGTATTCGGTAAACAACTTTTTGAGGAGTTTTTAGCTTATTTGAGCAGACTACCTCCATTTTTAGTGTTTGGTAAATAACTTTTTGAAAGAGCTGATTGTGCAAAATAAACTGAAAATGAAAACGTTGAAAAATCCAACGATTTAGAAGAGCTGATTTCAAAATAAGATGTTATATGCCATATTGGACCTTATTATTTCTATAATTACATCATTGCCATAAAACCTAATCTAATGAAACAACCTCCACCCTAATCCACTTGAATATTCCTATTTATTTGTACTTGTTTGGATATGTATTTTTTCTTGAATATTTATGTAATCTAAATTTATTTTCAATAAACTTGTGTAAAATGAATTTTATGCATCATCTAACGATGAATTAATAAAATATTATTTATTATCATATTTTTAGTTGTAGATTCTCAAATATATTAATAAAAAAATGTAGTGTTGATATTTTATACAATGTGAATAATATGTATCAATCTCACAAGGTTAATATTTGTAAATATTAAATTTTAAAAATATATTCAAAATTAAAAAAAAAATATTCACTAATTTTCTTATTGAATTTTTAATTCATTCTCAAAAGCATTTTATCCAAATAATTTCATCCCAATAAAGACTAAAATATTATAAAAACATATATGTACTTAACAACTAAATGTATCGAACCCTTATTTGTCATTTTACTCATATCATTTATCACCTATCAGTTAAATTTTACCAAACACTTTTATATAAACAGTTAATCAAATCAATTTCTCAAATCAACTAATCAAATCAATTGATCAAACCAGTTACTAGAAGCAACTATCACCTATCAGTTGTTTGCCAAACACCCCCTTTATCTTTTCAACACGTGATAAAAGGATAAAAAAAATATAATTATATTAGATAAATATATTAATTTTGACTTAAAAAAATTTATTTCAACTCATTAAGTAACCTCAGTAATAAAAGAGAATTTATTTTCCTTAAATATCTTGAGTTCGGGTAACTATATTTAGAGGATATATATGCGTTGTCAATAAATTAATAAAATTCTAAACAAATACTACCTTATAATCTAAATCAATTCGATTTAGACATAAAAATGTTACTCTTAATTTATTCCATCCAAATTCAGATAATCTTAAACTTAAAATAACATATATCTGAATTTGATTTAAACGTAGAATAATTTAAACTTAAAATGTAATCATGATTAAAAACAATAAATTATTACTTTGATTGATTTATTACTCTTCATAAATATAATTAACATGATAATACATTTTTAAAAAAAAGTATAAATAAATCATGCATGCATGCATTAAGATAATTAACGTGATAAATATTATGCATGCAATAAGATAAGTATTATTGTCTTCCAATTATACCTTTAGTCATTGAACTTTATGGTTTATCCTGTTTTGGCCATCAAATTTGCTACTGAACTTTTTGACTTGTTTTTTTGTCATTCGATCGTTAAATCATTAACTTGTTTTTTTGACGTGTCATTTTTTCCACATCATCAATATTTTTCTTATCTTCAACTATCCTCGGAAATTGATGTTCTTAGACATACCAACATTAGATAGTAGAAAACTTGTTTCATCATCTTTTACCACTTTATCAGTTTATATTTTTTTTTAAAATAGTGTAGTTAAACCTAGAAATTCTAACATATTAGGGGTTTGAATACTTTCTTAGATTTTAGGAGTTCAGGGTATTCATTTGAAAAATTCAAACAATGAGAAACATTCTTCTAAAAAGATGAATAACATACAGTAAAACTAGCCTCATCAGATGATTAACAAAGGAGATTAAACTAATAAAGGTTGAATCTTTCGATAAAATTTTATCAGTTTTGAATAGATTTCATGAAAAATCAATCAAGAGAGAATGGAGAGAAATATGGACATTTTATTATCATTCTTGATGTGATTGGTGATCTACAACATGCAATTGAAGGAATTAATAATTTTCTATATGAATAAAACTATTAATAATTTAACAATTTAGTGACTAAAAAATCAATTCAAAAAGTTTAATGGTAAAATGATTTTTTTTTATAATTTAGACCAAAATGAAATGATATTTAAAGTGCATGACTAATGGTGTAGTTTATCCTAATAATAATAATAATATAATAAGACATTGATTATTCTTTTTTGGGTAATCTATGTCAAATACCACTCATCTTTAAGCTCGGACTTGAAAATGCCATCGACGTTTCAATTTTGCCAATTTTAGCACAGACGTTTATGTTTCACTGCAATTTTGCCACTCCACCGTTAATTCGTTAATGGGATGATGACATGACATCCTTTTTACGTGACGGCGATGACATGACACCCTCATCAAAACAACGTCATTTTGGCATGACCGTTTTGATGCTTAAAAAGCTCAAAACGATATCGTTTTGTTGATGAAAAATATGTTTTTCATGAGATTCGAATAGTAGACCTTTAGAATCCAAATCAAAATAACCAACCACCAAGCTAACTTAAGAACTTGGTATAACCTTAACAAAACTATTATAAATGGCATCACTACCACTGTCACCCTCATTATCTTCCTTATTATCTTCATGTGAAAATATTCAAACAAACAAACAAACCATAATCCTTCTTCATTTCATTCCTAGAACGTTTCCATGACATCCGTGTACATACCGGGCTCAGAGTTCCTATACTCCCCGGGTTGGTGCTGATGATGCTCGACTGAAGTCGACGATGAATACATTGTCATCCTTGCGGGTATTGGAAAGTTCTTTACCTTATCCATCTTCCTCGTATTCTCCGGATGACTATCCAAGCTATCTGAATTTTGATTCCAGTATTTTCCTTTGAGTTTAAACGGGTGATGATTTGTTTATGGTTTGTTCCCTAAGCTCTCAGAGTTGAATAAAAGCGGGCGTCTTCGGTTCGTCCGGTGAGAGCACTGAAGAAACTCAAGCCATTAGGCCATTTGATGTCATTTTCATACTCAACCATCATGTCTTCCATTCAGGTTTTGGATTAACGTGGCAGTAGGAACATGTGGGTTTCGTCTTTGGGTTGCTGAAATCCAAGTCTAACTGGGTTCTGAAAATTAGGCGAAGCAAGCGTCGGGTTAGTTGCAACATAAGTGTGCAATTAGACTACTTCCATCTGTCTCCTTCTGTCTATCCCGATACTACTATTATACAAATCATTGTAAACATAAGTGTGCAATTAGACTTAGGGACTGTTTGTTTACTTCAGAATGATTAAGCGTTGAATGATTCAAATGATGAATGATTCAGAGGCTCAGTATGAATTAGCTCTGAACGTGACATACTGTTTGATAATGGTTCTGAATCATTCAAAATGTACTTCTGTGCTGAATCATTCAACACCTGTTTTACTGAATCAGTCAGCATTGAATCATTCAGAGGTGAGAAATAAACAGTCTAAATGCTAAACGATTCAACATTCAGCGCTAAATGGTTCCATTCAGAGCCAAACAAACATCCCCTTAGACAAATAATTAACCTTGAACAAGTCTACTTACAATAAAAATTTTGTTGATTATCACTAATACAAACCCTAAGCCAACGAGTGTTAACGTAACTGGTTAGGATTCAGGAATTTGAGCTTATAAGGTCAAGTTCGAATTCTATCATCGTCACTTTTGGTGGACAATCTATAAATTTCTATACAAATCTCAATTGTGTATTAGGTATACCTTGGTCATAGACTGATGAGCTACCCCTCACCTAAACTATTTGTAACCAAAACCCTAAACCCTAAAATTTCATTCCCTTTATCTCGTTTCGATATTTTTTTCTTGTTCTTCTTACTCCGACGTTAACAATAGTACCAGTTTGAACTAATCGTCGTTTAACGGTATTGCCATTGAAAACCAACATAGATCTAAACATTTAATTAGATCTTCAACATGATGGGCAAGTTTTAATGAATAATTAAAGTCTATTATAGAAAGAGAGGAGATGCAATTAGGGATGGACCGAGAGAGGTGGGTGAGATATTTGTCTCTTTGAAAATTTAAAATTATTATATATTTTAGATATTTATATATATATTTTTATTGAAAATATGTTTTCATCTCTTAAAATTTTATAAGTTCAAATTCGTCCCTTGAAATTTTATAAATTCAACCTCGCACTTCTTATTACAAAACCATGCGATCGTTCCGACACGCAACCAAATGAAGTCAAGTTTAATCAAAATAGAAGATAAATTTGGTAGATGGAAACAATCGATGAAGGTGAGATTGGGGGTAATTGTACTTTGTGGTTTGGAGTGAGAGGTTGGTTGATGAAGGTGATATGGCCTAAGAAAAGGACGTTGAGTCCAACTCTTTAGGGCACTGCCTGTGGGTCAAGCAACTCACTGTGGGATCCTATCCTTCATAATATCATCAACAAACAATTGCATGTGCACTTCTTCCCATCCTTGCTATTTTATCTAAAGGTAAAGTACACAATAGTCACTTGACTATAAGACACTACTTTGTTGAGTTTCACAACTGTTAAAAGTTACAAAATGGTCTTTCGACTATATGACTTTGTTTTTTAGTCCCTTTAATATTAAAAGTTACAAAATGGTCACCTGATTATTCATTATGTCTTAAACTCATAATTTTTCGTTAAAAATTTAACGACATTCTGAGTTGAATGATAACCCGTTGACTGGGACTCAAATTGGGATATGATAAAATTTGATATCAGAATCTCAAACGACTATCATATCTCAGTCAACATGTTAACATTCAACTCACAGGGCCATCAATTTTTAACGAAAAATGGCGAGTTTGGAATATAATGAACAATCGAGTGACCATTTTGTAACTTTTAATAGTCGATAGACTCAACAAAGCAACATCCTATAGTCGGGGAATCATTTTATAACTTTTAATAGTCGGGGACTCGACAAAGTAATACCCTATAGTTGGGGGACTATTTGTGTATTTTACCCTTTATCTAATTAGGATAATCTTATTTTGAATAGACTGTTTTAATGTTGATTCTTCATTAAACTTAAATTTAGGTTTTTGAGAGTATTAGATAGGTCTATTGTTTAAGAAGTAGCAGTCCTTTAAAATTTTGATTCTCAAGGTGAGGGATGAATATAGGTTGAATTGGGTCAGATTTTTTGTCGATCCAATTTAAATATTATACTTCATTCACTAGTCCCTTGGTCCAATTTGTATATAGAGAGGCTCCACCCGAGCTAAACTTGGCTCGATTTTTTAGGTAAAAAAATCTACATCCAACCTAACTCGACACACACATGTGTATATATAAATTTATTTTATTTAATAAAATAAAGACATAATTGAAAAATATAAAAAGAAGAATATTATTACAATTATCTCTAAATATATAAATGTTAAATCTTGAGTTAGATATTTTTTAACCTAAATCAGGGACTTAATTACTAAGGAAGTGGAAGGGGTTGTGCCTCCCAACCCATCATTTTTTTAAGATTCAACTTATATATAAAATTTAAATATTTATGGAATAATTATGAAATTGTCCCCCTAACTTTAGAAAAGTTATACTTTGTCCCCTCAAGATGAAATCCTGGCTCCGTCCCTGACCTAAACCCAATCTTATTCTAAAAAAACTTGACCCACTCGACACAAACTGATTTTTATATATATAAAAACAACCCAATCTTATAAGATCATATCAAGTTAAAACTCATCAAATTTGATTCCTATACCTATCTCTAATCATGCTTATGTTATTGTTTTTTTTCCTATTATTATGATTGATGTTCCGAGTACTATATGTTTGTGTGTGTTAGTGTACATTATTCGAGGTGTACTCGAGTCTGGGTGACATAGTATGTATGTATGTATGTGTGTATGTGTATATGTACATTTCATACCCTTGTATTATTTTCGACCGGGTTATGGATCGAGCTCACTTACCGTAGACCCGACACCTTTGGGTACTCTGACAATGGTTGTGGTTAGAGCAGAGTTAACTATGGTACACAAGAACATGGTGTAGTTAAGAGCAATGCCCATCACCAACGAAAGAACTAGGATGAACAAAAACCAGAAAGAATTGCTATACAAACAAGGATAATAAATTGATGTTAGGGATCGATTTTACGAAGCAATTTACGATGTACCGACTCATATAGCTTATAGCAGCGGATTAACTAAGACAATAACTGATTTTATCCGGTTATATGGTACCGGTCGAAGTAATTTGTTTGATATCCAGGGTGGTCTAAGCTTTATAGAACATAAATCGGTGAAAGGACTATAGGAAGCTTTGCATGAAGAACTGCCCTATTTGAACACTCATGTACTATCTCGTTTCAGTCTCGTGCCTTAACCGACTCTAATCGAATCTAAACTGCTCTAATCGAATCTAAACTGCAGCTATCAAAGACGGTCTTGTGGCCACTAGATCCGATCATGTCGAACACAACTGCAAATGAATTACATATAAAAGAATATGTGCAAAGTCCTGACCTTTGCAAGTAACAATACCAAGGAATTTGGGAACTCTCCGTTCGCTAAGATGAGAAATAGCAAAAACGGAAGAGAAAGGAAACTGTTGTAGAACATTATCTTGATCGATGAGAGCCCTTTCTCCGTACCGGACTTCTCCACCAACACGAGGTACATGGTCTGTATTTTGGATTGAACTCAGGCATAATGCAGGGCATTAATGATGAACCTCAACAAGCAATGCACATTCATAACCAGCTATCAGTAAACATGCAAAAGAAGATCTGGAAAAACACAGAAGTTAGGGCCATGGTGTATTCGAGTAGATCGGGGGGAAAATCTCTGATGGAAGCTACAATAACTCCCATGGCAGTCAAAACTACTGAAAGGATCACCTGAAAATTAACAGAGAATCAAAGAACAACAGAGAATCTTCAAGACCAAGTTCAAGAAATTCGATACGATAAACATTCCATTAAGCGTTACAAACACCATAGACGAAAAGACACTAGCCATAAGCAAGGGAGATAAAGTTCGGGGCTCGGAAATAATAGGAAACAAAAGATTCAAGGTCAAAAGGGAATGATAAACCTCAAATGATCTTAGCTATAAATATGAAACAACAGGGTTATGAATTCATTCACAATGAAACAAATCAACACAAGGACATGCACAATTGTATCAACATGATAAAGAGTAACCGAATCGACATGAACATCAACCAATTCATCAACAATCATTTCAGGATACACAGGCTCAACAGTCAAGTACTCAAGGAACAATGTGCCACTCGACACTAGTCACAAGCAAGGACGATGAAATCCGGGGCTCGGGAACAACAAGAAACAGATGATTCAAGGTCAAAAGGGAATGATTTGAGACATGAATATGAAACAATAGAGTTATGAATGCATTCACAATGAAACAAATCATCACAAGGACATGTAAAATTGTATCAACATGATAAAGAGTTGTAATACCCTAATTTTGTTGGGGCCATTTGAATCCATTTAAAGATGACCGATAATTAATTTGAAGGTATTGGTGCTCGATGAAGAATTAATTCAAATGATGAAGTGGGAAATTTTACGCTTGGAAGCTTTAGGTGCTCAATTGGAATTGGAATTGTATATGGAAATCAGGACACAAATTGAAATCCAAAATCCAAAATTAAGTGTCTAGAGTCCATTTACAAGCCCAAATTAGAGTAAAAATAATTACAACCCAATCTAGAGCCCAACAGCAACTCAAGACAAGCCCAAGACCCGAGCACCCCACGTGAAGGCCATGTTCTGCTCCACAACACCCGATCACTAGCTATGCAAATCTCTCCCACGTGATGCACCACAATTGATCAGCATCCATGACTCCCACGTGGACCACAACCGAGCAGCTAGGTTCCCCATTCCCACTAGCACCACAGTCGAGCAACCCGTGCCCATACTGCCTATCACCCACAACCAAGTACTTCACGTGAAACTTCATAACAGTCACCGGTGCCCTGTAAACAAATATTTTTTTAGCAACATCCAAGGTTTAGGGCAGTGGGAGGAATCAATAAAGTTATCAGTCATCAAAAACACAAAAGATCCAGGGGACGAAAAGGAGAATTTGGGGGGAGATTTCTCATTGGATTTTAGAGTGGAAAGCAATGTAAAAAAACACAGAGAGGTTCACGGGCAGCAGAGGATACCCGGGCAGAGAAAATAGGAAATAAAAAACAAGGGGAACCATCACCAAAATACCAACGCAAAAGGGGAGGGGTTTTCGTGGTAATCAAAGGGAGTCATCCCTTTCGTTCTTGTAATCACAGATTCCCTGAAGAATAAATAAAAAGAGAGCAATTTATCCTTTGTCTTACATCTATTTTTTAACAAAAATAACAAAAAAACCGAGAGCATTGATTGAACAATTCAGAGAAAAGGAAATCATCCGAGAGGTATCTTTCTATTGCGTTTTCAATAGAGATTCGTGGTTGGTGTGTGTTTTTGGTCTCGAAGAAAACTAGGAAAATAAAAAGAGGGGTCGAAGTTACCTTAGAGTTAGCCTATCTCGGAGCTATAGATTGGTCTATCAGAGGCCCTTATGGTCTTGCATGTTGGGGTCAAGGGTCGTTTCATGGTTTAAGGGTCGATTTAGTGAGCCTTAGTTTTGGCTTGGTGGCCATAGGTGGAGTTTGGGGCGGTTGATTCTCATCTCGACGAGGTGAGTTTTGGTCATGGTCGTCGGGGCCTTGGTAGAGAGTGAGGATAGTTAGAAAGATGAGACTGAGTTAGCTTTGGGCTTTGGTGGTCTTCGTCGTCTGGAGGTCGGAGCGAAAGAGGCGTCGATGTACGGCGACCGTGGCTCTTTTGGGTTTGGGTTTCTCGGCGGCGTTCGTGTCGAATGAGAGAACCATAAAAGAGAGTAGATAGGGGATGAGAGGAACGACGCCTTGGTAAGGGAGAAGAAGAGGGATTGCAATTGAGTGGGAGAGAGGAATGTAAACAAATGAAATTAGGGTTCTATTTTCACCCTAGATTTAAATATATAAGATTACTAAAACGACGTAGTTTGAGCAATTCAGGGCATCCGTTTTGGGCGTTTGGTTTGTTCATTTTTTGAGTCATTTAGTTTTTACTTGTAACTCATTTTAGTCCTAAAATCATTTTTTAGGTTCTAATTTGGTCTTTATATTTTACGCAAGTTTAATTTCAGCCCCAAGTGTTAGTATATTTACTCTTTTCTGTTTTAAACATTTGACCCTCGTGTTCTGCATGTTGCATTTTAGTCCTGAGTGGTAATATACTTAGTTGTTGTTTTCTTAGACTTTTGACTTTCATTGTTTTGCATGCTACATTTTAGTCCTTAAATCAATGTCTTCGTCTTCCTAATTTCACTCCCATATTTTATGCGCATTTTAACTTAGTCCTAAAATCAATGTTTTTGTATTTCTGATTTTGTTTCCATGTTTTATGCGTATTTAATTTCAGTCCCAAATGTTGTGTCATTTAGTTCTTATTATTTTAGACATTTTGCTTTTATGTTTTTGCATGTTTCGTTTTAATCCCTAGGCTGAATTTTTCATGTTAGTAATTTTGTTCCTTTATTTTATGCGAATTTAATTTCAGTCCTACGTATGTTTAGGAATTTATTTCAATTTCAGTACATGGAATGTGATGGTTTATATCTTAGAACTCAATTTGTGCTCAATTTATGATTTTAACTTTAGAGTTTATTGCTCATTCCTCTTCAGTTCTTATGTTTGTTTGTCATGACATTTTTATTTATTTGTGTGTTCATCTAGATATAAGTTTTCTTAGAATCATTAATTTTTGTTGATATCCTCACGTGCATAACTCGACTCTTATTACATAATTTGATTAAGGATAATATCCTTTTAATTTTAACTTGTCAGAATGGCTTTTCTTAACTCACTAGAAAGTTATTTTAGACGATTTTAAATTACAAGTATATCCCAACAGTGTCAGCAAAAGAATTGATTCATTGCCGTAAAATTTGGGAACGAAAGAAAAGGAAATATTCGACTATTTAAATTTTTTGAGAACAGGTCGTTAGAACTTACCTAAAGATCTGGTCTCGATCTTTTTAAATAATCGAATATCCCTTATCTTTCTAATGGTTTGGTAATTTTAATTTAACCTATTTTGTTGCTTTTGAATGTCATAGAATTTGCTTTTTCGTTGTTTTAAGGGATCATAAATCAAATTAAACTCGAACTTGTGAAATATGTTGCAAAGACATTAATTAATTGACTAGGTACCGATTTAGGGCGCTGTGGGGATGCTAATCCTTCCCCACACGTAACCGACTCCCGAACTCGAATTTTGGTAACGTAGACCGCAAATTTGTCGTTTTAATTAAAATTAATTTTTTTTATAAAATGACAACGGTTTTGGGTGCCCAATCACACCCCAATCAAAGATTGGTGGCGACTCCTCGAACCATATGTTTTTATCGTAAAGGAATTTCCAAATTTTCGAAACGAGAGATTTTCTAAAATCGCATTGTTTTTAATTAAAAATCAATCCTAATTAAAAATGACGCGGTTTTCAAAATCTCGCTCCCCACTCATAAAAATCGTTTCGACAGCTTGGCGACTCCACTGGGGATTTTTTTTAGAGAGTCAGGCCGATAGTCGATTAATTAATTGTCTTTGCAAACGAAATTTATAAGTTCGTTTTAATTTGATTTTTGATCCCTTGTTTGTTTTAAATTTCTTGTTTGCCTTTAATTGGTTATTTGGTTAACGAATAAATAGTTGTACTAACGTGTGATTTGCGTGTTTTAGTTTTCTGACTTTAGTTTGTTGATTTCTTTAGATCGAGGCAAAGGATTATGGGTTTCCCCTTACTGTCGCTATAACCTTTCGATATTTAGAGCCTTCTTACTGTGCTCTGTCCCGTTAGGTAGGGATGAATGCTACGCTTATGTGAGAAAAATTAATTTTCTCCGCATGGGCTTTAGCAAATAACCTCTGGGGTACATGCCTTATGTTTACGAGTGAAACATTGAGTTTCCTTGCATGGACATAGGGAAATGTATCCTCTCGAATTGAACTTGATTCGTTTTAAGCCTATAATGGGTGAGGATCAAGGGTCTGGCAAGCTAAAGGGAGCACCAGTAAAGAATAATTCGAGGACCCTTTTAATGATACCAAAACTCTGCTCGTTTTATGCTAAATCTCTGTTCGCAGACACAAAGGGGAAACTCATTCTAACCTTTTCCTCGAATTTATTTTTGCAATAAGTATGAGAACTAGAAAAGCATGCAGTTAGGTTTTTAATTTTCGCACAAAGCATGTGAATTAGATACCATGCGGTTAGGATTTTTTGTGAATGACAAAGCATGTGGGTAGATATCATGTTGGGTAGGATCTACTAAAGTATGATTGGGTAGCCAGCATGTAAGTGTAGGTTTTATTTTATGTTTACGGTATCCACTATCTTGTTGTTTATCTTATGTGTACTAACCCTTTTTTGTTCTATGTCTATTTTATTGATTTTATTGCATATGCATCCTCATGTCATCGAGAGGTGTTAATTCGCAAGTGATTGACTAACAAGAAGGCTGACCATATTGAGGTAAGAAATTCTCCACCATGTAGTCAAAACCGGGAGATCCAGAGATGTTCAAACGATCTATGAAGAAGGGCACCCGATGAATGAAGAGATATGAAGTTGATTGAAGAATTCCTTTAAAACTGCAAAGGCCAAGAAGTTGAGTCAAGGGATAGATACAGTCATACCAAGGACAAAAAGACCGTTCATAAAGACGAGAAGACCGTTCACCAAGGACATGAAGACCATTCATAAAGACATGAAGACCATTCATAAAGACATGAAGACCCTTCATAAAGACATGAAGACCACTTTGCATTTGGGGTAAGAATGGAGATTTCAAGATTCAATTTAGAGACATCCAACATCATCAAAGGTGATAAGATACGCCAATAATTTTGGAGGTGCAATACCAGATCCCATGAAGAGTACAATTCAAGGAAATAAAGAGACGAACAATCACAGTTGTATTTTGAATACATGATGTACTTACTGAATTCTTGTTGTCTAAATGAATGGTTGTTCTATAAGTGGTCACTTTCAGAATTAACACCTCGTGCATTTGTATTTGCATATGCATTTGCATTCTTATTTTTGTATTTGATTATTAATTTATTTTGCTATTGTTGCTTTTTGTCATTTTGTTACTTTATTTGTACTGACTTGTTTTTGTGTTGTTTGCATTGCATGATTATGGCATAATCAAAAGGTGTCGATTCGTGAGTGGTCAGCATAGTAGAAGGTTTTCATGATGAACAAGGGGTTTCGCGATCAAGCAGACTATAACACAGTCAAAAAGTGGCATCCTAAGAAAGCTTCGAGAATGGGGGATAGCTATTCGACACCTAAAGATTGTATGGCTGAGGAAGAGCAAAAGGAGATAAGAGAGATAAAATAACAAATGTCCAAAATAATGGATAGGATAGATGTTTTGGCCAAAGGAAGTGGGACTTCTACAACCAGAAAGAAAGAGCTCGACGGAAGCAACCTTGAGGTATCAAATATGCAAGAGACTACTTTAGAGCCTGTTGATTCTAGCCAGTATGAGGAGTCACACTCAATCATTATTCGTATCAATAAGCTGTTTGGAAACGCCAAAGAGATAGTGGCAACTTTAGAAATTCAGAAGGATGAAAAGAAGCCATGCAGTCAGAACACAGTGGTATTTGATAGTATACTCCAGACATCGTGGGAAGTAAAACTTGAAACTATAGTTTAACCCAAGCCGAAAGGTGGTTCTCGTTTTGATTATATCCCAATATCATATAAGGAGTTGTATGATGCACTGTTAGAATCCCGAGAAGTAGCTCCGCATTATGTGAAGCCTTTGCAGCCTCCGTATCCAAAATGGTATGACATAAATGTTCGTTGTGAATATTATGCCGGGGTTCAAGGACATTCCATTGAGAATTGCGCCACCTTCAAACATTGAGTCCAACATCTTCTGGGTCATGGAGTATTAGAATTTGAATCGAAAGGACAACACACTTTGATAGCAGCTTATCATGTTGAGTTAGAGCCAAACGTGTTCAAATGTAAGGGTATCAGTGAGAACATCCAAGAAGAAGATAGTTTGCCAAGATATGAAGCTCAGATTCATCATTTGAGGAGCGAGAATAATAGATTGAGCAAAGACATGGAAGTTATGTGGGATAGTTTTCAAATGATCAGCCAAGCCTTTAAATTTTCTGGCATAGGAAATATCCTAGAGGAGTGGATAACAGGGGTCACTAAATTGAAGAATGATGTTAAACAGTGGAGAAAGAATTGCAAGGTGCATGAAGGCCGTGCGGATAAGTTTTCTTATGATTTACATATTGCAGAGAAAATGTGTGATACAACTATCAATGATTTGGGTAGATATCAAGCCGAAAATCAGACGTTGAATTTGGCCATATCTAACTTGGAAATCTCACATCAACGCCACAAACAGGAGAATGAAGCTGAGCTAGAAGCCACTAGATCCAAGAACAAGAAGTTGATGAAGATGGTGGATGACTGTAGTGATATTATACGAGAGTTTCATAACCAAAATGACTTTCTTACAAGGAAATATCAACAGCAGTGTCTGCAGCTCCGAGAATCAGCACTCAAGATAGAGAAAATGGACAACGTTATGAAAGAAACTATGACCCAAGCAAGTAGTGTGGCTCATAAATTGGTTGATTTAGCTGGTTTTGCAAGAGAATTTAAGCAGATTGATAACTCAACCCCCGAGAATGAGTGGAAGTTAAATTGGTTTCTGAAGGAGATAGAAAAGCTAGGAGCGAAAACTGTCCCTTAACATTAAAAGTTTGTTTGATGTAATGAAACCTTTGTGTTCAATGAAAGTTGTTTTAAGATGGTCACTCTAGAATGACACCTTTTGTATTTGCATTTAGCATTTGCATTTGCATTGCATATTTTTATTTAAACATCTTATATATGCATTAATTTTGAAAACATGGAAATAATTTATGGGAGGTTATGTGACAGTAATACCAAGATCATTCATTCATACTGTTCCTCATCATAATGAACAAACTATTGGAAGCAATGGAGCAGTCTAATGAGAAATCACAAGATCAGTTGCAAGAGCAATTTGTTGGGTTACAACAAGATACGAGGAATCAAGCATCGGGGTCTCTGCAAGGCGCATCGAATCAAATGATCCAGGTGCTGGCAACCAAGGCTGTTGGCAGAGAGGAAATCACTGATAAAGGACACCAGTCTCATCAGAGTAGTGCATCAAGAGTGATACTTTGCCCCGGAGCATCTAACTCAAACCAAGGGAAGAACCTCGTCAATTATGGGCAGTTTGAGAACGAGTTCAAGTGGTTGAATGAAGCCATTAAAGATATGAAGGTTGTTAATGCCACTAACAAAGAGTTAGAAACCAGAGAACTCAGTTTGGTCCCTGATTTGGTCATCCCACATGAATTTAGGGTGCCTAACTTTGAAAAATATGATGGCACCAGTTGCCCCCTAATTCATCTGAAGATGTTTTGCAGAAAGATGGAAGGGTACTTAGATGATGATAATATGTTGATTCATTACTTCCATGATAGTCTTGCTGGGCCAGCTATGGTGTGGTATAACCATTTGAACAAAGAGCAGATCAAGACATGGATCAACCTAGCTGATGCGTTTCTAGGGCAATATCAATACGTTAAAGGCTTAGCCCCAAAACGTCATCACCTTCAGAAGATGAGGATGAAAGCTACTGAGAGCTTTAAAGAATATGCTCTAAGATGGAGATGAGTGGAAGCGCAAGTTCAACCTCCTTTGGTAAAAGAGAAAATATCACATATGTTTCATGATTCTCTTCTGGCTCCTTTCTTTGAGTTAATGTTGGGAAATTCGACGAATGACTTCAAGGACCTTATGCTAGCTGGAGAGTCAATTGAGGATGCAATCAGTAAGGGAAACTTGAAAGTCACTTCTAAAAGCTCAAGAAATGAATAGCGAAGAGCTGATGAGGTGAATGAATGTCACGTCTATAGTTCCCATAACCGTAAGAGAAAAGGGGCAGTTGATTACTCGAGTCGTCCAATAAAGGTACCACGATCGAAAAATACTTTCAAAGTGTTCCAAACCTCTATCTCAGATTTATATCTCCATTTGGTTAAAGGTCAATACCTCACACTGAGGCCAGTGAAAGTGCAACCAAACCCTTCTGCTTATAGATATGATTCAGATGGTGTCTGTGATTTTCACTTGGGGGCATTGGGGCATTCTACGGGAAATTGTAGGCCGTTGTTGAAGGAGATAGAGATGCTTATGGAAAATGGGACATTGACACAAGAAATGGTGGAACAATGGATGACGAGCTAGAGTAGGGGCACCAGAGCACAATATATAGCACCTGATCGAATCAAACACCACTGCATCAGAAGAATAATGGGGCATCCTGACTGCGCAGAAATTATTTTGTTCATCATGAAACTTTTTGTCATTTGCAACATCTTGTTTGAACATGTTTTTTTTACTTTCTGATCAATTTTTTGTAATGATGTTTAAATGAATTCATGTTACTTTAAGAAGGGTGAGCATTGAATTGAATTTACGACTTGAAATTCATTGAAAATCAATTGAATTAAAAGATCATTAATAATTAGGGTTATAAATCTTTGACGAAATGACAAGGTTGAAACCTGGTAAAACAAGGACCTTGACTTTATCCCCAGAAGATACAATCGAACACCATACCTTTCTATTGCAGGGACCGATACAACCTTCTCCTCTTAGAGGGAAATGAACCATAGGCTTCGTATTCAGGTATGTATAGGAGCGAACAACATGGGGAATCTTTTGTGTATGATGTTACAAAACTGACTAGGCCATACTTTTGTTGACAACATTCAATGATGATTATGATCTTCACAGATGGAATAGTCAAGTAGGTGAATCTAGTTTAGGTCAGTTGCTTGGAAATTGAGCTCTAATGATGAGATTTTCTGACATTCAACAACACCTAGACTATGACAGGTTCTTCTTGACAAGCTTAAGAAATTGAATCAGTATACCCAACAATATATATATATATAATATGTGTATACAATAAAGTTGAGCTATTCCGCTAAGGCAATTGGTTATAGAGGAAACTCGAAATCCCTGGCTTTATGAATAGATTATATTCAAACCATGACCTTGATCGGGTACCTGGCAATTTGGTGTATGCTCCACTGTGATTGTCAAGTCAAAGACTTTGTTATGAGATGAACCCTTCATCTAGCCCGATAGAGGAAAATTACAATAAAGCTGATTTCAGCTAGCCAGACAAGGGCAAATTAAATCATGTTTATCTAAATAAGGAGTTTCGATAAAGATGAACTAAGGGAGTTAATGAACACCTGTTATAGTCAATTTCACACGAGCACTCAGAAATTTCATTTTGAGATCGATACTTATGCACTGCCTTTGTTAGAGGAGCTTATGAAGCTTGAACAAATGAAAGATTTCAGAGAACTGAAATAGATGTGTTCTAGAAAGCCTAGTAATTGATTACGCTAGTTGCGTCATTTTGTCCGCATCCGATTAAAATACCAAGCCAAGAAAGAAGAGCATGTTGTGATGTTCACAATGATCAAGAAAGAAATGACATTTTGGTGGTCGAAACCTTAGAAAAATGAAGCCAACCTGGAGCCAACCCCTCAATTTTGACATTTTTCAAAGAGCTATAACCCTAAAAACATTAAAGAGATATTAATTCTTTTGATATTCTGTGAACTCATATATATGATTTGATTTGATTGCGAGCCTGAATTAAGGGGCAATATTTTATAAAATTCTTTCCTTCGTTGATCCCTAAAATAAGAGAAAGAGGAAAACATTTTTAAATAGGACAGTTCAAATGTGAAAGATTCTTTTAAGTTGGTGAGGCTCATTGTGCCTCCATTGGAGAAGAAGAATAAGCAATTCTAGAACATGAAGCATTCCACAATCTTGAAGCAGATGGTCCAAGAAGATCAGAAGGGATGAAGGATAGAACTGGCAACATTTCCTTGTGACGTTGTCAGTAACCCGCCAAGAAGAAGATGATCTCATCATTCAGAAGAGACACATATTACAACTTGTATAAAATACAAGACATTTGTTAGAAGGGTTGATCACTTCTTAAGTAGCATGAAGAAAAGCCCTCAAATTATTTGAAAACACTACTGTGTAGTGACACAAGAATGAGAACATTCAAGTTATGATATATTGGGGATCAAATGAACCCACTTCATGTTGAGATGACAAGATTCAAACCAAGAGGGCATTAAGAATGAGTCTCGCAACTCGAAGTGTCAGGGGCAGACCGTGAATTTGAGCTGAGCTTACCTTGTAAAGCAAGTCAATTGAGCATCGATCAATGGCAGAGTCCTGTAAGAACAACTCTAAAAGCATAATTGAGCCAAGGACGGGAATAGGGCAACACAGTCGTATTTCTGAACATAGCAAGAAGTTGAGAAAGAAAACACTCTCTCCGAAATGGAGACAGAAAATAAAGATGACAAGAAGATAGAAGAAGATCAGAGGGCTCTTCCAAAATGCAAATTGGAAATTATGAGTTGTTTTACGGGTATATGAAGCAAACCCAGGAAAAGAATGACCAAATGGAAGAAGATCGAGCTCACCACCCTGGAGCCAATTGAAGATTAATTCAACATTTATGCATTCATGGTAACATCATTTGCATAAAAGAAAATGCATTACACTAATACATTGAATTGCATTCGTGTTTCTTGCATAAATACATGATTTTGACAGATCTTCCGGTGAAAAGAGAAGATGCGGAATGTTAAAATCCCGATGATTGAAATGAAGATTTCAAACCTCGAATACAAAGAGTTGCATTTAAAGAGGCATACCCTGAAGAACAGAGAGGTCTAATCCACAGAAGAAGCATTGCTTTGAAGTGAAGACCATCAGATGTATAAGAAAAACAAAGATTTTCGTGTATGAAGAGAGACTTGCACACATGAGATTGGAGCAATTCATCTTAAGTCTTCACCAAATAGTAGTGAAGTAATCCATCTTAAGCCTTCACCGAAGAGTAGTGAAGAAATCAATCTAAAGCCTTCATCGGAGAATAGTGAAGCAAATCCATCTTAGGCCTTCACCTGAGAACAATGAAGCAAATCAATTTTAAGCCTTCACCGAAAAGTAGTGAAGCAAATCCATCAGTAAGCTTTCCGAGCATGATGCTTAAATCATTCGGGTCTTCTGTAAGCCTTTAGAGCAAGATGATAAGTCCTTCAGGCCATCCATAAAACCTTCGGGTAAGATGTTTTCACATGAATTTGAAAATAAAAAAATGATGTTTTAAGAAGATGGAATTTTTGAAAACGAAGAATGCGATTTTCAAAATTTCACGATTTATAAGTCCTTCGGGCCATCAATAAGTCTTTCAAGCATGATGCTTAAAATCCTTCGGATCATCTGTAAGCCTTTAGAGCAAGATAATAAGTCCTTCGGGCCATCCGTAAGACCTTCGGGTAGGATGTTTTCACATGAATTTGAAAATGAAAAAACGATGGTTTGAGAAGATGAAATTTTTGAAAACAAAGAATGCGATTTTCAAAATTTCACAATTTATAAGTCATTCGGGCCATCAGTAAGTCTTTCGAGCATGATGCTTAAATCCTTCGGGTCATCTGTAAGCCTTTAGAGCAAGATGATAAGTCATTCGGGCCATCCATAAGACCTGCGGGTAGGATGTTTTCACATGAATTTGAAAATGAAAAAAAAAATTGAGAAGATGAAATTTTTGAAAACAAAGAATGATATTTTCAAAATTTCACAATTTATAAGTCCTTCGGGCCATCAATAAGTCTTTTGAGCATGATGCTTAAATCCTTCGGGTCATCCATAAGACCTTCGGGTAGGATGTTTTCATACCATGATGATTAAATCCTTCGGGTAATTTTTAAGCCTTCACAGAAGAGTAGTGAAACAAATTCATCAGTAAGTCTTTCGAGCGTGATGAATAAATCCTTCGGGTCATCCATAAGACCTTCGGGCAGGATGTTTTTCACCAAGATAATAAGTCATACGAGCCGTTTTTAGCCTTTTCAAAAGAATGTCGGAGCAAACCATCAGATCATCAGATGTGGACGGAAACTAAAGATTCTCGGGTACGAAGAAGCGGAACAATCGATTAAAAGGGTTTGTGCACGTGAGATGGAGGCGAAAGTCAAGAAGAAGATTGAGGAAAGGAAAAGACGTTGCAATCAGACAAAATTAGGTTATTTTTTTATCTTTGCTACGTTCTTGTGTTCACAATGAGCAAAGAGGGGCAGCTGTAATACCCTAATTTTTTCTGGGCCATTTGAATCTATTTGAAGATGACCGATAATTAATTTGAAGGTGTTGGTGCTCGATGAAGAATTAATTCAAATAATGAAGCGGGAAATTTTGCGTTTGGAAGCTTTAGGTGCTTAATTGGAATTGGAATTGTATATGGAAATCGGGACACAAATTGAAATCCAAAATCCAAAATTAAGTGTCTAGAGTCCATTTACAAGCCCAAATTAGAGTAAAAATAATTACAACCCAATCTAGAGCCCAACAGCAACTCAAGACAAGCCCAAGACCCGAGCACCACGTGAAGGCCTTGTTCTGCTCCATAACACCCGGTCACTACCTGTGCAAATCTCTCCCACGTGATGCACACAATTGATCAGCATCCATGGCTCCCACGTGGACCACAACCGAGCAGCTCGGTTCCCCATTCCCACTAGCACCACATTAGAGCAACCCGTGCCCATACTGCCTGTCACTCACAACCAATCACTTCACATGAAACTCCATAACAGTCACCGGTGCCCTGCAAACAAACATTTTTTAGCAAAATCCAAGGTTTGGGGCAGTGGGAGGAATCAATAAAGTTATCAGTCATAAAAAACACAAAAGATCCAAGGGACGAAAAGAAGAATTTGGGGGGGATTCCTCATTGGATTTTAGAGTGGAAAGTAATGTAAAAAACACAGAGCTCTGTTCACGGGCAGCAGAGGAGACCCGAACAGAGAAAATAGGAAATAAAAAACAAGGGGAACCATCACCAAATACCAACGCAAAAGGGGAAGGTTTTCGTGGTAATCAAAGGGAGTCATCCCTTTCGTTCTTGTAATCACAGATTCCCTGAAGAATAAATAAAAGAGAGCAATTTATCCTTTGTCTTACATCCATTTTTTAACAAAAAAACAAAAAAAAACCGAGAGCATTGACTGAACAATTCAGAGAAAAGGAAAGCATCCGAGATGTGTCTTTCTATTACATTTATTTTTCAGTAGAGATTTGTGGTTGGACTATGTTTTTGGTCTCGAAGAAAACTAGGAAAATAAAAAGAGGGGTCGAAGTTACATTAGAGTTAGCCTGTCTCTGAGCTATAGATTGGTCCATCGGAGGCCCTTGTGGTCGTGCATATTTGGGGTCGAGGGTCGTTTCGTGGTTTAGGGGTCGATTTAGTGACCCTTAGTTTCGTCTTGGTGGCCATAGGCCGAGTTTAGGGAGGTTGATTCTCATCTCGGTGAGGTGAGTTTTGGTCGTGGTCGTCGGGGCCTTGGTAGAGAGTGAGGATAGTTAGAAAGATGAGACTGAGTTAGCTTTGGGCTTTGGTGGTCTTCGTCGTCTGGAGGTCGGAGCGGAAGCGGTGTCGACGTACGGCGGCCGTGGCTCCTTTGGGTTTGGGTTTCTCGGCGGTGTTCGTGTCGAGGGAGAGAACCAGAGAAGAGAGTAGATATGGGATGAGAGGAACGTCACCTTGGTGAGGGAGAAGAAGAGGGATTGCGGTTGAGTGGGAGTGAGCAATGTAAACAAATGAAATTAGGGTTCTATTTTTACCCTAGATTTAAATATATAAGATTATTAAAACGACGTAGTTTGAGCAGTTCAGGGCATCTGTTTTGGGCGTTTGGTTTGTTCATTTTATGAGTCATTTAGTTTTTACTTGTAACTCATTTTAGTCCTAAAATCATTTTTTATGTTCTAATTTGGTCTTTATATTTTACGCAAGTTTAATTTCAGTCCCAAGTGCTAGTATATTTAATCTTTCTGTTTTAAACATTTGACCCTCGTGTTCTGCATGTTACATTTTAGTCCTGAGTGGTAATACTTAGTTGTTGTTTTCTTAGACTTTTGACTTTCATTGTTTTGCAGGCTACGTTTTAGTCCTTAAATCAATGTCTTCGTCTTCCTAATTTCACTCCCATATTTTATGTGCATTTTAACTTAGTCCTAAAATCAATGTTTTTGTATTTCTGATTTTGTTTCCATGTTTTATGCGTATTTAATTTCAGTCCCAAATGTTGTGTCATTTAATTCTTGTTATTTTAGACATTTTGCTTTTATGTTTTTGCATGTTTCGTTTTAATCCCTAGGCCGAATTTTTCATGTTAGTAATTTTGTTCCTTTATTTTATGCGAATTTAATTTCGGTCCTACGTATGTTTAGGAATTTATTTCAATTTCAGTACATGGAATGTGATGTTTATATCTTAGAACTCAATTTGTGCTCAATTTATGATTTTAACTTTAGAGTTTATTGCTCATTCCTCTTCAGTTCTTATGTTTGTTTGTCATGACATTTTTATTTATTTGTGTGTTCATCTAGATATAAGTTTTCTTAGAATCATTAATTTTTGTTGATATCCTCACGTGCATAACTCGACTCTTATTACATAATTTGATTAAGGGTAATATCCTTTTAATTTTAACTTGTCGGAATGGCTTTTCTTAACTCACTAGAAAGTTATTTTAGACGATTTTAAATTACAAGTATATCCCAACAGTGTCACCAAAAGAATTGATTCATTACCGTAAAATTTGGGAACGAAAGAAAAGGAAATATTCGACTATTTAAATTTTTTGAGAAAAGGTCGTTAGAACTTACCTAATGGTTTGGTAATTTTAATTTAACCTATTTTGTTGCTTTTGAATGTCATAGAATTTGCTTTTTCGTTGTTTTAAGGGATCATAAATCAAATTAAACTCAAACTTGTGAAATATGTTGCAAAGACATTAATTAACTGACTAGGTACCGATTTAGGGCGCTGTGGGGATGCTAATCCTTCCCCATACGTAACCGACTCCCGAACTCGAATTTTGATAACGTAGACCGCAAATTTGTCGTTTTAATTAAAATTAATTTTTTTATAAAATGACAACGTTTTTGGGTGCCCAATCACACCCCAATCAAAGATTGGTGGCGACTCCTCGAACCATATGTTTTTATCGTAAAGGAATTTCCAAATTTTCGAAACGAGATGTTTTCTAAAATCGCATTGTTTTTAATTAAAAATCAATCCTAATTAAAAATAACGCGATTTTCAAAATCTCGCTCCCCACTCGTAAAAATCGTTTCGACAAGAGTAACCGACATCGACATGAACATCAACCAATGCATCAACAATCATTTCAGGATACATAATCTCAACATTCAAGTACCCCCAAGGAATCAAAATTACATACAAAAAGAAGTGAACTAAAGTGAAAACCTGAGCTGTAGGCTTCCCCTTTCCAGAAAAGAATCCAGCAATGAGAACAGCAAGTGGTATGAGCCTCTTAATAGGAATATTAACCCCTTTCAAGCTTGCAAGAGCAAACGCCACATTTGCATTGGAAAACAAAGAAACAGGGAGAAGCCCTTTAGCTGTGGTGATATCAACCCCTTTAGCTTTTGTATAACCAGTTTTCCGACCAACGTGAATGAGCAAGGCAGTTGCCAATTGCTAAGACAATCAAATTACCAAGCAAGTATCTTTTCAATGACCCATTTTGCATCTCTAAAAGAAGAAGTACCTGAAAAGTAATAAGCGACATGGAGTGTGTATACTGCATGAGAATTGCTTTGTTGATGAAAACCATAGCCATGGAAGCAATCCCATATGCTAAAGCTGCAAACAAACTACAGGGAAAACTACATGTTAAATTATAGCAATAGTTTAGAAACTCTCGATCATCAGTGTCTATTTACAAATCACTATTATGTTTACTATGCAACAAGGCTTTAAGGAGACGAATCTTTTAGAATGTTTCAAGTGTTGACCTAGTGGAATATTTATTGAGTTTTGACCAAGTCGATTTCGAATAATTCAAGATCTGTCTCGTCTCATATACAACTTTAGTATTGAGTATTGAATTTAAGAATGATGAATACCGGTAATTTGATATCGAGAGCTGAATATTTAGAAGATGCTTGTGAGCCTCGTGTTCCAAATATGTGTATTTTCGATCCAAAAATGTGTTTGTGAAAGTTGTAAAATTCAAATACGAAAATTATGTTAATTCATATAATATGTTTAGATGTCCGATTCAGAATTTTGATATCCAGAAAAATATTTGAATTTTTCGAATCGAGTACAAATCATTATTTTATCGGTATAAAAGTTAGGATATCTTATTTTCTAAATCAAATCAATTCTATATTAAAAAATATACACTCTTACTAATCGATGTTGGTTCAAGTGGAAAGCATCTTGATATCGATTAAACAAGATCTCGAATGCGAATCATTGTGTATGTAGAAAATCTCTGTTGGAAGACTCACCCACCAAAACTAGATGCGCGACGCAGGTTGGTCCGAATTAGACAAGACAAAACTTTAGAACCAGAAGAACAAATATATATATATATATATATATATACACACACCTACTCATATCTTCAATTCTTTGTAAACCTTGTTTTCCTATGATGATGAAATCCCTATTAATAATTAAATATAGACAAATATATGATATGCAATGAAAAATATATTATCTCTCTAATATTGTATTTATTAGACTTAATATAAAAATAAGTGTTCAAATTATATATTTTTCATTTATGTATTTAAACTATTTTTTGATCAATTCAGGTGTCGAACGTTTTTAACGTTATATTTTTAAGTGTCTAGATCATCACGACCGTTAAATTATACCTTTAAATGACACATGTCACTTTTCCAAATTTTTTAATATTTTATTTTTTAAAAAACTTAAAATTATAGTTTTTTTTTTAAATCCAAAGTTTTATAAAATACAAAAGAAATAAAAAATATTTTAAAACCCTAGTTTCAATCCCTTTTCTGCCACCGTCCGTCACTAATGTTGTCGGTTGAACACTAAACAACGTGCGATTGACCAACCATCCAACTGTTAGAGTATGCCCAAAGACCAATCATATGATGATTGTAATAATACTTTTATTTACCGATTTTATTGAATAAAGGAATTGTCGATATTATTTTCATTTATATATATGTGTTTGACATAAACTGGAAGATAATAAAGTCCATATAATGACATAATTGTTATTATTAAAAGATCCTTAGTCAAGTATTATTATGGGCATGGACAATAATAATACGCTTAAGACTAACATGTTATTGATTGATGACGACGAGTTGTCACTGACATAGAGATGTCAAAATTGATACATGATTATATTGTTAGAGAACAATGTATTGGATTGACCGACCATGAGCATATGCCTTTGATTATTATGTGACAGACATAGCATTGCTCATGGTGATGACTATATGTATGATCCTCAGACTTGAGATCAATATTATCCCAACATATATTGTTGTATGTTTTGATGCTGCTAAATAAGCTCCGTAACTGGTTGCTCTATAAAGACTATTATTTAATATATCTCAATATATGTAGATAGTGTATATGATTAAGATATGATTTTTCCTTCCTACATAATAGGAAATATATCAAAGGCCACTTACTTGATTGAGTAAGACTAGAAACGCATGGTCATGCTCGAATAAGTTGATATGAGATATCATAAACTATTCGTTAATTAAAGTCTACTTTAGATATCAAGAAACATTAGATAGGCTATACAAGTGTGACTATTCCAAGACTTGTGTCTATTCTAAATATAAAGGACATAAGGATGTAATACATAAAAGAGTTAATAACCAAGATGATATGTCGAATCATATTTTCTTGTAACTTAGGTGACAATGATATATTGCTAGATGTCACTCATTGTATGTAATATTAGAATTGTTCTAATAATTACTGCTAACGTTACAAGAACCTACAAGGTCATACCCTAGGATTGAAACGAGCAAAGATGTACAATTTGTTGTACATTACTAAAATATATATCTAGAGTTAATTAAATATATGTTTTAATAATCTCAAATATTTAATTTTAATTAATTAAATATAAATTTAATTAATTTGAAATAATAAAATCTCTAATATGATTTGGGTAATTTGGATATAAAAGGATTATTAAATTCTAATTAATTAAATATAGATTTAATTAATTTGAAATAATAAAACCCTAATATGATTAGGGTAACTTGGCTATAAAAGGGTGTGTTAGGTCTAGCAGCCGTTTTTGAACACACACACAAAACCTTCAGCCGTTTTTTTTCTCAAAACTGTTTTGGGGAAAAAATTATTGCTCTCAATCGGGTGAATTGAGTAGAGGCCGAGACGTGATTTCGTGGAGTCTTACGATTTGAATCGATCTACACCACCAGTATTCATTGTTATCCTTGTTGTTTTTCAAGGAACCCGCTGTAAGTATTCGCATTCCTTCCTCCCGATTTTAGTTTTTCGTACTTGGATCGCTGGTGAGACCGTCGAGTTTTGTTTCCGTTGCGCCATGGGGTGCGCCGACGGTCCCAACACCAACGACCAAAGTGTCTTACTTTCGCAATAGGTCAAACACCCAACGGTCGTGTAAATGCAAGAAATATTTTATCGTTGATTTTCACTGTTATCGTCGGTTTTTTTTACAACTAGAGGTTGGAGTATGAGATTTCGATCGTTGAGTGTTTGAGCAGTCACACGCTGTTGGAATTTTGGTTGGTTAGCGGCATTGTGGCGGTTGATAGTGACAAAGGGATTTTTTTTTATAATTTCATAAAATTCTTAAGTATTTTTTATAAAAAAAAAAATTAAATTTTATAAAGGTGACTTGTGTTATTTAACCACGGAATTTAACGGCCTTGATAGTCCATACACTTAAAAGTGTAATGTTGGAAACATTAGAATTTGAATTGACCGAAAAATAATTTAGGTACATAAATAAGAAAAATGGTGTAATTTGAGTTTGAGTCCTTTTTTATATTAAACCTATTTATTATCTATTTTATTCTTATTCTAAATTCTATTTTATAATAAAAGTAAACAGATTATAGTAAAATAATACTTATTTTCATAGTAAATAACATTAATAATAAATATCATTATTGAATAGTATAGATGGTTATGAGATATAATATTTTTTCAATAACGACATTCACATATCTTATATATATGTCGGTTTAAACTCGAACTCTTTAAATAAATAATATTATATTTTAGGGTTAATTATGTGTCTAGTATATGATAATTTATGTATTAAACACGTAATTTATCATATATTTTATGATTAATATCTCTGCATAAGTTCAAGTCGAAGTAACTAATATTTTTTTAATTAATCTAGGTAAATACAATGTATTATCTGTTCAAAGATAATTCTCAATCATTTGACATTAGATGCTTACATCCTTGTCATTCTTAATACTCGAACCTATTCTCAATCATTTGACATTAAAAACTTACATCCTTGTCATTCTTAATACTCAAACCCAAAACCTCGATAAATAATTGCTTGGTTGGTGCGAAGTAAATGACATTAAATAGGGTAAAGTGGGTAGGTTTAGGAAGTAATAATGATAGACATTTGGGTTTAGATATGCGACTAAGCTTGTCAGATGGCATTCAAAGCAGAGATGTCAAATGCAAAATTTACTCCAAAAATTCCCCACTTCTTCCAACCTCTCTTACCAGGCTTCCACAATCACCTCGTAAGTCCTCTCTTCTCTCCATTTTTCAATCTGCATCTGCGCTGTGTTTTCTCAACGTGCATGCATGCATGATGATTTGCAGTCGATCCCTCTTGCGTTTTTCAAGCACTACTTAAAGACTCAGACCAACGGTCCGAGAGCCGTACTGAGGAGCCACGGAAGAACATGGCCGGTGAAGATCAGGGACCGGAGATTCGAAGACGGGTGGGGAGACTTCGCCCGAGACCACGATTTGCATGTCGGGGATTTCTTGTTGTTCGGATATGGAGGCGACATGGTGTTCGACGTAGTGGTGTTTGATACCAGTGCATGCCAAAGAGAATACCCAGTTTTTGCCAAAGACCACCACCAAACCAGAAGTCCGACCGCTTCGTCCGGCCATGGAAGCCCTCATTTTGTGGCCACTTTGAGTCATTATTGCATGAAAAGGTTCAGGCTGGTTAGTATAAATATGTTGCATATAGAATCGATTCTTAGTTTCAGGCCTTTTTCATGTCTCAAATCGTTAAACTGCAGAATATTCCGAGAAAATTCGCCAGGTTCAATGGTCTGATGGGCAGATCTTGTGAGATCGTTGTTGTCGATGAACAACGAAGGTCGTGGATGGCGAGTCTAGGACACAAGGAAAGTGATGGTCAAGTCTATATTGGATGCGGTTGGAGAAACATCTGCATCGGAAATAACCTTAAGGCAATGGATTGTGTTGTGATCGAGCTCATTGGAAATGGAACCATGCCTGTGTTTAAACTTCACAGTATGTACTTTTAGTGTTTTCATTCTGCATTTCATATATGGGATTTGGTTTATCTCATTGTTCCTCTTTTTGCAGAGGTTGAAGACGATGAAGATGACAAAGGTATGGCAAATTACCCTGCTTCCAACGCTGGTTGCTCAGGACGGACCATATATTTTTAGAATGAATAGCGACCCCTTTCTCTTTTTGTATGCAGTTTCTAGTAAAAGGCAGTGAAATCTGTAGTGTAATGTAAGCAGATAGGTGAGCAAGTGAAATTTTGGCTTAAATCTCAATATTTATTGGGTAAATTACAAATTACATCAATCAAGTTTCTTCAACCTCTTACTAAAGATTAAAATTTTTTAATTTACTGTATGAATTTTCGACTTGCTCATATTTTCTTTTTGTTCACTTTGACGTAAAATTAGAAATGGAACAGTCATGCATATTGATGTTAGCCACCATTTTTATCACTATCAATTTAATTTTTTCTAAAACTACAAAAGAACCCAACCATGGCAAAGGAATTCAAGCCATGTGCTTAAATTTTAGGGTAATTACACATTTAATACCTAAACTATCAATTTTAGTCTATTTTAGTACCTAAACTTTCATTTTTTTAAAACCATACCTAACATTTAGTTTTTATTTCACTTTAGTATCACACCGTTAAAAACTTAACACATTTAATATCTAAACTAGGGATAGGCATAGGTCGGGTTGGGTCGGATTTTTGGTCCACCCGACCCGAAAACAATGACTCCTACACTCGAAATCCAACCCGACCCGCATAATATATACCCTCCACCCGACCTAAACCCGACCCAACCCGAAATAATATAAAATATTTTTTTATTCACTAAAAATAATGATTTAATTGAAAAAATAATATATGAAAGGGTATTATTGTAATTATTCCTAAATATATAAGAATACAATTATATTTTTTTCGGATCAGGTCGGGTATTTTTCACCATAAACTCGAATCCGACCCAAACACCACCTTTAAAAAATCAGACCCGACCCGACTTAACCCGAACCCATTTTTTTTTAAAAACCCAACCCGATTGGGTTGGGTAAGAACCCATCGGGTTCGGGTCGTATACTCATACCTAATCTAAACCATCAATTTTGGCTCATTTTAATACCTAAAACTTTAGGTATGATTTTGAAAAAAAAAAATGAAAGTTTAAGTTCTAAAACAAACCAAAACTAATAATTTAAGTACTACGTGTAATTTTCCCTAAATTTTATTAGCAAAGGAATTCTGCAACTAATCAGGTGTTCATTCAGTTAAAACGGTGGCCGACCGAACCGAAATACCTTTAACCGAATTCACCGAACTTTTTTTCTTTAACCGAACCGAACTTTTTTTTGAAAGTATTAACCGAACCGAATAAATTTCAGTTAATTCAGTTAATTTTCGAAGTAATCGAATTTTTTTTAGAATTTTAGAATTTAATATTTTTTAATTAAAAATAATAACTTACAATTAATTTAAATGATATCTAATTATAAATAATATCTAATTAATTTGATTCAAACATTTTGCATTTAGTTTTGATATTACTTTAATAAATTAATATTGATTTTGGTTTTAAATAGATTAGGCCTCTCTTAATATAATTATATTTAAGGGTCCCTTGAATATTTTACAGAGTAACCCCATGTTGCTGCCTCACCCATGCAATATGTGGGTGTTGAACTGGAACCTTCATCAGTGGCAAACTTGCTTCTCTAAAATCAAAGAAAACTCTCTCCATTAAAGAGATGAAACTGTCTACTTTTTATACATAAATTGAACTAAGAAACAAACAGAAATTCAAGCATCGGCTTGACAAAAAATTATATATACAAAACAAAAGCAACAATATCAATCTTTCCAACAAGAACTAGACGGCAGTAGACAAATTTTCAGGCACGACACTTGAAAAACAAACAAAAAAACAGGCCAAGTCTTTGAGTTGTGTCTATCCTTAGTATCTTAATATATATATAAAATAATTGCATGCATCATGCATGTGTATGATCACTATGAAAACCACCAAATAATTAACTACCATAGCACTAAGAATTATTGAATAATGATTCATTTTAAGTTTTTTTTGGGACAATCCATAGTTGTGTTAATGCCTAGTATCTTGTTCCTTCATATTATAAACGAATAGGATATGGGGTGATGGAGGGCTCAAAACACAAGACAAAGAACAATGTTTTTAACATCGTTTTCCACGGGCTATGCTCTACTATACACTTTTGCCCATGCTTCACCTGCTCATCTCGTGTCCGGTGCCCATACCTTATACAAATAAGGCAAAAAAAATTGATAACCGAGGAGTACATAAAAATAGAGGGCAGCATATTATGGGGTGAAAAATATTAAAAAAGAAAACAATTAAAAGGGGAGAGCATTACATTCACACGGGGGAGCACAGAAGAGAAGGTGGCCTACCGAATTATAAAAATTAAATATTTTTTAATTTAAAAAAATAATTTACAATTAATTTAAATAATATATAATTATAAAATAAAAATTTTATATAAATTTTTTAATTAATTAATATTGATTTAGGTTTAAAAGTTATTAGATCTTAAATTATTAATTAGATTTTAAATGATTTGAATTGAGCCCATATGTTATATATAATATATTTAAAATTTAATTTCGGTTAATTCGATTAATTAACCGATTTCGAACCGAATTAACCGTTAACCGAATTCTAAAAATTTTATTAACCGTTAACCGAACTAATTCGGTTCGATCGGTTAATTCGAAAAAATGAACACCCCTAGCAACTAAAACTAATTTTAACCCATCTTCCACCACCAGTGTCAAACCTAAAATGGTTACGGGCCATCTAAAATTTGGTACAATGGAATTTGATCGATGCTAGACATTTTCATCCATTTCTTTCAATGATATATATGTGAAAAAAATAATTACCCAATTACTGCAACGGCTAATCACCAGGCTGTGTTTCAGCTCTCTCGAAACGATAAGGTCGATTCGAACTTCAAGCCTGCGTTTCGAGCTGGAGATGTGTCGTCCAGGAATTAAAAACTACTGTTGTAATGGTCGGGTAGAAGATGAACTTGATTTGGAAATGGCCATATCAATGTCTTCAGAATCTTGCACCACATGATCTACTGCTACCGGCGAATCTAACTGGGAGTTTTTTATTTCTTTCAGAGATGATGAGCGTTCCCCTGCATCATCAACCAGGTTCGTGCTTTCGGGATTTGGAGCTTCGGAGTTGGTTGCAACGAACAGATCTTCGGAGTTGGCTGAGTACCACCCTTATTCATATATTCTCCGGAACCATATCTGTATCGTCGCCATCTATTCTGATAACTTCTGAATTATTCTGGAAAGTGGAATTGTTTTCACAGAGGGAAAGTTCCTTAGGAAGTGATGCATTTGACTTGAACTGAACCACAACAGCATCCTGACGTTGATCAATAGCATCATTTCCTGTAGATGACTCGACTTTAAGTCCAGGAATTTCTGAATGCAAACTACCATTCGATAACGGGGACGGAGGAAGACTTGGAGAAGTAATAGACTCATTTTCAGGTACAAACTGAATTTCTTTCAAGGGAAGATGTTCAACATCGGCTTTCATTGATTTCTGTTCATCTTTCCCCTGAGATCCCGAAGTTCTAAGACATGACGGGCGTAAAGAAACCCTGCAAAAACAGGAGCACTTGTAAAGATGATTAAACAAACAAAAGCCATAAATTCACACGCAAAGAGCAGGACAGAGAATATTCATATACATGTCTTACTTGGTCCCATAAATTCACAAAGGTTAACACTTTTTTACCGACAATAACCATTTATGCCCTCTTTTATCAATTTAGTATTCCATACTATGTCTATGTCCATAAATCAATGGTTTGAACAAGAGAAAGGAATATCAAAACCGGCTTTAAGTGCCAGAATTTATTGAGGGAAGAAAAATGAACCTTCTATATAAAAGCATATATGCCCCCTGAGAAAGTACCTCTTCCAGTTCAACCCTCATGACCTGGGAAAAGAGGCAGAAAAAAAGTTGAGATTAAAACCGAAAATGCAGGTTAAAATCTCTTTTTTTCTTTCTGTCAACCCCACTACTGTGTAGTGATGAATGAAGGCAGACGACACACTGAAATTTTTTAATAGCAGCAACACTTACAATCAGAAAAGGGAAATGGGGTGAAAGACATGATAGAGTGAATACCTTAGAATCATCAATTCTATACCAGTTCCCCCTGAAATCTTTGGTATAGCAGATGTAATGACCAAAATAGGATGCATTCAGCATATCCACATGGACAACAACTGCATAAAGATTGTATACATTGGTATCATCTCCATCTTCACTCATAAAACGGGTAAGATCTAATGTCTCGGGAAAGCTGACTCTTTTGTTGAGTTTTCCAAAACGGCCACTCTGCAAAGATTTTCAATAGATATTTCAGGATTGTAAGACAAAACTTTGATAAACACCAAATGGAAGCATCTACGGCAACATTGATAAAGCAAACAAATAACACAAGCATGATGTAGGTAAGACCTGAAATCTCTTGAAGGCAATTGTAAGAATGTTTGGAGCCCATCGTATAGTAAGCCGCTTCCATGCCTTGACATAATCATTGCAACTAAAAAGAATAAACACTATAGTTAAACCAAACAGTTACACATCAATGTACAATAACAACATACAAAATAGAGCTAAAATTCTGTCTCAAACATTTAAGATCAGGCAAGCTAAACTATATAGATCCTGAGGGCAAGTAGAGGAGAAGCAGTCATACCCATCACATTTGTACATATTTTCCCCATGAAGCCACTCTTTAACAGTGAATTGTTCAAGGCATTCCTCCAGCGATGAAGCATCTCCGTTAATTTCAACAGTTAAGTCCATCATATTTTCATATTGATTTGAAATCTTATTGCAATTTGAACAAATCACCTACAAGGTTTTAACATGATGATAAAGCAATAGAAATCAGTGTACAAAAACATTGAGGAAAAACAAGCAATGAGATTTACATAAAGGATTATGGCAAAATCAATAGCCTTTAATGGTAACATGTTCAAACTATGAACAAAATTTCACTCAGTTAAGGGGCAACACTCTTATTCACATTGAGTTTCCAATTCATATAGGTGCTCTTTTTTTTGGGGGGGGTGGGGGGTGGCGATGGATGCTAAATCAAGAAGCAAAATTTCAAAACACAATGTTGTAAAACATTGTTCCCTAACAGAATCATCGATACAGTAACTTTATCAAAATGCCAAATAACAAAAATTCAATAGAAAAACGAAAGAAAATCAATAGGATATATCACCTGAGACTGCAGATGACCACCATATATATGCTGAATAAGGGTTGTCTCTTGCGAGCTATGATCTACAGCTTTTTCTCCACCAAATTCATCAAGGCAAATTGATTGCATTGTATCAATAGCAAACCTGGAAAAATAAAGGGCAATGGATAATTACAAATAGATCTAGAAGTATGAAATTTCCTCTTGTTAATTTCAAGGTGTCAAAAGAAAATGGAACAAATATGAGAGATGCTAACCTCATGAATTCGTGAGCATCCTCTTGCCTTCCATAGCCAAGGTTACCTCCAATATTAGGCAACCGTGGGAGAATATTAATTGGTGAAAATGGATTCTGACTCTGGCTTGATCTTTCAACGTGAGATTGAAGTTCGCATAGAAAACACCAATCATTACGTCTGCCTGGAAAACAGAAATAACAATAAAGGTCAGATGCTGTTCAATAACCTTGAGTGTAGCAGAGTTCAGTTTCAAATTTTACATTCTTTCTGATGCCCTTTCTCCAACAAGTAAGCAACAAGAGGCCGGGTAGATACAAGGCATTGCAGAACCACATTGGCAAAGCAACTGCAGGGAAAGGAAAAACATGAAAAAATAAATAAAGATTAAAATACGAAACATAAACTTATCCAGTCTAATAAAAAGTTCTATCATTTTAAATAAAAACTCCAATAAAAGGAAATAAAAAGCATGGAAAATATGAACCTATTCCCGCAATTCAAGAGTCCACATGGAGGGAATGCCACTTTCTCCCAGTTGAAAAGTTCTACAAACTCATTATATGGGAAAAGAACCTGGGAAAAAAAGAAAGAATGTGAATTACTTCTATTGGGTTTTAAAAAGTGTCAAAAGAATAACCTCTCTTGGCTTCTTGCTGATCTTAGAAGTTCCACAGGCAGGAACCAAAGCAACTCCTGAAAATGGTTTTGTGTTAGCAGTCTGTGTTGAATTTACTTTACACTTTGTCTTATGCTCATCTTTCCAGTGCACCTGCTGGCAAGTTAAGGAGCTGAAAAAGAAAGTAAAAGTAATAAGATCAAACCATTCAACTGATGAGTACATTAACTACAACATTCGAAAGTCATTGTTCGCTAGCATGCTAACAGCAAATTTTGAAAATCTCATGCATTGTTATGTATAGTTGACCGATGAAGTGATCAAAATCTCAACATCAAATTTTCTATGCTACTAGTTTATGTACATCATCGTCAGTATTAAATAAGTCTGGATTCAACCTAGATTAAGGACAACAGTAATTTGACAGACAGAAAAGAAGAAAAATCTAGGAAACCCCCAAAAATGCAATCCATTCTAAATTCTTACCCATAAATCAGAAAATACCAAATAATTATTCTTTTTATATACAAAATTCGAGGAAGCCCAAGCAAAAACAATTGTTTCTAAATTCTTGCTTATGAACCAGAAAATACAAAATATTTTTTATCCCTTTTTATACAAAATTCCAGGACCCAGTAATTATTTTCCCCCCTCTAAACTCATACTATGAACCAGAAAATACAAACTAATTATTATCTTCTTTATATACAAAATTCCAGGATAACCCAGCATAAACAAATTTCGTCCTGATAAATCAGAAAACATCAAATAATTATTATCTTGTTTTTTAATAGTAAAATCGAATATATACCAGATCACCGGTAAGACCGCCATAAAACCGAATATATATCAGAAAATATCATCATAAGAAATTAAGCTTACCTCAATGTAAAACCGAATATATATAGGATCCAGTAAGACCGATACATAAATTTTAGAATGCGGTCAATCGAGGGGATTGGAAGAGTATTAAAAAATTACAAACAAATAGGAACAATAATTACAAAATTTCCTCATTTGCTTTCATTAAAAGAAACTCCAGCTATGACAATAATGAAAAAAAACAGTAATAACCACCGTAAAATGCAATAACGGAAGAAGCGGATCACACAAGAAAGTAAATATTGGGGCCTAACGTACCAATAACGAACAGATTTACAACGCGAACACTTCTTAGGGGCGGGATTGGAGCAAACGGCGCAGGTAGAGACGCGGTTGTTGTCGATGGGGATGGAAGGCATTGTCGATTCACGATCGAAATCCGCTTCAACTTCGAAGTATCTCGAGGCTGTATTCTTGATTAGGTGAAGAGCCCCCAAAGCGAGAACAAAAAGCGTTAATATGAATTGCAGGAACCAATTCGTATCCAACGTTACTCTGCCGACATGCATCTACTCCGATCCTAGGGTTCGGTCTTCATCAATCTATATTTACCAACTTCCAATTTTCATATTGAATTCACTGTCACTCTAAAAACCCAAAATACAAACAAAAATGAGCAAAACCTTAGAAAATAAATGGAATAACAATCAATTTCATATTGAATGCAATTACCTTGTAGAAGTGATTTTTGATTTCTTGCTTGATACGAAAGAGACATAAGAATTGAAGGGAAGATGCTGAAACCCTCCCTTTGCTCCTCTTTACTTATGCCTACTTCCACGCCGTTTCTGAGGCTGAGGCTCAGGACAGTTGCGGCCTTCACTTTTATAATTAGAGTTTGGGATCAGGGACGTTTAAATAGTAAATACTATATATTTTTTTGGCTTAATATATTTTTAGTTTCTAAAATTATAATTAAAAATACAATTGAGTACCTAAAGAATTTTTTGTTAACGATAGGTATCTAACGTTTTTTTCGTTACACTTTTAGATGTTTACAATTTTCTCTGTTACACTTTTAGGTGTTATATTATATTTTTAATTTTTATTATAAAAAAATCAAACCCTCCCCACATCGTCCCTCTCCCTCCCATCCCCTATCGCTAACGGCGAAGGGTTATCACCGGTCGGATTTTTTGGAGTAGGATAATAAATTCAACATTGGTGGTTGTGTAACGTACGGACGATTATAACTGTCGAAATCATCAGAAAACAATAACGAAAAACCTAGAAATCCGGTGACTCTTTATTGCATTTTTCACAACGATCGACATAGTTTCACGGTAGGTGAGGGATTGAGTTTTGGTCGCGACGGCAAGACGATTCTGATGGTGTCAACGGTGATGGTCATGGACTGACAGTGGCAGACGACGGAGGAAGATGTAAAATTTGTGAGATATTTTTAAATTATAATATTAATTTTTTAATAAAATAATTTTTAAAAATTTATATGTCTAACACGTGTGAGATAAAAGTCAAATTTAACTGTCGTTATGGTCCATACACCTAAAAGTGTAATGTTGTAAACATTAGACATCTATTGTTAGCAAAAAATTCTTTAGGCACCAAATCGTATTTTGAGGTATAATTTAAGCATTAAAAAGTGTATTTAGCCTATTTTTATTTAGTTAAACATTAAAATAATTAATAATATTTTATTTATTTAAATTTAAATAAAAATATTATATATATATATATCACGTTTATTTGAATCAGGAATTTGTAAGTAGACAAATAAATAAAATGAGATTAATGGAAAATAAAATATTATACAAAAGATAAAATTTAATATAATTCAATATAATTATTTATCTTTACGGATAAAAAAATAATAATTTGTTATAAATATAGAGATCTCAAATAACCTTAATTCATAAAATTTTCTTTTATTTTAAAATCTGATATATATTTCAATACTTAGTATATTTATTATAAATATTCTAAAACACTTTTCTAACATCTTTTATGAACAAGGGCATATGTATGTAATTTCTAAAGAGAACAATTATTGAATAAAAATATCCGACTCGAAAAAATATAATTTTACTTTATATATTTAGGTATAATTACAATAATATCCTTTTATATATTAGTTTTTTTCAATTAAGTCACTATATTTATTGAATAAAAATATTTTTTTACTGTTTCGGGTTGGGTCGTGTTAGGTTGGGTTTTTAAGTTATATATCAGGTCGGGTTCGGGTTGGGTGAAATATTGTTTCATGCCGATTGGGTCAGATCTCAGGTGGAGGGGTCGGGTGGATTAAAATCCGTAGCGTGTAACGAGCTTTCTTTAATCCTATTTTAGGATGTTCATAAATGTTGATAATTATTGCAAACATGCACACCATATACAGAGAATGTCATACACTATATCCATATCCGATTTAAAATCCTAAATCCTAAACTCTAACCTTAATATTTCTGTAAAAAGTTTATAAATGTTGAAGCAGAAATGCATACAACAAACACAGCTGCTACCGACCGGAAAACATGAAGGGCTCATATCTACTCCTCGTCGTTCTCGTGTCTTTCCTCGTCTTCTCGCCGGGTAATCAAAGAAAATGAACAATCTTCTCTTTCTTTTCTTTTTCATCTCTTTTTACTATAACAACGGCGGATTCACAACTTTTTCAGTGTGGACACGTGCTCACCCTCCATTAGTTATCTATTTTATTGATGGTGTCTATTCTGAATTTTATTTTATATATGCTCATCCCGCTGAAAAAGTTTATGTTGTTAACATATACGTGTTTACTCTGAAAAATATTTCTGAATACGTCATTGTATCGTAATACAACTAATATTCCTTTAACTGCTCGCTCATGTTCTTTCTTTCTGGGGGAAAACACAGGTGAATCAATAGACCGAGCATGTCAGGTAGCTCCGATTCATCTTCCCAATTGCTTGCGTGCAACATGCATGATGAGCTGCCTTTACAAGTATGGTAAAAGCATCGATGGCGGATGCATTGACCACGAGATTTGTTGCTGCCATACTTGACGGACTGTTGACGAGAAAAATATTTAGCAAGGTTTTTAACGAGACACACAACTTACGTTTCGGGCTTGTATGTTTAAATTCTTAATAAAATCTTATTTTTCAAGAAAAAAAGGAAAATATTTAATAAAATCAAACTTTTTGAGTAGAAATCTTTTTTGTTTCTTCTTTTATGTTATTTATTTGGAAGAATTCGATTGAATTTTACTTAGAAATTTTAAAATTTTGAACGGGAATACTAAAATGAAACAAAAACTAAACTTTAGGTATGGTTTTTAAAAAATCAAAGTTTAGATACTAAAATGGACCAAAACTGATAATTAAGTACTAAACGTGGAATTTACCCTTTTTTAACAACTCACCTAGGGTAGGAAATTTTTTTTCGCCTAATGGTATTGAACTTACAACCTAATTTTTTTTTTTTTTTTTAATTCAATTTGATTTGAAATAAACTAATTTTATATGAAAAAATCAAAATCGAATCAAACTGTGAAATTATATATTTAAATCGAACCAAAATAGAATCATAAAATAAAAACTCGAATAGAATTAAATAACATAATACCATTCGGATCTATTTTTCGATTTCGTTACTCAACCCTAAATGAAAAAAATTAAGTCACAAACTAGGAGAACACAGCCTCACCAAACCCACAATTAATATTGGGATAACCTAAAATTAATATTTGCCTATAAAAAGCCATGCAAGAAACACAGCCGCTACCAGTCGGCAAACATGAAGTGCTCATATCTCCTCTTCTTCTTCCTCCTCCTCCTCGTGTCTGTCCTCATCTTATCGCCTGGTAATGGAAGAAAATGGACCATCTTCTCTTTCATTTCTTTATTCATCTTTTTATTCTTCCTTTTGTACTGCAATGCAACTAGTTTACTTTCATCTTCATTTTCTTTCTTTCTGGGGAAAAAATACAGGTGAATCGGCAGAATCAGCATGCGAGCTAGCTCCGATTCATCTTCCCAATTGCTCGCATGAAACATGCGTTCAGAGCTGCGTTGAAAAGTATGGTGTAAGTATCAATGGCGGATGCATCGACGACGAGGCTTGCTGCTGCCGTACTTGACGGATTGCTGATGAGGATAAAATATTGGATAAATTTAATAAAATGAAACATTTTGAATAGAAAGCTCTCTCTCTCTCTCTCTCTCTCTCTCTCTCTCTCTCTCTCTCTCTCTCTCTCTTCTTTTAAGTAATTTATTTCAAAGAATTTGATTTTTACGTCATGAATTTAAAGTATAATGATAAATTTTATTGTTTTCATGAATAATTATTTTAGTTTTTATTTTCTTATTTAATATTTGGCTCATAAATTTAATTAAATTGATCAGATTTAAATGAAACCAATCTTGATGTTGATGTTGATTGCCGATTTTTTTATTTTTTATATCGTATATTTATTTTTCTCTTGTTTTTAATTTTCAATAAGCATGCCTTCACGACACGTGTTCATTTGCTTTGTGACATGTTTTTTCTATGTCTCTTGGAATGTTTTCGATCGTTTTTTCATTTTTAAGGGTTGATTCGACATCGTCACGACTTATTAAGATGGTGCTTATCTGTTATCATGTTGATCTTCCCTACTTTGGACCCTCATATTGGATTTGGATACTTAATTTGTGTTCGTGATAGTTTTTTCAGGTCGTTCAACTCTGATTTGCAATTTTGTCAATGGCTCTCAATGGCTTAATCTCTTTTACGATTCATTTGCATCTATCGATGTTCGAGTTTTGATTAGATTTTTTAATCTTTTCTTGTATGGTCCTTATCTGATCTTAAGTTGCTAATTTTGTGTCAATAATTTTAGAAAAATTTCCTAATTGTGTGTTTAATTTACAATCATTATTGTAAATCTCCATTATAATTTATTTCTTTTAAAAAAATAAAGATTTATTTGGATAAATTTCTCAACTGGGTAATATCCAGAAGTTATTAACATCATCATCAGCTAACTTCCATATCATCATATTTAATAATTAATATTGCTCAAAAAATTGAAGGACAAACTACATAAATGGTCACTTATGTTCGAGTACATTTTCATTCTCTCTACTAAAATTTCAAAAAGTAATAAATTAATCATTAACGTTATTGATTTGTAACATACTGGTCACTCATTGTTAACATGGATCACTAAGTTTTCTCTCAAATCTTCTAGCTCAAATGTTATAGAAGAAGAAAAGGGTTTAGGATTCAGAATAATTTCAAATGAAGGGTCAGGATCTTTTTGTTTGACTCAACGGGTTTCCAGCGTGGCGGTCAACAGTCTAGGTAAGCAGTTAGTGGTCCAACTCAGCTTTCCGTCACCCATTCTAGTGGTTGTTATTGACGAGTGACCAATTTGATACAAATCGATAATGTTAGTGACCAAATATTACTTTGAAAACTTCAATGAAAAAATAAAAACTTACTCAAACATTAATCACCATTTGATATAGAAGATCATAAGAGATTTAATTATTTATTTTTAAAAAAATTAAATCATACTTATAATAGTAATAAAATATACTTTTAATAAATCAAATCAAAATTAAATGTAAGGATTATCATATTGTCGGCTCGTGCAACCTCTAATATTTGTGATTGTCGAGCTGTTAAAGCTGGAGGAGTGGTTAGTTTAGTATTATTATATAATTATGGCCTTAATATTTCGTATCCTTTCAATTTGGTCGTTAATTTTAGTTGTTTAGTAAGTTGTGCCCTTATAATGTGTGGTTAATTTCTATCAGTCCTTAATTTGGTTAATGAAAGTTAATAAATTTAGCCTTAATTCATAATTGCTTTCGATTTGGTCCTAATTTAAACCTCTAACGAATTTCTAACCACAAATATTAGATATTGAACCCACAATACAAGGAAGAGGAGATGTGTCAAGTGAGAGCTTTTAACTATTTGCTCTAAAAATTATTGATCTGAATTCGATTTTGATCTTGATATTAAGCACATATTAAATTTATTGATATTCGATCATATCAAACCTAAGATTATCGATAATAATATTATATTTTAATATTCATTAAAAATTTAAATTACCGAACTCATGGCCTAAGTGATAAATGAGATTGTTATTATCTCTAGATATAATAAGTTCGAACATTCGTATTTATAAGATACATACATGTTATCAATAATTTAAAAAAATTAAATATATATTACCTTATAATTTATAATTATAATTATTCTAAATTATTAAAAAAATCGAATCACTTAAAAGTAGCTAGACAACAACAACAATAAGGACCAACATTGTCATTGTGGCATAGAAAAAGATGCCATCTTTAGACGCATAATGATGCCGACATAGAATTGCCAGTTATATTCGTTACCGTCGGTTCCAATTTCCAATTCTCATATGATTTATTTATTTATTGGCTTAATAACAAAATAAGTGCCCAAACTATACTAATTTCCACGAATATGTGCCTAAAGTATTTTTTGACTCATCCTGGTGCCTAATGTTACAAAGGTTATCGCTTTAGGTACTCGGACTGTCAACGGTATTAATTTCTCCCGTTAAGTGACACATGTCACAATCTGGTAATTTTAAAATTTTATATAAAATTAAAATTACATATTAAAAGCATAGAAATTTTGAAATAACCCCAAAACTTTAAAAACAATCATTTTAGCCCCTAAACCCACACCGACTGCTACCCTTTGTCGTCGGCAAAACTCCACCCGACCTCACCTCCCTCTGGGGACCAAAACCCCTATGAAATCGTGATCGATCGACGAAAAATTGACGTTTTATATCCCACTAACCCTAGGATGAAAATTTTGATTCCGACAGTCAATCGACAACAACTACATCGACGTATGACTAGGAGGATGGCAAGGGCTACGTTGGCGGCGGTGGTCGTGGCCGGAAAGAAGGCAACAGTGGGTTAAGGTTATGATTTGGGGATTTTAGGGATTTTGAGGTTTTTTTATAATTTAAGAGAAATTAGTTTTTTTTATAAATATAACAATATTTTTAATATTTCTTAAAAATAAATTTCAAAATATCCAGATTGTGACACGTGTCATTAACGAAAGAAATTAATGTCGTTGACGGCCTGAGCACAAAACATGATAACGTTTGTATCGTTAGGCATTGAGATGAGTCAAAAATACTTTAGACACATATTCGTGAAAATTGGTATAGTTTGGACACTTATTTTGGTATTAAGCCTTATTTATTTTGGGTTCAATTTACTCATTGTTCTTTATAGATTGAATTTTTTTCACTCCACCGTCAAATAATTAAACGACGTTATGACATGGCAACTTACATCAAAACGACATCGTTTTGAATTCCTTAAAAAAATCAATTTTGGACTAAAACAACCTCGTTTTTATTAAAATACAGTCATGTCATAACGCCGTTAAATAATTAACATCTGATTAACTAAAAAATTTAATTTATAAAATTCAGTTAAATTTAAAAAAATTAAAAGTACATTAAATGAAATAAGAGAGAATAAAGTTAAGTTGCCAAATTTGTAGTTTACCCTTATTTATTTTGGGTTCTGTTCTGTTCTTGCGCTTGCATTGAATCATCATCATTGTCATTTTATGTCAATGGCATATTATTTATTATTATGGTAAATTATAATTAATGGTCAACAAACTTTTATAGAATTTACATTTTTGTCATTGAAATCAAAAATATTTTTATTTTAATCATTATCATAAAAACTATTTTCGTTTTGATCATTCCATCGTTAAATTATTAAAAGGGGAATAAACAGGTTCACTCCATTTTCTTGAATAGATAAAATATAGTTATACATATTAAATAATAATAAAATTATAGGTCCAAAATATTTATAATTAAAATAGGGACTAAAAGCATTATTATTCCAAATAAGTTAAAAGTGCGCGTATAAAGTGGCTTAGCTCTTTATCCCCTCATCTTCGATCATCTCAATCGTCAGTTTTCTCCTGATTTTGTAGTTGAAAAACAAGAGCAAATATAATGTGCGCCACCGAGCAAAACAACCGAGCCTCCATCGCGGAACCCGCCGCCGAATCCGCCGCCATACACTCCATATCTGGTTCAACGGTTACGTCCACTCCAGTCCCCGATTGGATCGCTGAGTCGATCAACGGTGGATTGTTGCCAAACGTCGACGCCGATAACGGAATCAACGGCTGGGCTTCACCTCACGGGGATTTATTCTCTCTTCGTTCCGTGAACTACCTTACTAAACGACAGAAATCCTCCGCCGGCGATTACCTTCTCTCTCCCGTCGGCATGGACTGGCTCAAGTCCACTTCCAAGCTCGAAAACGTACTAGCTCGTCCCGATAACCGTATTTCTCAGGCGTTAAGAAAAGCTCAATCTCAAGGCAAATCGATGAAAAGCTTCGTTTTCGCCGTCAATCTCCAGATCCCCGGTAAGGATCATTACAGCGCTGTTTTTTATTTCGCGACGGAGGATACGATCCCTCCCGGCTCGTTACTTCACCGGTTCATCAACGGCGACGACGGGTTCAGGAACCAGCGGTTCAAGATCGTTAACCGGATCGTCAAAGGACCTTGGATCGTGAAAAAGGCGGTGGGCAATTACGCGGCGTTCTTGTAAGGTAAAGCTCTGACGTGTAATAACCATAGAGGGGCTAATTACTTGGAAATCGACGTTGACATCACCAGCTCGACGATTGCTAACGCGATTTTGCATCTCGCGTTGGGATACGTCACGAGCGTGACGATCGATATGGGATTCCTGGTGGAAGCGCAGACGGAGGATGAGTTGCTGGAGAAGTTGATCGGTGCTGTTAGGGTTTGTCAGATAGATATGTCATCGGCAACTCTTGTTGACGCACTCACTCCGCCAGTTCCTACGGCTGCGGTGGCGCGTGGGATGGCGTGTTCTAAGGTTAATCACCATAATCCGGGCTGCAATGACGACGACGACGACAAGTGTTAACGGCGTTCAATCTGAACCTTTTCTTCTGTCATTTTTACATCGAATCTGTTCTTTTTTATCTTCATCATGTGAACTGGAAGGATTGCTTGAAGGGTTTAGATAATAAAGGGAAAATAACAAATATTCGTTGATTTCGTTTTTTTAATTGATTCTTTTTTGCCATTAGATTTTCGTATCTCTACAATGGAGAAGAAGAAGAACTGGGGTAATGGTGAAGGTTGCGACGGCGGTGGCCGGTGGTTGCGTGGGGTCGAGAAAAGAATGGCTTTTGCCAGGCTTTTAATGCTCAAATTGCGATGCAAGTGGATCCATTGGCCTTTCTGCCAAATCCTGCCAGTGGGAGGATGATGTCTAATTTCCAACGATGAATTCAAAGAAAAACAGGTAGGATATATATATATATTAGTTAAACTACACCTTTGGTAACTTAACTTTACATTCTTTCCTATTTTACTCATTGTACTTTCAATATTTTCAATTTACTCACTAAAATTTCACTCTGTCGTTAAATAATTAATGGTGTTATGACATGGTTGTATTTTAATCAAAACGGTGACAATTTAGTTTAAATTTTTTTAAGAATTCAAAACGATGTCATTTTGATGTAAGTTACCATGCCATAAAGTCATTTAATTATTTAACGGTGGAGTGACTAAAAAACTGAATCTATAAAGTTTAGTGAGTAAATTGAAAAAATAAGAAAGAGAGTAAAGTTAAGTTACCAAATGTGTAATTTACTCATTAAATAATGGGTAAATTATGCGTTTAGTAATCAATTTTGATCCGTAATAGTATCTAAACTTTCAATTATTTTCAAAGCTATACCTAAAATTTATTTTTTGTTTCATTTTAGTACCCTCGTTAAAAACGTAACATTAAGTTTTGAAAAAATTGAAAATTTAGGTAATAAAATGGACCAAAACTGATAGCTTATGTATTAAACGCGTTAAGTTTTTAACGATGAGTATTAAAATAAAATAAAAACTAAACGTTAGATATGCTTTTTAAAAGATGAAAGTTTAGGTATTAAAACGAACTAAAATTGATATTTAAGTACTAAATGCACAGTTTACTCTATGATACAACAAAAAGTAGGAATAAAGAGTTGTCATCCCAAATGTGCCAATGCAGTTGTTTCGTATGTGGTTAAAGATTCCAAGTGATGTGAAATAGGAGAATCATCAGGAGCAATAAAACTAACACCCTAAACTACGGGTGTGCAAATCCAGGTACCCAAACTTTTGGGTACCCGATTTTCGGGTATCCGAAATTTTTGGGTCGATGATTTTTTAATCCGTGTCTCGATCCGAATGTTAGGGGTATTCGGTAATTGGGTATCTGGATTTTGCGGGTATTCGGTAATCGGTTATCCGATACTCGGTTTTTAATTTTTTATTTTCAAATTATTAATTTTAAAAAATATATACACAAATTTAAATATTCAAAACTTCAAATTACATACTCTAATATCCGAACATAAAATTTAAAAAAATTAAAAGTTCAAAATACAAAATATAATAATCCATAATATAAATAATTTATTATATTTTATATAATTATATATATATAAAAAAAAAAACTAATCGGGTACACGGGTACCCGGGTATCCAGAAAAACTAGATTTTGTGACCTGGGCCCGACTCGGGAAATGTCAGGACGGGTAATTTTTTTAGAGAATTACCCGGTTTTTTTAGATCCGGGTCGGCGGGTCGGGTCAACCGGATCGGGTAATTTTGCACACCCCTACCCTAAACCCTAGTATCATTCTAACATTTAAATTTTATTTAATCTTTTTCAAGTTAAATCAAATAAAATATATTTATTTAGATTTTTTATTAAACTAAGGTGGTTTATAAAATATTATATGTTCTAAATATTCTCAATCATTTGAGATTATTCATTAAATATTCATTACATTTTTTATTTACTCTAATTATAAAGCTAAGGTGATTTTAATTAAGTGACCAATTTCAATATTCATTAAATTTTTTATTTACGCTATTTTGGTTGTTTCATAATTAAATATTTAACGACGTTATCATTGAATATTTTTATTTTAAAAATTATGAAATGACTACAAACTTTTTTATGGAAAAAAATCTTAGTTTTGAATTTCCCTTGATTTCTCGGTAACGAAACATATTCCTACAAATTTGAACGGTGGGGGAGGTGGAGAAGGAGGAAACAAGTTGTATATTATGATTACTTGTTGATTGGTTGGTGGATATTGTAGATTAGAGTAACCTAGAATTTCACGATTCTTTGGATTTGAGTTTTATGAGTTTTAAAGTGATTTAAAGAAAATGTAAAATGATAGAGTGGTATGAGACAATGAGACAGTTTATCGATATCTCGATTGATCGAAGAAGACGTCAAAAAATTGTAACTGTTGTGTCAGTGTGAGTTAGAAATGAAACTTTAAAACTTTCATCCAGTGGCGGAACTAGACATTTTACTTTAGAGGGACCAATTATAAAAAATAGTATTAATAACAATTTTATCTATTAAATCCCTCATATTTATATGTGATTTCATTAAACAAATGTAGATTTATTAGATTTTTTTATAAATTCATCACTAAAATTTTATTGGAAAGAAAATGAAATAAAATTATAGTAGAAGATTTTGACACTCAAATTGTAGGTGAAACACCTAAAATACTGAGAAAATTAATAGGAATTTACCTTTATTTATAGAATAAAATATGAGCCTAAAATGTTTAAAATATTATGTGAGATTATTGAAATTTTATAATTTTCATCCATTAAATTTTGAAGAAAAATCAAATTTTATTCATATGGATTTTGGTAAAATTCCACGTTGAAAGCTAAACGGAAGTTTGTTTATAGGCATATTATAACGCTTTTCACAAATAAATGTCTAAATTATTATTATTTGAATAATTTTGATATATAACGTTATAAACTTGTCACTTTAAGTATTCGGACCATCAACGGCGTTAATTTCATCCTTTAAGTGATACGTGTCACAATCCAGTAATTTAAAAAGTTTTATTTAAAAATTAAAAATATATATATATATTAAAAAAACATAGAAGTTTCGAAATAACCCATAACTTTGAAAACCTTCATTTCAATCCCTAAACTCACACCGCCCTTTGTTGTCGATGAAGATCCACCCGACCTCACCTCTCCCTGACGACCAAAACCCCTATAATTGTGACCGATCAACAACTAATCTACATTTTATATCCCGAGAACCCTAAGATGAAAATCGCAATTCCGACGACCAATCGGTGACAACTACGACGACATATAATTAGGAGGATGGCATGGACTACATCGACGACGGTGGTTGTGGACGAAAAAGGCGAGGCGATAGGTTAGGGTTAGAATTTGAGGATTTTAGGGATTTTGGGGGGTTTGTAATATTAGAGAAATTAGGGTTTTTTTATAAATATAATAAATTTTTTAATATTTTTTAAAATAAATTACTAAATTACCAAATTGTGACACGTGTCATTTAACAGAAAAAATTAACGTCTTTGACGGTCCGAACACCTAAAGTGATGATGCTTGCAACGTCAAACACCAGGATCATTCAAAGAATAGTTTAAACACGTATTTGCAAAAAACGCTATAATTTGGACAATTACTTTTATAATTGAGCCTAGTTTATATGCTTAGGGCGTGCTGGGTCGTTTTGGCCCATTTTGAGATGGGCTATAAACCCTATATGTTTAGGGTTTTCATGTAAGGAATCTAATCAATGGAAATATTGAATGAAGAATCATCTTTGCCGTTTTCTCCCTACTTTCCTCACTGCTCTTCACCTTATTCTTCATCTTATGTTGATGCCATTACGTTCTATATAACTTGCAGTGATTGAGGGATGTGATTTCAAAGGGTCCACTTGGAATCTTGAGAACCCGAACTTCCTTTGATGTAAAAAGATTGAACTTGTTTGTTATCGATCTCTCATTGCATGGTATTTTCAGTGAAATATGTGTTTGAGTTCATGTGATTGTCCTAATTCTTGGCAGAGCACTCAAGTTATGTGCAGCTGCTGTAAACATGGACAGATATCAATCATGCAGGCTCTAAGTTGGCGAGCAATTAGTACACTGTCTCCCATGAAGGACCTACATCACATTACATTGAAGGTTTCTTCAAGTTTATAAAACAAATTTATCTAGGCATATGTTCATATTGCCTCACTTCCTTTAGTGAATTCTGTGTTTTCGGATGCAAGAAACGGGATTTACGCAGAGTTGATGTTAATGGTTCTTTAGTTGTCCTTATTCTAGGCAGAGTGCTCAAGTTATGTGTAGCTGCTGTAAACATGGACACATACCAGTATGCAGGGTTTAGGTGGGCGAGTCATTAGTACATGGATGCTCATAAAGAAACTGCATTACATGAACATCGCATCTCTTTTAGGGTGCGATCACTTATATTTGTCGTTCTGTCTCGTATAGTATAACATTGAACAAACTATAATGTTAATTTGAAGTTCATGGTTCTTTTAGTTGTCCTAATTCTTGGCAGAGTGCTCAAGTTATGTGTAGCTGCTGTAAACATGGGCACATACCAGTATGCAGGCTTTAGGTGGGCGAGTCACTAGTACATGCATGCTCATAAAGAAACTGCATTACATGAACATCGCGTCTCTTTTAGGGTGCGATCACTTATATTTGTCGTTCTGTCTCGTATAGTATAACATTGAACAAACTATAATGTTAATTTGAAGTTCATGGTTCTTTAGTTGTCCTAATTCTTGGCAGAGTGCTCAAGTTATGTGTAGCTGCTGTAAACATGGGCACATACCAGTATGCAGGCTTTAGGTGGGCGAGTCACTAGTACATGCATGCCCATAAAGAAACTGCATTACATGAACATCGTGTCTCTTTTAGTGTGCGATCATTTATATTCGTCGTTATCGTCTCGTATGGTATAACAATGAACAAACTATACTGTTTGAAGTTCATGGTTCTTTTAGTTGTCCTAATTCTTGGCAGTGCGCTCATGTTATGTGTAGCTGCTGTAAACATGGACACATACCAGTATGCAAGTTATGAATTCAAGATGGAGAAATTTCGGGTCATATCGATTCGAGGTTGCAGGAAACCAAGCGAAGGCTCGAGTTTCATCTAACAGTATGTTGGAAAAAACACAACATGAAAATTTCAAAGTTTCGTCTAGCGGTTCCTTTTATATCACATGGTCTGGAAATATTTCATTTCATGCTCCATCCTCAAGGTTTCATTGTGTGTCACGATGAACATTGTGTTTCGTCATGAAGCAGTGGCGAATCCAGAAATTTAAAAATGGAGGTCTAAAATTTTAATTTTTTTTCTTTTTTCCTTAACATATTAAGCTAAATTTAATAATTTTTTAAAATAATGGAATGCACTTTGCCCTTATGGGGGCTTAGTGCATCCGCCACTGTCATGTAGTTTATCGAACAAAATGATTCCATGGGAAGTATGATGCAGTGTAAAGGGATATTATGGCAAAACAAATAAATAAAAACAAGGAAATTATGTATTTAATACATAAACTATCAATTTGAATCCGCTTTATACTTGAACTTTAAATTTTTTAAAAATCATTCCTAAAGTTTAGTTTTTATTTTATTTTAGTACTCATGTTCAGAATGTATCGTTAAATTTTCGTTAATTTTTTTAAAAAAAATGAAAGTTTAGCTACTAAAACGGACCAAAACTAATAATTTATGTATTAAACGCATTAAGTTTTTAACCGTGGATACTAAAATGAAACAAAATCTATATAAGGTATGATTTTAAAAACTTTTAAACACTGAAACATATCAAAATAGATAGTTTAGGTACTAAATACATAATTTACCCTAAAAAGAATTGCCACTTTTGTAGCAGCTCATACATAATCTAATTTCTCAATTTTGGTCTATTTTAATATTTAAACTTTTTATTTTTTCAAAATCATACTTAAAATTTAATTTTTGTTTTATTTTAGTACTTATGTTCAAAATTTATCGTTAAATTTTGAATGTTTAGATACTAAAACGGATCAAAATTGATAGTTTAGGTACTAAAAGCATTTAAGTTTTTATCTTTAGATACTAAAATGAAACAAAAATTAAATATATAGTATGATTTTGAAAAAAATAAAAAATTTAAGTATTCAAACAGAATAAAACTAATAATTCAAGTACTAAATATGAAATTTAACCTAAAAAGAACCGCTACTTCTGTAGCAACTCATACTAATCGATTTAAATGTCCAACCCAATCTAAACAGAACCCCAAAACATCTCAAAACAACCCCAAAACCAGAACCCCCAACAAAGTCACCGACAAACCAGCCTTCAATCCCGCACCACCGCTCGTCGGAGAAACGGCAGGTCCCTCGAGTCCGGTCGGAGAAGGTGCCGGGGAGATTCTATGCTTTTGAGACAGCACCACCACAATCATCTTCTGGCCTTGCTCACAGTGACCCTTTGCTCCGCTGATGAAGAAAAAAGGTCCCGACTTTCGAAGCTCTACCTTGGTGTCTCCATCTTTGTACTCCGCTAGCGGCTCCGAGGTGCTGCAGCTCAGGTACGCCTCCTTCGTCACCTGCAGCACCGAGTCTTCGCTGCCGTCGTATTTCCACACTGTTGACCGTAAAGGGAACCGTTAACCAGTGTTATAGAAGAGAAAGGTGCAGAGCATTGAAATGAAAAGAAAAACAGTCGTACCGAGCGAGTCGCCGATGCGAAAACGAGCTTTTTCGGCCCATTTGTTGAGGGAATCAGACTCAGAAGATGGGATCTTCCAAGCGTCCGTTCTGCTGCCGACCAAGATTTCCTTGGCCTCCGTGAAGGTTAGAAAGAGAAACAAAAGCGCCAAAGGAGTAATCTTTGTTGAAGGAAAACCAGCCATGGGAAATGAAGGTTTGGAGAAGGTGAGCTGAAACGGATAGCAAAGGTGTTTTATGAGAGGTGAGTTGGGAGTTGAGTTAGTGAGTGAGTCAGGGTGTTAGTGGATATATAAATATATATGGGTGAGAATTGGAGGGGAAGTAGCCGTTGCAAAGGATAGTTTTAAGGGTAAACTACATATTTAGTATCCAGATTATTAATTTTGATCTATTTTAGTACTTAAACTTTCAATTTCTTTTAAAATCATATCTAATATTTAATTTTTATTTCATTTTAGTACCTCACCGTTAAACTTAATACGTTTAGTGCCTAAACTATCAGTTTTGATTTATTTTAGTACCTAAATTTTTAATTTTTTCCAAAATTTAATGTTAAACTTTTAACGGGATACTATAATGAAACAAAAACTAAAGCTTTTAATTGTGGGTACTAAAATGAAATGAAAACTAAATTTTATGTATAATTTTTTAAAAAATTAAAAATTTAAATATTAAAAAAAGAGCAAAATTGATATTTTATGCACTAAACAAATAGACTCTTGACGCTTCGCCATTACAACGGTTGATGATCAACATGAAAAAACAAAAGGGAAATGGATCTAACGGTCAAACCCAATAATGATAATATCTGTTTGAATTTAATAGATTAATACGCATTATGATTTTTTTTATTAACTTTAACTGATATAAATAAATTATTGTAATTCATTATAAATTTATTTTTATATAATTTTAGTAAAATGTAATTTATATATCAAAATAATTTATGTAAATAATTTTATTAAAATTTTTAAAAATTATATTTTATAGAACAATATCATTATGAATTGTCATATTTTTTTTAAATATTTTTCTTATAATTTATTTTATTTTATTTTATGCCATAATAAATGAATTTGTTCGTCTAATTTATTTTAGATTATAATATGTCTAAAATAGACATTTTATTGAAGAAAAAAACCTTTTTAATAGTAATATCAACCTGATCCAAATATATTATTAAGCAAATTAGGATCAGGAATGTATGATAGATTGGATCAACTTGAATTTAGTTGTCTCCATTTTCAAATAATAATAATAATAATAATAAATGTAAATACCAAACAACATATGTTCATAGATAGCTTTCTACCATTTGACATTAAACATTCATACTTCTGACATTCTTGATGCTCGAACTCGAGACCTCAAAGAATAACAACAATTCCTTTACCACGAATGTCATTTGATTCGAGCATTTTTTCAAAAATTTTGAATACAAGTAAAAGCTCTACCCCTGGTTCAGTAAATAAAGGCAACTTGGGTAGAACTTTTGACAAAAGAATCACAAGATCCTCTCGACATACATCAGGAAGAAGAGGGGTATTCTACAATCAACTCAGCCCAAAAACTGAGGCATTAAACCCTGCATATGAAAGCATGATTGTATCTTAATCTTCAACCATAACCTAACATAACAAATAACCATAAACCCAAAACCCTGTTTTACACATTTAATCAATCTTGACGGATGAGTGGATAAGCCTCGTGAACCAAAAACATGCGTAAAATCCGATGGAACCCGTTAGCACGAAAAACGCATACGAAGCGATTAGCATGAACCCAAAGTAAAGGAGCCCGGAAACCAGTTTCGTGATCTCGAGCTTTGTGAAGAAGTAGAACGTGGCATAGAGGAAGAGGTACAAGGCCGAGGTGCCTGATGTGAGATATGACCACCACCACAGATAATCTTCACCGCATAACTGGAAATAGCAAAGCACAATGGTTATTTCAGCACAAGTGATAAGGAGGATAATGAAGACCAAGAAAAGGAAACCATAGATGTAGTAGAATTGATTCAGCCAGATCGAGGTGAGGATGAAGAACAGCTCGATGAAAACGGCTCCAAATGGAAGTATTCCTCCAATCAGAATAGAGAAAATCGGGTTCATATACCAAGCCTGTCACACTCTGCCCCATATTAGCCGCATATATATTATTATTATAGCACTAAGAATAAATATAGAGCACTAAGATTTTAATAAGGGGGTTATGGGGTTTTAAATATTTTAAAATTTAAGTGGTAGGCAATGGCTAACCACTATGCCATTTGTTGATTTCTTTTTATTAAAATATTGTTTGGTGGGTGTATTATTATTCTGCAAAAACACCCTCTTCCCGTGCATTGAACCCAAAACTGAATTTGTTCAGTAAGCTCACTCTCGACATTATTCGGCTTGTCTCCTCCGATCGGTGGTGTGGTACACCGTCGTGTCCTTCAGTCTCAGCAACGACCATCGAACCAACCCCAACTAACCCAATTCCAAAATCGATCACGGTTAGGCCAAACCGAGAAGAGAAATAGACACCCAAAACCCCGATCGTCGTTTTAATTTTGTCGATTCCGACCACTCCAACAACCGTCTTGTTTCGTCTGTCCGCCATAGGTAAAGTCAAATCATTTAATTTTGATAATATTTCAGTGTTTTAGCTTGAAAATATGTTATAGTTAGTGTTGGTTTGGATTGTTGATAAATAGTTTGAAAAGAGTGACTAATATGTAATTAATTTCGGTTATGGTGGTATTTTCGTAAATATTGTTAAGAAGGTGTTAGTTTCGTAAATATTGTTAAACAAGTGATATTTTGGTATTTATTTCGAAAAAGTGATATTTTGATAATTATTTTAAAAAAGTGACATTTTGGTAATTATTTTGAAAAAGTGATATTTTGATAATTATTTCAAAAAAGTGATATTTTGGTAATTATTTTGAAAAAGTGATATTTTGGTAATTATTTCGAAAAGGTTGATATTTTCGTAATTATTAATAGACTTTTGAGCATCTTTGACCGACTTTAAACGGCCATTAAACGACCTTTGATTTTGTTCGAGTATACCTATTCTGATATTTTTCGAAGTCCTGAATCCATTTCCGAAGTCCGTTTCTCCAAATTCGAATCGAAGGTCTCCAAATCTTTAGTCAAACCCGTTGACTTTGACCTTGACCAAGAATTCGATTTTTCAAAAAGTCATATTTTATGTTTTTCGATATACTGATTTCGATTCCGCAATCGGTTTGGTCAAATTTAGACTCGAAAGCCTCCGAATTAGCCCGTAAACCTGAAAAAAATCATATTTATCTAAGTGTTTTAATTTAGTTAATTGAACAGAATGGTGAAGGACTAATTATAGTTATGTTAAAGGTACTCGGGGATCTCCAGACTGTTTCACTACTCGACCCGGTTCCTCCCGATCCGCTCGTCCACGAGAAGCTGTGAATACTCGTATATTCTGAAACCCTGTTAGTTATTCTATTTAGAATATTGTTCCAAAAATAACTCTGTTCTGATATGGCTTAGGTTCCCGTTCAGTCGAAGAGCCTAGTGAAGCTGGTGCTCGATAGATCTTTCGGACTGACCCTATTATCGAGGTGTGTTCCTTATGTGCAAAATAAATGTTTTAAATATCTGTTTGAAATCTCATGTGCACATGATTGTTTTCTATGATTTGAAATATAATGTTTGATATGATTTTCCTACTAAATGATTTATCTGATTCTGGATTTACTGAAATGAAAAGCATGATTGCCCGATTTCTGAACACTGGATTACTGAACTGATAATCTGTCTGAACTCTGAATTACTGTTACTACTGGTTACCGGCTGAAAAATGTTTTCTACGGGGTACTTTGGGTTCTGGTATAAAGACTCTGGCAGGTTCAATCGTTGTTGGTAATTCCTCGGATAGGTTCAACACCGATTGGTAATTCCTTATGGACCTAAGTCGAGCCTTAGGTAGGCTCTGCGGCCCTGAGATTTTCTTGGGTAAGCCTTTGTGGCCCCGGGAATTGTCTTGGGTAGGCTCGCAGGCCCCAAGGTACCCCTTAGGTTGTGCATTTCTGGGGATCTGCACATGACGTTCGGTTGAAGGACGATGCGGAGTTTTTAAATTAAAAACTCCTATGATGTTTAATGATTGTGATCTGCACTGGTTTTGAAAATCATAACTGTATGTTTTTATTTCTGCACTGTTGGGACACACTGAGCCTCTAGCTCACTTTTCAAATTGTTTTACCCCTTTCAGATACATTCGGATATACACTATGTATAAGGCACTTAGAGGATTGGTACATTTAGTTCAGAGTGTTTTATTATAATATTCAGTTTCCCGAACTGTTTTTAATTATGGTGACATGTACCTTATTTCTGTAGTATTTATCGTTTTATGTCGTTTTCTGCTGTTGTTACTGATATTTGATTTTTGATGCTCCGGATTTATTTTATGTAATATTTTACCAGGTATCTTTCATGTTTTATATTATGAATTTAGTTTTATCGTTAATTATAATATACTTTTATATAAAGATCATTTGTAACATGATTTTAAATTATCGAATAATGTTTTTGGAAAAATGTCTTTCAGAATCTTTAATGTAATCTGCTAGACTTAGCCGAAACGCATAGGCCGGGTCTAGGGGGTTACAATGCTTGTTCAGGGATTTGCCTAGGGATTTTAATAGTCTTAACAGGATCCTCCATTGCTGGTTTCCTGAACCCAATATAACCACCCACAAAAACAAGTGGAACTGATATTCCGAACCATAGGAGAACCAGAGCAAACATTGTACCAAAAGGCACAGCCCCAGAAGACTTCTGGCCCCATATGAGAGCATTTAAGACAAAGAAGATGGCAAAGACGATGGCTGGGAACAGGACTGCAGTCCTGAGGGTTACTTTCTTCCACTCGGTACCTTTAAACATCTTGAGGAGTGTTAGAATTAACAACCTTACGTTTATTGTGGGGTCGGATGTTGTTAAACGAATGTTTTCGCTCCACTTCCCCTCATATTCATGTTTGATATTGCATTGTTATGAAGCAGAAAGAAAATGCCATCAAAATCGGATGCTATACCATAGACAACTAGAATTTACAACTTTACGATATGCATAACTCGGAGAAACTAACCTGTATGGTTTAACCTCAAATCCAACAATTCTAGCAGAGTCTGATTGCAAATCCTTATGATACTTGACAGTAAATGCCAAATGGTTGTGAATGAAGTATTTTTCCTCCTTGCTCTGAATGTAATCAGACAAAGTAAGCATACATAGCAGCTGACACCTCAACAAGAGAAGGAATTTTTTATTCTAATAGATAGTATGTTTACCCCAGCATATTGGCCTTTGAACCCGATATGGTACCCAAGGCTGATAAACAGTGCGTGAATCCTGATCTAATCTTCTAACAGGAACAACAACAGGAAGGTTATCCAGGATCCTGTCAAATGAATCACAATTTAATTAGGAAAAGATCCTTCATTTCAGAACAATTACAAGATTGACAGATGAATTTCAAGTCAGAAAAAACAAATAGCATACATATTGACGCTGTATTCATCATCAATATTCTCCTTAAACTGCTTTGCAGTCTTGCCATCAAGTGTAATTAGACAAAGAACGGTGCACATTTGTGATTTGTGGCTCTCTCATTTTAAACTGTGTTAATTCAAGCCAAAGGGGGGGGGGGAATAAGAAAAAGAGCTAATGGCCATAAAACAATCTGTCTCATCATCATCAGAGATACTAAAACCAACCACATAAGGAGAGTTTTCAATACGGTCACCGCAAAGCACTTCCCCAAGATTCTCTGCACTGTCCAATATCTTTTTCGGAGCACAAAAAGGAAGCGAATAATAAGAGTATGGAAGTTGTGTCTTTATAGACGTCAATTTGTTCACTTTCGGCTTCAACGTATCTCCCTGCAATCCCCCAACAAAAGAATCAATAACTAAACAAAACCACAATAGTTCCTCAATAGAACACTGCAAAATATCAGAGCCCTTTGCAAGAACCTAACGTGGTTCAACTTTAATCAAAGTCATTATCAAATAGGTAAACAAATACACATGATAAGACACAGGTCATTATGACGACATGTAAATTAAAATTCACTGGATACCAGAATTTCCTAATCTCGTGCTAAAGCAAGGTGCATTATGGAAATCAGTCGGCATAAAGTACTATTGCTAGATGCCTTAGATAAATGCAATAAAAATGCATTCGATTACAAATTATCAAAAAGAATGCACTCTCAGCATTGGTGAACTTAAGCTAATTCATTCAAAAACATCGATTCCAACGTACTAGTTGAATCTGAAACAACTTGTAACAAATCAAGAAATCATAATGGCCTCATTTCCATATCCAACACAGAGAACACTCATTAATTCCCTCATCCTATAATTCTACTGAAAAAAAACAGAGATCGAAGTGAAAATACGATATCGAAACCAGATCAATCAAGAAACAAAGAAATGAGATGAAAACGATAGGAGACCTTCTGGAAGTCCTCGGGGGCGACACCGGGAAGGTAGAAACAGTTGGCGCCGCGCACAAGGAAGAGGAGGAGAAGCGCCGCCATCATCGTGGTGGCGGATTTGTTGACAGATCTCGATCGAGATCCCATTTGTACGGCGGAGAAACTCTCAGTTTTCCTCGGAATGAGCGATGAGTCGAGATCCGGGTTTGTTTTTACGGGTTCAAAACTCTCGATACGGTGCGTCTTAGTAATTTTTATTATTTTGCCACGTGTATTGTTCTCTTTTTATCTTGGATCACGTGGTCTGTATATGGTGCGGAACCCGTAATTTCCCCTTTGACCTGCCCATATCATACGATTAGATTTTTTAGTGTATTTGAATTTAGGATAAACTACACCAATGGCAACTATGTTTGGGTAAATATTTGTTTTACCACTGATGTTTGAAAAGTGACAAATCGGTCACTAATATTATTGTTTGTTACAAAATGGTCACTCGACGTTAACAGCCGTCAACAAATTGTTACTACAGTAACAAAATACTAACATGACACGTTAAACCAATTGACTCAGCATATTTTACCCACCGTTTGACTATTCTTCTTCCTCCTCCTCCTCCTCCTCCTCCTCCTCCTCCTCCTCTCCTCCTCCTCCTGTTAGAGGTGCTCCTTTAGTCATTTCAATGCCTTTATCTAAATTTACTCCACTTCCGGTGAAACACATCATATTCTTAACTTTCGCAACAACATTAAGCCTCCCCATTTTCATTCTTGGAACCTTTTAAAGCTTTTGACCCATACCATATTGCTTTTCTAAATGAACTATATTAAGCAATTCACTAACCAAAAACTTTTATAAAAGGGTAAATTATATGTTTAATGCTTAACCTATTAATTTTAGTTCATTTTAGTATCTAAACTTTTAATTTTTCAAAACCCTACTTAACGTTTAGTTTTTCGTTTCATTTTAGTACCTCGTTGTTAAAAACTTAAGGACACTTCATTTTCCTGTGGGTAAATTACATCATTCATCACTCAATTTTCTCATCACTCCTATTTGGATACTAACGTTAAAAAATTTCAATAGACTACCAACTTTCAAATCACTCCTATTTTAATCACTTAATTTATTTTATTAATAATTTTTGTAACCAAAATAGGAGTGAGAAGATAGTTGAGTGATGAATTATGCGATTTACCAATAAAAAAGGTGCCACGTGCAAATCACCCGTTAAATTTTTAACGGTGAGGTACTAAAACGAAATAAAAACTAAACGTTAGATATGTTTTTAAAAAAAATGAAAGTTTAAGTACTAAAATGGATCAAAACTTATAATTTAATTACTAAACGCATAATTTACCCCGAAAAATGTGATAGCACCATGTTTCATGTTTGGTTGCTTTCTTGATAGAGGCTATTCAACCAAAGCCTAAGAGTGGATAATAACATTTAACCATTCCATTTAATCACTAAATAAGGTATAAAATATCTTCGTTTTCTTCATCTTTCTTACTAAGTGCAATTCCTTTATGGACTCTTACAAAATATCTCGAATCACAAACTCCAACATCTCTTAACTTAATATTATTCTACATAAACTCAAGAACACTCGAGTTCATTTTCAAACTCAATCCTATAAAAATGACCGAACATTTTATCGAATTAATTTAAGTACAAAACATGATTAAAATAATTAATTGATAAATTGATCGACAATCGTAAACGGTGCTAGAAGAGTGGCTCTGGTGACTCCGATAACCTTTGGAGAGATTTATTCATTACAAATCATATGAACACCCCAAAGGGTACCGAAACTACTGGAGCCACTCTTCTATCACCGTCTATGGTTGTTGATCAGTTTACCCGTCAACAAAAACTTACTCCATAAGATGATTTTGAATCAATCTAGAAACCGATAAATAATACAACAAAAGTCTCAAACATACATTCCAAGTACCCTATGAATAAACCAACATGTGAATCTTACCGCATATAATGGAAAAGTGCCCTAAGCTTCCCCTTTGATGGGGCACCCATGTGCTTCCCCCCATTGACAAAACAATTTTGCATTTTAGTGTATCCCACGTTTTCAAAAAGTACCCTTTGTTTGGAGAGCGAGAAAGTGAAAAAGAAAATGATAGGGGGACGCAAGGCAAGTAGTTAGTACAATCATGTGGAGCTTTAACAGCATAAAACATGGAGAGAATCTATCAAGTTGTATGACACAAAGAGCACCAATAACTTAAAAATGGTTGTCAACTTTTGTTTTGTAAAGGCATAATAATAAAACTAACCCCTAATGTTTGCTTGAATAATTACTTTGGTCCCTATTTTTTTAATATTTTAACTTCCAACATTTTAACCTCTGGTCAAAATAGTCCATATTAAATGAAAATACTAATCGACTAATGGTCAACACATGTTAATAACGTGATATTTGTACATGTGTTGACATATCATACGCCACATCACCAAAGTGATAATATGACATGTACCACATCACCCAAGGTATTGACATGACATGTATCGTGTCACCCAAAGTGATGACCTGATATGTACCACATCACCAATTAAGCACATATCATACGTTGATTGTTAGTCAACCAACGATTCCATCCAACCGAGACTATTTTGATCAAAAACTAAAAAATTGGATGTTAAAATATTCTAAAAAGATATGGACTAAAGTGATCGTTTATGTAAACATTGAGGGTTAGAGTAAAGGAGGTTAGGCATAAAGGGAGCTGCCTGGTCCCCCGCCACACATCTCTTGGTTCATTGCCGATGAAAAGCACATCCACACCGCACCAATTATCAACCATTGGGACCCCATGGGCTTCATGAGCAAATAATGAGGAGGTAGGCGTAGGCATGTAATGTAATAATTGGAAAGGATTGGATGACCGACGATTCACGATAGTGAAAGGGGGCATTGGTCCATATCTTTTTTATTATGGACTTTTTTTTTTGACAAATTCTAATTCTAAACCTATTTAAAGGGGGAGGAGAAAGGAGATTATAGGAAGGAATGAAGTGCTCCTAATGTACCTAAAGCCTATGACCTAAGAGAATATGAGGAACAAAGATGAACACCTTGGTCTACCGACCAAATTGCTTACTTAAATTAGATTAAATAAATTAAAATTAAAATACATCTATCAATCATATCATCATCTAATTCGATATTAAATTTATTTAATTGAATTAGAATGAAGATTAAATTGATATAATATATAAATATTGAGGCTCAAATGTATGATTGTATCAATTTCTAACAATCACATTATCCCCTCCTCTAAAAGTTAACGATGGTGGTTTGGTTGGCAATACTTAAATAATTATATGGTTTGATTGAAAAAAAATTAAAAGATTAGTAATCAAAACAAAAAAAAAAGAATAATAGTTAAGTGGTTATAAGTATAATTTACCCTTTACGTTATGATATATAAAAGGTTAAAATATGTGTTTAGTCAATCAATCATGTAATGTCACATGTCACTTTCTAATTTGATATTAAATTTATTTAATTGCATTAAAATGAATATTAAACTGATAGAATATGTAAATATTGATGTTCAAATGTATAATTATATCAATTTTTAACAATCATATTATCCCATCCGCTAAATGTTAGGACCAATAACTGTTTTGATAACACTTAAATAGTTAGATGATTTGATTGAAAAAAAATTAACAGATCAATAACTAAAATAAAAACGAATAATAGTTAGGGGGTTATAAGCATAATTTACCCTTTACTTTATTATATGTAAAAGGTTAAATTACACGTTTAGTACATAAATTATCAATTTTGGTCTATTTTAGAATATAAACTTTCAATTTTTTAAACCATACATAGCGTTAATTTTTGTTTCATTTTAGTACCCACCGTTAAAATTTAACGGAACTTTTGTGACATTTTTATGGGTAACTTACATCATACATCCTTTAACTATCTTCTCACTCCTATTTTGGTCATTAAAGTTTAAAAAATTTCAATTTAAGTACTCAACTTTCAAGTTGCTCATGTTTTAATCATTCTAATTTATTTTATTAATAGTATTTGTGAACAAGATATTTTTTAATTATTTTATGAGTATATAATTAAAATGAAAAATAAATTTAAATTTTATAGTGATTAAATTAGAAGGAATTTAAAAGTTAAATAATTAAATTAAAAAATTAAACTTCAACAACCAAAATAGGAGTGAAAAATTATATAATTTACCCATAAAAAGTTCCAAGTTGTAGCAGTTCCGCTCAATGGGATACTAAAATGAAACAAAAACTAAATGTTTTGGCATAATTTTGAAAAAAATAGAAATTTAAGTTCTAAAATAGATTAAAACTAATAGTTTAAATATTAATTAAATAAATAATTTACCCTATATAAAATTACTTATAAATTTGTATATAACAATTAAATAAAAGGCACTATAAAAAGTCTTTCTGAGTAACCCTGTAACACTGTCTCCTACTCCCCATGCAAAGCCAGTTCCACAGACTATAAACTGGGGGAAAAATACCCATATTAATCCACATTTTACATGAAAAGACCTTCGTAAAGTAATGGATTGGGGGAGATAAACTGCATTAAGAAAGGGAATCTGTTCACTGTTGATAGAATGTTCATGGAGATTTGCGCCTTGGAGGGAGAGACAATGGAGAGGAAAATATTTTCATATATCAACAACAAACAACAGGTTGATTTAAAAAGCAAAGGCGGCGAGAATTTGTTGATATGATGTATATCTGATAATATCATCATTCATGCACATGACACCTTTCTCTCTCTTTCTCTTCTTCCACCTCTTCCCATCATTATTATCATTATCATCTTCGTTTCATTGCCTTTCTTATACAAACAAAACCCTTATATTCAACACTCCTTTGCTTTGATTCTTTTGAGACTTTGGTCCCTTTTTGCAGTTATATTTCTGGGTTTTGTTTTGTTTTTTGTTTGGGAATCAAGATTAAGCGTCATGGATTTCATCATGAAGTGAGGAAACTGGGAAATGGGATGAGAACTTGCATGCTTTCTTCTTTGAAGGATTAGCCATTTCGTTTTGGTTCAGCTTCTTGTGATTGTTTGAAGGGTTTTCTTTTCCCTGTTGTTTCTTCTCTTCCAAGTTACTTTCGGAAAAAGAGATAAACATGAAGTTTATGAAGCTCGGCTGGAATCCTGATACCTTCAAAGTAGATGGCAAATGCATCAGGTAAATTGGGTTCCACTTGCATTCTTTTCTTCTTCAACAAAACACTGCAGATTTCGTTCATGGTTGTTCCATAGCTTACCGTTATCTTCGTTTTGAGTTTGTTCATATCCATTAGTTCTTACACTGCTTGAAGGGGCTTGGTTAATCATTGTCATGTACCATGGGGTGCTCTATTAGCAAGTAAACTAATTTTTCCTCTTCCTATTGATTTCCTTTTGGCTCGGTGACAGATTAACCACATGGGTGTTTTCATTACAGCTTTTTATTGTTTGGTTTTTGTTTTTGGAAAGTGGTCCAGCTATTGAACCTGTCATCTTTTTCACTAGTGGTCCAAAGTCCCCAAATGTTGAGGAAAAAAGGCATATTGTGTGCAGACCTTTAATCGTTATAAGAATTCTTTTTTCCTGTAAACAATTGCATGTTCCCATCTCCCAACAAGAACCAAGCTTGGATTTTACCCCAAGTCCTTAAGAGCCGATCGGTTTGGTTCGCCAAAAAAAATCATTATTTGAGAAATAATCTTTTCCTGAATTGCATTTTCACTTTTACTGTCATCATTTCCCTCTAGGAGTAAAAAAACTTATTACCAACGGTAAGGCTTTTTAGTTAAAAATGGTGGGAATGTCCCAAATTCTTAGGTAATGTCATTCTCCCAACGAGGACCAAGCTCAGATATTACCCCAATATCATGTCCTTAAAAGTATCTTTCACCTTGACAGCAACTTCTCATAATTGAATCAGTTCATCATTGTGTTGCTAAGGACAAGAGTATGCATGAGGGATCTGGTTTACTGCCTTGGGCCTGTCAATTTGTTGCTTGGAACTTTATACTTTGATTTGGGATTCATGCATTCTTTGACTAGCAGGTCTAACAAGACCCCTGTGAATGCTTTCTTTCTATCTTGATTAGTGGTTTACCTTCAAAATCTGTGTATTAACAGTTGCGAAACCGAATATATTTACGTTTAGGTATCAACTTTTCAGATGACGATGATTAATTAGAACTGCTAAAATGAAATCGGTGCACTTATCGGTTTTCTTGCGATGATCATACACGTTGCTTAGACGGTTTTGGTGTTCAAATGTAACTTGACATGTGAGTAATAACCGATGTATGTATGCCGTAACAGAAAATATCTGTCGATGCAGGCATGTCACTTCTGATGTGGAAACCAATGTCACCGTTGAGGTTGGTGAGCTGAAATTTTACCTTCACAAGGTATGCTCGATCCCCTTTCGATCTTCATGCCTCTTCTTCACGAGGTTCTGAGTCTTTTAGCATCTGTGTATGCAAAATCTTAGCTTATATATCTATGAATAAGTTCTATAATGCTTTGTCCCTGGAGCTGCAGTGCAGGGGTGCTTAATTATACGTTTTATGTGTCCTGCAGTTTCCTTTACTGTCAAAGAGCAACCGCATGCGAAAACTAGTGCTGAAAGCCGGTGAAGAGAACTGCGACGAGATTAGTTTGGTTGATTTTCCTGGCGGGCCGAGCGCATTCGAAATTTGTGCGAAATTCTGTTACGGGATGACTGTTACATTGAATGCCTACAATGTTGTGGCTGCTCGTTGTGCTGCTGAATATCTAGAGATGACCGAGGATGTTGATCGAGGTAATCTAATTTTTAAAATTGAAGTCTTTCTCAACTCGAGCATACTCCATAGTTGGAAAGATTCGATTATAGTTCTAAGAACCGCCAAGTCTCTTCTACCGTGGTCTGAAAACTTGAATATAGCTGGACGATGCGTTGACTCCGTCGCATCTAAAACCTTTGTGGAGCCGGCGAACATCACATGGTCCTACACGTATAACCGGAAGTTATCAGCGCAGGACAAAATAGTCAATGACGGTATGAAACTCCGAGAGAAGATCGAATCTGTCCCGAAGGATTGGTGGGTTGAAGATATATGCGAATTAGAGATTGATCTCTACAAGCGAGTCATGACTGCTGTGAAATCAAAGGGAAGAACGGATGGTGCAGTCATTGGTGAGGCGTTGAGGACTTATGCTGTCAGATGGTTGCCGGATTCTGTCGATGCCTTGGTTTCCGATGCACATTCCTTGAGGAACAAGTTATTAGTGGAAACAATTGCCTTCTTATTGCCTTCGGATAACGGTGTGGGTTGTGCATGTAGTTTCTTGCTGAAGCTGTTGAAAGTTGCTGTTTTGGCAGGGATGGATGATTCGGCGAAGGACGTTTTAGTGAAGAGGATAAGTTTAAAGTTGCATGAAGCTTCTGTCAAGGATTTATTAATCCCGGCACGGTCGCCGCCCGAAACTACGATATACGATGTCGGTGTGGTGCAGTCTATTGTGAACAGTATATTATAGATGAGAAACAGAGTCGAGATGTAGAGCTTGGAAAGAATGAGATGGGACGTACTGGTTTTGTCCTAGGACATGGATCCTTGATGTGCGTCGGAAAACTGATCGATGGCTATCTTCGAGAAATTGCATACGACCCGAACCTTTCCGTAGCCAGTTTCGTCGACTTGTCTCGGTCTATCTCTGAGTTAGCTAGACCAGTTCATGATGGACTCTATAAAGCCATTGACATCTACCTGAAGGTATGCTTTATTGGTTTTTCATAACGCCCGTCCCAATTATATAATGCGAAACGGAAACCTTTCCGACGAAGTCATCCGGCGGCGTAAAAATCGGGTTTATTTTGTTTGCAGGAGCATCCGAACTGACTAAGGCTGAAAGAAAGAAAATGTGTGGGCTGATGGATGTCAAGAAACTCACAATGGATGCATCTACGCATGCTGCACAGAACGAGAGACTTCCTCTACGAGTCGTGGTTCGAGTGCTCTTCTTCGAGCAAGTTAGAGCTGCAGCCGGAGCTCAGTCACGTAACTCCGATCATCATCGTAGTACTTCCGTTTCCAAGATCACTGCCGAAGATTGTCGCTCCTCAAGGAAGAGATGAGTCGAGTAAAGATAAACGACGGAGGCCCGAAAGAAGGTAAGTTGGTCAAGAAGAACAGCAAGAGCAGCAAGAGTGGCATGCAGCTACTGCAGTCTCGATCTCGAAGGATATTCGACAAGCTGTGGGTAGTAGGGAAGGGACATGCGGAGAATAGAAGTTCCGACACCTCCGGAAGTTTGCGAAGCCCGAGTTCGGTGGTGATTCGAGGCGACAGCGACACCAAGTCGATGGTTTATTCTTCAAGACGGAGGAGATATTCCATTTCCTAGACAAGGATTGGCAAGAACCTGGAACTGATGTAGGTGTAAAAAGCTTGTAGGATTTTGTTGTAGTTGATGATTGTGAAGCTATCGTTTATGGCATTAAACAAGTTCGTATCCTTGTTGTATGATCATCCATTTTCATGTGAAGCCTCATGTAGTTAGTTTTACCATGGATCTCGATTTAATCGAGTTGAGTCGCTTTTTTTACCGAACAAAACTCTGTTCGTGTTAAATGTTGACAAAACATGCTATTTATCTAACTATATCAGAAGGTTAGTGACAACGAGTAAACTCACAAGTTTAAAATTGTTCAATTCAATTTAAATTCAAAATAAAAAATTGAAATTCGATGTAAGCTCGAAAAAAAAATCGAATTCCAAACATGTTCAAACTTAGTTCGATCTACACAAACCCGAACTCAATTCGAACTAGAAATCGTATTTTTCGAGTCGGATATCAAGTAATTTGTTTAGGTTCATTAAGAACTCAAGTGGAGTATAAGCTCGAGTCGTGTCTATTCTATTTAAATATTAACTCAACTTTAAGTCGAATTCAAATAACTTGCTACATGTATCATTTCATTTATACCCCTACCTCCGAATCCAACTCGTTTTAATACCTAAGTTATTGGGTTTGGTTAGTTTTAGTACCTAAACATTCAATTTTTTAAAACTTAACATTAAGTTTTGAACGAGGTACTAAAATTAAACAAAAGTTAAAATTTTTAACGGCGAGATTCTAAAATGAAACAAAAATTAAACTTTAGGTATGATTTTAAAAGTTAAAAGTCTAGGTACTAAAACAAACCAAAACTGATAATTTAGGTATTAATCATATAATTCATCCACATATATATATTATAAAGAACAAATCTTCACTTACAAGATAGAGAATAATCATGAAGAATGGATATGACGACCATTCCTCTTTATTTTTTAAATAAAGGGTAATTTACAAATTTAATCATTAAACTTTATTCTCTCTAATCTTATTAAATTTTAAAAAATTTCAATTTTCTCACTGATACGTTGAGTTTTTTTTGTCACTGAATTTTACTCTCTTATTTTGGTCACTCCGTCGTTAAATAATTAACGGCATTAAAAACAACACCATTTTAAAAACAAATTTTTTACTAAAACGACGTCATTTTGCATTTATATAACATCTCATTCTAACGGTGTTAACTAGTTAACCGCCTAGTGACAAAAAAACCCAATGTATTAAGTCTAATGAGAAAATTAAAAAGATTTAAGTATAGTGAGTGAAATAGGAGAAAGAAAAATATAGTTACCAAATTTTTAATTTACCCTTAAATAAATCAAAAACCCATAACCACGAAACTTTGTTCCTGTGAGAAAATATGCATGGAAATTTCCCCAAAATTGACATACATACATACGTGTATATATATATACACACACACAAACACTTGCTAAAACACTATATGATTCTGCAAGTGGAAGAACAAAACTTGCAACGGCCATGCTTCTCTTTGAAGGCAACAGATTTGCATGCAAGGAAGCAATATCTTAGCTTTTGTAAATGTCTCTTTCTGGCTCCCGTTTTGGATGTTTCCAGAAAAAAAGGAAGAGATCCCAGATATGGCGATTAGGTACGGCATCATCGTATCGAGTTGGTTCTTTTTGATGGTCAACTCGACTCAGCCGCGTTTCGCTGAGTCGCTGCCGCGTTGTAAAGCTTGGTTGGTCCAATCAATCCCAACGGGCATGCCGGATCTCCGTCGAGTTCCCGGTGTTCTTTCTACCGGTAATCTAAACTCCATCTTCTCTTCTTATTCAACTCTTCAAATTCCAGATTGAAAACGAAATCTGATTTTGGTTTCTGGGTTTATAGGTGATGTGTTTAAGCGGTAGGCTTATAACTCAACCGAGAATCTGGATATAATAGCACAGTACTGGCAATTGAAAGCAACTCCGGAGGATTATCGTTCAGGTGGTTATGGATACTCAAACGCCGATATGCGCCGGTTCGGTGCCGATCAGGGTTTCGATGTTTATACTGCCCTCGAGAACGCCGCCGATCGAGATGTCGATATCAGGTTATCTTTCACCTGCAAAATCTATACATAATTAGGAGTGTGTGGAATTGGGCAGGAACGGAACTATAGAGCCCTTCCAAAATTTTTAGTTTAATAGCATTTTAGGTCCTTATTAGCTTAAATTTAAGTCAAATTAGACTTTTGTTTTCCTCTAATTTTTTAGATTAAATACATAATAAGACCTTATTGTTTTAAACTTAGCTACCTTGCCCCTCCTAATGTTTGACTTTGATTTCGTCCCTGAAATTGGAGATAAGTATTCGAGTTAGTCGAGTTAATCAAATTAACGAGTTATATTTTATCATTCAAACTTAGTTTAGCTTTTTTTTAGTTGAATCGAGTCATTTTTCGAATCAGATTTTGTTTCCTAATAGATATATTGTAAATGATTTGATTCCTTGTGAAATAAGTTACTACTTTTGCTTAGGTTTATACAGCACTCCGGAGTGCATCCAGACTACACCAAAGAGCCCTCCAGCCTTGCTTCAGGAAGACCAAATGTCCAGAGTGTGACTTTGTTACTTGAAAAATGGTGGGTTCAGGTATTGTCCATGCCAAAGTTTGGATCTCGGATAACCGAGACTTATATATCGGATCGGCGAACAACGACCGGAAATCTCTTACTCAGGTACACGATGGATCATACGGTTCGAGTTCAGGATGTCCTGATTATGGCTGAACCCTGCAATAACATGTCCTGGTTATGGTCACAGGTGAAGGAAGTTGGGATCTATATCGTCGGTTGTCCGAAAGTAGCGAGGAAGGTCGGCGTCTACTTTCAGAATCTATGGAGGCTTGCACATCTCGATGATTCGGTTTACACGACAACGATCTCGGACCAACAATGGCAGATTCAGAGAAAAGTCCCCTGCTGGTCACATTTCATCGAATCCGACCTGAGATGCATGTATGTTATAATGGTCTTGTTTTCGAAACTTGCAGTGCTTTGATTGTTAATACCTTTACATGTTTATTAATTTCAGGTCGCAACTTCCTCGTTTCGTGGAGATTCCGTATGCTGCAGGGTATCCGACGTTGTCGGACCCTAAAATATTGAAGTTGATTATCGATGCTCCCGGATATGGTTATAGAAGTCTGGTGCCTCAATCGAGCTGTCTGTCTTTCGCTCCGCCAGAGTTGTCGTTCGGCAGGTTCCAGCCTGATGAACAAGGATGGCTCGACACGATTAAATTGGTCGGAGACGGAGGGACCGTAAGGATCAGTACAATGGACTGCCTTGGTCAATCCCAATACATGAATCAAACAGTTTATTGGTCAGTGCTTTCGACGGCCGTCTCCGAGGTACATTTGGACACCATTGTTCCTACATAAAAAGAAATAAGTACTTCTTTACTCCAATGTCCTTTGCTCTTCGTCGATGTTCAACAAGTGTTCGGGTAAAGTCGAGATCAAGTATTACTAGGTGCCGGGTTACAGTTCGACCGGACCGGCCGTTAAAGACGGAAAGCCGACCGGAAATCTCTATCCGGCTTTCCCCAGAGTCAACCACGGTAAGTATGCGGTCAGCGATGTACATGCTCACATTGGCACTAGCAATCTCATATGGGATTATTTCTATACGACGGCCGATGTCAGTTTCGGGACGTATAATCCGGCCATCGTTTCTCAGCTTCGAGATATATTCGATGCAGATTGGAATTCGCCGTATGCAGTTCCGGTTGAGGAGTTGAGTGATGGTCATACTTGTTCTAGTTGATGGTCGATGGGGTTAGATAGTTGCTAAGAACTTAAAATTCATGGACGAATCGAACGACGATCGTCTTTTAAAAATTTTAAATTTTCATATAATTTAAATATTTTATTTATATTTACTAGTGATAATATGAAAATCAACTACGTGCGATATCAACTTTTTATCAAACTCGTTTCTTCATCATTTCTCTTTCAAGTTCAAATAATGAAAAGAGAAAGGACGGTCAAATTATGGTTTTAATCCTTTTAGTATGCTCAAATGAAAAATTTTCGAATCAGCACCAAATTAGCATATGTAGAAATGTTGAAGGACAAATTTATTATTATACCAATCCAAATTGTATAAAATTTATGGAAAACGATAACTCCGATTAAATTATTTTTAATTTCTCATTTTTTTTAAATTAATAAAGATTAAATTGCTTTTTTTAGAAGGGTTAATTTATTTTAATTTAAAAGTAAAGGTGATCTAAAATGTCCTTTTATAATCTCATTGTTCAGTTAAAAAAAACTTGATATTGTTAATTATTTTAGGGTAAATTATACGTTTAGTATCTAAACTATTACTTTTATTTTGTCTTGGTATTTAAATTTTATTATTATAAAATCATACTTAACGTTTAGTTTAGGTTTCAATTTGGCATTCCGTTCTAAAAAATTAACAAAATTTTCAACGTGACATTTTTTTACCTTTTCTCAATGATGACATGATATTATTTTATGGTGACAGATCAACATCACCACTAAGTTTTTAACATCGGGTACCAAAATGAAACATAAACTAAACATTAGGTATGGTTTTGAAACAAAATAAAGTTTAGGTGCCAAAATAGAACAAAAGTAATAATTTAGGTATTATACATGTAATTTACTCATTATTTTAATTAAATTATTTTAAAAAATGTTTCTTAAAAGGATCAATTCCAACTCATAATTCTAACATGCAGTTTTTTTCTTTAAAGTTCTTGTCAATGTTTTAATCAGAATGATTAATTATTAACCATTAGGACTAATCTATGGCATTAAAAAAGTATAATATCAAAAGAAAGGGACTAAAACAAATGTGTGTATAGTATTGGGACCTAAACCAAAATTTGACCAAGAATGAATTCATAGGTCCATGATACATAAACCGCAAAAATACCCCGTGTGTTGCTGCAGATCGATTTGAGGGAGAAAAAAGTAATTACATTTTTTCTGGGTTTATGTTTATCTAAGCAAAACACAGCTCGGACTGATTTTTTTTCTTCTTTCAATTTTAAGATATTCGAGTCAACTTGAATTATCAATTCGGTTATAGAGTTTGAGACGAGTTGAAATTTTGAAATTTCAAGTTATTTGAAAAACTGAAAATTTGGTTATATATTTTGATATTTTTATAATTTAGTCCATAATTTCATTATTCCTTAAATTTCTCCTCCATTTTAAGTTTACTTTTAACCAAATTTAAACCACATGCTCTTAAACCACCATAGAATACATATGTATTTTCAATTCCGCTTTTCGATATTTCTATTTTTTAACAGTCTCTCAATTTTTCATAATTTCCTTATTTTCTTCATTTCATCATTTATTTTAAGTAAGTTTTTTACCAAATTTAAATCACATGCTTATATACTACTATAGAATATCTATCTAACTTCGGTTCTTATTTTTTATTAAAAATGTACTCTCTTTTTATATATACCCTTAACATTGCATTTTACTCAATTCGATCGTTTGACTACAATTCAATCCTTCGACTCTTTTATACTCTCATCAATATTTTACCCTCAAAATAAAGAAAAATATAATAGTTTGAATATATTTTATAATTTTAGATTGTATTTGAAATATTAAATAACATTATAATATGAAAAAGAATATGAAATATATATATAAATAGAGCTGTAAATGAGACGAGACAGATCGCGAGCTACTCGAGATCGACTCGATCAAGGCTCGATAAATGCTCGGATCGAATGGACTCGACTCGAGTTCTTAACGAGCCGAAACGAGCTACTTTATATTCGACTCGAAAAGCTCATGAGCAACTCGAAATTATAATATATTAAGATTTTATTTTTTTTAAAAAATAAATTATTAATAATATTAATATTTATGTATTGCTTTTTTTTAAAATATAGTATAATTTTCATGTATTTAAGGTTCATGTTCGAGTTTGAGGCTTCAATTGAGTTAAGTTTAAGAATTTTTTTTTCATTTCGAGCTACTCACGAGCTTCAGTTCAGGATTTCGAGTTCGAGTTGAGCTTGAAAATTTTAAGCTCGCGAGTCTTCGAGTCGAGCTCCATTTCAGAGTTTTCGAGTCGAGCTCAACAATACTCGAGCTCGACTCGGTTCGTTTACACCCCTATATATAATCTTATATGGCTAGAGGAAGTTGAAAATTTGAAACCAATCTATATCAAAATACTAGGGCTGTAAATGAGACGAGACAGATCGCGAGCTACTTGAGATCGACTCGATCAATGCTCGATAAATACTTGGATCGAATGGACTCGACTCGAGCTCGACTCGAGTTCTTAACGAGCCGAAACGAGTTACTCGATATTCGACTCGAAAAGCTCGTGAGCAGCTTGAAAATATAATATATTAAGATTTTATTTTTTAAAAAAATAAATTATTAATAATATTAATATTTATGTATTGGTTTTTTTTTTTAAATACAATAAGATTTAATGTATTTAAGGTTCATGTTTGAGTTTGAGGCTTCAATCGAGTTAAGTTTAAGATTTTTTTTTTCATTTCGAGCCGCTCACGAGCTTCAATTCAGGATTTCGAGTTCGAGTCGAGCTTGAAAATTTTAAGCTCGCGAGTTTTCGAGTCGAGTCGAGCTCCATTTCAGAGTTTTCGAATTAAGTCGAGCTCAACAATACTCGAGCTTGACTCGGCTTGTTTACACCCCTACTATAAATAATTAGAATAGAAATTCGAGTAACTAGACTCGAAAATTTTCAAGTTAAGTTCGAGAAGGTAGATTTCAAGTTAAGTCTAAATTACTTGAGCAAAAACATATATAATCAACAATATTAAAGGGAATAAATGAGTTAATTTCTGCACAAACTTAGCTGAAATATATATAAAGCATACACTTCCGGTATTTGCAATTTAAAGTTAAAAAGCATCCATAAAGTTTAGCAGCAAAAGGATGAACAAATCCAGACCGGTTTAACAAAGTTGAGTTTCGAATTTTAGACTAATCCCCATGCTGAAGAGTTCCTGGGACAATAACTTGGCACCATAAGGAACACTAACCCTGACAATGTCGTCTGCGGACTGGCAAACCCGGCAATACGGTCCCCTAATCTTCCGGCCAGCAGCTGCGGTCCGTTCGATAACGTTTGCGACATTTTTGCAACTCTGACAGACGTGCATCTGTGAGGAATCGCTAAGCGTGAAGAGCCTCTCGTACAAGTTGGCCGATGCACCATGAGCAATGAGGCAGTCACGTTCCATCTCACCAAATTTGATCCCACCGAAACGTTTCCGGTCAGCAACCGGCTGCCTCGTAAGCGGGTGCACAGGTCCAGTGTTTCGAAATTTTACTTTGTCTTCAGCCATGTGGATAAGACGCTGGTAGAATGTTGGTCCCATAAATATGAGCGAACGAACCATCTCACCTGTTCGACCATTGTAAACTCTCTCTTTTCCCCATCTTGAAAATCCAGCCCTGTGACAGATATTCACCAAAGTAGATGAGACAGCCATCTTAATACACCACGGGAAAGGGCTACTCGAATATGACCACAGCAAACCAAGCTTCAAGGATATATCGAATAGCATAGATCCACGGAAAACAAACAGGGAGCTATAGTTGATGTGTAATCAAAGTGTGATCAACGTTGTGTAATGCACTAATGCTCAGTGGACCACATGCAGGTCAATCCTTAAATGCATTGATACACCAAAACAATTCTAGAAGGGGGCCATCTAGGATTTATATAATAATAAAAAAATCCGAAATGAAAGCAAAGTGAGCGATGCAGGTTAACTTGTTCGGGACAATCCGTTACCTGTGAAGCTGTTCTGTAATGGAGTCAACGGAGAGAGTGGAGAAAGGGGTGGCATATTTCTTCAATCCACCACAGGCAATCCCCTTTCCCAAAGCAGCTTCCAAAAGTTGACCTGGAGTTTGTCTCGAAGGAAATGCATGCGGGTTAATTACGATGTCGGGAACTATTCCCTGAGTCGTGAAAGGAAAGTTCTCCTGAGACTCCAGAAAGCCAAGCACACCCTTTTGCCCATGCATGCTTGAGAACTTGTCTCCTAGAAATGGTGAACGGACCTGAAAAATATATCAGAAAGGCAACTGATTAAAAGCAATAGGTGCTATCTTGCAGAACAAATATATTAACACTAACATGTTTCTTCCATTCACACGACCAAGTATTGCGTCCATGAACTCGGATATTCTGTTTCTGTGAAGATCAAGTAAATATTACCTGTCTGAGAGATACTACAGCAAAATTTTTCCCCTCGTCATTTGAAGACAGCACGACTTTCTGAACCATGCCTCTTTCAGTGTGCTTCAGTTTTACACCGTAATCAGCTCCAGATTCTGCAGACCTCCCAATGACAATGTCACCAGACTGCAGGCTTGCACCAATATATGGAAAACCATCATCATCAAGGTTGTCCACACGCCCAAACTTACTTTCTATTTTCCCAAAATTTATGACATCTTCAGGCTTCCGCTTCTTCTCCTGATTTTCTTTGTTATCAACTTCTGCCTTGTAACTTCTTACATGTTCGGTGCGGAACATCCCACGCTCTATAGAGGCTCGGTTCATTACTAAGGAATCCTCTTGGTTGTAACCGAGATGAACATTGACAGCTACAATAGCATTCTGGCCATTGTACAATTCCGGCATTGGTTGCATTCTTTTCTTACCCAGAGGATACCCTGATTTCCCAAGACAATCAGCCGTCATTGTGTGAAAGAGTGGCCTTTGGGGATAATACATTTGGTGCGACAAAGTGTCCACCCTGATGTTCGGGTTTGTTGTAGAAAACCCAATGGCCTGTTGAGAATGTTTTTGTGCCTGGTAGAGAACTCTTCTTGCATGATCATGATTTGCAAATGGAATGATCCCACAGCTTAAACCCAAAAGAAACGACATGTCGAGCTCGCAATGCGTATACTTAACAGGCCGCTTCCCCTCAACCTCTGTTAAGAGGTACTTGATACTCCATGCTGTGCGACAATCCTCCTCTTCTTCAGTTCCAATAAGCTCAATTATCCCCTTGTCTAATAGGGACTGGAAGGTGTAATTTTCCTTCCCCTTAAACGCTTTTAGTTTGAATAGATTCTCAACGACTAAAAGAGGCCGCATAATCCTGCCAGCGTCAGTAAAGATGCGCACCTCTCCCTTAGGCTCGTCTCTTTTAATTTCCACCTGCAAGATACAAATCATTACCAGAAAAGATGAGAACAACAATAAATACAGAACAGAAACAAATTAAATTTCATAGAATTATTCTTGTGCAATAACCAAAGTTAGGGACTCCAAAGCAGTTATATTTTGTCTTACATTTTAGTGTAAGGAAAAAGATGCTTAACCTAAGGCTTCACTTTTCATACCTAATAGCTGAAGGTTACCAGCATACTAACTACAAATATGAAACAGATAACAAGCATCGAGAAAAGCTGAGTTTTCTAGTACAGCGGATTAAAATTGTCCAAAATTCTCCTGAGACATACAACCTTAACGAAAACAAAATTTTGTTTTGTAGCTCAAATTGTTACCCTTGAACATTAAACAAGAAGATATGCATATAGAATTTTAAAATTTAGAAATTCAAAAGCTATGCAGTCTATGAAATGAGATAGGCACCACCTGAAACGACAATTCCTTCCTACGTCGCTTTCTTCTAAGCTCAGCAGCAAAGGAAAGGGAATCTTCACAAACACCAACCCATTCGCCATTCAGAAAGACCTTATCTTTCCCATCAAGTGATCTAGAAGTATCATTAACCACTTTCTCCATTCCAGAATCAAACAGCTTTTCAACTATGGACTCCACTATGTTGGTGCTCACAAGAGCTGTGGTAGCCAGATTTTTCACAAGCCCGCAATTTTCACCATCTGTAGTGGACAGGAGGCAAACTTTTCCCCAGTGAGAAGGATGTCTGCATTAGAGAATCATCAGAACTGAACAATATTATAGCTGACAAACATCTCAATGGATTGAACTCATAAATAAAAAAGAATCAAATGCTCAAATGGTAAATCATTATTTTCATAATTCAAACCTTGAAATAGAAAAACAAAGTATAACAGTTTCTACAGGAAAGATTACCGCAACAAACAGAAAACTACAGATAGAATCATAGAACATTTAACTACTTCAACTAATGTTACATTGCTACCAATGATTGCAGCATTTCATGTCCATGCAATTGCATAAATCAAAGTTACCTAATCATCAAAAGCAACTATACTCATTTAATTGATATCACAAAGTTCTGAAGCAAAAAAAAACCTAAATTTAACAGATTCAAAATAGATCCCCATAAAGTGCAACACATATTGAGTTTTTGCGGCAATGAATTTCTAGAAATAATACTGATAAAACTTACGGGTATCTTGCATCTCCAACCTTTCCGGTGTACGAAACTTGTTGACGTGTTTTCCTCAAATCAACCATTGTCTGCAATGGATTTGCTCGTCCAAGATTTGCCACTACACCTGAAATCCTCTCCATTTTTTTGTAATGATGTGACCATGCTCCAGTAGAAAATGCCCTAGAGAGCCCATTTGACACTATGGAAGCATCAAGGTAATGCTCGATTGGACGGACAGCACGATCTGCATAAAGATCCCTCTGCAGAGTCTTCGCCATACGTCTCCTTGCATGAGCAATGTGAATTTTCAATTCACGCTCAAGCAACTCACCAGCCAACTCTAACCTCTTGTTCCTAAAATCATCTCTATTATCACATTTTCTACGACCGGCAAATGCTTGTAAAAGGCACTTGACCATGTACCCTAAGAAGCGAGCTTTCTGCTTGAAGCCATGGAGAGAGGGAAACAGATATCTTCTGAGGCACTCTTCAACACCTTCTTCGGGGGGAAATCTTGTTTCTTTCAGTAATTTATCTAAATGGTTGAGAGAATTCTTTCCATCACGAAAATTAGAACATTTCCCATCAGCGTCACGTATGGAGGCAAACAATATGTTTGATATACTGGAATCATTGCTTCCATAATCAATCAGGTTTACAGCTTCCTTGTCTGATTGTACACCAACGGAAAAAAACAGAATCCACAAGGGAACCTCAACTGACAAGAAAAAAACAGTCAGTATTTTCTCTCCCCCCTTAATATATTCAACCTCGGAATTCTCAACTACTCTGATAATTAATCTGTTCCTCTTCACCTCCGACCTGTAAAAAACGGTCCAACCCTGTACATTTGAAATCCAAAGTCTCTTCAGGCATACCTGCTCTTGTGCAATGAATATCTACAATTAAACATGCCAAAAACGTCATATATATTTTTACCAAAATAAAACAATAACTAAAAGGCATTGAGAACTATAGATAAAATGCTTAACAAATTCAAGTCCCATCCGGCAATTACAGAGTACAGACACCGAATAAGCACAAACTGACCGAACAAAAAATGGAAGATTTACCTTCTCTGCACCCTTGATCAGAAAATACCCTCCATGGTCAAAATCACAATCAGCCTTTTCCACTTCATTCATCCAGCACAGGTCAGATCCAACCATCACAGGAATCCTCCCAATTAAAATCTCTCTTATCTTCATGCACAATATCCTCTTCAACGATTTCTTCTCTTCCAGTTTTGAACTTGTCACTCTTAACACTTTTTATAGTATAAACCTGATACATTACCAAGGCACACTAGTTAAGACTTTGGATTTCAAACAGCAAGACATTCAAGTTTGTAATTGAAATTATTATCAATTGTGTAACTTTTTAGAGTCTACATGTAAAATTTTAGGTTAGAACCCACCCCAATGTAACATTCTCGGTTGTAAACGAAATTACTACCAATTGTATAACTTTTTATATTTGACATGGTAATATTTTAGGTTAAAATCAGCCACAAATTAGCCTTAGGTTAGCCCGAGGCACAGCAAACTACCCAAATTAAACATCAACAAGAACACTTGGAATTGAAATCAATAGAGGTTTTTCACTCACCTGAAGCTCAACGTTAACCTTCATCCGGGACGAATATGTCATGTTCTGAAGGCGAGCATGCCTGGGAAGCATGTTGAGCTCATTGCCACCAGTGACAGCCCAAAACGTCGGCCTCTCAACAGTGACTTTCCCGAACTTCACTCTAGCATGACGCCAATCGCCTTCTCCCTTCTTGGACGGGTCATACCCGGAATGAATCAAGTACTCCCCGAACGAATCGAAGGTTTTCTGGAGACCGTACTTGATGAAATCGTTATAGGAATTGATCTGATGACTGATGAGACCGTACTGATTGAAGAAGGACACGGCAGCTCTCCTACAGAAATTTCGCAGATATTCTTCTCCGAGTTCTTGAACACTGAAAGACTCTTCAAACATATCATCGTCTTCGTCTATGTCCGTATCAGTTCCGTTTGCAAACTTCTCACTAGCAGTACTACTCATTCCCATGTCTCCTTTACCATCTGGCGAGGCCCCCATTGCACCAAAATCTAACTAACGAAACAAAAAAACCTCGAAACAAAGTTAAACCCAGTTAAAAATAAGGTTTGGGCAAACAAAGAAAAGAGAACCCATAGCTTCATGTAGATGAGAGATGGAGGAAATGAGAAAGGCTTACATTGAGAGTTCGTTGAGCGGAATGAGAAACTAAGACCGAAAACCCTAAACCCCTAATCTTCTCGAGGATTAGAAGTCAAGGAATCAGTGATTTCAAATGGCTTTGGCAGCCAATGTACATCAACATTTAGAGCTTTTTCTCAGTATGTCAGTGAATTTTCTTTTTTCTTCTAACAATTGGGCGGAGATGATCAGAACAAACAAAGAGGAATGGATATCGACCTTTTTGGTTCAGGATCGTGACATTCCCATATTTGATTAATCGAAATTTTATTTTAGGTAATGTTTTATTATTAATAGTAAATTTTTTAGTATATTATCGGGAATGACATTACTTCACTTCTCTTAGTATTATAATATTATCGGTATTTTGGACTAAAATATTCTTAAATTTTTATTTTTTTTAAAATATTATTCTTCTGTCATTGAATAATAAAAATTCTACAAAAGTTAAATTATAAATTTATCCTTAAATTATTTTAGATTTATAAAAAAATCTATAATTAAAATTTTATATAAAGTTCAAGGGTTAAAAAAATTAGCCTTTCATTAAACCTTTTTTATATTTTTAACCTTGTAAAAAAATTATATAAATATTATGAATTTAATTTTTTAAAGAAAATATATAAATATTTTACAATTTGTAATATTATACAAATATATAATAAAGACAATTTGGTTAAATATACATTCTAATAATCTTTTATTCTTTTAACCAAACACGGTAATCTTACATTCCTGCTAAACCAACCAAACACAAAATACAACATTCTCAATAATCTTATTCCCTGGTAATCTTTTATTCCCACTGGTAATCTTACATTCCGTGAACCAAACGCACTCTTAGTGTTTCCATGAAATGACTTAAATAGCCTTTAGTGCTATGTGTTTTCTGCTTTCGTTGTCCAAACTCGGGGGTTTTATTATAAAAATACAAATAAATAGGGGTGGGGGAGTAGGGCTGTAAATGAGACCAGACAGATCGTGAGTTATTCGAGATCGATTCGATCAAGGCTCGATAAATACTCGAATCGAATGGACTCGACTCGAGTTCTTAACGAACTGAAATGAGCTACTCGATTTTTGACTCGAAAAGCTCGTGAACAGCTCGAAAATATAATATATTAAGATTTTATTTTAAAAAATAAATTAATAATAATATTAATATTTATGTATTGATTTTTTTTAAAAATACAGTAAGATTTTATGTATTTAAGGTTCATGTTCGAGTTTGAGTTTGAGGCTTCAATCGAGTTAAGTTTAAGAATTTTTTTTTTCATTTCGAGCCTTTTCGAGCTACTCACGAGCTTTAGTTCAGGATTTCGAGTTCGAGTCGAGCTTGAAAATTTTAAGGGGAGTGTGCTTGTTGTAGTGTACGGTTTTAAGTGAAGTGAATAAACGCATGTGTCCTTTAGGCTTTGCTTTGGTGACGATAAAATGAATTAAAGTGCAAATTTTATTATTTTTTTCCTAAAAAGGAAATTAATGAGTAGTATCAATTTTAAAATGGTTTGATGATAATGACTGTAATGTAAATGAATTGAAAATTTAGTAATTATTTTTTTATTATAAGGTAAAATTTGTTTAGCATTTACTTTAAATAAATAATATTTTATTCATCGAGAAAATAGTTAACAAACCAAAACCTACCGCTCACACCAAGCCCCACCTCCTAACCAAAATCATGGAAGCATAAAAATAATCCCCACACCCCAACAATACATTTAATCAAATCAAAAACAACTTGAACATTTCTAGGCTTCTTCCCATGCAACCTACCATTTCTTTCTTGCCACAAGAGCTGTCCAAGCAATTCTAATAGCAACATGTTGTAAATCCTTACCACCTCTATTGCTTTAAAGCCACTATACCATCTCGATTCACGACGTGACCTGTATATTCCACCCACCAGCCTGCATCACCAAGCCCCAGACCCGCTTCACAAAATCACAAACAAAGATAAATGATCACGATCCTCATCCATGTCCTCCTCACACAAAAAAAAACACATATGGGGCGAGCTTGGAGCCCCCAAGATATATTCTTCACTTTAGTAGGCAGTCATAACCAATAAAGAGATGAATCCATGACTGAGAGATAGTTCCACTACCCTACATCACCTTGTAATAGGGTGAACAAAACTCGATTCGAAAAATCGATTTTTTTTACTCGATTATAGTTTCATAAATTCGACTCGACTAGAAACAAATCAAATTCAAATCGAGTTGTAAAATATAACTCGAATAACTTGAAATTTTTAGTAATTAGTATATTGATTTTCAAGTTTAAGTCGAAGTTTAAGTTGAGTCCCTCGACTTTATATAGTATATGTAAATCACATATGAAAAAATACAAAAAAGATATATATGTATTATATATGATTATAAAATATAATTTAAATTAGAATTAAATAATTTCATAATATTATAAATATTTATAATTAAATTTAAATAGAAACTCGAAAATTTGACTCGACCCGACTCGACTCGAAAAAATTTCAAATCAAATTGGAGTTATAAAATAAGACTCGTCAACTCGAATAACTCGATTTTTTTTACTTGACTCAACTCGATCAAATGTACACCCCTACCTTATACCATCCTACTTTATCGTGCTTACTCCTTAGCAATTCCCACGTATCCTTCGCCTAATAAGGCTCTATAAGATCCTTAATATTCAGCAACATATCCCTTAGCTTAAGGGTGCGTTTGGTTCACGAAATGTAAGATTATCAGTGAGAATAAAAGATTACCAGGGAAATATGATTACTAGGAATGTTGTATTTTGTGTTTGGTTGGTTTAGTAAAAATGTAAGATTACCGTGTTTGGTTAAAGGAATAAAAGATTATTAGAATGTATATTTGACCAAATTGTCCTTATTATATATTTGTATAATATTACAAATTGTAAAATATTTATATATTTTCTTTAAAAAATTAAATTCATAATATTTATATAATTTTTTTTTACAAAATTAAAAATATAAAAAAGGTTTAATGAAAGGGTAAAAAAAAATTTTAACCTCTGAACTTCATATAAAATTTTAATTAGATTTTTTTTTGTAAATCTAAAATAATTTAAGGATAAATGTGTAACTTAACCTTCGTAGAATTTTTATTATTCAATGACAAAAGAATGATATTTTTGAAAAAAATAAAAATTTAAGGGTATTTTAGTCCAAAACGCCGGTAATGTTACAATACCTAAGGGAAGGGAGGTAATGACATTCCCGTTAATATACCCCAAAAAATCTACTATTGGTAATAAAACATTACCGAGAAACATTATCGGGAATGAGATTCCCGGCCAATCAAACATGGAATTCCCACAATCCTTTAACCAAACATCCCCTAAGTAGTTTCTTTCAAGCCCAACCTTACCTTAAAAAGGCTGAATTTGCCAAACCCACACACAGCCTTCAATGTATAAGCTTTTACCGAAGCCACACATAAACAGTTCGCCCAAAATCAAAAGTTTTCAGAGATTACGCATCATACTAGCTTTATTCCAAGATAACAACTCTTTGATCCCTAATCCCTCCTCATCCTCCAGACAACAAACAAGCTCCCAACTAACCTGAACTCCCCTCGAGTCACCATCCTTACCTTTCCAAAGGAAAGAACCACACAACTGCCCAAATCTTTTTCAGCACCCTCGCTGTCAAGAAGAAGACTCGGCTCTAAAAAGTTTGCAATCCCAAAATGACTGATTTAATAAGTTACGAACGATTAACATAAGATAACCCACAAGTCGCCCAGCCCTTGATTTTGCACGTAATCCTTTCTCCACCAAAGCATTACAATTTGTGTTATTAATCATTCTAGAGGTTAAAGGGACCCCTAGATCTTTTGGTATATTTTGTAGACATTTTTGTTCAAACTCGAGATCTTTAAAAGAGAGTAATACTCCATTTAATTATTGAGATCGCTTGATGAATTCTAGTAAATATCTTATAATTATATTTTTAATGGATTTTAATTCAAATTTTTGTGGATTTAGTACACATTTTTTTTATTAATCTAGGTAAGGTCAACACAGTGTACGTAAAAAAATAAACGTTCAACCATTTGACATTGAATGCTCATACTCCTTATATTTTTTGTGCTCAAACCTAGGACCTCAAGGACTAACTACAATTCCTTCACCACCGAGATCGCTTGATTCGTGTAACATAATTAAATTTTGAGTTCATATAATAAAAGTATAATTTACAAATAAAAATATATTCAAGTTTTTAAACAAATTTATAAATTCAGATAATTAGAAAGATAAATATATCCAACACACACCAACACGAGGAAGGATTCGATCTCTCTCTTTCCTCCTTTAACCCTTTAATTATTGGGATAAATTCCAATATGTACCATATGAATTGTACAACTTTATTGGCCATTGATCATTAGCTTCACTACCTTGTACCCAACTGCACATACAATATATATATAATGGGAAGAAATGCCTAACTCATGATGCTGTTGTTGTTGGTGGTGTTAATAAGAAGATGATGATTAATGAGAAAAAGGGTTGCCAGCTTCAGTTTTTTAAACAGAAGGGCAAAAATCTTTCGCTTGATTCTTCCTCTTCTCTTCTTCTTCGACTCCATTGCCGGCGCTTTGACCTCAACCATTTTCTTATCCATATATGCGAGTTTCGGAGATCTGGGAAATGAAGAAGATGAAGAGATAGAACAATGGGGTTTTCATGAAAACTAATATCCAACTCTTATTTAATAGCTTCACTTTTCATATGTTTTTTGTACAAGGAAGCTTCCTCCCACTTTCATGCATGCACTTTACGATCACTTCCATTGCTGATACGGCCTTTAGGAAGCAACGTTTATGCGTCTTTGTTTATTGTTTTGGTTTATACGGTGACGAATCCTGGGGTTGAAGTTGAACACTTTGGCTTTTGAGTGGTGAGTACGTACAGTGAGGCGTTTGCTGCTTTGAGGGGCGGCTCCGGTGGCGGAGATTGGTGGCATTTTCCACCGTATCTTAGAGTTCAAGGGGGTGCTTAATGAATTGATCAGCTCGTGAGCTGCTCGAACTCGATTAGGTCAAAAATTCTGTCAACGCTCGACTCGGGTTAACTCGACTCGAGACATTAACGAGTTGAGTCGAGCAAAGTCTAACTTAACTTTATAAGTTTACGAACAACTCGTTAATTTTTAAACTTTTTTTAGTAGTTAGCTTGAAATTATTTCATTCAAAAAATATGTCTAAATAATAGTAATTACTAATTTATAATCTAGACTTTGAAATTATTGTATATACTCTTTTGATAATTTTTTATTGAATTTGTTAATTTATGTTTATATTAAGTTTCATACAATATTATTAAATTTTACTTTTAATTAAAAGAACAAGGAAAAATTTCTAGTGAGTTTAATCATCAATGAGTTGAGCAACGAGTTTAACGAACAATGAGTCGAGTTGAGTAATAATTTTTTTAACGAGCACAAGTCGAGGTCTAGCATCAAATTTTTTTTAATGAGCACGAGTAGAGCACTGCCCAACTAGTGATCTACTCGCTCGATAAACACCCCTATTATGAACTCAATGAGTTATAGCCATTATCTTCAACAAAAAATAGGATAAATTACGCGTTTAGTACAAAAAAATTGAAAGTTTATGAACTAAAACATACAAAAACTGATAGTTTATGTACTAAACATGTTAAGTTTTTAATAGCGGAATATTAAAATAAAATGAAAAATATATGTTAGGTGTGATTTTAAAAAAATTAAAAGTTTTTATACGAAAACAGACCAAAACCAATAGTTTAGGCACTGAATGTTTACCCAAAATACAGATGGCATTTAGAAACTTAAATTTGAATTTAGAGTCAGAAAAAACCTTAACGTAATAACTTAAAGAAACTTCAACTTCCATCGGAGTTTATGGAGTCGGTGGTTTAAGCTGCTCGGCGACGGAGCGAGCAACAGCCGCCGCTAAAGCTACGGTGAAATTAGGGTCTTTTGTTAAGGATGCAACATAGTCTTCGATTCTTTCGTCGTCGTTGTTGTTTCCATGGTCGGAGCCCGAAAGATTGAGATCGGGAGTGATGCCAGGTCGAAACAGGTTATTGACAGCCGGAACACGATACTCCCGTGCCGGTGTCTTACCGGAGATTACTGCGGAGCTGCCGGGAGAAGACAAAGATTGTCCCGTTGTAGGATCAACATCATGGTTGTGTTGCCCTTCGTACGTTGCTATAAGAAAAGCTTCGTCTCCCAGGCATCGTTGAACCTGGACAAAGTAAAACAAAGACAAAAGAGGTTTTAATGTCTGTAATAATACTACCATGTGCCTGTGAGAATACCTTCTTCTTGACGGGGCATCCAGGAGCCATCGAACACTTGAAATAAGCTCGGGGAGATGGATTATTTTTAGTGACTTTCTGTCCATATTTCCTCCATTGATATCCATCTTTAACCACCTAAATTCACCATCACATGCAACACTTATTGCATGAAGAAAATTTAATCTATCTTGGGCAAATAGAGTAGGGTGGCTCACCAGGCTTTCGTCCCTAGGATCTGTTTCCACAAAAACTCGCGAGGAGCTCGCCGCCGCAAACCGAACCGCCGGTAACGGCGAGCTCGATTCCCTGACATAGGCTTCATGAAGCATGCAGTACTTGCTGCTCATTACTTCAAACGTGAACCTAAGAGCTTCGTTCTCTTTCTGCAACTTCTCCAACTCCTCCCGAAGAGTTTCCACCTGAAAATTTTCATCTTTTAATGTCTCAAATTTCTTGTTTTTTGGAACAACTAGAAGAGCAGGAAGATGATGATGATACCTTTTGTTTAGGGTTCTCGGCATCCATGAAAGTAGCAGGCAGGAGATTGTTGAAATCAAAGCCGAATCATCATGGTCACGAGAATTTAATATATTCTCGGTAGGAAGCGAGTTTCACGCACAATGGGAATCGTCATCTGCATGACAACTTTGGGTTTACCATTCTTGTACTGTCACGATCTTGGTTTACAGTGGTGTGTCCCCACGCGTTAGTGGATGTCGACAAATTCGTGGACTTGGGTCTTTGACGGTGTTTGTTTCTCGAGAAAAAAAAAACTGAAATAGAGCAATCACAATTACATCAACGTGACGAATAATAAGAATGTCACAGTGCTTACATAAGCAAGAGATAATACAAGCCCACAATGTGAACGGCTCTAATCAAGAAACAACGTGAAGCATACTAAAAATTTACATCAAACGTTTTAAAACTAGTTACATGTGTACTTCTCCGGTTTAATTTATGATTAAGGAAATGCGTGATCGAAAATATTATAAAAATATAATATCTTCGACTGAGTGCAATTTAAAACGTTAAGATTTTAACATTTTCGATTGAACCAAAAGTGTTACGAAGAATTTAACATTTTCAGTTGTAAATCGAAAATGTTTGTGAAGAAGGTTTGCAACCGAAAATATTAAGAAAAAAATTGATATTTTCAATTGTACCCAACAGAAAATATTATATTTTTTATAATATTTTTGACCGCATCTTTCTTTAGTCTTAAATTCAGTTAAAAATGGTATAAAAGTGTTATATTTTTTTATAATATTGTCGGTTGCGTTTTTTTTATAAAAGTGGTATGAATATTATTTATAAAAGGCAACTTAGAAATAAGGTAAAGATGATCGGACCAAAAATAAACTGGATATTGTTTCCTTAAAGTAATTTCGAATTAACAAAATTTAACTTTTTTTATGTTCAAAAAAAGTACAAATTATATTTCTTATGGGGAGTAAATTATAAATTTCATCACTGAACTTTACTCTCCCGCTCTTATTTTGTTCACTTAGCTTTAAAAGTTTTCAATTTCTTCATTGAACTTCTTAAAACATTAAATTTTTTTGTCACTAAACTTTATTCTCTCTCTTATTTTGGTCACTTTATCGTTAAGTAATTAATGGCGTTAATAAAAATGCCGTTTTAAAAGAAATAATATTTTTACTAAAACGACGTTGTTTTGCATTTATATAATAACTCATTTTAATGCCGTTAATTATTTAACGATAGAGTGGTCAAAAAAACTAATGCATCAAATCTAGTAATGAAATCTAAAAGATTTAAAGTACAATAAGTGAAATAGGAGAGAGAGTAAAGTTTAGCTACCAAATTTATAATTTACCCTTCTACTAGGACCGGATGCCAATTAACCCAATTTCAATTCTGACTAATTCTCTTGAACAAATTGAATTTCTGGACTAAATCAGTCTACAAATTATGATACTATTGTCTAGCATTACACAATAATTCTTTCAAATAAATAAGACTCTTAATTAATCTTAAGCTATAATATATTTTTAAATATAAGCCGCTAGTATTATTAAAAAAAAAGTAAAAATATATGAAATTACAATAAAAGTTTACAATTATCATTGTAAATTAAATACATAATTTGGATTTTTCCAATAACATTAAAACTAACAACTGTAAATCTTATTGCACTGACAAACAAACCACAAAAGAGAATTAAGCTATTGAAATACTATTGAGAACTGCAGATCAGAGCCGAACTTCGTGAGAAACTATCCACAAACGTAAAATCATGCATCCAAATCAAAATGTCCATGGCAGGGAAGATCAACAAGTTTTTGAAAAAAACGCTATCTTGATCAGTCATGGCATCGTCAAATCCAACCCTGAGAAAAAATAAATAAAAGAACAGACAAACGACTGAGAAAAAAATCGAAAAACGTGTCAAAAAGGTAAAGATAAAAGGCAGATATATACGTGAGACACGGGTAGAATTATTCTTATTAAAAAAACAAAGAGAAAAGAGAACCGGCGGTCGGCAACCAGCATCAAAGCCGGTGTTACCGTCGGCTAAAGAAAATCAAAGAAGAAAAAATTGATCTGATCTATGAAAAACAATACAAACTCAAAGAGGAAGAAGAAAAAGAAAGAAAGACAAAGGAGAGAGCGACTATTCTTAAGCTATAAAAATTACAAAATATAACGATAGGTAATGTTATTCGAATCTAAGTCATCGATTAAAATAAAACAATTACTCAATAAATTTAATCTCCTTAGAAATAAATTAAATAATTTAACCCGATTATCTTGAAATTCAAATTTTTTGAATAATTCTTGAAATCGAATTAAATTTTATTTTGGATCATAATTTTTTATTATAAAAATTATTTATATGAGTCAATGGTAGTTCTTGGTCAAGCACTTAAAATAGAGGTAGAATCCAAATCCATACACGAAATTATGCAACTTCGATGACTTGAATCATAATTTTATAAGGACAGTGGTCCATATTTGACTAAGTTTGAGTGATACCATACACCGACGGACAGAGCTGTCTCGAATATTTCTGAGATCTTAAGCGGAAAATTAAAAATAAGTCATATGGAATGAAAATATATTTTATTATTTTTAAACAATTAATTTAACATTATATTAATAAACTATGAAAAATAATTAAATTATGAGCCCTCGGTTATAAAGGTAGAAAATATGGACTATTTTATAAAATTCAAAAAAAAATTAGGGACTCTTAATTATAAATTTTATTACTGTTGTCCTCAAGAATTACTTTGGGAATCAAGTACTTTATTCTTCTTCCCCAATTCCTACATTAAAATCCACTAATCTATTTACATCATTTGACACTCTCATTTTACAAAAAATCATGATTTAAATTGCAGCCTAGGCAAAGAGAGTTGAAGTCGAGGATCGATCGAGGGGACGAGTGAGGTAGTCGTCCTCCTGAAAATTTAAAATTATCTTATATTTCACATTTTTTATTGAAAATTTAAAATTATCTTATATTTCACATTTTTTATTGAAAATCTAATTTTGTTCCCTAAAATTTTATAAGTTCAAGTTTACTCTCGTAGAATTTTAAAATTTCAAGTTTGTCCCCATATATAACATAAAATCCTACGTCTGTCCCAGATTGTTGCTATAGAACGATGATCGTAACTTCGCATTACGATTACCATTTCAACACTTTTTTATCCCGTTCTGGTCTGCAGCTCTCCCCGAAATGGCCGCCGCAAGTGCCGCTGTGAAATTCGGGTTTCTCGTCAAAGAAGCCGCCATCTGTTGGACCAGAATCTGTTGTATCGTAGGTGCATTGGTTTCTCCGGCTAGCTTTCTGGCACCACCGCCATGTCCATCCGATTGCGTCAAGCCAAGAGTTCCGGGGAGAGCTCCATTTGTTGTACCGGCAGAAGGCTGTGCATGGTTGTGCACTCCTTCGTAAGTAGCCACCAAGAACGACGGATCTTCAACACTTCTTTGCACCTAAAAAAGGCCAACCAACATCAAAAACGTCAATCAAAGACAACAAACATGATCATATATTCTTAAGCCACAACGTTAAAATTAACCCTTCATGTTTGTTCAAATGATCATTCAGATTCATATTTAACTTAAAACATTTTAAATCAAAACTCATTGAATGAAAATCGTTAATTGACCAATAATCAGCATATATTGACGTGTTACGTGTCATATCGATCAAAATGATGATGTGTTATGTGACACATCATCTAAACTAATAACATAACATGTGATATGTTAACAGTTAAGCACATATGTGTTAAAAGTTTCAAAGTTTGGCAACCAACTTTGGAAAATGTTTTTTTCAAAGTTTGGTAAATGTTTCTTTGAAAAATGTTTTTCAAAGTTTGGTAAAATTTTGGTAGATGTTTGTTGAAAATAGGAATGGGTAAATTCACTTTAGTCATTGCACTTTAGGGTATTTTCAAAGATTAGTCCCTAAGTTTCTACTATAAATACCCTTACCCATTTAGCTTCAAAATCATCCCAAAACATTTCTTTCTTCCTATACTAGAGAGCTTTCTTGTGAGTAGTGAGTGTTTTGTAAACACCTGTAAATTTTCTCTCTTAGTAAAAGATCTGCAGCAGCCCGGAGACGTAAGCACAATTGGCTGAACTCCGTTATCAAATTTTCGGGTATTATTTTTCCGCTTTTATTTCGCATTCTCACTAATCTGGTTATAGGGAAATTACTTGTACTCGGTTTATTTTCCTAACAACTGGTAATCAGAGCTTTTGGTTGTGAATTTTGTCAATTTTTCTGTGAGGTTACTATTCATTACTATTCACGTGAATAGTGAATTTCGTGAATAGTGAAATTTCGGTCGGCGATACGAGTTTGTCGACGGTGGTGTTCTAATACACGGTGGTTCGCAAGAATTGTCAGAAACGATCCAAAAGAAGCCAGATTCGAGTGGAAGCGATGGCTGCAGACGAAGGGAAGGTGAAAATTGAAAAGTTCGATGGTGCGGACTTTGGCTTTTGGAAGATGCAGATTGAAGATTTTCTGTACCAGAAAAATCTTTATCAACCTCTCTCAGGAAAGCAACCAGAGGGCATGAAGAATGAAGACTGGGCTCTTCTCGACCGACAAGCCCTCGGAGTCATCCGACTGACGTTGTCCCGAAATGTTGCTTTCAACATAGCAAAGGAAAAGACCACGGCGGGTCTTATGGCGGCTCTCTCCAGTATGTATGAGAAACCATCGGCCTCAAACAAAGTTCATTTGATGAGGCGATTATTCAATTTGCGGATGACGGAAGGGGCATCGGTGGCACAACACCTAAATGAACTCAACACAATCACAACCCAGTTGAGTTCAGTGGAAATTGAGTTCGATGATGAAGTTCGAGCTTTAATTCTCTTATCATCTCTACCAGACAGTTGGAATGCTACTGTTACAGCAGTCAGCAGTTCGTCGGGAAACAGCAAATTAAAATTCGACGATGTTCGGGATCTGGTACTGAGTGAAGAAATTCGACGGAGAGAATCGGGTGAAGCATCAACCTCCTCAGCCTTGCACACGGAGTCTAGAGGAAGAACTTCAGAAAGATATTCAAATCGTGGCAGATCAAAATCCAGACGGGAAAAATCTAGAACGGGAAAGAAAGATTTTACCTGTTATAATTGTGGCAAGAAAGGTCACTTTAAAAGAGATTGCCGAGCACTGAAGAAAGATACCGGTGCACAGGAATCTGCCAACGTGACAGAGGAGACAGGTGATGCCATGATTCTAAGCGTCAACAGTCCGATTGAATCATGGATCTTGGATTCAGGGGCATCTTTCCACTCCACCCCATGCCAAGAAATCATGGAGAACTATGTTAGTGGTGATTTTGGGAAGGTTCATCTTGCTGATGATGAAACCTTAAAGATCGTCGGAAAAGGAGACATCCGACTAAAGTTGCCAAACCAGACCACCTGGAAGCTGACAGGAGTGAGACATATTCCTGGCCTCAAAAGAAATCTGATTTCTGTTGGACAGCTTGATGGAGAAGGATATAGCACAACTTTTTCAAGCTGTGAATGGAAGATTACCAAAGGAGCACTCGTCATTGCTCGTGGTAAGAAGACTGGTACTCTCTATGTAACCTCAAATTTAGAGAATATCATTGCAGTAGCAGATGCTGATGGAAAATCAAACCTATGGCACCAAAGGCTTGGCCATATGAGCGAGAAAGGGATGAAGACACTTTTGTCAAAAGGGAAGCTGCCGGATCTAAAAAATGTAGATGTCGGACTATGCGAGGATTGCATCTTTGGCAAACAAAAGAAAGTCAGTTTTGCAAAGATTGGCAAGACACCCAAGGCAGAAAGGTTAGAATTGGTTCATACTGATGTATGGGGACCATCCCCAGTTCCATCTCTTGCAGGCTCACTATATTATGTCACCTTCATCGATGATTCAACAAGGAAGGTGTGGGTTTATTTTCTGAAGAAGAAATCAGAAGTCTTCGATATCTTCAGAAAATGGAAGGCCATGGTGGAAAATGAGACTGGTTTGAAAGTCAAGCGGTTGAGGTCTGACAATGGAGGAGAGTACAGAGACAGTAGATTCAGAGATTTTTGTGCAAACAATGGGATCAAGATGGAGACAACAGTTCCCAAGACACCGCAACATAATGGTGTAGCAGAGCGCATGAACAGAACTCTGAATGAACGTGCCAGAAGTATGAGGATACATGCCGGCTTGCCCAAATTTCTATGGGCTGAAGCAATCAACACTGCAGCTTACTTGATCAACCGTGGGCCCTCAGTTCCTTTGGATGGCAGAATACCAGAGGAAGTTTGGAGCAAGAAAGAAATAAACCTTTCACACTTAAGAGTGTTTGGTTGTATTTCTTATGTACACATAGACTCTGCTGAAAGAAGTAAGCTTGATGCTAAGTCCAACAAATGTGCCTTTGTTGGTTATGGCGGTGATGAGTTCGGTTACCGGTTTTGGGACTATGAAAATCGGAAGATCATCAGAAGCAGAGACGTCATTTTCAATGAAAATGTGATGTACAAAGATAGATCAACCGCAGAATCAAGTAATACCGAAGCTGAAACAAAGGAATTTGCTGAGTTCGAGGAGATTTCTGGAAATGATGTTCAGATCAATCCTGAAGCAGTTCAAGAAGAACCAGGCACACCAGAACTAAGACGCTCCTCCAGAATTCCTAAACCAACCCAACGGTATTCTCCTTCTTTACACTACTTGTTGCTGACTGACAATGGTGAACCAGAGTGCTATGATGAAGCAATACAAGTGGAGGATTCAGTCAAGTGGGAGTCTTCCATGAAAGATGAGATGGACTCGCTTATGTCAAATCAGACATGGGAATTAGCTGAATTACCACCAGGCAAGAAAGCACTCCACAACAAGTGGATTTACAGGATCAAAGAAGAGCACGATGGGAGCAAACGCTACAAAGCAAGATTGGTTGTCAAAGGCTTTCAGCAAAAAGAAGGTATTGACTACAATGAAATTTTCTCTCCAGTCGTAAAATTGTCTACAATCAGACTGGTGTTGAAAATTGTAGCTGCAGAGAATTTACATCTTGAGCAGTTAGATGTAAAGACAGCTTTCCTTCATGGTGATTTGGAGGAAGAAATCTATATGAGGCAGCCAGAAGGCTTCATAGAGGCAGACAAGAAAAACCTGGTATGCAGGTTGAAGAAGAGCTTGTATGGTTTAAAACAAGCTCCTAGACAGTGGTACAAGAAGTTCGATAGCTTCATGAGTAGCAGTGGTTTTATCAGATGCCAAGCAGATCATTGTTGCTACATCAAGAGGTTCGACAACAGCTTCATTATTTTATTATTGTACGTTGATGACATGCTCGTTGCAGGCTCAGACATGCAAGAGATTATACACTTGAAGCAAAAATTGTCGAAGCAGTTTGCTATGAAGGATCTGGGCGCTGCAAAGCAGATTCTTGGGATGAGGATCAAGAGAGACACAAAGTCGGGGACTTTGATGTTATCACAGGCTGAGTACATCAACAAAGTACTCTCCAGGTTCAACATGCAAGATGCTAAACCAGTAAGTACACCTTTAGGTGTTCATTTCAGACTCTCCAAAGACCAATCACCAAAGACGGAGGAAGAACGTGCACACATGGTGAAGGTGCCGTATGCCTCAGCAATTGGAAGTCTGATGTATGCCATGGTTTGTACCAGACCAGATATTGCTCATGCAGTGGGAGCTGTTAGCAGGTACATGAATAATCCGGGCAAGGTACACTGGGAAGCAGTCAAATGGATCCTCAGATATCTTCGGGGTACCACAAACAAAGCACTTTGTTTCAAAGGTGGAGATATGATACTGACAGGCTATGTAGATGCTGACTTCGCCGGAAATGTCGACATCAGAAGGAGCACTACAGGGTATGTCTATACTCTAGGAGGAACTGCAGTGAGTTGGGTTTCTCAACTACAGAAGATAGTTGCTCTCTCCACAACTGAAGCAGAATATGTCGCTGTTACGGAAGCCAGCAAGGAGATGGTTTGGCTCCAAAGTTTCTTGGAAGAGTTAGGCAAGAAACAAGAAAACAATATCTTGTATTGCGACAGTCAAAGTGCTATCCATCTAGCAAAGAATCCGTCTTTCATTCCAGGACAAAGCACATACAATTGAGATATCATTTTATCCGGTCTCTTCTGGAAGATGGGATTTTGAAACTTGAAAAGATTAGTGGAGCTCAAAATCCGGCAGACATGTTGACAAAGACGGTGACTACGGACAAACTGAAGTTGTGTTCAACTTCAGTTGGCATGCTAGAATAACAAGACCAGACATGCTGCTGCATTGATCGAGGTGTGAAGACATATTAAAATCAGTCTTCAAGTGGGAGATTGTTAAAAGTTTCAAAGTTTGGCAACCAACTTTGGAAAATGTTTTTTTCAAAGTTTGGTAAATGTTTCTTTGAAAAATGTTTTTCAAAGTTTGGTAAAATTTTGGTAGATGTTTGTTGAAAATAGGAATGGGTAAATTCACTTTAGTCATTGCACTTTAGGGTATTTTCAAAGATTAGTCCCTAAGTTTCTACTATAAATACCCTTACCCATTTAGCTTCAAAATCATCCCAAAACATTTCTTTCTTCCTATACTAGAGAGCTTTCTTGTGAGTAGTGAGTGTTTTGTAAACACCTGTAAATTTTCTCTCTTAGTAAAAGATCTGCAGCAGCCCGGAGACGTAAGCACAATTGGCTGAACTCCGTTATCAATTTTCGGGTATTATTTTTCCGCTTTTATTTCACATTCTCACTAATCTGGTTATAGGGAAATTACTTGTAATCGGTTTATTTTCCTAACAATATGTAAATATCACATTAACGACGTACGTTAATTGTTAGTTAATTAATGGTTTTCATCCAATATAATTATTCAAATGAACGTCGGGACTAATTTTAACATTCCGTCTAGTAAATAGTGTGGCAGTGGACTCACCTTTTTCTTGACCGGACAAGTTGGGGAAGAAGAGCATTTGAAGTATGCTCGGGGAGAAGGGTTATCTTTGGTGACCTTCTGACCATATTTTCTCCACTGGTATCCATCTTTCACGATCTACAACGCAAAAAATACTCAGATTTGTACCCACAAAACACAGTCCGGCAAAGAAAGGAAAAACTAGGTCAAGAACCCTACCAGGCTCTGATCAGAAAGATTTGTACGGACGTAAGAAGTTGAAATCTTGGTATGAACGTACTCCCTGTGCTTTTTAAACGCATCTTCATCGCCGCCGCTGCTGTCTTCGCACTGGCCGGCTTTCCTCTTCTTCGACGCGGGTGATTCATTTTCCGTGACCAGTTCGACGAACTTGTTCTGCAGATCCTTGTAGTGGTGGCTCAGGACGGCTAGCATCTCGGTTAACATCTTGTTCTCGGCGCTGACCCGGTTCAGTTCCTCCACCAAAACTCCATCCTGTTTCATCATTTCATGTGCGATCGTGTGAGGAAAATGAAAGAATTATTCGTACTCGACAGAAAAATGGATCATCTGAACTCACCATGGCTTTGTCTGGTTGATGGAAAGGGTTGAGGTTGAGGTCCAGATTAATAGTATCCACCCAAGCTGATGATTCCATCACTGAGATTGAACTGATGAAACAAAAACAGGCGAGAGAAGAGAAGATTTATTGAAGTCTGAAGCTAAAGAAACGATGAGGATCATTCTCCAGACAATATATATATATATATATATATATATATATAAAGGTGTTTCTGAGGGAAATTAAAGGGGAAAATGAGGTTGAAAGAGCCTTCTTTCTATGCACAGTCCCACTTGGAATCCTAATTTGTTGAGCTTTTTCAAAAAATATATATATAGGGTAAATTACCTATTTAGTATCTAAACTATCAATTTTAATCCGTTTTAATACTTAAACTTATATTTTTTTAAAAATTATACCTAAAGTTTAGTTTTTGTTTCATTTCAGTATCGCACCATTAAAAACTTAACGTGTGTAGTACCTAAACTATCAGTTTTTGTCCGTTTTAGTACCTAAACTTTTAATTTTCTCCAGACTCAACGTTAAGTTTTTAACGGATACTAAAATGAAATAAAAACTAAACTTTAAGTATGATTTTAAAATAATTGAAAGTTTAGTTACTAAAATAAAACTGGTTTTTTAATCATACACCTAAAAATATATCAGATAAAATATTATACATCTATTTTTAACAAAAAAAAAAATATGTGAACACCAAAAATTAATTTTAAATATTATTTGTACACTTTTTTTTATTAGGCCTAATGACTATTGACTATTGAGCTGCTGAAAGTGATGCGTCAAAGAAGGTTGGTCGTCGTATTGACCTTTATTTTATCGTATCACTTCCCTTTCCACGTTTCTTCGTATGGTACACGTGTTATTTTCCAAAAAGGAAAATACAATTGGTCTAATACTACTTTTGAACCTCAAATGTTTTCAAAAAAGTCGTTTCAGTCTTTACTTTTTCCCTCCTCTTTTGATTTTTAGATATTTTATCTACAGAAAAATATTTATTTTAGTATTAATAAAATATAACTTACGTTAATTTAAATCTTTAATTTTTTCCTAACAGATTATTTAATTTAATAAAAAAGATACATACTACAAAATGTTAACATTTTTTTAAAAAAAAACCCAAAAGTCAAAAATTCCATTAAACTTACAAATATATATCCGGACTTGATAATAATAATCAGGGTAAATTATGCATTTAGTACCTAAACTATCAGTTTTGATCTGTTTAAGTACCTGAATTTTTAATTTTTCAAAAACTTACTTAAAGTTTAGTTTATATTTCATTTTAGTACCAAGTTCAAAATTTAACGTTAAGTTTTGAAAAAATCAGAAGTTTAGGTATTAAAATAGATCAAAATTGATAGTTTAGATTAAGTTTTTAACGACGGGGTACTAAAATGAAATGAAAACTAGACGTTAAGTATAACTTTGAAAAAGAAAATAAATTTTAGATATTAAAACAGATCAAAATTGATAGTTTAGGTATTAAATACGTAGTTTACCCTAGTAATTATTTGGTAATTTCAGAACATATAGTCAATCCACAATCTTAATTAATAATGGATGAAAAACAGAAGGAAAATGCAGAAAAAGCATGCGAATCTTTAATACTTTCATTTCCTCTTCGTAATTAAGAGTAGATTAAAAGCAAATTTTATATTTAAAACCCCCAAATAAATAATTATTTAAAGAAATATGACCATCCAGAAATTATTTGGAAGAATAACCCTCAATTTGTCCACATCGGACGACCTCACAGCCTGTAAACAGCGTGTTAAATCCTGGTACCCTCCAACACGATAGATACATCCGATGTGGGTGCACTTTCTAGATAAGCCAATAAAATAATTGGATAAAATATCATCGCGTATTACGAAGCGCGATGTAGCTTTTATGATCCAAAATATCGTGAGATTTATGAGGGACCTCACGGACTTCAAAGCGCAAGGACAATAAATTCTCTACCCTCCCTTTAGTGTCCATATCCTTGTTCGGATACTATTTCTGGGTGGAAACTGAATTTAAAATAAATTATAAACACGTAGTGTTGCAATTTATCTTTAAGGTGACTATAATATCATCACATATAAGACATTTTAAGTGGGATAAAAATGACGTTAAAATGGTTAGAAATCATGGTTTTGTGAAGGAATAAGAAAAAAATTGTTTAATAGACATATTGAAGTGTTATTTCTAACTTATAAATATGAGTGATTTCATAATTTATATGCTTAGAGGTATAATATTGCAACTTATATTATTAATTATTATTATATTCATTTATTATATTCATTTAATTTATATGTTTCGAATTAGGCTGCTATACGGAATTCGGGAGAACCTCACGTTTTGCAGGCAGCGAGATCCCCATAAATCTCGCGATATTTTAGAATATAAAAGCTATTTTTGTAATGTGCGAGGTCATTTTATTCAATTGTTTTATTGGTTTACCTAGAAAGTACGCCACGTTGGATATATCTTGCGTGTTGGAGGGTGCAAGGATTTAATACGCAGTTTGTAAACCGCAAGGTCGTCCGATGTGGACGATTTGAAGATTATTCTTTCAAATAATTTCAGGATCTTATTTCTTTAAATAATTATTTATTTAGAGTTTTTAATATAAAATTACATAGATTAATTGAGCAAAGAAAAAAAACTTGAAAATGTCAATTTGAGACAAGTTTGAAGTAGAAAAAATATATTTTTTTAATTCAAGATAAAATTATCTAAATTATATCATTATTGTAATTATAGGAAGATATTTTTGCATGAACCAGATAACATGGTGATGAAAGAATCGTTATTTTCTTGAGGTCTCGAGTCCGAACATTAATAAAATCAGAAATGTGAGCATTCAATATTAAATGATTTAAAATTATCTTTTAATATATATTACATTATATTTACAAAAAATTAAACATGAATTAATGCTTTTGAATGGAACACGTGGAAATAAGACAACGCTTTCTAACCTCCAATTGCAATTCCACATGACAAAAGGAAAATTTTATTCAACTCCTACTCCTCTTAAGAAGATTGTAATCTATCGAACTTTTAATAGGATAATTACACGTCTAGTATTTGTATTTAAACTATCAATTTTAATATGTTTTAGTACTAAAACTTTCAATTCTTTCAAAATCATAACTAAAGTGTAGTTTTTATTTCATTTTAGTACCTCTCCGTTAAAAACATTTGTTTTTGTTTTATTTTAGTACCCTTGTTCAAAATATAACGTTAAGTTTTGAAAATTTTGAAAGTTTAGATACTAAAATAAACCAAAACTAATAGTTTAAGTACTAAACGTATTAAGTTCTCAACGATATATTAAAATGAAATGAAAACTAAGCATTAGGTGATATACCCCTTTTAATATTGTTAAGGGTGGAATGAGTGAGGAATGGACGGAGGGCATTTGCCTTCATGAAAATCCTAACTTACTATATATTTTAAATATTTTCTTATACTTTTAGGATAAACTATACATTTAGTACCTAAAGTTTCACTTTTGGTATATTTTAATACATGAACCTTTAATATTTTCAAAATCATACCTAAAGTTTACTTTTTGTTTCATTTTAGTACCCCCGCTGTTAAAAAATTAGGTACTAAAACGAAACAAAAAGTTAACAGTGATGTACTAAAATGAAATAAAAAGTTAACGACGGGTACTAAAATGAAACAAAAACTAAACTTTAAGTATAATTTTGAAAAAATTAAAAGTTTATGTAGTAAAAAGTACCAAAAGTGACTTTATTGATAATATCAACCTATATCCCTTTATACTTTTTATAAATTTATCATTTATTAAGATTTTAGAAATTTATTTTTTAATATAAAATCATGTGTTCAATTCCTAAATGTTGTTTTGCTACCTATCTATTGTGAAAAGAGTACGGGAGCATCTTTTTAGTTAGAGATGATTCACACAACCATGTGAATAATTTAACATGGACCTACAAAGAATTACAAATGAACCCATCAAAAATTTGAAGAGTTCTTGTTTAATGGATTTTAATATCTAAATGTATAAAAAAATTAGGATAAAATACGTGTTTAGTACTTAAACTATCATTTTTTTGTCTATTTTAGTATTTTAACTTTCAATTTTTTTCAAAATCATACCCAAAGTTTAGTTTTCTTTTATTTTTGTATCTCATCGTTAAAATTTGTAGTTTTTGTTTCATTTTAGCCTACCGTTCAAAATTTAACGTCAAGTTTTGAAAATATTGAAAGTTTAGGTACTAAAATGGATCAAAATTGATAGTTTAGGTACTGAATGCATTATTTTTAACAGTGGGTACTAAAATAAAATAAAAACTAAATATTAGGCATTGTTTTGAAAAAATTAAAAGTTTAGGTACTAAAACGGACCAAAACTGATAGTTTGGATATTAAATGTGAAGTTTACCCAAAAAATTCATCCTTTTGCATTCTTATTAAAGTTCAAACGAGTATATAAAGCTATTGTGGAAACTTTGGTTTAGCTATGTATTTGGTTCATATGTGGACACTCGATATAAAAATTTAGGATAATTATCAAAACTACACATAAATTTCATTAAGTGTATAATATTATATTTTCATTCATGAATTTTGATTTTGTACAAATATATACATGAAATTTTGATTCGATTAAATTATCAGAAATTATTAAAAAAAATTAATATTGACATAACATCATTTACATTTCCAAAAATCAAAATTTTTAGAAAATCATTAAGTGACTTTAGTGGAAAAAAGAGAATGTTATTCTTCCTAAAGATCTTGGGTCCGAATAGCTATGTCTATAGGGTGTTTATGCATTGTCAATTAATTATAGGAGTTTTAAACGTATACTACCTTATAATTACTTTAAACTGTTAAAAAAAGACAAAATAACATACATATAATTACATAAAAATCAGGGTAAATCACATGTTTAGTACCTAAATTATCAAATTTGGTTCGTTTTAATACATAAACTTTTAATTTTTTCAAGACCATACTTAAAATTTAGTTTTTGTTTCATTTTAGTACTCCGCCGTTAAAAACTTTAGTTTTTGTTTAATTCCAGTATCTCGTTCAAAATTTAACGTTAAGTTTTAAAAAAATTGAAAGTTTATGTACTAAAACGGGCCAAAACTGATAGTTTATGCATTGAATGCGTTAAGTTTTTAACGACGAGTTACTAAAATGAAATGAAAACTAAACATTAGGTATGATTTTGAAAAAATTGAAAGTTTAAGTACTAAAATGAATCAAAACTAATAATTTAAATATTAAATGTGTAATTTACTCTAAAAATTAAAACTATGTATGATATTATAACATTCGGCTAAAATGTATATATAAGTAGGGGCGGGGCTAGCAAAGCGCAATATGTGCAATGGAATAGGGTCCCGGAATAGTAAGGGTCCAAAAAAAATATGTTTATTACTATTGTTATAATAAAAAAAACAAATAAAGTATTATGATTATTGGTAAAATTTTTGGGCTCAAAACCACAGAACCTGCGGTCGAATCTTGTTGAAATTATACGAGAAATACCAATAATTAGTACAGTGCTACATCTGTAAAGCTTGTCTCATTTTTTTTGTATAACTCCACTTTACCAAACTTCAATTATTCATCTTCTCTCGTTAATTCTCATTCCCACCATAATCAATCTTGTTGAAGTTATACGAGAAATACCAATAATTAGTACAGTACTACATCTATAAAGCTTATCTCATTTTTTTTTGTATAACTCCACTTTACCAAACTTCAATTATTCATCTTCCCTCGTTAATTCTCATTCCCACCATAGTCATAAATTTCTTATCTTCCTTTAACTAATTAGTTCGATTAATCTCAATTTTTCAACCACCATACTTTTTTTTAAGAATTTACGCAGGGACTCGAACGTCCTAGTCCGACCGTGTATATAAGTTTAATATCGATAATATAAGCTTTGTAGCACGTCAATGTCAATATGAATGTGAATTTTAACGAATAATAACTTTAGTCAAAGTCATCAATTATAATAATAAGCTTTTTGTAATTGCTCGTTTTCCCATTACCCTAGACCTACTACTTGAAATCAGCAGCATGACGTGTATAGCCTGACGTCTCATATCTTACGTAAATATCATTACCAACTAAATTATAATATTGAGACACGATTCAAGTAGTCAAAGCCAAGTTTATGACACGGGTCGTCTAAATTAGTCAAGACGAAGCCTTGGAACCAAGAGGGTAATAAAAAAATTAATTAATTTTCATAGTTGGTGAGAGTCCTTTTTTTATTCATTTGGGCAAATTACTCATGTAATACCTCAAAATTTTAAATAGTAACTAAAATGAAATTTTTTAAGTTTAGTAGCCAAAGTAAAAACTTGGGAAAAGTTCAAGCACCAACATGGTAATTTTCCTAAAAAAAATTTATTCCACAAAGAAATAGTTTATACTTAAGAATAGATTACCTATGAAATTCATATTTTGATATGAAATTTGTGTAAAAAGTTATGAAGCAATAAAGTTCAGTAAAGTATTCGGATAATAAGATCAAATCAAAAATTTACAAAAATTTACAAAAATTTAAAGGATGATGGAAAATGGTTAGAAATATTATTTCTATATTTTAGAATGGTGAAATTTGATATGGATCCTTGTAATTTAGATGGATTTTCTATGATAAGTTGAAATTGTAATTTTTTTGTGACGAAATTGTAATTTTAAAAAATTACTAAGGGCAAAGGTGGGAAGTGAATTATATTTGTTCATCTTTACTTTTTTATTATTAAAATGGAAGATAGTAGGTGAAAAATGGTGATAATCATGATTTTTAAAGGATAAGGTTGTAATTATGTATTAAATAAATTTTATATTCATTTAATTAGTATTTTAACAAGTGTACATAGATATTTTTTGTAGAAAAATCAATAAAACCCTTCTTCTCCCTATAAATTTCGTGCACCATAAATAAAAATAAGTAAGTTACGTTTTTTTCCTTTTTTTCTTCATTTTAGTCCTTTTACTTTAATTTTTGAAATAAGTTGTGAAATACAAAAATAATCCATATCAAATTCTCTATCATTTAGTGATAATATTTCATTGTTTTCATGCTTGAATCATTAGTTTGAGTGTTAAAATGGATGATGAATAAGTTGGATTTTAAGGATAGATTTTTATGTTTTTGGCGTTTTAGATTCATTTTATGTGATAATTAAAATCGTCTAGAAATTGATATGTAACGTTCGACCATATCTAGGATTTAGGGAAAATTATTGAATTTGGATTGATTTTGATATTGCAATCATTAGAATTACATGAAATTGATGTTAGAAGCTTGAATCGATGCTTAAATTTGGATGAAAACACACTCTAATGCTTTAATTAGTTTCGGCCAAAGAGGAAGGTTGTAAGGGTATAAGGGCTAAATCGCAAATGGAAAACAATTTAGTACTTAAATGACAATTGTATAATGTTAAAAAGATTTTAAGTAATGTATTGTGATCAAATATTAAAATATTGATTTAATATTGGATTTAATATTGGAGTGTTGATTATGGACTAGTTTGTAAATTTGTTAAAGTTTGAGAATCAAAATGTAAAATGTTTAAATGAATAACTTAAAGGCTACATAATAAATAGGAATATTAGAGTACTTGAGCAAAAAATAATACAATGGTGAATTTGAAGTTAAAATATTAAGACTGATTTGGAAGTACATATAAGTTAAAAAGTTAAGCTGTAAATGTGAAGAAATTATGGGTTAAAAAATAAATTAAGTATAAGATGATTAATATAAATTTAAAGTAAATATCAAGTGATTATTTAGAAAATTTTTAAATATTAAGATATATGTAAAAGAAAAGTTTATTGATGGTTAAATGTGAATAATTGAAGAGTTAAGTGAATTATTGTTAGAAATAATTATTTAATGAATTTGAAAATTTTTAATTTGATAAAGCTAAAAGTTAGTTTTCAATTGGTAAAATAAAAAATATTAAATATATAATAATGGTAGTATTTTTAGAATATTATACGAATATGAATTTATTTTGTTAGTTAAGTTAAAGTATTAATATGTGATTAAAATAATAATAAATTTGATAATTTTCCTATAAATGTTTTATATGAAAAAGAATATAAGATTTAAATAAAAACCTAATATATAAGATATGAGAGTTAACGGTGTATGAGGTGGAGTGATTATGATCAGGCACAAAATATGCATTATCTGGCATCAAAATTGATCACTCGTGGTCTGACTCGCGTGCCATAATGGTACACGAGATGGAGTGATTAAGCGATATTTGTTATGGCATATTCGTGTGCATTTGTCTGTCACTATCTATGCATTATATGGCACCAAGGTGGATCACTTGTGGTCTGACTCACGTATCTTAGTGATGCACGAGATGGAATGATTCGGTGCAATTTGTTTTGGCATTGTATGTTTATTATGGGTTTTACAATGTTTTGACGTTGTGAGATACCATATCTGATTATGATTTTAGTATAGTGATGTTGTGTTCTATAATACCCTAATGGATTGGCACAACTGATTATCAGCCGTTAGATCTGGCTCCGAGATCTAATCAGAATATTTGAAAGCTCATCAGACGATCCAAATCGAGCGCGTGTAGTGCACGATCGGCCCCCTGAATTTCCCAACGCCCCGATGGTGAGACGGTGAAACGATGGCCGGAAGTGGGATGGCTTTTGTTGACGAGGAGGAAGGGGAAGAGCTTTTGAGAGAGTAATTTTTATAGTTTTGGTAATAAAAAAAGGAAAAGGGGTTGCAAATGAGCGGGTAATGCCATTTTGGGCATAAAATTTGGGCCTAAATATCAGGCACCGAGCTGCACCGTTTTGAAGCTTGGTTTTGGGTAAATAGCATGTTAGGCCCTCTTTTGTACGCGCATTATGTTTTGGTCTTTTAATAAAATGAGTTTATTATGTTTTCAATTCCTGGATCTTTTTATATTTATTTCTTGATCCATGCTTATTATTAAATGCCATTCGAATTTATTGCTAATAATTATTTGGTTTTCTTGCATTTTGAGCCCTTTTGTTTTATTTATGGGTACATGTTGATCCTGTTTTGAATGGTTTATCCCTATAATTGGTCCATGTATTTTCTGTTTTTATGTTTTAGCCCTTGATTTGGATGGATATTTCTTGCAAGTAGTCCCTATACTTTCTGTTTTCCTATATTTAGTCCCCATGTTAATGTTTGTTTTTTTATTAATGTGGCTTCTAATTCTCATATTTTAATATTTATACATATTTGAATTTAATTTTGAAAAGGTACTTTTAATGGATAGCTTAAAATATTTAATATTGACATCATTTAGCATATTTTGTTTATGGCATTTCATTTTGCCATGTCACCGTGGAAAAGTCTCCCAAATACGAGAGAAGTGATTTCCTAAAGATTGTTCATACATTTATTAGGTCGATCTAGTTTTAATATTAATGATTCAATCTTAGGCCGCTTTAAATAAAATTTAAGTTCCTATTATTATGGATGGATAGTCTATGGAAAAGTCTCTCAGATACAAGGGAAGTGTGTTTCCGATGACTATTCATACATAAATGTCATAATTTAAATACTATTTAAATTTTACAATTCTCAAACTTAGAAAAAAACTACGTATAATCGATTGTGTATCAATTTTGCGTTGTGGGGGTGTTCACCTTTCCCTACGCGTAATCGACTCCCGAACCCGTTTTAAAATGAATTCTTGATTCAACGTAGACTAGTTTCTCTTTTATCTTTTAATTTAATTTTTTCAAAAATTATTTAAAAGGTAATATTTTTAGGTTTTCGATCTATCCAACCAAAATGTGCGACTCCAAAATCCTAAGTTTTCAAATCTAAGTTTTCAAAAATAATTTAGTTAACCAAATTATTTGAAATAAATGATTGATTTTTTTCCAGTAGTAGTTTAAGCATTTTTTGTAATTTAAATAGTAATTAAATTTACTTTTCCTCTTAAATTTTAAAATTAGATAAATAATATGCCTCTATTTTTTTAATTTATCAATTTGATCACTCCTTGTATTTAATTATAGTTTGAAAAGATAAAATGTCCATTGTAGATGTTATGTTGGAAATTAAAAATATAGCATTTAAATTATGTTTACACTTATATATGAATCATATCAATTCAAACTATAATAAAAATATATATTATATAACTCACTATTAATATTTTAATATATAAACATAAATTTTATTTATTTTAAAATAATTAAAATAAGTTATTAAAAGAAATAAATTATTTTTAAGGATGTTAATATTAAATTATTAAAAATAAAATGTAAATACATAATTGAGTGGAGCTCATGCACTAGTAATGATAAAAACATAAATTCGTTTCTAATCGTAAAGTTTGAATGAAAAAGCTATAAATTATAGCTTTTACGATTTATTTGAAATTACCGTTTTCACCCCATTGTTTTCTTATTTTAAAATTTGACTCTTTTAGCATTAATTTTGTGATCAAAAACGAATTTTTTTTAACTAAACGGAGCCTTAGCAGGCGAAATTAAATCTCACGTTTTATTTTAAATTGCATTGAGTTGCAAGTGTTAGGTACAGAGTTATTTTTGTAAATATGTACCAAAGTTTATTTATTATAAAAGGAGATGTAACCTAAACCTATGAGGAATTAAATTGAATAAAATTCTAGCGTCGCCTAGGGCACCGAAAACGTAAGCACATTGCTGAACCTCGTTAAAATTCTTGTGTTTTTTCCGTTTTCTTTACCCGATTATTCAACAACAAGTTTGATTCAGTCGATTATGGTAGACCATGAGTTAAAACTATATCATTTGAGTTGGAAAAAATTCATTTCAATTTAACTCGACTAGATCGAACCGAACTTGAGTTCTCATGTTTTGATTTAGGTCGGGCTTGAGCAGAAAAATTATGTTTTTTTTGTCCCAACAGGGTAAACCAAAAAAAATTCAGAAAATAAGACAGATAGATGTTTATTTTGGGATCTACTGCATTTGTTATAGTGTTTGTACAACTCGTTACTTCGAAGTGATGAATTTTAATAAAAAAAATATTTTTATTCAAACTCGTCACGTCGAGATGACAAATTTTAATAAAATATAATTTTTTATTAAATTTTATCATATCAGAATAAAATGTTTGAATAAAAACCTATCACCTCGATGTGACGATTCTAAGCTACTATAGCAAATATCGTAGATTCCTTAATAAACTTTTAGAGAAAATAACCTCAGTGACCAAAAATCTCATATAATATACGATTTTAACCAACTTTTTCCGGATTTGCCAAAATGACCAACAAAATCGCAATGCGATCGCTAATTCGTAACGCGATCTCCATTATCGCAAATCAGTTTCCAGATTCGCAATGCGATTATGACTATCGCAATGCGATTTTCCAATTTCGCGTTGCGATTTTCCCAATTCGCAATACGAATAAGTAACTCGCAATGCGAATTTGGAAAATCGCAATGCGATACTGACTATCGCAATACAATTTTCCTAATTCGCATTGCGATTTACGTATTCGCGTTGCGATTTACGTATTCGCGTTGCGATTTTCATAATTCGCAATGCGAATACGTAAATCGTAATGCGAATCTTACTATCGCAATGCGATTTACATAGCGCCATTCATATTAACGCGTATTTTTTTTCAAATTCCAAACACGAATTTTTTCTTAATAAATCGGAAACTGAACCGTCCACAGTAATCGCAACTCATAACCTCAAACCTAAAATCACAACACTCAGTCCCATCTCCATCTCTCACTCTCTACGGCAAAATCCGTCCCCATCTTCGAAGATTTCCGTCCCCATCGCCGGCAAAATCCCTCACAACCATTCACATCAGAAATCCCTCACAATCATTCAGAAATGGAAAATCAACCTCCGAGGGTTAGTTTTTTTTTTGTTGTTGAATTTTTTTACATTATTTTAGGTTTTTCATATTGAGATTGATGATAAGTTTACTGGTAATTTCAATAATAGATTAACAATTTCACTTAGATTTCTTATTAAATTCATTCGATTGCTGCCAATACTGCTAAACTGTTTAGCCTGTGAAGTTAGTATTTGTCTTTGTTTTGTCTTTTGGTTGAAGTAATGCAGAAGAAGAATAGTTTCGAGAATGAAAATCGCAACACGAAAATAACTATCGCAACGAGAGAATCGCAACGCGAAATGAAAATCGCAACGCGAAACCAAAATCGCATTTCGATTTTCATTTCGCGTTGCGATTCTCTCGTTGCGATTTTCATTTCGCGTTGCGATAGTCATTTCGCATTGTGATTCTCTCGTTGCGATAGTCATTTCCGCGTTGCGATTCTCATTATCTCGTTGCGATTTTCATTTTAACCAAAAGACAAAACAGTGTTGCAAATTTTAGTTTCAAGAATAAATTACTATTTATGTTTATTGTTTTTGGTATATCTTCACAGTGTAGTTTTTGGTATATCTAACTTGGTATGTTTATTGTTTTTGTAGAATTTTTTTTCGGCTTCATTGACATTAAGGAATAAAGTTAGCCTAGCCACTACAATTGCTTTGAAGCTTTCACCTGCACAAAGAAAATTGTTTGAGGAAACCTGCTTCGGGCCATGGCTGAGAGTACAGCATCCGGGTGGAGATGCTAATTTGACCCATTTGTGGCTTCAGACCATGACTAGCGATCTACCCGACAGTATACAACGTGGTGAGGAAGAGATATGGTTTCATTTTCCACCGGCGTATACTTGTTTTGGGCGGAAGGAGTTCTGCTTAATCACTGGTCTACGATTCGGACACGATGATGTAGGCCGGTACACTCGTCATATCACCCGCCCATCATGGTTATCCAGGGTTTTTCCTGATGAGTCAATAGAGAAGCCGAACTTACACGTCAACGACATGAAGAAATTATTTAATAAGAAAGATGGTTTTACTCGGATGAATGACGTCGATGTTGTCCGAGTATGCCTTCTACTACTTTTGTATGCCGGCTTTTTAGGCAGAGAGGCCAGACAACCTATTCCTCAGGAGCTAATATTATTGGTAGAGGACCTAAATGCATGGAATCTGTTTCCGTGGGGTTCGTATATATAGAAAGCTACCTGGACTAAGTTGTCGTCTGCCTTTGATGACCGCAAAAGTTTGCGGGGCGATGGGTCCAAATACACTTTGTCAGGCTTTGTTTGGGCCTTTAAGGTAAGAATTTCTATATAATGTTTCTAAAATTATAATTAATTATTTAACAATTACTAATTTTGTTATTATATTGTTTGTAGATTTGGATATTCGAGGCTTTCCCCAGCATGCGTACATATGCAATAAAAACGTCAAATGATATTCCCAGGGCTATTTCCTGGAAGAGGAAAACTCTGTTGGATTGGGAAGACTTAATACCATATGCCACAATAAATAATGTAAGTTAACACAAATACTTTCATATAATATATAAACAAGTTATTAATAGTAGACGCTTAACTTTGTTTGAGTTTTTATATTTTTAGGAGGCCAACATTCCATTAATGAGACTGACACCCACGGAGGTTGAGCTTGCCACTGATTGGTGGCAAGCTAGTCAGCGTTTTCTTGATGGCACGAATGATGAGAAGCCTCCACTTCGAGAGCCATCACCTCACCCAGAGCCATCACCTGATCGACCCGACTATATACCTCTACAACGAGAGCCATCACCTATCCCGTCACATCATCGAGCCTCTTCTCCACCATCACCTCATGATAGGCGACCGGCAAAGATGCCACGACTTCTATCTCCCTGTTCTCCACCTCCACGGGATGAGTCAAGGGAGTTACGTGATGAGGTCAATGCCTTGCGTGAGGAGATCGGTACTCTACGCGATAACGATGGTGCATGGCGTGTGGAGGTGTCTACTTTACGTGGTGAGGTTGCCGCTCTACGTGAGATGGTAGTATCGTTGCAGAATGAGGTTCATACTCTACGCAACGAGGTAAGTTTAAGATTTTCCATATTTAACTTGATGATAAATTTACTCGTAATTTCACTTAAATTAACCATTTCACTTAGATTGCTTAGTAAATTTATTCGGTTGCTGCCAATACTGCTAAACTGTTTATTAACACTGTGAAGTTAGTATTTGTCATTTTGTTTTGTCTTTTTGTTGAAGTAAATTTATTCAGTTGCTGTCAATTCTGCTAAACTGTGTATTCTTTAACACTGTGAAGTTAGTATTTGTCTTTTGGTTGAAAGTTTGAAATATATTTGTCTTTGTTTTCACTGTTTAAATATCATGTTTGTTTATTTACTGATATTTGTATTTAAATATTTAGCGGACCCATAAGGTGGATGCTTTACGTCGGGTTTTTCTTGCACGACAGAGTTCACGCATCAGACGGCGTGCACGTGTTATTAAGTCTCCGTATACCCGAATAGTGCGAAGACACCGTAAGAAGAAGCCTGACTCGCCTGTCATCCCTCAAGAGTCCACTCCTATCGTTGAAGAGGCCCCTATCATTCCTCGAGAGTCCCCTCCCACCGTTCAAGAGGCCACTGTCATCGTTGAAGAGGTCCCTCCCACCATTCAAGAGCCAGATTCACATGGCATCATATGTAGGATTCTTGAGAAACCCTCTGACGTGCCGGACATGATGGATTCAAGTTGGCTCTCGTATGAGTTTCCGGCCAGTACCATACCGGTATCTGAAGTGGAGAGGAAACAACTACCGGACACAATTCTGGATAACACCCTTTGGGCTAAGACCGCAGTTGATTTTTATCTACATGAGCGGAGCCAGGGGTGTTTCACTGACATATGCAAGCTCAACGATGATATCTATTTGTTGCTTGATCGGTCTTGGTGGGGAGTATTATTAGGGGTCGAAGACAATGGCTATTTCGATGGAGGGGTAAGTCTTATATTGTTCTTATATTTTAATTTGATTATTATTTTTTTAAATTTATGTAAGTTACTAATATATGTCTTTTTTTTTAAACAACATATCGATGCGTGGGTGTCACGTCTTCTAATAATTAGGAAACTTAAGAAAAATAAAAGAAATACACGATATACAATTATGCCGACGTCTTTTAACGCCGTTCACTTGAAGAATCAACGAGATGAATCATTTGCGTTGGGCAATGGACAAGCTAAACTTTATCCTGCATGGTGGGAGGTCGATAAGGTTAGTGTTTATTTTAGATTGAGTTTAAAGGTATTCATAAATAAGTGCGCAATTAAATGAATTATTACTTATGATTGCAGGTGTTTATCCCTGTTTTGGAACGTAAACATTGGCTTCTCGTCGAGCTTCAGATCCCATCCCTTAAGGCAATAGTATATGACAGCATGATAAATTACATATCATTGGTTGATTTAAGAGATATTATTAAGGGATGGAGCTCTCATTTGGCTAAATTCTTGGATGCGATAAATTATTGGACTCGTTCTGGAAACAAGAAGCCAAAGAAGCTCAATATTACAGTTAGCAGAGACGAGACCGCACCACAATAAACGAAAGGACCCAGAGGGGATTGTGGTCCTCTCGTATGCTTGGCGTTGGACCGTTTGATCACAGGAAGTATAAAGTATCTACCTCTCACCGATAGAGATAGAGCTGCAGTAGGCTTGTGGTTTCGGAATTATATGGCTAGATCGATATATACGAGACGCTGCCTACCTGAATCCGCGTTATAAAAATGTCCATAAACAATTGGTATGTTTATAGGCTTGTGGTTTGAAAATGTTTGGTTAAGTACCTAGAATTCAATAATTTGTTGTTTGTTGGTTTTAGATATGTAGAAAGTGTTGTTTGAGCAAATGTTTGGTTTATGCAGGTTAATCTCAGAAGTGAGCTGCGTGAAAATGATGTATGGCTGCAAAAGTTGATTCAATAGTAGATGAGGAAATAAGAATTATTGCTTATTTTTTGATTGTTAATTGATTTGTAAAAGGTGATTTGTAAAAGTTGATTTGTTTAATTGATGTTAACATAATTCTTATTTGTGCTTGTTTAATTGATTGAAATGTAATGGTTGATTTCAATCTGCATTATGTTGAAGGCAAAACTGACTATCGCAATGCGAAATAAAAATCGTAACGAGAGAATCGCAATACGAAATGAAAATCGCAACGCGAATTTCGCAATGCGAAATGAAAATCGCAACGAGGGAATCGCAATGCGAAATGAAAATCGCATTGCGATAGTAATTTCCACGTTGCGATAGACATTAAGATGATTGCCTATTAAGTGATAACAACTGAACATATCATAGCAATTTTCAAACTCAAGTTACTAATACATGCCTAACTGAAAATGTTAAAAGTTCACACATAAAATCTACATAATACAACGTTTGCATTTAAAAATCACCTAAGTTAACAGTCCCAAAAGGTGAAGCCAGTTGTGATTGGGATTTTAAAGATGATTGCGATTTTGATTGCCTTTTTCTTGACACCATATGATATTTGGATTTTGATGATGATCCATATTTTGGTAGAGGAAAATATGATTGTGATGGCACTGGTGATCCACATGTCAACCTTGTATGACCATTTTCCTTGCACCGACTACATGTCGATCTCTTCTTCTCTTCACCCTTAGACGGAATACGATCGTGACTTTTTGGTCGGCCAGGTAGCCTTCTGTCCATGGCTGGTGGCAAAACTGTTTGTAAGTCATCTGGTATGTCCCACTCAGAAGGATGTGGAATAGGGTAGACAATCTCGGCATAAGTCTGTCGATATACTTCTGTAGTGTAGCAATCCATAGCGTATGTGCTTGAATCATCTTGGTTTAGATGAAGAGCAACTTTTATAACATGGCCACACAGATAACCAGATGTTTGCCATTTCATACAACTACACGTCCTTGCATTTAGATTGACAAGCCCATTTAAGTTATTATCCATTACTTCAAACAAAGTGTTTGAACATGGTTCAACTCTCCATGACGTTGACTTCACAACACGTTTCGTTATCTTTTTTTCAGTCCATGGTGTAACACGATGTTCCAATGTTCCTGTAAATTTAAATAAACAATGGTTGCTTTTCTTGTAGTACCACTGTTGAATAGAGGCTCGAAAAAACTCCATTAACATAGTAATGGGTAATTTCCGGGAATGACGACTTAGAGCGTTGATTGATTCTGCACTATTAGACGTCATGAAACCATATCTTGCTCCAAGTTGATGTACTCTTGACCATCTTTCAAACCCGACATCTTCTAGTGTTTGAGCACACTGAGGCAAAACACGTCTTAAATAGTTTATATGCTTATTGAAATCCACTTCCCGATAAGCTTTTACAGCCTTCCAGTATGTCCATTTGTGCTTTTTTATACTAGCAGACCTTGATTTTAGATTTCTATACAAATGAACACCACAAAGTCCATGAAAAGCATCTGGGAAACACCTTCTAACAGCGTTGTCAATTGAGTTTGCCCTATCGGATATAATTGTCAGATTGCTAATAGGACCTATGCAATCCCTAAGATGCCCCATAAACCATGTCCATGAATCAGAAGTTTCAGATTTGCCAACCCCGTAAGCTATTGGCAATATCCCATTGTTAGCATCCATGGCTACTGTTAATAAGGTTACTCCAAGGTATCGACCTTTCAAATGTGCTCCGTCAACTATAATAATTGGGCGCATGCAAGTAATAAACGAACGAATCTACAAAATAATATACACAAGAAATATAATCATTTAAATGTGAAATGCATGTAACTAACAAAAATGAGTCAACAGAATTATATTGATTTACTAACCGCAGCACCAATGGCGATAAACAGCAACTCAAAGCGTCAATCTCTATCTGTTTTGATATGAGTTACCGACCCAGGATTTTTCAGCTTTAAATTGTGAAAATAAGCCGGCAGTTGGGCAAACGATGCTTCTGGAGACCCCCTCAACAATTCCAAGGCATAACATTTGGCTCTCCAAGCTTGAGAATATGATATACTAATCTTGAACCGAGCATTCATGTCAGTCATAATTTCATGTTCCCGATATACCCTACCATTCAAAAACATTAACTCAGCCAGAAAACCACCCAACACCTTTTTGTTTGCCTGACTATGGTGAGGAAAAACTTGGGTTCTTGAACATGTATGTTTATCAATAAAAGTCCTAACTTGAAACATTTCGCAATCTTTTATCCTCTTTGCAATCATACGCCACGTACAGTTTTTGTCAATCATACACCTTGTTTTGAAACGATCTTTGCTTGATTTGTTAACTTTTAGTTGATAGCCATCTTCCACACATTTCGTATACAAAGTTATCTTCAAGTCTTCCTTTGTATCAAAACAATCATCTTTCTTGATACGAAGAACTTTTGTGTAACAATCAACTGCTTTCTTTACCAACTCTTCTTCCGGTATCTGAAGTAATTCTGGCATATTCCAGTTATACTCCCGTGGCATTTTCTTTTCTTCGGGGACTTTTTCTTCTTCTTTTTCTTCTTCAGGATTATATGAATTACATAATGGATGTTCAATATATTCATTCACAGTCGTAACTTCCTCCTCATTATCATCAACAACATCTTCCTCGGCAACGGTTGTTTCATCATCAAAATTCGGGTATTGACCAATATCAAAATCATTACATGCAGGGTCTGTTTCTTCTTCTTAAACATCATCAAAATCCGAGTATTGACCAATATCAAAGTCCGGGTATTGACCAAGATCAAATTTCGAATACTGACTAGTACTCACAATTTTTTCTGTTGGCTCATCATCGTCTAATTGGTCAATACAAAAATCGGAATTTGGTGCTGAAAGTTGATTGGGATTTGGATTAGAGAAAGGTTGTGGGTTTTGAGAAAAACTTAGTTGATTACTACCCGCTACTGACCCAACAATACTACTTCTAGGTTCAACAACATACAATGTAACATCATCACTTGAAACACTAATGTAAGCAATGAATCGTTCAACATCTTCATTGTCGGTTAACAAATAAACTTTACCATTTCTCTGATAAGATAGCCTAAATCCACTTAGGGGCTCTAAATTCAATTTCTTTGAAACACGTAACATTAGAGTTTCATAAGTTAACTTTTTTAATGACAGTTTTAGTTGAAGATTCATGGGTAAAGGCATATATTGTAAACACCATGACATTCTCCCATGACCCTCCAAAACACAAATCTATCCAAACATGATCAACATTAGATGATTTCATGGTTGTAAATTAATTTACTAAACAAACGAGCTGCGAAACTAAGACATGTTGCCGGATGGGGAAGGATGTAGGAACGATATAGGAACGGATGTCGCCGGAGAGAGTGATAGATGAGATGGAATGAGTTGCGATTTAGGGATTTAGGTTATGAGTTGTTGCTGATGCGTAGATATATACAAAAAATTTGTGTTGCGAAACTAAAACCTATTGCGAACTTTGAAAATCGCATTGCGATTCTGTATTATCGCGTTGCGAAAGTAAGTATCGCGTTGCGATTTTCCTAATTCGCAATGCGAATAAGTAAATCGCAATGCGAATTTGGAAAATCGCAATGCGATACTGACTATCGCAACGAGATAATACAAAATCGCAACGAGATTCTGACTTTCGCAACGAGATTCTGAAAATCGCAATCATCTTCAAATCCCAATCACAACCGGCTTCACCTTTTAGGACTGTTAACTTAGGTGATTTTAAATGCAAACATTGTATTATGTGTATTTTATGTGTGCACTTTTAACATTTTCAGTTAGGCATGTATTAGTAACTTGAGTTTGAACATTGCTATGATCTGTTCAGTTGTTATCACTTATTAGACATTCATTTGACTATCGCAACGGGGAAATCGCAACGCGAAAATGGCTATCGCAATTCGAAATGAAAAATCGCAACGCGAAAATGGCTATCGCAACTAGAAAATCGCAATGCGAAATGAAAATCGCATTGCGATTTTCTCGTTGCGATAGTCAGTTTCGTGTTGCGATAGTCTGTTTTGCCTTCAACATAATGCAGATTGAAAATCAACAAATCAACTATTACATTTCAATCAATTAAACAAGCACAAATAAGAATTATGTACACACCAATTAAACAAATCAACATTTACAAATCATTTTTTACAAATCAATTAAATAATCAAAAAATAATAATAATTCTTATTTCCTCATCAATTATTGAATCAATGAATCAACTTTTGCACCCGTACATCCATTTCACGCAACTCACTTAAGGATTAACCTGCAAAAACCAAACATTTGCTCAAACAAGACTTCCTACACATCTAAAACCTACAAACAGCAAATTATTGAATTATAGGTACTTAACCAAACATTTTCAAACCAAAAGGAGTATATATGTTAACAAAACTTGTATTTGACTTACCAATTAACAATGGATACTTTCATAACGCGGATGCAGGTAGGCAGCGTCTAGAATATATCGCTCTAGCCATATAATGCCGAAACCACAAGCCTACTGCAGCTCTATCTCTATCGGCGGGAGGTAGAAACTCTGTGCTTCCCATCGTCAAACGCGCCAAGCACATGCATACGAGAGGACCACAATCCCCTCTGGCTCCCGACGATTGTTGTGGCACGGTCTCGTCTCTGACAACTGTGACATAATCTTCTTTGGCTTCTTGTGTCCAGAATGAGTCCAATAATTAATCCCATCCAAGAATTTAGCCAAATGAGAGCTCCATCCCTTGATAATATCTCTCAAATCAGACAGTGATATGTAATTTATCATGCTGTCATATACTATTATCTTCAGGGATGGGAGCTGAAGTTGGACGAGAAGCCAATGACGACGTTCCAAAATAGGGATAAACACCTGCAATCATAAGTAATAATTCATTTATTTGCGCACTTATTTATGAACACCTTTAAAAAATTTTAAAAATAAACACTAACTTTATCGACCTCCCACCATGCAGGATAAAGTTTAGCTTGTCCATTGCCCAACGAAAATGATTCATCTCGTTGATTCTTCAAGTGAACTGCGTGAAAAGCCGCCGGCATTATTGTATCGCGAATTTTTTTTATTTTTCCTAAGCTTCCTTATTATTAGAAGACGTGACACCCACACATCGATATGCTGTTTTACAAAAAAAAGACATATATTAGTGAATTACATTAATTTTTTAAAAAAATTAATCAAAATCATATATAAGTCAAATATAAGACTTACCTCCCCATCGAAATAGCCACTGTATTCAACCCCTAATAACACACCCCACCAAGACCGATTAAGCAACAAATACATCTCATTGTTGAGTTTGCTTATGTCAGTGTAACACCCTTGGCTCCGCTCATGTAGATAAAATCAACTGCGGTCTTAGCCCAAAGGTATTATCCAGAATTGTTTCCGGTAGTTTGTCTCCTCTCCACTTCAGATACCGGAAGGGTACTAGCCGGTAACTCATACGAGAGCCAACTCTCATCCATCATGTCCGGCAACGGTGGGGGTTTCTTAATAATTCGATATATTACCCCATGTGAATCGGGCTCTGGAATGGTGGGAGGGACCTCTTCAATGATGACAGTGGCCTCTTGAACGGTGGGGGGAGGGACTCTTGAGGGATGATAGGGGCCTCTTGAACGATTGGAGGGGACTCTTGAGGAATGACAGGTGAGTCGGGCTTCTTCTTGCGGAGTCTTCGCACCATTGGGGTGAACGGAGACGTAATAGCATGTGCACGCCGACTGATGCATGAACTCTGTCGTGCAAGGAAAACCCGACGTAAAGCATCCACCTTATCGGGCCGCTAAAAAAAATTAATACATAAATCAGTAAATAAACAGACATGATATTAAACAAAGACAAATATGTTTCAAACTTGCATTGTATTCACCCAAGTCATTTCTATCATAGTTCACAAAATGCATCAGATAACATTCCAGAAGTAAGCACTTATATAAACATTTAAAAGGACAACATATATAAACATTCAAAGAATAGTTTACTTCGCAACACGAAACTTACTTTCGCAACGCGAAAATGACCATCGCAACGTGGAAATGACTATCGCAACGCGGAAATGGCTATCGCAATGCGAAATGAAAATCGCAACGGCAAAATCGCAACGCGAAACACAAATCGCATTGCGATTTTCATTTCGCGTTGCGATTTTGTTGTTGCGATTTTCATTTCGCATTGCGATTTTGTCGTTGCGATTTTCATTTCGCATTGCGATAGCCATTTTCGCGTTGCGATAATCATTTTCGTGTTGCGAAAGTAAACTATTATTCTTCTGCAAATTGAAACTTGAATGGATTGCATTACTTCAACCAAAAGACAAAAACAAAACCAAAAATAAATACTAACAAAAACAATTTAGCAGTATTGGCAGCAACCGAATGATTTTATTAAGCAATCTAAGTGAAATGGTTAATCTAAGTGAAATTACGAGTAAATTTATCATCAAGTTAAATATGAAAAATCTTAAACTTACCTCGTTGCGTAGAGTATGAACCTCATTCTGCAACGATGCTACCATCTCACGTAGAGCGGCTACCTCACCGCGTAAAGTAGACACCTCAACACGCCATGCACCATCGTCTTTGCGTAAAGTACCGACCTCCTCACGCAAGGCATTGACCTCATCACGTAACTCTCCTAACTCATCCCGTGGAGGTGGAGGCGGAGAACAGGGAGATAAACGTCGTGGCATCTTTGCTGGTCGCCTATCTTGCGGTGATGGTGGAGAAGAGGCTCGATGATGTGATAGAATAGGTGATGGCTGTCGTTGTGGAGGTTTATAGTCGGGTCGATCAGGTGATGGCTCTGGGTGAGGTGATAGCTCTGGGTGAGGTGATGGCTCCCGAAGTGGAGGCTGCTCATCATCCGTGCCATCAAAAAAATGCTTACTAGCTTGCCACCAATCAATGGCAAGCTCAGCTTCCGTGGGTGTCAGCCTCTGTAATGGAGTGTTGGCCTCCTAACAATATAAAAGCTCAAACAAAGTTAAACGTGTACTAGTAATAACTTGTTTATAAACATATGGTAGTATTTATGTTAACTTACATTATTTATTGTCGTATACCGTAGTAAATCTTCCCATTGCAAGGTCCGTTTCCTCTTCCAGGAAATAGCCCTGGGAATATCATTTGAAGTTTTTATTGCATATGTCTTCATGGCGGGAAAGGCCTCAAATATCCAAATCTACAAACAATATAATAACAAACATTAGTAATTGTTAAATAATTACTTATAATTTTGGAAACATTATATAAAAATTCTTACCTTAAAGGCCCAAATAAAGACTGTCAAAGTGTATTTGGAACCATCGCCATGCAAACTTTTTCGATCATCCAAGGCAGACGATAACTTATTCCATGTAGCTTTCCATAAATACGAGCCCCATGGAAACAGGTTCCACGCATTTAGGTCTTCTACCAATTTGATTAGATCATTCGGAATATGTTTTCTGGCCTCTCTGCCTAAAAAGCCGGCATGCAAAAGTATTAGAAGGCATACTCGGACAACATCGACGTCATCCATACGAGTAAAACCATCTTTCTTATTCAATAATATCGTCAGGTCTTCCACGTGTAGATTCGGCCTCTACAGCTCATGAAAAACCCGGGATAACCATGATGGGCGGGTAATGTGTCTAGTGTACCGACCTACATCATCGTGTCCGAAGCGTAGACCGGTGATTAAGCAAAGCTCCTCCCGCCCAAAACACGTATACGCCGGTGGCAAATCAAACCATATCTCTTCATCACGACGTTGTATAGTATCTGGTAGATCCCTAGTCATGGTTTGAAGAAACAGGTGTGTCAACATCGCATCTCCACCGGGATGTTGTACTTTCAGCCATGGCCCGAAGCAAGTATCCTCAAACATTTTTCTTTGTGCAGGTGAAAGTTTCGACGCAATTGTTTTGGCCAGGCTGACTTTATTTCTTAAGGTCAATTGAGCCGAATAAAAGTTCTATAAAAACAATAAACATACTAAGTTAGATATACCAAAAACTACACTGTGAAGATATACCAAAAACATAATAAACATAAAGAGTAGTTTTTTCTTTAAACTTAAATTTGCAACACTGTAAATTTCTTATTTGTCTTTGTTTTTTGGTTGAAGTAATGCAATTCATTCAAGTTTCAATTTGCAGAAGAAGAATAGTTTCTGAAAATGAAAATCGCAACACGAAAGTGACAATCGCAACGCGAATTTGACTATCGCAACGAGAGAATAAAATAGCGTTGCGATTTTGTCGTTACGATTTTCATTTCGCGTTGCGATTCTCGGTTGATTTAATAAGCAATCTAAGTGAAAAGGTTAATCTATTATTGAAATTACCAGTAAACTTATCATCAATTTCAATATGAAAAACCTAATAATAATGCAAAAATTTCAAAAAGAAAATAATTAAAAAAACTAACCATCGGTGGTTGATTTGGTTGATTTTCCATTTCTGATTGTGAGGGTGGCTCTGAGAGATGGAGATAGACGGATTTCGCCGGAGATGGGGACGGATTTCATCGGAGATGGGTGAGAGAGTGAGAGATGGAGATGGGACTGAGTTGTGATTTTAGGTTTTAGGTTATGAGTTGCGATTACGGGATATACTGTGGACGGTTCAGTGTTCCAATATGTTAATATTCGTGTTTGGAATTTGAAAATAAAATACGCTTTGCGATACTAATGGCGCTTTGAAAATCGCATTGCGATTATGTATTATCTCGTTGCGAAAGTCAGTATTGAGTTGCGAAATTAAGTATCGAGTTGTGAAAGTCAGTATCGCGTTGCGATTTTGTATTATCGCGTTGCGATAGTCAGTACCACGTTCCGATTTTCCAAATTCGCATTGCGATTTTCCAAATTCGCATTGCGATTTTCCAAATTCGCATTGCGATTTTCCAAATTCGCATTGCGATTTACTTATTCGCATTGCGAATTGGGAAAATCGCAGTGCGATAGTCATAATCGCGTTGCGAATCTGGAAACTGATTTGCGATAATGGAGATCGCGTTGCGAATTAGCGATCGCATTACGATTTTGTTGGTCATTTTGGCAAATCCGGAAAAAGTTGGTTAAAATCGTATATTATATGAGATTTTTGGTCACTGAGGTTATTTTCTCAAACTTTTATATATCATATTTGGATAATTAATTAAATTGTTTGTACTATTAGGAAAAATTAGCATACATTGTCAGTCGAGTCGATGAAGAGTAATCAAAATAAATATAGACTCCTTATGGGCTTGGCCCGTTTTAGCACCACAAAACCTCTAAGTATGATATGTCAAAAAATATTTCCTTTTTCTGTTAAATTTATGTCCCAACTTCGAATTTGGGGTTAGAAGTTTAAGAGATGGATTGTGGTTGATTACGTAAAATTCAATTTATGAAGGACTAAACTAGACGTAAAATAAAGTTCAAAGGACTTGTTGGAATAAATGTGAAGTTTGAAGACTCAACTATACATGAGTAATGTTAATTGAGGTTTTAAAGACTAAATTTATTGTTTAAATTTTCACACGTTTCTCCATGTGTTCTTACCGACGTTTGATGATGTTAAATTGGCTTATTTTTTGAATTATTCAGGTGTCTAACGTTATAAACGTTATCATTTTAGATGTCTCGATCTTAACGACCGTTAAAAGAACTCATTAAATAAACGTGTCACAATCTTAAAGTTTTAAAATTTTTATTTTTCTTAAAAAATAAAATATTCTTAAAAAAATTCATGTCCCCCTTCTCCCTCATCCTTCCCTTCTCTTACTTATATTTTCAGTTTTCCATAGCCAAACGACCAAAGGTCAAGCGGACGACTAAAAGGGCAACCAAATGGCCAAAAGACCAGTTGCCACAGTCGGCTAAACGGTTGATTGCCACAATTGATCAAAGGAATATAAGGGATTGAGTATCTGGGATTTTAGGGATTAAGGAATGAAATGTATGGATTTGAGAATTTTAGGTTTTGAGATGATAGTAAGGGTTGTGATCGGTCAGTGGGTGGTCAGCGACGTATGGGTGGTCAATTGCGGTCGAATAGGTGGTCGAAGCTGACCAATGGTTGGAGTAAAAGGGACTAGAATAAAAGATTCAGGGAGTTTGGTTTTTTTTTATATTTTAGAAAAACTTGGCACTTTTTGGAAAATAAAATATTTTTTAAAGTTTTTTAAATAAATTTTAAAAAATATCAGATTATAACACGTGTCACTTAAAATTTTTTTAACAACTGTTAAAATTGAGACACCTAAAATGATTACGTTTAAAACATTAAATACCTAGATAATTCAAAAAATAATTTAGATATCCATTACAATTTGACACGGAACTTATCATTCTTCCTCGAGTGCTGAATTGGATGTCAGTCCAATAAATCATTTACACCTATGGAATGATTTTGTATGTATGTTGAAATATCTATGGATATATTACATTATTTTATTTATTTTAGAGATAAATACACGACAAATTAGTCCAGTAAGGTATATGAGTTTTTTTATTTAACCCATTAGGTAAGTTAATATTTATTTGGATATATATTGTCTTTTTTATATTGATATGAAACTCGTCAGTGAGATAACGAATTTTAATAAAAATATTTTTTTTATTTTAATTTTTTATCTCAAAATGATATATTTTAATAAAAAATTATATTTTATTCAAACTCGTACTAAAACATCGAGCTCTAAGGGTGCGTTTGGTTCACGGAATGTAAGATTATCAGGGAATAAGATTACTGAGAATGTTGTATTTTGTGTTTGGTTGGTTTAGCAGGAATGTAAGATTACCGTGTTTGGTTAAAGGAATAAAAGATTATTGGAATGTATATTTGACCAAATTGTCCTTATTATATATTTGTATAATATTACAAATTATAAAATATTTATATATTTTCTTTAAAAAATTAAATTCATAATATTTTATAATTTTTTTACAAAATTAAAAATATAAAAAATGTTTAATGAAATGATAAAAAAAATTAATCCTGAACTTCATATAAATTTTAATTATAGACTTTTTTTGTAATCTAAAATAATTTAAGGATAAATTTGTAATTTAACATTCGTAAATTTTTATTATTCAATGACAGAAGAAAAATATTTTGGAAAAAAATAAAAATTTAAGAGTATTTTAATTTAAAACGCCGGTAATGTTAAATACCTATGAGAAGGGAGGTAATGACATTTCCGATAATATACCAAAAAAAATCTAATATTAGTAATAAAATATTACCAGAAATAAGATCCCCGACTAACCAAACATGAGAATATAAGATTCCTATCTCACAATCTTTTAACCAAACACCCCCTTAAAATTACTAAATTCTGACGGAATCGAGGCTTCAATTATTGGACAAGTCTAAAGTCAAGAACATTCTTGAAGTGGGGATGTCTTGAGCACAATGCCATTTGGTCATTTCATTTTCCTAGTGATAAATGGAATGTGGGCCAACTCAAAAAGTCCCAAGTACACGTTGAGATGATGTCGTGATGAGCTCAACTAATCGAGATTTCATTTCGATTTAACGAGTTTTGATTTGATCTGATTTTATTAAATCGATATTTTATTTTAAAAAATTAAGTTTAAATTAGATCGTGTTTGAATTTATAATGTAAAATCTAACCTAATACGATCTTATAATTATCCTCTATATATTTAATTATAATTACAATAATATTCTTTTTTATTTTATTTTTTAATTAAAACCTTATTTTACATAATAACAATAGGGGTGTGATATCTTACTCGATTTGAAACTAGTTTGAATTTAGAAGTCTCACTCGATTTGAAAATGGTCCAATTTTTGGGGTCAAAATTCATACTTGACTAGATCTGATATATATATAATTTTATTGTTATTGGGTTATGATCTACTTACACAATGTAAAACTCGTTTAGTTTTACACAAATTTAAGACACTTGGATGAGTGAAAACAGATGGTTGAGATTGACTCTCTTTTTTTGGGTAAATATCACACATTTCCTACTTTTAATCTCAACCATATGTTTTTACTCATCTAACGGTCCTAAATCTGTATAAAATTAAAGAGTTTTACATTGTGTAAGTAGATCATAACCTAATAACAATAAAATTATATATATATATAGTTCTATACATATGACCAGCAACGAGAAAAAGAAATACAATAGCTAAATGATGGTGTGCAATATCAGTCTGCCATAAACTTTGCGTTTGTGGATGGAATCCCCCGAGAAGGGTTAGAATGGCAGTTCCTGATCCTTGGGAGGTACCAAATAAATGACTACTTGAATCGGGGTTTTGAGCATAAAGATTCCACTGCCCTGAAAAAAATGGGCCTAACCCTTGGGGATGCGGTAATACATCTAAGAAATTATTCCATCGAACATATTCCCTCTGGATCCAGGAATAGCGACATGGACTAAGTGCCCTGTCCAAGCCAAGGAACTTACTCCGAATAGTCCTGACAAATGATGATTGAGACGAGATTCGGCGTTTTTGAACCATGAAACGCTATATATATATATATATATATATCAGATCTAGTCAAGTACGAATTTTGACCCAAAAAAATTGGACCCTTAACGAATATGTGATATAGTTGAGGGACTAAAATCGAACGAAAGTTAATGGCTGAGGGACTAGAATCAAATAGATCGATAACGTCAAAGACAAATTGAACGAATCGATAACGTTAAGGATCATGTACCCCTAATAAATTGGTGACCAAAATCGATTAGATAAAAAAATAAAAGGAACTATTCACGTAGTTTACCCTAAAAAAATAACATTTTCCCAACCACAGTGTGATTGCCTTACAAAACAGACAATCGCCAAAGCCAGGCATTCTGTTTTTACTTTGTAAAGGAATTTCTTTGAAAATCTGTAAATCTGAAGTCATACCACTATTGTACTCGCAATGGAGTACTAATAATCAGTTAATTTGGTCACCTAACTATTCCTTTCTTTTTAAAATCATACTTAACGTTATGTTTTGATCACCCGTATTTAAAAAATAAACAATAATATTGATGTGATATTTTTTTTTATTTTTTAATGATGACATGATATTACCTTATGATAACACGACAATCTTACCGTTAATTTTTTAATAATATATGACCAAAATTAAACTAAAATGTAACTTCATGTATAATTTTAAAAAAATTGAACGATCAAAACAAAACCAAAGTGATAATTTATGACTAAATATGTAATTTACCCTAACTTTTTTTAAGCACAATCAAATATTGAAACAAAAGAGGTTAAAAGATTCGTCCTTAATAAATTTGTATAATACTTAATCTAAATTAATCCATAAATAAATTAGATATAGATATTGCTTAATTTCTAGGAAGTGTTAGGTTGTCACTAGTGGTAGTACTTGATTTTCACATCCTTCGTCACCTTGCCATCTCCAAACAATGTCTTTCAATGCTGGCCTAACATCTTCCTCACAAAACTTAGCATACTCCAAGGTATCCCCCGTCGACTTCGAGAATTCCACGATCGCAACCTCCGGTGCCACCTCGAACACCTCGGCTGTCACCGATAGCCGCCCTTTTCTCCCCTCGGACGACCCTTGTAATCTCATCTTGAAGTTCTTGGCTTTTCCTACCTTAAAATTCAACCCCTTCGCCACATCTTCGATTTTGGTCATGATAGCCGCGGCCGAGCATCTAGACGTGAACATGGTCCGTGGTTTCCTCTTGTTCTCGAATAAACTCGAGAGGTCGAACCCCGACGACATCGAGGAAATGAGCTCGAACGCGTTGAAAAATTTCGGGGATGATTGTTTAGTAGGGTTTGCGGTTAGGGATTCATCGTCCTCGATGGAGGAATCGATTGAGGACGCGAGGGGTCGTGTGAATTCCTTTTGAAACCATTGATCATGCATTATGGACGGGATTGTGATCCGTTTCTCCGGATTCGAGACGAGTAGTTTCGATATCAACCGTCTCGACTCCGGCGAAAACCAGGCCGGAAACTCGAATTCGGCCTTGAAAACCTTCCGATACATCTTCATCAGATTCTCACCTTGAAAGGGTAAGAAACCCGGCCAGAAGAACATACAAAACAACCCCACAAGACCAAATATCAGCCTTGGATCCGTCGTACCCTTTCTTCCTCAAAACCTCGGGAGCGACATACGCCGGAGTGCCACACTGGGTGTGGAGGAGACCGTCTTTGAGAAGCTGCTCCGGCAAAGTCGACAACCCAAAATCGGAGATCTTCAGATCCTCATTCTCGTCCAACAACAGATTCTCCGGCTTCAAATCGCGATGCGAAACGCCCCGACTGTGGCAGAAATCGACGGCGCTCATTAGCTGCTGGAAGTACTTACGAGCGGCGCCTTCTTTGAGCTTGCCTCTGTAAACCTTGGCGAAGAGTTCGCCGCCGCGGACATACTCCATGACAAAGAAGATCTTCGTCTTCGTGGCCATTACTTCTTTGAGTTCAACTATGTTGGGATGCCGGACGAGGCGCATGACGGAGATTTCTCGCTGGATTTGCTCCATCATGCCTTTCTTCTTCACCAGATCTTTGCTGACGACTTTAATGGCGACGCTTTCACCGGTGGTTAATTGCTTGCCGTAGTAGACTTTGGCGAAAGTTCCTTTGCCTAATAGCCGCCCCATCTCGTATTTTCCGAACAAAACATGGGTTTCCTCCATGTATGATTACTACTAGTTGTTTGATTTTCTCAACAAGAAAGAAAATCTGGGTAAAACTTGTTGTTAATGAAATCTGATAGATTCAAGAGAAGAGTAGATGGCGGTAATAGTGATAGATTTTCCTCATCAGTCACAGAGGTCGATTTAATAGGAAGAGGCGTTCATGATTATATTATTCGTTATATTCTAAATTCATTCTTATTCGTTATAAATTTAACGATAATATAAATTAGATATTAATATATTGTCTGATATATAATAGTCATTTAAGATTTTGAGATCAAATTTTATCATATATCAAATAAATATTAACATCCAACTTAAATTACTGTCAGAGATGAACTTAGATGAGGGCAGGTGGAAACGATTGTCCCCTTTAAAAATCTAAAATTATCATATATTTTAGATTTTTTCATGTATTTTTATTGAAAATTTATTTTCATTTTCTAAAATTTTATAAGTTCACTTTTATCCCCTAAAATTTTATAACTTTTAATAGTCAGAGAACTTAACAAAATAATAACATAAAGTTGAGGATTCATTTGTATACTCTACCCTTTTTTAATTTTTTTCATTTTGTAGTAGATTCTCAGTGTTTTTATTATTAAAAATAATTTAAAATAATTAAACGTTCTTTTATACCAATAAGACTTTTTAATAATTTTTATCAATTTTTTTTGTAGGGTAAGGGTTGAGTTGATTGCATCTCTAGTGGGTTGGATTTGGTGTTTAAAAGATAAGTCCTCTTAGCCATGCACTTCCCTATTGTCGGCTTTTACTCTAAACCCTATCACCGTCGTTATCAGTAGCAAGTTGTAATATTTTAAACCATAAAATATAAGTTTAACGTCAAAATAAGTGTATATATTATATTTAAAATTAATTTTTGATAGTTTTCTTTTAATATTTTTGGGTCGTTTTCTTCTTTCTTTTTTGTTTTTGTTTAGCACGTGACGGCATTAATCTTAATGTTGGTTGTCGACCACCGGTGAATATTTAGTTTTCTTATTTTTTATATTATGTCTTTTATCTTTTTTGCTTGAGAATTTTTAATTTTGAATAAGATTTTATGTTCTTATAACATGATTTTATCTGCTCTAGTGTTACGCGTTTTCTATGCTTTTGTGACCCGATCCTCATGGTTGTTAGTACATTTTTAGTATACTTTTTGCAGTTATTTTGGTTCTCGCACAAAAATCATCACGACATTTATTTTTTGATTGGTTAGCTGGTGGTAACGTATAGTTAGATCCCCTCTTTTGATAAAAGGTCGTTTGTTGATGTAATCAGATTGTGTAGTAAAGTAGCCAGGGACGGAGTTCCCTTAGAGCCCAAGGGGGCCTCAGCCCCTGTTAAAATTTATATATTCAATACAATTTTGATTTAATAGTATTTTGGTTTAAATTTAAAAAATATAAAAATTTATTAAATATTTAATCAAGTAGGGGTCGAACTAAAGAATGATAAGTCTGTGTTCTCAAATGTTTGGTCTAATTACAATTTAAGTCATTTTAAGTTTAAATATTAAACAAATTAGAAATTATATTTTAAGTTTTTTTTTTAATTTAGGGTGAATACAAGGTAATATTTGTACAAAGACTTTCAACTATTTGACAATGAATGCTCATACCCCTACATACGTGCGTGAACTCGGGATCTCAAGGATAATAACAATCTCTTAATCACTAAGGTCGCTTGATTTATGCTGAATTTCGAATTTAAATGCCTAATAAGTCTTTATATTTTTCTTAAATAGTATAATATTTCAGCCCATGCCAATATTTAATTCTGGTTTTGTCCCTAGAAGTAGTCTGTCAGATTATTTGATTCGCTCTTCATTCATTTTTTGCGTAGTCAAGCGTCTCAGTCGATAGAGACAATGAGTTTTTATGAAGACTATTGGATTTTTTATGTTGGTCATTATTTTCATTGTAATGTTTTATTTTTCTTCGTATATTTAGTTTTAATTTTTTTCTTTTGTATGAGTAATTTGGTGACTATTGTCTTCAAATTTTTCTCTATATTTTGATGCTTTGTAATTTTGCTTCCTTCCATTATTAATAAAATTCATCTGTCATTTTTCAAAAAAAAAAAATTTGTTATTTAAAGATTTTTTGTTAAAAATAAGTGTTTAATGTTTTATTCATTACAGTTTTAGGTGTCTACCAATAAAAAACGATTAGGTGACACATGTTATGTTTATATTTTTTAAAAATATTATTTTAAAAAATCTGAATGTGATACGTGTCACCTAAGATTTTTTTTAACATTAGACACCTAAAAATATAATAAAAAAACATTAGGTACTTATTTTTTAACGAAAAATTCTTTAGACATCAAAAAATATTTTTAATATAACTTAAACACTTATTTTTATATTAAGCCTGAAACATATCAGATGTATTTTAATTTTTTTTTACAAACCATGTCTCTACCGACGATTTTCTCTATCTCAAAGTCTCTAAAGTTGAATCATTTATTTCAATAGTTGTCATTTTCATTATTACCAAATTTATTTTAACGATTATATCTATTTATTATGTTGACCTATAAATAATTATCGTCACTTCGTACATAAATTACCTTATAATTTATAAAATTATAGAGATACTCTCTCTCTCTCATACATACTATACCTCAGCCTTTTTCATTGTTTATCATCTTTCTCATATCACAAAATTATTTAATTATTTTCTTATTTCCAAATGAAGTAGCTTTAATTTAACAATTATATAAATTAAATAACAATTTTCGATGAAACATGAATAAATTATTGATCTGGTTTGGTGATTAATGAGTTGGATATATATTTTTTGAAAATGTTATATATTTGAATATCGAATTCAATAAAATTTATTTATTTTACATTAGTGATTTAGTAAAAATTAAATATATATTTTGATAAAAAAATAATTTAATTAATATGCTTAGACTAGGGGCTAGGAGATTGATCCTTTTCCAAGAGGATTAGGGTTTGAATTTTGTTATCTTTATTTTTAGAGTTAGGGTTTGAATCCAATTACTTTCAATAATTTTATTCTAATAAGGTGATGTCACGTTTCATATAAAAAATAATTAAAAAATATTATTTATATAAAAGATGAAAAATAATTAAAACAATATGTCAATATAAAAATAATTAAAAATATCACATTGATATTATTATTAATCTTTTAACGATGAACTATCAAACTAATAATTAATAGATGACTAAATAGATAATTTATATTAAAAAAAAACCTTCAAATACTTTGAACCCTGAGGAGCCCGGACCTAAAATAATAATTTTCTTAATTAATTTGAGGTAAGTACAACATAGTATATGTTTATAGATTACTCTTCTCCATTTGACATTTAACACTCACACCCGTGAAATTCATGATGCTCGCACCTAGAACCTCTACGAATAACAATAATTCATTCACTAGCGAAATCACTTGGTTCATACCAAAAGAGCTCAAACCTACTAAAATATACTCAATTGCTACCTATATACATATTTATGCAATGCAAGTATTTCGTTTTGTATATTTTAAAATAAAAAAAAATCATTGCACGAATCAAGCGATCTTGATGGTTATGACACTTATTGTTATCTTTTGAGATCTCATGTATGAGTACCACATATGTCAAGGATATGAGTGTTCATTGTTAAATAGTTTATAGAAGTGATATTATCTTATATACCATCCAAATTTATAAAAAAAAAATTAATGTATTATAAGTGAAGAAAACAATTTTCAAAACATTAATAAAAATGAAAAATGTATTTTTAATAAATTTAAGAATTAAAAAAACCAAAACTTTTACCAACGGTAATGGTTCAAGTAATAAGTAACTTTATATTGCTTAAGCAATTTGTCGGGTTCGAGTCTTTGTGTATGCAGAAAATCTTTGTTGGGAGACTCACCTATCAAAGCTATGTGTACGATGCGGGTCGGTTTGGATTAATCAGGACAATACATTGGAAAGGAAAAAAACCCCAAAGCTTTATCGATATTTTAATTTTGTTTGCAAAAAATACTTTCAATTGAGTAAATTTAATTGTAACTTTTTGCACGAATCAAACGGTCTCAATAATTAAGGGATTATTGTTATTCATTAAGGTCTTAGGTTTGAGCATCGTGTATGCTGATTTGTATAAACTTTAATTGTCAAATGATTAAGAACCTTTGCATATAAACTATTTGTATTCACTCTAGACCAATGTTTTAAAACCGGACCGGACATTGAACCGGTGAAGGTAGTGGTTCACTGGTTCAACCAGGTTCAATCGCGGTTGAACCGGATTTTATATAAAATAATATTTTTTAATTTTACATAATATTCAAAGCAATATTAATATATATATGTAACACTTTTTTTAAGTTTACAATATTAAAAGGTATAAAAATATCACAAGTCATAACATATATAAATTAAAAACCATAAAATCAAGTGAAACAAAATGATTCAAATCAACTACAACATAATATTGAAGGTAAAACATATTAAATAATAAATATAATTATATAACTATAATAAAAAAATAAAATTAGGGCTTAAAAAATCATAACAAATGATGTCATTTGGTTTAATTTTTTTTTTAAATAATATCGCATGTCTAAGAAACATAGATGAGCATCCCAAAAGTTTAAAGAGTAAAAATACGAGAACAAAACAATCCCACATGGCTAAGAAACATAGAAAGAGCATCTCAACTTACTTCTATAAATAATAGAGGTAATTTGACATTCAAAACCATAGAGTCTTTTGGTGAGCACAGAGCGAACTATTCTTTCGCTTCAATTGTAGGTTTCAATCGAACTTCTAAATTTTTTTTGAGTTCGGTCATTTTTGAGTTCAAGTTTTAATATTATATTTAGAGTTTGAGTTGAACTTGATAATTTTTAGCTCGTGAGTTTTTTAGTCGAGTTGAGCTTACTTTTAAAGTTTTCGAGTTCGAGTTGAGCTCAGCAATACTCGAATTTGACTTGGCTCGTTGAACAAACGACGTCGTTTGGTTTAATTTTTTTAAAAAAAGAAAAAAAAATGAACCGGCGGTTCAAATCGGTTTTGCCAGTTTTCAGTCGGTTCACCCCAGTTTCACCAGTTTTCAGCTGGTTCTACCGGTTCATTGCTAGACCGGTTTTGTGAGGTAACTGGACCGGACAGGCCATCGGTTCATGGTTCAACCGGTTGAAATGGTCGATCCGGTTTTGATAACCATACTCTAGACTAATAAAAGATAATAATGTTTTAAAAATATAATTTATTTTTTAAAATAAGTAGGCATCTAACCAAGCCATACGAACACGAACGAGGGTATGTTCATATTCGTTCGTTTTACTTTAGTCGAACGAACACGAACAACTAAACGAATAATTTTTTTTGTTTGTGTTCGTTTATTAAGAAATTTAGCTTGTTCTTGTTTGTTCATATTCGGTCGTTAAAATTATAAATAAACATAAAATTAATTGAGTTTATATTCGAGAAGAGTTTTTTTCTTTCCAAATAATTTTAGGATTTATATTTTCTTTAATTAATTTGAGTATTTGTTTAGGTTTAAAATTAATTGAGTTTTAAAATATTAATGGGTTTAAGGTTAAAATTTATTAGGTCTTAATATTTCAAATGATTTTGGAGATTTGGTCGAATAAAAACGAACGAACATAAGCAAAGGAATTACCAAACATTCACGAATATAAATGAACGAACGAACATTTTATTCGTGTTCGTTCATTTTAATTAAATGAATATAATATTTTATTAATATTCATTCGTTTAATAAATAATAAAAACATAAACTAATATTCCACTGAATAATTTACGAACGATTCACTAGTAGTTCTCGTTTACGTGTATAAAAATAAGTATAGAGGAACTTGAGACAAAGTGTTTTTTCTCAGTGATAAACCGACAAAAAGGAAAGAAATTAAATGTCAAGCAGTGATTGGAACATGGAAGGAAACTATAGGATCCACGAAAGCCGCCGAGTGAGTCGGCCTGACCATGGTGGCCCCGGCAGCCCCACCGCAAGTAAAGTGGGCTATCATCATCTTTACCTTTGCTTTCCATGTCGGGATAATCTCAAAAATTAGCTCACCCTTTTTTCTCATATGAAATGAGGTAAGGAGAGGTATAATAGTAGGCTACCTCTAACGTCAGGTTGAGATCAGTTTTTGTGGAGATTTTCGAATTATGAAATGCCCTCCGTGGGACTCGATCTCATGACCACAAGTTCTGATTCAAATTCGAATCATAGTGGTTACATGCGAATTAGAGATGAACATTTGATTCAAATTCTACGAGTTTTGATTTGACTTAACCTTATATAATTGTGTTTTTTAAAAATAAAAGGTTCAAATACGATTCATATTTATGATGAAACATATCTGACTTGACCTGATCTAATCTGACCCAACCTTATATAATCATTTTATTAAAAAAAAATTAAGATATGTTGGGTTTAAGTTTAAAGTGAAAAACATTATACCCGACCCCGACCTAAAAATAATAATATAATTGACTTTAATATATTTAGGGATAATTATATAATACTTTTATCTATATTTTTCAATTATCTTCCTATTTTATATAATAAAATTAAGTATTATATCTGAATGTGTATATTAGATCATGTTGGATTGAGTGTAGATTTTATCTTAAAAATTAAATTAAGTTTAAATCAAATGAAATTTTTTTAAACTAAAATTAAGTTGGGAGACGGATAAAAAATTGTTATATTCAAATTAAGTTCGAATGTGTAAAAAATATGACGTTAACAAAATTTTAGAATAAAATATATGTATTATATCCAAAGAACAACAGCAGCAAGATGCTACAAAGGACTAGAATGTTGAAAAAAAAAAGACAAAATGGTACCTGAGGTCCTCTACTTTTAAAAAAAAAACTAATGTGCCCCTCCACTTTTTTCTCTCTCAATGTGGCCCTCTAATTTAGAAAAAAAAGACTCAATGTGGTCATTTGACCAACGTTTTTCATCGTTGATTGACAGGGTTGTTACTTTGTGCTGACGTGGCACGTTAAACAGGCCAACATCCTATTTTTTGTCTTTCAATCTGACCCTCCAACTTAAGAAAATAACTAAATATGACCATTGTAGATATGTTTAATGCTGTTATAAATGAGAAAATTATGTCTTTCATTACTCAACTATCTTCTCTCTTCTATTTTAGGCACTAAACTTTAAAAGTTTTCAATTTAATCACTCAACTTTTGAATTACTCTTGTTTTGATCATCATGATTTATTTTATTAATATTTATGTATGATGTAGCATTTATTATTCTTATTTTATTAATATATGATTAAAATAATATTAATTAAATTAAAATTTTAAAATTATATTGAAACAAAAAAATATTCCAAAATTATAATTAAATTAAAAATATTCCCCCTACTTTATATTTTTTCAAATCTCCACTCTCATCCTTTATCCTCTCATTTCATTTTTCTCCCTTTTCAACTAAAGAATTCTTTTCTTTTTTCCTTTCATTACCCGATCAAGTAGGTCATCCCCAGTTTTTTCAATTTTTTTACAACTTCAATATGGGTCCACTGAATCTGGTAATGAAAGAAAAAAAGAAAATTTTGATTAAAAAGGAAAAATGTCACATTATACATAAATTCCACATCATACATAAATGCCACATCATTCATAAATATTAATAAAATAAATCGTGATGATTAAATTAGGGGTAATTCAAAAGTTGAGTGATTAAATTGAAAACTTTTAAAATTTAGTGACCAAAATAGAAGAAAAAAATAAGAGGGCCACATTAATTTTTTTTTTTTAAATGGAAGCCTAATATACCCTTTAGTCAATATATATATATATACTCAGTCAAGCAAGCTCTAATCTATACAAAGTCTAGAATTTACAATATTAGTCCAATCAAATTTTCCTTTATAAAGATTACTTCTACGGTTTCTTTATTGCATTTAAAACATCAAGTTTCTCACTAGCAGTAAACACCATGCTAATTGTAGTGGTGTTCAAAATTTTTGTTAACCGATTAAACTAATAGAACCAAAATTTCTCGGTTAATCGATCAATTAACAATTAATGATTTTTCAAAGTTCGGTTATCAGTTAATTAGGTTTGAAATCGGTTAATTAACCTAATTAACTATTTTTTAAAATATTTAATATATTAATAGCTTTAGGAGTGTTTAAATTTTGGTTTTAACCAAATTAATCTACTGAATTAACCAAAAATATTAAATATATAATATATATTATATAAAATTTTGATTAATTTGGTTAACCGACCTATTGACTAAATTTTATTCAGTTTAGTTAATTATTTTCAAAAAAATTTGGTTCGATTAACAGTTAACACGAAAAAAAATCAATTAATGAAAATTTAAATTTAAAAGAAAACACCAAGTGCATCCCATTATTTGAAAAAAATATGAAATTTAGTTTAACATATTAAAAAAAATTTACATACCAATTATTTGTAAGAAAAAATATTAAAAATTTATACTCGTATTTTTAAATTTCTAGATCAGACCAAAACCGTTAATCTTTGAGAGTGAGGCGATGCATTGATAGGGTCCCCAACTCCCCACGGAGACGGCTCAGAGTCGAAGTAGGAAATATTCTTTAAGTAAATTACAAATTTGACAGCTGAACTTTCATATGATTCTCATTTTACTCAAAATACTTTCAAAGTTTTCAATTTGCTCACTCAACTTTTAAATTCCTCCTGTTTTGGTCACTCAATCGTTAAATAGCTAACGATGTTATGATATGATAATCTCAACAAAAACGACGTCATTTAATATCCTACAAAAAGTTAAGGGTAAATTACAAATTTGATAACTAAACTTTCATATAATTTATATTTTACTCACCGTACTTTTAAAATTATCAATTTGCTCACTCAACTTTATAGATTGAGTTTTTTTGTCACTGTTTCAGGGTTAGATGAACGAACGGCCAGCGGAGGCAGAGACGGTGAAAGGGCAAATCGACTGGGTTTTGGTTGGAAAGAGGAGAGGACTTCAGTGGTGGCGGGGTGAGACAAATGACGATCGAGGTGTTAGAAAATCGATGAAAACCAATGGGAGGCTTTGGTTTCCCGATGAACCATCGACAGTTTCTTTACGATTAATGGCGGGGAGCCTTGACGATCGACCACCAGGGTTTCGATCAGGAGGAGACGCCGGTGTTGGAGATGGAGGTGCATGGTCGGAGATGGGTTCAACAATGAGGGCAGCAATGGACGATCGTTGACGATGAGAAGTTTAATGGCAGAATGATCAAAATTGAAAATTTTGAAAGTACGGTGAGTAAAATATGAATCATATGAAAGCTCAGTTATCAAATTTGTAATTTACCCTTATTATAATTATTATGTGGAAATCCGATGTGGCATGTTTAATATTAGAATATTCCACACCAACGAGTTGTCAGTGATATAACGGTGGAGTGACCAAAAAGGTTCAATCCACAAAGTTGAGTGAGCATATTGAAAATTTTGAAAGTACGGTGAGTAAAATAGGAATTGTATGAAAATTCAATTAACAAATTTGTAATTTACCCATATTCTTTAGACTTCAAATATATTTGTACAATTAAAACTTGGGATTCTTTAGACTTCAAATATAATTCAATGCAAGAAAAAATTACTCATAAAGTTTGTTTGTTTTAATAAAACTAGTCAAGGTATTGATATTTCAATAAAAAAAATATAAGTTAATTATTTAACTGATACATATATTATATTAAACTATTCTATGTTTTATAAATTATTTAACCGATACATTATCTAGTGATTAATAAATTATTAAAAATTTATAGAAATAAAGACGACGACGACGACACGGTGGAGAAGATGCTATAAAGTATGTTATACTAAGAATTGATACATTATATTAAAACTTTTATTTTTAAATTTATTTTTCAAAATATGTCTATTAAATTTATCGTCAGTTTCTTTTGTAAAATATGTTTTTCTGCAAGGACGTTTTTAAATATGTTAAGAAGTTGAAAAAAGTGAATTTAATTATGCTTTATTAATTATTGTAATTTAATTATTTTTTATTAATTATTGTAGAAGTCTTCAAATTTATTAATTAATTTATGTAAAATCTATAAACCCATGGTTTAAATATACAAATAGAAAAAAACAATTGAGTTTAGGGATGGCAACGGGCCGGGTATTGGTCCTCACGTCCCTGTCCCCGTTTAAAAAATCACGTGTATTTAAACGGGGATCCCCATCGGGTAATCGCGGAAAACCCGGGGAAACGGGTATGGGCCGGGTATCGGGTCGGGTAATCGGGGCGGGATTACTAAACCCGTCCCCGTTTAACATAAACGGTTTTTCTCGTCCTCGTCCCCGTTTAGCATAAACAATTTTTTCCCGTCCCCATTTAATTCGGTTTTTATTTTCCCCGTCGAGTTCGAATTTTTTGCCATCCCTAATTGAGTTCAGTTCAGAAGAAAAGATTTTGTATGCTTAAACGCACAATATATTTCAACTTAAAGATTAGGGTAAAATTTACGCTTAATACCTACACTATAAGTTTTGATCCGTTTTAGTAACTAAACTTTTAGTATTTTCAAAACTATACCTAAACGGACTAGAACCTTAGTTTTAAAAGGCACAAGACCCAGCAGGACGCAAAAGGTCCCTAGAGTCTAGGCGCAGGGTGAAGGCGCGTACCTTTTCTAGGCAGGACACAATTTTATACTAAAAAACATATAAATCGAGTATACAATGTGATTTATACTTAAAACAACGTAATAATCATATTATATATGTTTAAATATCATAATATTCAATATAATTACACTAATAACATACATTAACATAAGAAAACATAATTCAAATACAAGAAAGCATAGTTCAAATACTTGAGCACTAATAGTATAAACAACCATAGTTCAATATTATATAATATACTTTAAATATGACAATATTATAATACCTGTAAAATTTGAATGCCTTTTAAATGAATATTCCCAAATAATAAATGCAGGCATAAACTATAACTTCCGATAGAAACAAACCCCATAAATTTAATAATCACACACACTCATTATTTATTAATTAAAAACAATTATAATTAATAAATATTTAATGCAGTTGACCAAATCTCCTTTTAGAATTTTTGAAAACTTAAAAGTAATCTCTAGTCTTTGTCATCCAATATAAAAAAGTATAATTAATTAAAAGTAACCTAAAATACTAAAATATACTAAAATTAATAATTTAGGTACTAAATACGCAATTTAACCTAAAATTTAAAACAAAATGGCTTTCAACCGAAGATAAAACCAAATTAGTCTATAAAAGCAGCTCTTTTTTTTTTATCATAAAGTAAAAGGCCAACCCATTGTATGTAAATGCTGCACCTTAAATACTTGAAACTCCTAAAAATAAACTAGAAACTGTAACTGTGAATTTGCTAGGCATTGTAGGCCTAAAAACTAAAAGGTCCATACCAGAATGCATGGATAGCTAGCTGTGAACGCAGCATCTCAAAGGCTGCAGAAAAAAATAAAAGCTAGGGTTCAGCCAAAGTTCCACATTGGACAAGATTCAGCCCTTGCCCTGGCTATGACTCTGCAGTTGAAGTGGCTTTCACCTCTTTTCGCTGCTTCTTTTCCGGCTTGGAATCGGTTCCCGGTCCCACAGACGAAATCAGTGCCTTCCGCTTCAAAGTTTCCACAGCATCAGCCGGAACAGTTGGGTTCTCTTTCATGCTCTCACTTTCTTTCACCTTGGTTGAACCGGATTTCGACTTGCCACCACCGTTTGCATCTGATTTGCCACCGGTTTTAAGAGGCTTGCCCCCTGGAATGGGAGGGAACTTTGGGGGTGTCCTGCTTGGACTTGGTTGTCTTTGTAGTGTCTTGGTTTGGCTCGTCCTCGGGTTTAGTAGACTTGGGAGTGTCAACACTGTCCTCATTTTTGGATTTGCTGCCCACTTTTGAAGCAACGTCAACTGGTCCACTAACAGTGTTAGTGGTATGATCCTTGGCTTTGGTAACATTGTCGCGCTTGGGTTTGTTGTCATCCTTCGGTTTGGTTGGCTTGGCCGTAACGACACCGTCCTCAGTTTTGGACTTGCTGCCCACTTTTGAAGCATCGTCAACTGGTCTACTACCACTTTTAGGGGTATGATCGTTGGCTTCGATAACATTGTTGCCATCCTTCGGTTTGTCATCGGCCTTGGGTTTGGTTGACTTAGGCCTGTCGACACCCTCCTCAGTTTTGGGTTCGCTGCTCACTTCTAAAGCAACAACAACTGGTCTACTACCACTTTTGCGGGTATGATCCTTGCCTTTGGTAGCATTGTCACCATCCTTGGGTTTGTCGTCGCCCTTGGGTTTGGTTGACTTGGGCGTGACGACACTGACCTCAGTTTTGGGTTTACTGCTCACTTCTAAAGCAACAACAACTGGTCTACTACCACTTTTACGGGCATGATCCTTGGCTTTGGTAGCATTGTCACCATCCTTGGGTTTGGTTGACTTGGGCGTGACAACACCGTCCTCTTTTTTGGATTTGGATTTGCTCCCCACTTTTGAAGCAACGTCAACTGGTCTACCACCACTTTTAGGGGTATGATCCTTGGCTTTGGTAACATTGTCTGCTTTCTCGTCACTATTGAAGCCACGCACTTTGCCATCTTTTATTTTGCTACCAGACTTCATGGCAGCACCCTTGGATTTTCCGGACGAAGCTCCTCCACCCCTGTAAATTCAATTCTGAGATATCCAGAAATCAAGGATAGAATCGTAACAAAGATTTTCGTTCGGAAGAATTTAATAACCTTTTTGGCGAAGCATCCATCTTGGCTTTCTTCACCAGCTGATCAGCAGCTTTTGCTTTCTCCTTTTGAGAGCTGTTAATGGAAATGGAAACAAGGGAGAAAAAATATAAGCCCATAGAAGATATCGGGCAGGAACAGACCAGGAAACGATCAAGCATATGCAAAGATAGTACGAAATATATTAATCCCTACACCTAAAGTAAAACTATAGCATTCACGTAGAATTAGTATTGCTAAATATCGGAAGACGTATCAACTTGCCAAAATACATAAATGACACTATCTATAACCATCATTGTGATACAATTAACTTTACTAATCAAGAATCAGAAAAGGAACCTACATTTCGAACGAACCATCTGGACTTGGATGATCTGCTGCAATCTCCTGTTTCAATAAAATATTAGCAATCTAGAACACCAATCAAATAAAAGCTTGTAATATACTATATTAATTAGGAAAACTGTCCACCTCATTCGACTTGGGCTCAACTTTGATCACCTCCCATTTTTCCTCCTTGAGATTCAAAATTTCTACATCACCATCATCATAGCACACCTACAGACGAGAAAATGAATTTTTTTTTAATTTCTAGCATGAACAGTCAAGAGAATCTGCAAAACATACAAGGAAGTTATTAATTGATGTGTCAACCTTGTGCTTCTTTATAATAGGATCAAATGACTCGATAACACCGTCATAGAATCTGCAAAAGAATAACACCCATAAGGGGAGAAAGAAACTGAACCTTAATCAAGTAGAAAAAAAAAACTCATATCTACGAACATTTACATGACTAAGTTCTAAAGTTGGTCCAGCCAAAGACTTGATAAATCTTCATACAAAGATGACTTGATTAAAAAGTAATTAACCCTCGAGTGACAAGTAACAAATAAATAACCATGTGGCACTTAAAACTCATCATTCAAAATAATCAAGTAATTCACCCTTTCAGGTACATGTTATTTACTTTCTCTACTAAGCATCCAGCATAATCGATTGATAGTAAGTGAAGAGGCCCAACAGAAATATAAGACAATAATAGTCCTTATAGATGTGGGGTAATACCGTTTCATACACTCAAGACTCACATTTGCACCACACATTAGAAAGAGAGCACTTTCAATTAATTATCTTCTTTTCCTTGGAGAAAATGTAAGTTGTGTGTGTGTGAGAGAACATGGTAATAGAAGAATGTTATAAACTGGTACGGAAAAAGACATTCACACGTATAAGAAAAGATAAAACAAATAATATACCATGGTTTCTATTTTTAGAGTATCTCCGCTATAATACTTGTAAGTAGAGCATGGAAATACAGAAATAAATATACTTACACATGGTCTAGAGGCCACCAGACCTTCACCTTCAAGCCAACTAGATTCTCATCATATTCTAAGGTATCAGACCCCTGACAGAGAATCAAAATGAAATATAAATCATTTGTTTCCAGAAGATGGATATGTGATATCATTGCTTCAACTAGTTTCAAATTGCAGTTTGCATGAACAGAGTCAAGCAAAAGGTTTACGGTACTTCATATAGAATTATCTGAGCCTCTATTTCCATAATGAGATAAAAGGGACTAGCTATGATCTCAAGAAACAGCAAAAGGAATTATAGAAGTTAGCAAAATGACACATACAAGTAGAAGACAAATGCAGCCTCAACAGTCTTGTACCTACAGACACTTACTTTTTCTTCACTTTGTGTATACTTTCTCTTGGAATTTGACTTATGGATCTCATCCATGTGAGAATCATGTTTGTTTGGCTTCACTGCCTTCGGAGAATCAACCATTTCCTGAGTAAACGATAAGACAACAACAATTCCCTTTATTGAAGTATACAGAACAGCTAAAATGTAAATGATAAAGCTTTAAATAAACAACTCTAACAGAATATAATTTACAACTTAGAAAGCCAAAAGTAAGCACCTCATCATCAATACTGGTCGAGATTTTGGTTTTATCCTTCTCAGGAAGAACGAGTTTTCGCCGCTTTTTCTTATCCCCCATTTTCTTTGAGGATCCATATGCATTATTACTACTAGTATCCAGCTTCTTTGACACCTGCTTCAGTGTTTTTTCCTCTGAATCACTTGCAGTGCCACTTTCCTTCTTAGTTTTATCTACATCGGCTAGAGCACTGTCCTTGTTCGAAACTGCAGAAGCAACCTTTTTCCCTGGTCGTTTATTTGTTTTTTCTTCTGAATCACTCATTGCTCCAGATGACTTCTTGGAGGCATTGTCAACAGAAGGTGTGATGATCTTGCTCAAGCCATCTTTCTTTTTTGGCAGAGCGGCCTTGTTTGAATGGCTCTTATCATGTATGGTCCCACTTCGCACTGGGGAAGTAACATCATTGGATTCATCCTCAGTTGCTTTTGTCAGGGAAGGCTGAACATCTTTCTGTCCTTTATTTTCCTTGAATACAGCCCCATCAACAGAGGGATCCTCACAAGGTGGATGAACATCATCCTTACTGTCATCTTTCTGGCCTGTTAAGGTCTCAACTTCCTTACCATCAACATGAATGCTGTCAGAAGGTTCTGTTGATTTTGAATGAGGTTTCCCCTGTTTTTCCTTGGTACTTTGTTCCAACTTAGAATCTGAAATTACCACTTTCTCCCCTTCCAATCCATTAGGCTCAGCAACAGTCAACTTATCAACATTCTCAGACTTATCAGCAAAGCATTCATCCTCTTGCTTCTTTACGGAGTTTGAATCAGGCAGTATATTGTTTTCATCAGTTTGAGCAATGCCATTGCTAACAACTGAAGTTGGAGATTTTTCATTTGCATGATCAACTTGTTCAGTTAAAACTGATTCTTTAGGAATCTCTTTGTCCTCCTGCATAGGATTTGAGGATTCATAAATGACTAATTTCAAGTACCAAATTCTAATAGCAAAATTGGAATACAATAAAAAAAAAGGAAGCACTTGAATCCACTCAAACACACACACGCTCATAATACATTCATAAATATAAGAAACATGCCTGGATTGCATTGGCTAAAGGTGCCTCCGCTGGTTTGCACTCAACATCCTACAGAAAATTAACCCCAATAAGGATCAATAACAAAGTATTGTACAAAATTAAATAAACAATTCTAAACCTTAAACAATCAAATAGCACCTAATCTATCTGCAAACAATATAGACATACAGAACCAGAGAAAAAAATGACTAAACAAATTGCCCTCAAACAAAAAGAATTTATGGAATTATATTCAGATGCAAATGAGATAATTACCACACGTTTTTCAGTAGCAGCATCATTCTGCAGCACAACATTGGGTGCCACTTGGCATATAGAAGCTACTACGTTACTATAATCCTCAAAAGGAATTCCTGAGTTCTCTACAGCTTGTGTTAGGTAAGGTTTCAGCTTTGATGCACAGTTTTCAAGCACACTGCTCGCCAACCTCCTAGCAATAGGAAGAACCTCCTGAGAGAAAATAGATGCCCTATGTGAACTGAACAAGTTCAAAGAAGAGAACAGGTAAAAAATGACTTATATGGTAACGGACCTCATTATCTCTCTTTACCCTAGCTATGATCGTGGAGAGCAGCTCCATAGAGATGTCTTCACTTTCTTCTAAAACAAGTGTCATAATTGTCACCATTGATGTAAAGACAGTATCCGCATGATAATCTCTGAAAAGCAAACAAAAAGAATCACAAGAAAAACAATGGTTCAGAATGCATATACAAGATAGCATACTAAACCACTTCTTTTTTCTCTATTATAATAGCAATCTACTCGAGTAAAGCAGCCTTATAGAAGGACAAGGACAACAGGATCACAACAACTTTTTATTCTAGATAATGCAATAATTTTTTTTGGATAAGTTAATGCAATAATCTTGAGGAAAACTAAAGCTTACGAATCACACAGAACTCATAAGGTTGGAAATAATGGTCAAAGATTTATGTTGGCGAACGAATGTGAACAAGAGAATTCATCTCTCCAATCAGGGACTTAGTTTGTACCTTATTGCATTAAGAAAATGCTGGAACATCTCAATGATTAAAGCATCACATTCAAGATCCAACATCACCACACATGATCTGACTCTGGCAACAGTTTCAAGAATTGAGTTCCTCTTAATATATGAGCGATTCAACTCGTCAGACAAACTCTCAAATGATGATACAATCAGTTTAAAGACCTCCTGCATACACATTAAGAATAATCAACACTTTTAGTTCAGAAAATGGGTCAAAGATAATGAAATATGCAGAAAAAATGAATTCAAAGTACCCTCATTTGGTCATCAGGATAAGGAGCTTCTGGTGCAGTTATCCTTGTTATCTCGCTGATGCATGCAGCAACTGCAACTTTGACATCATCATCAGGATGTCTGAAAAGCTGCTCTGCAATCAATGCTTTAAGTGAATGAGAGAGTGCATTCTGCATTGCTTGACCTGGAGATTGTTCCACCCTTGAAAGAAAACTCTCGACTTGCTATATTTGCAGAGGATAGAAAAAACAAACAATCACCAATCAACGTAAAACGAGGATAAACAAGCATAAGGCACAACCCAAGGAATACTATCATGCCTAAAAATTCAGATAATCAATTTGATAATCTCAGCTTCATTAGGAATTGCTTAAAAATTACCCATAAAGAATAAATTTCTACAAAAAGAAACGGGTTTAATACATAATCCAGCCAACTGCAAGGGTATGGTTAACAGTGAGTGAAAGAAACAACTATGCCTCAGTCAAAATGTCTAATAGGGTATAGTTAACACAAATGGACCAAAACTTGAGCACGTGTAGATATATCCTAACTTAAATGCGCTCACGCGATTGCCTTTAGGAGGAATCAAGACTATTACGCTGTATATTGACCAAAATGTGAAAACTTTTAGACGCACAAACTTAAATGCAGTCTGTGTGATTCTATTTAGGAGGAATCAAGACCGTTACACTGTATACTGACAAAAACATGCACACTTGTGGATACACACTTACATAAATGCAGTTCATGTGATTTCCTTTAGGAGAAATCAAGACCGTTACGCCGTATATTAACAAAAACGCGCACACTTGCAGATGCACACTCACTTAAATACAGCCTGCGATATTCCATTTAGGAAGAATCAAGACCGTTAGGCTGCATATAGACAGAAAAAAAAAACCGCGCACGTAGACACACGCTCACTTCAATGTCGCTCGCGCGCAATTTTAAATCTGAAGAATCAAGACCGTTAGACCGCATATAGACACACCCTCACTTCAATGTTGCTCGCGCGCATTTTTAAATCTGAAGAATCAAGACCGTTAGGCCGCATAAAGACAAACACTCACTTCAATGTCGCTCGCGCGCATTTTTAGATCTGAAGAATCAAGACCGTTAGGCCGCATATAGACAAACACTCGCGCATTTTTAAATCTGAAGAATCAAGACCGTTAGGCCGCATATAAACATAAACAACCCCAGGCACAGAGATACATGCTCGCTCGAATGCAGTTCGTGCGAATTTTTAAATCTAAAAGAATTTCAAAACTGCAAACCATTCCAGCCAAATACTTGCTACTGCATAGCATTTGCACCCAAATACACACAGCATTCCAGCACTGAATCCATAGGAGACCAAAATCATTTTACATATCAGATTTTTGAAAAATTCAATCCACAATACATCTATAAAAAAGGATAGAAAATTGGCTATCCCCAGACTAGAACTGAACACCAGTTAGAACTCACTTTTGAATTCATTCAAGATAACAAAGTAACGGCAGAAGCATAATTGAACACACGAATAAATCCAAAACAACAACAAAAAGGGGGGAAATAATCCTTGAGGACAAAGGGAAATGCAGATTACTCCGATTTCAGAAAACCAAAAAATTTTCCAACAAAAAAACGAAACCAGCATGCACACCACAAAAACGAGGAATGAAACGAAAACAAGTCTGAAAAGAGTGAAAAAGAAGACGCTAGGGCTTACATCGAGGAGATTGATGAGCTTATCAACTGACGAGACAGGTTCAAGGAGCTTGTTTCCGGCCTCCATTAACTTCAGCTCGAGCTCCTTATCAGGTGAAGCCATGGCTTTTTTCCCCCTACGAACAAAAGTAAGCATGTACCTAAACAAACAAAGAGCCAAACAGTTCAAAATCAGTGTCTGGAAACCACCATTGAAAAGGCTCAAACCCAAAACCAAAACAGACGAATTCAGGTGGAGACGAAGACTTAGGGTTTCTTGATTCCTTCCCGTTAGTAGCTGAATGAGTGAATCGAAAACCCCTTGAAGACTAAGATCAGTGGTGTCAGAGGAAAAAGAGAGATTTTTTTTTGTACTTTTTCACACCTCACTTAGTCTCTGTGTCGGACAGTCTTTGTGCATGTGTTCGTTTGGTATTTAAAGGGGGAGAAAATCCAGTGCTCGGATTCCGCCTTGCTTTATAAACTGGATTTGATATTACGGCTTCAAATCCACCTTTGGATTTTCGGTATATGGGGTCCACCTAGATTTTTTTAGTTAAATTATAAATTTGTTTGTTAAACTTTACTTTCTTTCCTATTTCACCCACAATATTTTGAATCCTTTTAATTTATTCACTGAGTTTAATACACTAGATTTTTCCGGTCACTCAGTTGTTTTTTTACTAACAACGTTATAAATGGGATTTCATATAGATGCAAAACGAATTTGTTTTGGTGAATTTTTTTATTAATCTGGGGTAAATACAAAATATTATTTGTTCAAAGATAACTCTTAACTGCTTGACATTGAAAGCTCACACCCCATACATCCCTTGTGCTCGAACTCGGAACCTCAAAGAATAACAACAATTCATTTACCACTGAGGTTGTTCGGTTTGTGCTTTTGGTGAAAATTTTGTTTTTTTTCAAACTGTGTTGTTTTAACGCTAATAACTATTTAACAATAGAGAGACAAAAAAATCAATGTATTAAGTTCAGTGATGAAATTGAAAAATTTTAAAGTTAAGTGATCAAAATAGGAGAAAATGTAAATTTTAGTGATGAAATTTGTGATTTACTCTTTTTTCTAGGGCCACCTGATTTCCGCCCTTTTTTTCCGTCTATGGAAATTCAGTAACGGCTCGAAAATACAACTAAGCGCTGATGCGTAATATACCATTTATTTACCATTAAGATAACCCATACTTTTCAAAAGAATTAGAATTCTGTTAGCTTGGATAAGTTTGTAATAAATTTTAATTTTTCCACGTAAGAATTTTAGTTATATAAATAATAAACTTTAATTGTGTTTTTAATTATATGCCTAAGTCTTCTTATTTTGATTTAATTATGTGCATTTAAAGAAATAAACATCGTTCGAACAATGAATGAGATGTTAGATCTTTTAAACGGGGTTTAAGATTCGAATTTTAATATTGTAAATAAAGATAAAGTATACAAATAGTCTCTGACTATATGGCTCTGTTTTGTTGAGTCCCGCCACTATTAAAAGTCACAAAACGATCTCTGACTATATGATGTTGTTTTGTTGAATCTATCGACTATTAAAAGTTACATAATGGTCACTCGACTATTCATATGTTCCAAACTCTTCATTTTACGTTAAAAAACTGACGATCGTCTAAGCTACATGTTAACATGCTTACTGTAAAATAACAGGGATGAACGTAGGATTTTATGTTAGAGGGGACAAACATACAATATTCTAGGGGCGAAAACAAGTTTTCGATAGAAAATACATATAAAAAATCTAAAATATATGATAATTTTGAATTTTTAGAGGGAGACTGTCCCCACCCTTCCCCTCGGTTCATCCTTGGTAATATGATAAAATCATATTATTGACACTGCCGTTACTTTCAAGCATTGACTCGACGATATAATATTTCAAGGACTGACTCATCGATATAATATAAACGAAGAGTTGATCCATAAAATGTAACTCAAACAATTCTGGGAAAATATAGCTCAAACGATTTTGGGAAAATAAGCATGGTGGTGTGGGTTCTTTCTGACCAAAACAAGTTGTTAATATCATTTTGTCACTATTGAAATGCTTAAATTGAAGCAATTTTTTTTTTAATAAAATATGTAATAGTGACAACGTAGTGGATATGATTTTGGATATTTGCTTGAGCTTTTGACCTGCAGGAGTTTGCCCGATACTCAAACCGGCTTCTTCGAATTGATCAGCATGTACTTCCCCATGGTGTATGATATCAAGCATATGATGAAGTTCTGCAATAGCCTTCACGGTGGATTGAACAAGCTCGCCGAGTTGTTGGAAGTGGAAAGAGTTGGCGTCTGCCATCAAGCCGGCTCGGATAGTTTGCTCGCATCATGCACATTTAGGAAGTTGAGGGATAACTTTTTCAATGGCTGGACTGAGAAATATGCAGGTGTACTCTATGGCTTAGGGATGGAGAGCGGACAGAATGCTAATTAGAAGAAGAAGAAGAATATGCAAAAAAAGGATTGATAATGAATGTAGACTACTCGAGCGTGAGACTTAATTGTATTTGTATACATTGGCAAAAAAGATTGTTGATTTACTTGTGACCTCTCTCGTTTGCTTGCATTGTAACCCTTACATGATTGTTATTTGTTGTATGGAATTAGATGGATTGGACATGTAGGGTAATTGTTTAAGTGTGTGTTTTGCAGGCTTTGCTGCACTGAATCTGTAGGTTCAGCGAATCGGGCATGTTTATGAGGAAAAGCACGCAAGGTCTCTACTGGCTCGGGATGCATCATGTGATACGTGCTTTGCTGCTCCCGATCTTGCACGCGCAACAGATCAAAGCTAGCTTAATATCGAAAGGCCTGCAAGACATGTACCAACTCGGAATGCATCATTCTATTGCATCTGATAGGTTCAGCAAACTCAAGCATGCTTATAAGGAAACTCTTGCAACACCTGTACCGTATCGGAAATGCATCACGTAGGTTCTGTGACTCGAACAATGCTTATAAGGAACTGCTCGCTAGGCCTCTATCAGATGCAAATGCATCATGCAACACAGCCTTCATTAATCTGGTAGCATTTGATGTAATCATCAGGGATTATGGATCAAAACTGTGAGGTAAAGAGGAGGCTTACATATACAGATTGTGAGCAGGTTTGCTTGCTATTGTAACCGAAGTCAATCTGGAAATAAGGACCGAATAAAGTAAATTTCACAAGTGAGGCATCTTTTTGTGCATTTTCTTACATCTGTTCTTTCTAATTTACTGCAGTTTATTATAGGTACAGAAACCGAGAGAGAGATCTTCTTTTTAGGCATTTTATGGTTTGTATTACATACCAAATAGGTCATGGATTCTTCATGTGTGCATGAAAGGCATGTGTGTGTGTGTGAGTTACATTCTTCATTGTTTTTTCCCCTTGTTTCCTGGCTTAGCTTTAACGGTCATTCACATCATATTGCATTGGTGACAAATTTGTATGATTTTTTTTAATTAGACATAGGCAGGGACGGAGTTAGATCAAATATTGAGAGGGGTAATGTCTTATTTGACTAATATTTAAACTAACAAGGATTTAAAATATTGTTCTATCATAATTCATTAAGTGCTCTCAGTGGATAAAGGGAATGATGTTCTCCGTAGAGGTCTTAGGTTTGATTAGTTATATTTGCAAGTTGTGTGTGCGTTGTTCTGAAAATATATTACCTCAGACTATTAAAAAAATGCTACTCTACTCTCGTATTGGTTGTCTGGTAGTGAGATGACTGGGTGATTCGAGTTAGGGATGGGTATGAGACTCGAACTCGATGGGTTCCGACCCGATCCGATCGGGTCAGTTTTTTTTAAAAATTCGGGGTCAGGTTTAGGTTTATGGTAAAAAAAAAAAACCCAACCCCGAATTAAAAAAAAACTAACCCGATCGGGTAGGGTATTTTTTCAATTAAATCACTGTTTATATTGAATAAAAATAATATTTTTTATTATTTCGGGTCAGATTGAGTCCAGTCGGGTTTTTAAGTTATATATCGGGTCGGGTGAAATCTTGTTTCATACGGGTCGGGTCGGATCTCGGGTGGAAGAATCGTTGTTCTCGGGTCGGGTCGGGTGGACCAAAAATCCGACCCATGCCCATTCCTAGTTTGAGTTTGTTAGTTGTTATTTTTAATTTAATAGTTGAATTAATTATATTGTTATACATTATTTATTTATGGTCCACGATGATAAAAGATGTGATGTTTTTCAGGTTTAAAATGAATAATTTTAATTCATTATTAAATTCATGAATTCATATATGATTATAAATTTATCTGATAAATAAATTATAAATATTTAATTTAATTTAATATATTACTCATCAGGTGAAAAGACCATAACACCCAAATAAATTTGTTGCCCTTAATTACCATCAAAATGAACCTAACGCATGCTTATATTAATTTTAGGCAAATATATTGTCCAAAACTCCAAATGTCTAAATTATTATTTACAGCCTGTAAATGGCAAATTAAAATACAATAATGCCCATCCTAATAATCCATATTATCATGTATTAGTTACGTCATTTTAAGAAGGCATAATATTAAAATAAGTGCCTAAACTATACCCTAATTCTCAAATAGGTGCTTAAATTATTTTTTTCACTCATCCAATTACCACAAACGTTACCCATTTAAATGTCTCAGCCATAACAACTGTTAAATAGTCTCGTTAAATGATACGTGTGCATCTCCCTCTCAACTCTCCCTTCCCTTTTGTTATTTCCATATCCATGGCCAAACCGCCAAAATTCAAATGGCCAGCCAGTAAACAATCAATTATCACAATCGACTAAAGAGATTTAAGGGATTGGGTATTTTGATTTTAGGGATTAGGGATTAAAGTTTATGGATTTAGATTTTTTGTGTTTTGAGATGATAACAAGGGTTATGACCGGTCAGTGGGTGGTCGGCGATGTATGAGTGGCCAGTCGTCGATTGATAGGTGACCAGAAATGACCGGCAATTGAAGTAAATGGACTAGAATAAGAAATTTAGGGAGTTTGGGTTTTTTTTATATTTTTTAAAAGTAGGCCTTTTTCGAAAATAAAATATTTTTTTGAAAAATAAATTTTCAAAATTATCATATTGTGACACATGTCACTTAAAGGACTTTTTTAATGACCGTTCGAATCGAGGCATCTAAATGGACAACGTTTGTAACGTTAAACACCTAGATAAGTAAAAAACATAATTTAGGCACTTATTTAAGAATTAGATTATAGTTTAGACACTTATTTTTGGTATTAAGCCTTAAAAAAACATATGAAACCTGCCGGTTCAAGTTATTTTTCTTTTGCATCCGTAATTTTTTTTCCGCTACTTTCCTCCACCCTGCGCCGGTCCGCCACCGTCTCTCCGGTTCCGTGTCGGACGCAACTTCAACGTACTTGAAAGGAGCTCAGATCCCTTAATTATCGATAATTTGCTTTGCCTACGTTGTACATTTTTTAAACGTTTTGACGTTCCAGTTCTTTGATTCCAGTGCCGAAGAATGCTGCAAATGAGGTTTTGATTTTAACTTCTATGAGGTTTATAAGTGGGGATTGCTTGTTTTTGCATGCAATTTTGTGTGTCTATAAAGATTTTTTTGACATATAGGCTTTGCTTTGATTTTTGGTACATTGTTTACTTGCCAGCTTGGTAGTTCAGTTCTAGGGTTGATGATTAGGTCATTCTTACTTGTTTTTTTCGTTAAAATATGCTTAGATGTAAGTGTATGCCTTTGTTTCTTGTGCTTGAAGTGAAATTTGATTCAAAGTTACCGACCAGTTTAAGAAGCAGGCATGGAAACCTTTAGTCTATAGTTGTTTGATGGTAGACATATGAGTGGATATGTCTTTTGCATTAAGTTTCAGCGACTCAGGTAATTTTTAACTCCAAGCCTTTCATTTTCTCCCCCCTTTTGTAGATTCTGTACAGTATCGTTACTGGATATTTTGATAAAAATTTCAAGATTTACGAATGTCTATTCAACGGTCTAATTTAATCTGTGTCATTGCATGTTTTCCTTATTTTTCCTGTCCATTTACTTGCTGTTCTTAGTTTATTTGCTGTGCCACTATTTTACCAGGTCTTATAGGGGTGTCTTGCCGCTTTTGGATTAAGCTACATGCTGGTTTATTGGCTCAATTGTTTTCTCGTCGTGATCTAAGCGATTTTCTTCTTGACCATTTCCTTAGTCTTCCTGTAGTATTTACTGCATATAGCTGCTCCTGTTAGGTTATTTTATCATACAGTGCTTCCTGTGCTAGGTAAAGGTGGCCTGGCTAATTGCACAAACTTATGCAATCATGATCCATTGAGAGATCATACACTTATGAAGTATGGTGGTCCCTGCATTTTTGTTTCACATGCATGCCAATTTTATGCATGGAACGCTTTTAATTAAATGAACAACGAGACGAGGAACATGAACAGCCATTTATTTTACATTGTAGTTTGCCTTTTTCTTTTATATGTGGCGGGGAGCAGTTATGCTTTATTATCAATATCATCTTATGCACGTGTTTCACGTTTTAAATGAAAGTTTGTGTCCGGTCTTTTTTTTGTTTTTGTTTCTCTAGTTGGAAGTTTTACCATATATGGAAGGTACTTAGGCTGGGGAAGAAAAATTATATATAGTAAAGACGGAAAAAGTTGTTCCGAATAAATCGTATTTATTTTTGCTGAATATGGCCGACTTAAATAGAGTTTACAATGTAATAATTTTACATAAAAAGATGCATAAAATTAGCAACAGAATAAAAACTGATTCTATCTAATTAAAAATGATCCTATCTAATAACTAATAGAATAAAAAACTGATTCTATCTAATTAAAATGATCATATCTAATAACTAATAGAATAAAAACTGATTCTATCTAATTAAAACTGATCCTATCTAATATTTAATTTAGATATTCTCGACACCCCCCCTCAAGCTGGATAATAGATATCGATCATTCCCAGCTTGGACAGAAATCCTTCGAATATCGTAGTAAACAGTCCCTTGGTGAGAACATCGGCGAGCTGCTCTGATGATGGAACAAACGGTATGCAGATATCGCCATTTTCCAGCCTCTCCTTGATGAAATGTCGATCTATTTCGACATGTTTGGTCCTGTCATGCTGTACAGGATTCTGAGCAATACTGATTGCTGATTTGTTGTCGCAATACAACTTCATCGGTTTAACTCCTTCAACCTTCAGCTCCTCCAAGATCCTCCTAAGCCATAACAACTCACATACTCCTTGTGCCATGGCTCTGAACTCGGCCTCCGCACTGCTTCTAGAGACAACTGGTTGCTTCTTGCTCCTCCAAGTAACTAAGTTGCCCCAGACAAGGAGCAATAACCGGTAATAGATCTTCTGTTTGTAGAACTTCCGCCCCAATCAGCATCAGTGAAGATCTCCACTCTTCGACTTCCATTCTTCGAAAACATGATTCCTTTACCATGACTCCCTTTCAAGTAATGAAGAATCCGGTAAACAGTCTTGGAGTGTTTTTCTGAGGGACAATGCATAAACTGACTAACCAAGCTCACAGCAAATGCAATATCTGGTCTCGTATGAACCAAATAAATCAGTTTCCACACCAGCTTCTGATACCGATTCTTGTCCACAGGCTCGGCACCATCTTCTTTTTCGAGTTTTTGATTCGGTTCAATAGGAGTCGCCACTGGTTTACATCCGAGTAATCCGGTCTCTTTCAAGATATCGAGGACATATTTCCTTTGCGAGATAATTATACCTTTTGAGGATCTAGCCACCTCCATTCCAAGGAAATATTTGAGTTGTCCTAGATCTTTGACTTCAAACTGGTTGGATAAGAAGTTCTTCAACGACTCCAACTCTACTGTGTCATCTCCTGTCATAACAATGTCATCTACATACACAATTAAAATAACAATTTTACCATTATTGTGTTTGTAGAACATAGTATGATCAGACTGGGCCTGAGTGTAACCATGTTGTTTCACAGCTCTCGTGAATCTCTCGAACCAGGCTCTCGGAGATTGTTTCAATCCATAAATGGATTTCTTTAGCTTGCAGACCCTGCCATCCTTCTTCAATTCATCAAAGCCTGGAGGAACTTCCATAAACACCTCTTCCTCTAGCTCACCGTTTAGGAACGCATTCTTCACATCAAACTGTCTGAGAGTCCAATCCAGATTGACGGCTAGTGAGAGTAGGACACGTACGGTGTTTAGTTTGGCCACAGGTGCGAAGGTCTCCTCGTAGTCAAGGCCGTATGTCTGAGTGAAGCCTCGTGCTACGAGTCTTGCCTTGTATCTCTCGACCAAGCCATCTGCATGGTATTTGATGGTGAACACCCACTTGCTGCCTACAGATCGTTTCCCCTCAGGTAAAGGAGTTAGATCCCACGTGTCATTCTTCTTCAGGGCCTTTAACTCCTCAAAAACTGCCTCTCTCCATCTCGGAACTTCTAGAGCTTCATGTATCGACTTAGGTAGTGCATCATCCATAATCCTGGTGGAAAAAACTTTGAAATCTGGAGAGAGTTTATTATAAGATAAGAAATTGGATATTGGATGTTTTGTGGTACATGATCTAACACCTTTGCGCAAGGCTATGGGTTCAAAGAATTCTGTAGAAGGCTCTAAATTTGGAGAAGAAATAGGAGAAAGAGAAGTCGTACCTTGGACCATAGTCGAGTCCGATGGTTGGCATACCTTGGGGGCCGGTGGAACATTACTTGGTCGAGTCATCCGTCTAGAATAAACACGAAGTTCAGTAGGTGGTTCCAAGTTGGTTTCTACCTGAGTCTCACGAGGTTGTGAATTTATAGGTTGTGAAATCCTAGGATTAGTTACGGAAATATGAATTGGTTACACTGAGCTATTTACAACCGATTTTGGCAAGGATGTTTGTTCCCAAAAACTCATTTCAGAGTCATTCTCCCCCGGAAGAGAGTTTTTGTCAAAAAAATGTTGTTTTTCAAAAAACGTGACATCCATACTCACATAATACTTCCCAGATTTAGGATCAAAGCATTTATACCCTTTTTGTGTTGGTGAAAAACCTAGAAATATGCATTTATGTGCTCGGGGATCGAGTTTTCCTCTATTTTGGCCGTATATATGAACAAAAGCAATGCAACCAAAAATTTTAGGTGTTAAATCAGTGAAAGATCTATTTTCAGGAAACATATTCTTTAGAGCTTACAAAGGAGTAATATAATTAAGAACTCTTGTAGGCATTCGATTTATCTAATAAGACGCTGTTAAGAGTGCTTCATTCCAAAAACGATTAGGAACATTCATAGCAAACAGTAAAACCCTAGTCACCTCTAATAAATGCCTATTTTTTCTTTCAGTAACTCCATTTTGTTTGGGAGTATCAACGCAAGAACTATGATGAATAATTCCTTTTTGTTTCAAAAAATCACCTAAGATTGCATTAAAATATTCTCGACCATTATCGGTTCTAAGAACTTGAATATTTGCTTGAAACTGAGTATTGATCAGTGAGTGAAAATTTTTGAAAACACTTGTTGCCTATGATTTTTCTTTTAGTAAATAAATCCACGTGACTCTAGTGTAATCATCAATGAATGTGATGAACCATCTAGATCCTGAGGCTGTTTTTACTCGTGAAGGGCCCCAAATATCACTATGCACAAGAGAAAAAGGTTTTGATGGCATATACTTTAAAGATGGATAAACAGATCTATGATGCTTTGCCAATTCACAAGCTTCACACTGAAAAGAAAAACCGTCCTTTTTTTGAAAAGATTTGGAAACAAATATTTCAAATAATTAAAACTAGGATGACCTAACCTATAATGCCACAACATTATTTCATTCTTACAAGACAAGGTAGTAAAGCATCTCGGTTTCTGAACTTGTTTATCTGAAGGATTATCCGTGACCAAGTGATAGAGTCCATCAACCTCCTTAGCATTGACAATCATCTTCCCCGAACAAGGGTCTTGAAATTCAAATCCAACAAATGTTATTGTAGCAATGCATTTGCAATCATGAATAATACGATTAACAGAGATGAGATTGCAAGAGAGCTTTGGAACATGTAGGACATTTAGTAATGTGAGAGATGGAGAAATAATGATAGAGCCTTTTCCAGCTATAGAGGTTAGGGAGCCATCAGCAATTTTTACCTTCAGATTACCAGATAAAGGAAAATAAGATGAGAATATGGAGGAATTACCGGTCATGTGATCTGTTGCCCCTGAATCTATGATCCAAGGGTTTGATTTAGAACCGGCTATGAAAGCTGTAGGATATGTACCTTTCTGGGCTAATGATGAAGAGGCAATATAAGATGATGGGTTAGGAGTGTTGGATATGGAATGAGAACTCATTAGTTGATACAATTGCTCTAGTTGTTCTTTGCTGAAGGCAGACAGTTCTTAGGCAGGTTTCGGCTCTTCAGAAGCATCTTCAGATGAGGCATGAAATCCCTTTGCATTACGAGAATTTCGATTGGTTGAAAAATTCTCGGCTGGCTTCCCGTGTAGCTTCCAACACTTGGCTTTAGTGTGTCCCGGCTTGTTGCAGTGCTCGCAGATTGGCCGATCTCTGTCGTTCCGACGATCGTTGCGACGTGGTGGCTGACCCAAGAACAAGGCAGAAGACTCGGTGGGATTTGGTGAGTGGCCTCCAAGCATGACTGTCCGCCGACTCTCCTCTCGTCTGACTTCGGAGAAGACTTCTCTTGTGCTTGGTAGTGGTTCACGACCAAGAATGTGCCCTCTGACTTCATCCAATTCCTTGTTAAGGTCGACAAGGAATTCGAAGACGCGTTCTTTTTCCACCATCTTCTGGAATAGAGCCATGTCCTTAGCACAACTCCATTCGTAGTCGCTGAACATGTCAACCTCTTACCACAAGGTCTTGAGTTCAGTGTAGTATCGAGTGACAGTTTTTTCTCCTTGTTTTAGCCTCCATAACCAAGTTTTTAGTTCAAACCATTGTCCTGCGTTCCCGAGATCAGAATAGGTCTCGTTCATAGCATTCCAAATGTCATGAGCAGTAGGTAGGAAGAGATAAGTTATCCCTACACTCGGATCCATGGAATTTATGAGCCAAGACATAATCATCGAGTTTTCTGCCTCCCATCTTTCAGATTCTTCATCTTCTTCGGCAGGTTTCGTAGTGGTACCTGAGAGATAGCCGAATTTTCCACGGCCACGAATAAACAGTTTCACAGATTGTGACCACTGTAAGAAATTATTTCCATTCAACTTGTGAGAAGTGATGGATATGTTTTGGAAGGATTCAGTGTTTAGGGTGATTGAATGTGAGCGAGTAGAACTCATAGAGTCGATACCAGAGGTATCATCGTAGGGTTTGGCCATTTTGGCTCTGATACCATAAAGACGGAAAAACTTGTTCCGAATAAATCGTATTTATTTCTGCTGAATATGGCTAACTTAAATAGAGTTTACAATGTAACAACTTTACATAAAAAGATGCATAAAATTAGCAAAAGAATAAAAATGATTCTATCTAATTAAAAATGATCCTATCTAATAACTAATAAAATAAAAAATTGATTCTATCTAATTAAAATGATCCTATCTAATAACTAATAGAATAAAAACTGATTCTATCTAATTAAAACTGATCCTATCTAATATTTAATTTAGATATTCTCGACATATAGAAGTAGATTTACAGAACCAATATGCTGCTCAAATCCATGTTGGTTGAATTTATTGATAAAGTTGTGTTTCTTTATAATTTCTTCCCTCATTTTGATAAATATTTGCACTTTTTAGCCCCATGGATTTTTATCCATGTTGAAATAAGTTTCTCGAATCAAGTAGGTTAGAATCTTCACTTTGTTTCTCATGTTGTTTAAGATCCATTTGCATCTATGTTGCTCTGACTCTTCATTTTACTTGAGGTACCGATGTCCAACACAAATTACAAATGTTTTGTCTTTCTTGCAAAAGATGAGTAGCTTGGTTGAGAGGCTCCGGGTTAGATCAGAACGAAAGCCAGTTTACAATTTGGATGAATCAGATGATGATGCAGATTTTGTGCCTGGAAGATCTTGTAAAATTGACGAGAACTTAGAAAAGATAGTAAGGGATGATGTGGTCAGCCTCTTTTTTCTTTTGATAATTCTTTAACGTTTCCAAAAGAATCACCTCTGATTAGGAAGGATAGCTTTTCTTCCTGTCCATACTGCATCAGATTTAATCTTCAGATAGTCTGTGTTGTTGGTATTTTCAGATTGGTTTTTAGGTTCCTGTTAGGATGGGGTTTGCTCATTGTTGTAAGGGTTATTTGGAATAGATTTTTTATGGTTGTAATTATTATTTTCTATAATGAAATATAAAGCACTATTTTTCTCCTTCCGCTGATTAAGGAGTTTCTATACAAGCTCCATTAATCATGAAGGAGGTTTTTAATGAGGCCTTCAAATCTTATAAAAAAAAAAGATAGTCTATGTTGTGAAAACTGCTGATGCCTTGCAGAAAACAATGTTGGCGATATATTACTCTCTTTAGTTTATGTTTTTGTTCGTTCAAATTTACAGATATGGAACATTCAGATGGTTCTTGGTAATTTCTTTTATTCTTCATTAACCATTTTTAATGATTGAAATCACAGAAAGAAAACTCATGTCAAGCCTGTGGAGAAACCGAGAACCTCTTGAGTTGTGCAACATGTACTTATGTATACCATCCAAAGTGCTTACTTCCTCCACTGAAAACTCCTCCTCTTCATGACAACTGGAGATGCCCTGAATGTGTATGATTAAATAGTATTTTCTGATATTGTTACTATCTCTATATATTGGGTTTCTGCAAACCTTTCACAGCAGCTTAGAGTTAACTTTTTTTGCTTGCAGGTTAGCCCTCTGAATGATCTTGACAAGATATTGGGTTGCGAAATGCGTCCTACTGTGGTTGATGATAATGATGCTTCCAATACGGGTGCAAAGCAAATATTTGTGAAACAGTATCTTGTAAAGTGGAAGGGATTATCCTATTTGCATTGCTCTTGGTAATTTTCAGATTAATTATGTTTATAATATTGTTTTTAGCAAACATTAACCATATATCTACATTGGTGATGTTAGGGTACCTGAGAAGGAGTTTCTAAAAGCTTTCAAGTCCAATACTCGTTTAAGGACTAAGGTGAACAACTTCCATCGACAAATGGAATCAAAGAATAGCTCCGAAGATGACTTTGTTGCCATTAGACCTGAGTGGACTACAGTTGATCGAATTCTTGCTTGCAGGTTCATCTATCTAATAACTTTATCATATGCATGCACACATACATATGTTATACATGTATATCGTAGTTCTTTGTCCTTGATTTCGATCATCTGATTTCAATAATCATCCTCATGTACGTTATCATCTGAGATCTGGATCTTTATTTACTCTACTGATTGTGAATCTGACTTGGTGTTTTTGTGTGTTGTTTTAAGCTTGGGTTCTGGTTCAGTAGCTAATGTATGTGTGTTATGTATACTGACTTCTTCAGGGGAGATGAGGATGAGAAGGAATACCTTGTTAAGTATAAAGAACTTCCTTATGATGAATGTTATTGGGAGTTCGAATCAGATATATCTGCATTTCGAGAGAGATTCAATAAAATTAGGTCCAAATCTCATAAATCTTCTAGTAAGAAGAAAAACAGCTTTCAAGATGCTGTTGAGTCCAAGAAAAAATCAAAGGAATTTCAGCAGTATGAAAATAGTCCTGAGTTTCTTTCTGGCGGTACATTCTATTTCCTTTTCCCTGCAATCTTGCATTTGTCTGAGTATGCTTGTACATAGTCTGTCATCATTAATTTCTGAAATCATTTTAATGGATTTCTAGGCACATTGCACCCTTACCAGCTTGAAGGGTTGAACTTCTTGCATTTTTCTTGGTCCAAACAAGCACATGTAATTCTTGCTGATGAAATGGGCCTTGGTAAGTCCTGTTTGTAGACAGTTTATTTTTTGAAGAAATTTGAGTAGCTTATATTGTATTTAATAGGTTGCAAATGCTTTTTCTTGTTTTCTTGCAGGTAAAACCATCCAGAGTATTGCTTTTTTAGCATCTCTTTTTGAAGATAAAATTGCTCCTCATTTGGTAGTAGCACCACTTTCCACATTACGGAACTGGGAACGGGAGTTTGCAACATGGGCTCCCCATATGAATGTTGTATGTACATGAAAATATAAAATTACCAGTTATGATTCCCTGTATATGCTATTTTAATTGAGAATACTATGATGCAGGTTATGTATGTAGGTTCTGCCCAAGCTCGTGCAGTGATAAGGGAGTATGAGTTTTATCATCCTAAAAAAAGTCATAAGAAGATAAAGAAAAAGAAATCTGGCCGAGTTGTTAGTGAAAGCAAACAAGACAGAATAAAATTTGATGTTCTTTTAACGTCATATGAGATGATTAACTGGGATACAACATCGTTGAAGCCAATAAAATGGGAGTGCATGGTATATCTTGTTGCTCTTTGAATCTCTTATGTAGTCTTTTGAGTGAGTTTTTGCTCTTAGATGATTCATTGTGTAGATCGTTGATGAAGGACATCGGCTCAAGAATAAGGATTCAAAGTTGTTTCTTTCATTGAAGCAGTATACGAGTTACCACCGCACTCTTTTAACTGGAACTCCTCTTCAGGTGTGTTTTTTTGTTTTCGGTATTGCCTTGGAGATTGTGAAAGTTATCACCAATGGCATTAAAATTTGTTCAACGAGTTACGAACATGCTTTTCAGTAGTGGCACAATTATTTGCATGTTATTCCCTTCATACCATTTGCTATCTCAAGATGATATCTTCTTTTCCAGCCTTTTATTTGTTTATATATCTATTTTATTGTATCTTCTTACCTAAAAGCCATTAAACTCTTATATGATAAAATTCTTGAATTTAAAAGTTTGATGTTAAGAAACAAAGTCAGACAGCATATTTCTCTTTTGTTAGTAAGAGCTGTTGCTAACCGTTGTACATAAACAGAACACCAGAAACATTCGAAAATAAACCTAAAAAACATCAAAAACTCTGTCTAATCCACCTTAACTAGAACAACAGCCTCAAATAGGACTGACCACACTTAAAACCTAAGCTTGTCCCGAAAGACACCACAACACCAAACAACTATAATATAAGCCAAATAAAACAAACGATTCAATCCAAATAAGCCAAATTCATTATGATGCTGCTGCTAATGATAGGTAATCTATTATTCACTATTGGTGCTACATCTTGATTGATGATGGCCTCTGCATATTTGAAGTTAATTTCTCGGTTCTATTTTTCCCTTTGATAGATTACTTGATCGTCAACAAGTTGATGATGAAGAGGCTGCACTGGATGATGAAGAGGAAGATGGATTTTTGAAAGCGTTCAAGGTTGTCAATTTTTATATCTTAACTTTTTTTGTATTATTCTTTTACTGGCTGATGAACTAAAAAGGCATGCAGTTATTTGCTTCTTGAATGACCAACATGTTGCCAATTGATTTTCTTCCTCAAAATTCTCTTTTTTAAAATTCCAAATTTATCACAATTAAATTAAACATTTTTTGGAAGAAAGAGTTCTCATCTGTGTGCAATCTTAGCGTATTGGTTTGATTACAGCACCCCACTATAGTCTGTGCCATATATGTAAGGCCGTTTATTTTTCCATGGGTCCAGTTATCCTAGGGCAACCATCTGTCAAAATTATATTGTTCTTTTCAAAGGTTTGATTTCTTAATCACAGGCAAGTGCAGAATGTAACGTGTTAGCCCGTGCCATACATGTAAGGCTGTTTCTTTCTCCATGGGTCCAATTACGTTACATACTGCACTTGCTAGTATTTCAGAAGTCAAACATTTTAAAAGAGCAATAGAGTCTTGAAGGTCAGTTACATGAATTGGTGGTTTAATGGAATCTGTTCCAATGGAAAAATTGGAGCTGACATTCGCATTGGGTCGTTTTGTTTGTTCTTCGTTGACGGTTCATTAATAAGAAATGGCATTTAAAACAGTGGTGGGTATGAAGTCTGAAATGGTAAAGTTCTGAGCAAGTCTGACCTATCATTAATTAATTGGCTTTAGTGTGGAATACAGAATTTTACAATGCATAATGCTGTGAATGACTGAATATATAGTTGGTGTTGCAAGTTTGTTGAATCACATTCAGTCACTCCCTTTTAGACTCACTGTCCATAGTTCACTACCTTTTAGTTTATTAAAGAGAAAGAACTACTGTTATTTGCTGCAGGTAGCTAATTTTGAATATAAGAAGAAGAAGAAGAAGAAGAAGAAGAAGAAGAAGAAGAAGAAGAAGAAGAAGAAGAAGAAGAAGAAGAAGAAAATGTTGTAGAGGAAGAAGCTCAAAAAGTGGTAGTGGAGAATAAAAGTACTCTGAACAATTCTGAAAGAACCAGTTACTGGGAAGAGTTGTTACGAGACAGACACGAAGTTCAAAAAGTCGAGGAGTTCAATTCTCTAGGAAAAGGCAAGAGAAGCCGTAAGCAGGTGTGTGTTATGCCATAATGGCATAACTCAAAATTTGGTTCAGTCAGATATTGATTTATTAGTGGTGTCTCGGGAGTGATTCAGCTCCACTCTGCTTATTGATCTTTTGGTTACTAATGGTGTTGTGGTACTTATTGATTTCCTGATGTTATCTTCAGAAGATATATTTTCTATTCTTTTTGCTAAGGCTTCTTCCCTCTAAATTTCTATAGATGGTATCCATTGAAGATGACCTTGCTGGATTGGAAGATGTAAGCTCTGATGGAGAGGATGGTAACTTTGAAGCTGCACTGACCGATGGTGATACAACTTCATCTGGAACTCAATCTGGTAGGACTTCCGGGAAGAGAAATCGTGGTATGTTTTGTCTGTTCTCAAAGGGTGTTAACTCTTTGATAGCCATAATTTATTCATATGGTAGCCATAATTTCTCCAATTTCTAATAATTGCAGCAGATAGTATGGAGCCAATTCCTCTAATGGAAGGTGAGGGAAAGTCATTTAGGGTGCTTGGTTTCAATCAGAGTCAGAGGGCTGCATTTGTACAGATATTGATGAGGTTGGACTTTCTGTTATTATTTTTTGTGCTATTTAATGGAGTTAATTTCCTCTTTCTCCCCCTTTCTTTCTGTTATTATTCTTTGTGGGTGAATGTATTACTTTCCTTTAATATTCCTAGTGTCATCGTGTTATTTTGATTGTGATAGTTTTTATTGCATCAGGTTTGGGGTCGGGGACTTTGACAGGAAGGAGTTTGCATCTCGTTTAAAACAGAAGTCTTATGAAGAAATAAAAAAGTATGCAGAGTGGCTCTTTCTTCTTATTTGTTATTTTCCGACTAGATTATGTATATTATAGATGTTTTAAACATTTAATAGTTAAGTCTTAGCTGGTATTTTCCTAGTGTTGACATTTTCTGTTCATTTTCTAATGGGTTTTAATGATCTGTGTGCATATGTCATTCTAGTTCATATAAAATATGGTTTAGGAATTTTTAGTTTCCCATCTGTTGGTGTGCTGTACACTGTGGTTTTTTGAATTCATGCTAGCATGAATGCAGTTTATGCTTTCATGTCTCTTGCTCTCTTTCTAATGCTTCGTTCAAAAACGTTTGATCAGTTTTGATGTCCATTATTGTAATTTGCTCGTGCAGATTTCTTTCTCCAGCTTTACTTCTTTTATTGCATGTTGCATGAGAATAGATAGTATTCATTTATGGCCCTTTTTTCTATCTTAATTTCAGTTATGGTGTTCTTTTCTTGTCACATCTTGCAGAAGGTGTAAACGACTCTCCAACATTTTCAGGTGATTGATCAATGCTGCTTGTCATTCTTTTTTTCCTTTTTTTCTTTTGGTACTTCACCTTCAACTTGTGGTTTCTTCCCTTGGTGTTTGACATTTGATCTAATATATATATTTGGCTGTAGATGGTATTCACAAAGAAGGTCTCAGAATTTCAGATGTACTAGTTAGGATTGCTATTCTGCTTTCAATAAGTGACAAGGTAAGCATGCTAATTTGGATTCATGGAGCTTGATTCTTCTTGCACAGACTATAGGGTTACAGTTACATCATCTTAATTTTAAACTACGTTGTGCATTTCTGAAGAATACTTCAGTGTTAGAATTAGAAAAGAATGAAGAAATAATATGCGTCTTATTTCTTGAATGAGTACAAGGCTCCTTTTATACAGAGGGAAATTACAACAAAAAAAGAAACTAATTAGAGCCAATATTTGACAGCTTCTACTTTCCTACTTTTTCTTGATTTACATCTTTTACTTTCTATATTTACATAGAAAACAAATCCTAGAATATCTCACAGATTATGACTAAATCAAGGCTTTCAATGACCAAATTTCCAACACTCCCCCTCAAGCTGGTTTAAAGATATCTTCCATAGCCAGCTTGCTAGTCAGATTACCAAATTGCTTCTTGTGTAGTCCCTTCGTTAGTACATCAGCTAATTGTTCATCAGTTGGAAGATGTCATGCATATTATTCCCGCATTGACTTTCTCCTTGATGAAATGTTTATCCACTTCTATATGTTTCGTGCGATCATGAAGAACTGGATTATGAGCAATAGCAATAGCAGTTTTGTTGTCACAATAGACCTTCATTGGAGTTGAGTAAGAAAACTTCAATTCTTCAAGAATCCTTTTTATCCACATCGCCTCGCAAATTCCATGGGCAACGACTCTGAATTCTGCTTCAACACTACTTCCAGCTACCACATTTTGTTTTTTACTCTGCCATGTAACTAGGTTTCCTCCAACAAAGGAACAGTATCCAGACGTTGATCTTCTGTCTGTAACACTTCCTGCCCAATCTGCGTCTGTGTAGACTTCAACTTGAAGATGTCCATGTTTCTTGAACAATAAGCCTCTTCCTGGAGTTCTTTTCAAATATCTTAAGATCCTATAGACGGCCTCGAAATGCTCCGCCCCTGGTGAGTGCATGAATTGACTTACCATGCTAATTGCAAAAGCAATATCAGGCCGTGTATGAGACAAGTAAATCAACTTCCCTACAAGTCTCTGATATTGTTCCCTGTCCTTTACTTCTTCAACCTTAGCAGCTTGTAACTTCAAGTTTGGCTCAACCGGAGTTTCAACCATCTTACAACCAAGTAGACCTGTTTCTCCAAGGAGATCAAGAACATATTTTCTCTGATTGACAAATATGCCTTCCTTAGATCTTGCAAATTCCATTCCAAGGAAATACTTAAGAGCTCCCAGGCCCTTAATTTGGAACTCCTTTGCTAGCCTTTTCTTCAGAATAGTTAATTTTGTTTCATCATCACCAGTGAGAATAATATCATCAACATAAACAATCAAAATTGCAACTTTACCATCTTTTGAATGTTTATAAAATACTGTGTGATCAGCTTGACTCTGCAAGAAGCCATAATTGATAATTGTCTTTCCAAAGCGGTCAAACCAAGCTCTTTGTGACTGTTTGAGTCCATATAGTGACTTATGTAATCTGCATACTTTGTTACTGCCAAGTTTCTTCTCAAATCCTGGCGGTAGGCTCATATATACCTCCTCTTCCAGATCACCATTGAGAAATGCATTTTTAACGTCAAGTTGATATAGAGGCCAATCGGAGTTCACTGCAAGAGATAACAATACACTAATAGAATTTATTTTAGCAACAGGAGCAAAAGTCTCTTGGTAGTCAATCCCATATGTCTGAGTAAAGCCTTTAGCCACCAATCTCGCCTTGTATCTCTCAACGCTTCCATCAGCTTTACTTTTTATTGTAAACACCCATTTACACCCGACTATTTTCTTTCCTTTGGGTAGATCGACAATCTTCCATGTACCACTTCTCCTTAGAGCATTCATCTCCTCCATGACTGCTAATTTCCAATTCGGATCATCCAATGCTTTCTGTATATTCCTTGGAACAAACAAATGTGAAATCCTAGATGTGAAAGCTTTATGGTTTTTTGATAGTCTGTGATAGGAAAGATATTTTGCAATGGGATGTTGAGTGCAATTTCGGACACCTTTCCTAAGTGCTATAGGGATATCAAGATCAAGAATACTAGGTGAATTGTTGGACAAAGTGGAGGAAATCAAAGGTGTAGTAGGGATAGGATTACCTGAAGTTTCGACACCAGAACTTAGATCTTCATATTGGTTTCGTGCAGGGTTAATATTTGAGTCTTTATTTCTCTAATGAAATCTCTTCCTAGTATAAAACTGAAGCTTAGAATTCAAATCACGTTGATTAGTTTGTATTACTTCTCCCCCTGAACGAGAATCTCCTTCATTAGGCACCAACAAACCTGGTTCTCCTAGGCAATCGTTATTAGAAACACTTGAATTTGGATTTTCAAAGCGACCACTCAGAAATGCATGGTTTTTGTGTAGGATAAATGACATTGGGTAGTGGGATAGAAATGTCCCAAAAATTGTCTTCTACATCACTTGTCTCCCCCTGAAGAGAATTTTTTGTGAAATAATGTTTTGTTTCCAAAAACGACACATCCATACTCATATGAATTTTTTTTGTTTGAGGATCAAAGCACTTATACCCCTTTTTATTTGAAGAGTACCCCAAAAAAATGCATTTAATAGCACGTGAGTCAAGTTTTGAACGAAATTGGCATGGAACATGAACATAGACAGTACATCCAAAAACTTTGACAGGTAACTCAGAAAACAACCTTGTTCCAGGAAAAGATGATTTTAGGCAATCGAGTGGTGTTTTGAATGTTAACACCTTAGTAGGCATCCTATTTATCAAGTAAGCGGCTGTTAAAACTGTTTCACCCCATAAGTATTTGGGAATATGCATGTAAAACATTATGGCACATGCTACTTCAAGTAAATGTTTATTTTTTCGTTTTGCAATGCCATTTTGTTGAGGGGTATCCCGACATGTAGAGTGATGAAAAATCCCTTTCTCTTTCAAAAAATCACCTAAGTGCTCATTAAAATATTATGTTCCATTTCAGAATGTAAAATACTAATCTTGGTTTGAAATTGGTTTTCAATCAGAGTATAAAATTTTTTGAATAAATCTTTCACGTCAGACTTTTTATTCATTAGATAAATTCAACATAACCGTGTGTAGTCATCAATAAAAGTAACAAACCACCTTTTACCAGAAATAGTAGTAATTTTAGAAGGGCCCCAAACATCACTATGAATCAGATAAAAAGGTTTGGAGGCCTGATAATCTTTTGGTAAATAAGGGGAACGACGATTTTTTGAAAAAAATGCAATTTTCACAATGAAAAGAAGAACAATCAATCCCTTTAAATAATTCTGGAAATAAGTGTTTCAAATAAAGAAAACTAGGATGTCCTAGTCTATAGTGCCACAACATTATTTTTTCTCGAACAGAAATTGAACTAGTACCACTAAAGCTATGAACTTTTTTATAACTGATAGATACTTCATCAAAGTAATAAAGACCTTCAATCATCCTAGCACGTCCAATCATCATTCCCGAGTTCCGGTCCTGAAGTGATTCAAAGAAGGTAATGCAACAATTAGAATCTCTAGATAGTTTACTGACAGACAAAAGATTGCAGGCTAATTTAGGGACATGAAGAACATTGTTGAGATTAATTTTCCCTCGATTGTTCTCCATTTCCACAAACAGAATGGGTAAACTGGTTGAATTTGGGAATTGCAGCTCATATGGTTGGAGTTGGGATGTGCAGTTTAGAAGAAATTTAAACGACTGGGAAGTAGAAGAGTGGGTTAACTTGATGAATGCTATCTACGGAGTTATGTGATGGGGTGATTTGGAAAGGTACTGGAGATGGGGTATATACTGTTAAATCTGGCACTAAGATTTGTTCAACCATTATTTCGGATTCGGAAGAGGTATATTTCTGGAAGAAGATTATTTGGAGGGGCCAGATTCCACCTAGAGTGGAGTCCTTTGTGTGGCAGGTGGTGTTAGGGAAGCTGGTTGTTAGGTCAGAACTTGTTAAAAGGGGAATACAAGGAATTGTAGACATTAGGTGCCCTCTTTGTAAGAGAGAGGTGGAGTCTCCATCGCACTTGTGTGGATGATTTGGAACAAATTTCTGAATTTCTGGAAGATTAAGTCTGTTTTGCATGTTAATGCGAAAAAATTCCTACTTTCTTGGGCTGAGTTGAAGTCTTCTTCTACAATTTGGTCTTTTATTCTTGGGGTAGTTATTTGGACTACTTGGAAAGTAAGGAATCTTTTTTTTGATAAGATTAGAAGTCCTCATTAAAAACCTCCTTCTTGATTAATGGATCTTGAAAAGAAGCTCCTTAATCATTAGAAGGAGAAAAAGAGCGCCTTAGATTTTCATAAAAGAAAATAAGATTACAACCTCGATAAATCTCTTCGAAATAACCCTTACAACAGTCTATAAATCCCACCCGAATAGGAATCAAATGCTAAACTGAAACAGCAAGCAACATAAAAATTAGCCTATTCCAACCTTTGCTAAAGCATCGGCGTCCATATTAGCTGCCCTAGCAACCCAATTTATAACCCTCCCCCCCAAAGATCTAAGATTGTCAACTATATCACTAACAACGAAAGCATAAACAACTGGGCATGAATTGACATTGTTGATCCAGTCTACTGCAACCCTGCTATCACTCTCAACAATCAGCCTATCTTTGACCCTCATTGTGTTTGAAGGGGGAAAGCTGGATTTGGCTGAATATTTTTTCCTAGCAAGGTTTAGACTAGCTTCTTGGTTCCTTGCTAAGTCCAAAGAGGTGTCTATTCCTAAGGATTCTCTTATTTCAGACCCTTCATTAGGGGATTTGTGCTCTCTTTATCCTAATCGGCTTGTATCTATATTTCCTTGGACTCCTCCTCCTCAAGGTTTTGTAAAGTTAAATGTTGATGCGGCTACTACAAGAGATTGGAAGAAGAGTGGGATAGGAGGTGTTCTAAAGGACTCATCGGGTTTGACTTTAAGTTCTTTCAAGGAATCTGCTGGTCCGGGACCTCCAACTTTTATGGAATTAAAAGCTATTCAAAAGGGTCTAATGTTCTATGCGAATTTACGAGACAGGAAGGGTCGTCTAATTATTGAAAGCGACAGCAAAGTTGCGGTAGACTGGATTAAGAAAGAGGATCTAGTTCTTGATGTTTATGCGTTTTTGATCAAAGATATTGTTCATAGGCTTAATGTTTTAGAAGGTGTTGTAAGATGGGTTAATAGGTCAGCCAATCTAGAGGCTGATGCCTTAGCTAAAGAAGGAATTGGCTGATTCTATTCTAGTCTTATATTTCGGGTGTTTTATGGTTGTTTCAAGTTTATTTGGTTGGTGGGGTGTATGATGGTTGTATCTTATGTAATTTTATGGTTCAATAAAATCCTAAGGCACTCTTTTCCTCCTTCCACTGATTAAGGAGTTCATATAAACTCCATTAATCAAGAAGGGGGTTTTTAACGAGGCCTGAAATTCTTATAAAAAAATGAGTCATTTTCCTGCAATAGGTGAAAAACTACCATCGGCAATTGTAATTTTTTCATTTCCAGGGCAAGGTGAATAGGTATTAAATAAATGAGAAAAACTAGTCATGTGATCTGAGGTTCCGGAATCTATTATCCACGGAGAGGAATTTGGACAAGAAAGGGCTTTAGGATTACTACATGTTTGTGCCAAAGAAACACTAGGAATACCGGATGAGAAATTGGATTTTAACATTTTCAAGAGTTGATCAATCTGCTCTTTGTTGAAGGGACCTGAGTCAGCTTCACTTGCAGTAGGAATTCCACGATTCTTCTCTCCTTGCTTGTTGCTTTTCCAGTTAGCAGGTTTGCCATGAATTTTCCAACATGTCTCACGTGTATGGCGGGGTTTGTTGCAAAAATCGCACCAGACCCGTGGTTTATCATCAGACATGCGCTGGTAGTTTACTGCCTTGTAGGCTGCAACATCACTCAATAAGGCAGAATTTTCAATTAACTCACCAGTACTCTTCTTTTTGAGCATGACACTCCTTCGGCTTTCTTCTCTTCTAACTTCGGCAAATACTTCGCCAATGGATGGAAGAGGAGGTCTGCCAATAATCCTTCCTCGTACTTCATCAAACTCAACATTGAGGCCGACAAGAAACTTCTAAATACGACTATCTTCTACAGTTTTCTTATGGTGATTACAATCGTCAATACTTTTCCATTCGTATGTGTTGAAGAGATCAAGATCCTGCCACAGCCTTTTCAACGAATGGAAATATGTGGTGACATAATTATCTCCTTGACGAATCTCCTCCAATTTTAAAGTCAACTCAAAAACCTGAGATTGGTTGCCTAGGTCAGAATACATCTGACTAACATTATCCCACAATTCTTTTGCAGTAGGATAGCACATGTAATTGGAGCTTATATCCTCCTCCATGGAATTGACCAGCCATGTCATAACCATGGAGTTTTCAGCATCCCAAGTAGCGTACAGCGGATCATCAACAGCAGGAGCCTTCTTGTCACCAGTGATGTAACCGATTTTCCCTTGCCCACGAATATACATCCGGACTGATTGTGACCATCGGAGGTAGTTGTCACCATTTAAGCGGATGGTGGTGATTTGGACAGAATGAGAATTGGAGTGGTGCTGCGGCCACTCCGCAGCAGGGGTTGAGGTGATTTCCGACGCGACTTCGGACATGGCTACAGTGATTTTGGAACTGCTGTGTTTTAGGGTTAAGACACGATTATGGCTCTGACACCAAATTAGAAAAAAATGAAGAAATAATATGTCTTATTTCTTAAATGAGTACAAGGCTCCTTTTATACAGAGGGAAATTACAACAAAAAAAGAAACTAATTAGAGCCAATATTTGACAGCTTCTACTTTCCTACTTTTTCTTGATTTACATCTTTTACTTTCTATATTTACATAGAAAACAAATCCTAGAATATCTCACAGATTATGACTAAATCAAGGCTTTCAATGACCAAATTTCCAACAGTTAGTGTTTGGGAAACCAAACCTTATGGAAGATTTGGAAGAGATTTTAGTTAAATTACCTTTGAAATTGATCGATTGAATATGTTGTCTTGTTGTGTCAATGTTTCAAATAACAGGTGAAGAAAGTATCAGAACAGCCTGGCCCCCCTCTTTTTACCAATGATATTATCAGGCGCTATCCAGCATTAAAGGGTGGGAAATTTTGGAAAGAGGAACATGATTTGTTGTTACTGAGTGCTGTTCTAAAGTTCGTATCTCTGATGTTCTTGGACATACACTTAATGGCTGCACTTATATTTCATGTTTGTGTTTTTCTTGTGTAGTTGATGAAATATTATTGACTGGGTTATCAGAAAATTGATGTTTTTGACTGCCAATTTTGGTGTTTCTAATAGAGGAGATGTACTTTTGAAGATGCATCTTCTCTATAATGTCTGTTGACATATTTGTGTCCTGTTTTTTGTACTCACAAAGTCTAGTGAAAGTGGGACTGGGTGCCCTAATGCCTATGAACCAATTCAAGTTATAGCCAACGATACCTATTTTACTACATGAAATTCGTAGATGCGAAAAAAAGTAAAGCATGCCAACAACATTAACTTCAGATATTGATATTTACGCATAATAAGCTATACTGGGACCTACGTTTCTTTGGTTAGCTTGCTGGGACTCGTCTGTTATGTTTCGTTGCTAGTTGCTTCTGCCTTACGAATGTAACTAAAGACATCCATTGAAATTATTGAGTAACAATTTGCATACAGTCATGATAGCCATGGCAGACAATCAATTTTATGCATTATATTGTAGACTCTTGCTTTATCTACTGTAATGCAATTCATATGCAGCTATGCATCAAGATCCGAATTGTCCATACGAATATTTTACCACTTATTTCCTTATTTGATTGTTAGGCATGGGTATGGAAGATGGCAGACTATTGTTGATGATAAAGACCTGAGGATTCAGAAGCTCATTTGTCGAGCTGAATCTTCCCGTTATAAATCTTCCTGTTCCAGGGCAAGGTGGTTCTCAAGTGCAGCATGGAGTTAATGCAAGTAACGCGGAATCTAGTGGAAACCAGACTCGTGTAAACGACTCAGGGAATGGCGTAGGATGTGGGATAAACCAGGGAGTTACTGGTGCTGCGAACCAAACACAATCGTACCCGGATTCTTCCATTTTGTATCATTTTAGAGATATGCAGAAAAAGCAGGTTGAATATGTCAAGAAAAGGGTGCTTCTTTTGGAAAAAGGGCTCAATGCTGAAACTCAGAAAGAATACTACGTAAGTTCAATTACTTCTAAAGGTAGTGTTCTATGAATTATAAATGGCGCCATTACTTCCGACTAAGGTGTTCAATTACTAGAAGTTCTTGTAGATAATCCGTTTGGTCTTGTCAGATCGTTGTCCGCATGGACAATCTTCTAGTTTCTTGTACCATAAATCTTAAGTTTCATGTTAAATCTATCATAAACTTTAATATACTTGCTGACTTACCGCTTGCTCTCGTCCATAATTCCGCTCTTAGGGTGAACTGAACACAAATGAGGGAACAAGTGAAGAGCCAGAAGGTGGACAAAGGGCTGCTGACATTCCAAGTGCAAGCTCAAGAGAGATGCCCTCCATAGTGGTTGAGCAGATACCTCCAATAGAAGTCATTGGTAAGCTGTAATTTCTTCGAGCATAAAACCAGTCGAGAAAAATTATTACCTACATACAATATATCAGATATCATTCTCGTGTGTAACTACCATTGTCGTATACAATACACGCTAAATTCGTCATGGTGTCTGAATAAGAACGATAAGATATTAGACAGCCAATCACCCTCCTGTCACCTTTATATGACGAGAATTATCCTTGTGCAGCATCGGCAGAAATTTCTGCAGCTGCATGCAATGATGACGCAGACCGGCTAGCATTGCCTCAACATTTCAACGAGGTACGTGATCGTGTATGAAGAGGCTTGAATTTGGTAGACCAACTGGATAGGACGTTGTTGCAATTTGTTCAGCGTCTTAGAAATCAAAATGGAAGCGAGCTTGAGGATCATGTTTTTGATTAATAACTTGATTTTCTTTTCCCGATCCGTTGCAGATATGCAAGATCTTGGAGGACAATCCTGATGAGAATCAAGCAAGCCTTGATTTGAAGAAGAACCTCCGTTCTTTGGACGAAATTTGTGGGGACGTATCTCGGATTCTTTCCCCTAATCAACAGTCTGCCATAGGGACAGAAGTTGGGACGGAGGACTTGGACAATGTGATTATAGAAGAAACAGAGGAAGAAGATGGCAGTGCGGCTTCTGAAACTGAAAGGGGAAGCACCGAGAAAGCCGAAGCAGCAGCCGCGGTTACCGTGTTGGACGATTAAAAAGCATTGGTCTTTAAACTATCCGGTTAGACTTGGCATTTACTAATCCGTTTTGAGATATTTAGGAAACCCAAGGATTTAGGTAATTTAGTCGCAGCTAAAAGCTTTAGCTTTGCAGACATTTCAAGAGACCATATCTCATTGCTGAACTGATGAATGTATGGATCTCTTTTCTTTTTCATAATTATAAACCCTTTTACACTAATTATATGTTTTATGTAATATCTGTGTAATTATGTCATCTTCATGCGTTGCATCATCTCATAATTATATGTATGGGGATGGAACGAGAGGAGAGGACCGAGAGGAGAGAACGAGGGCATTTGCTTCCTTAAAAATTTTAAATTGGCTTAAATCCTCGAGTGTTTCTCTAGTTGTAATCTTTCAAGAAGATAGAATTCTCTTGAGTATAAACTCTCTAATGGGGTAAGATAAAATAAGAGATAATCTATTTCTTGGAGATTGTAACCTCTTTGTATAGTTGATTTAAGAATCAATTATTGTCTGTACTTATAACTTTGTCCCTCGTCAAATTATAAATATAACTTTAATAGTATATATTTTTTTCACGATACTTCTAATAATTTTATAATATAATTTACCACTTAATTTATTCATATTTTATGATAATGAGATACATTAAAATATATGTGCTCGTAATTATGAATTTTAATTCAATACTTTTGTCTGAATCACTTGGTAAGAAAAATATAAAAACCCAACAATAAGTTGAAAATGTGGACCAAGTTATGCCTTAGTTTTGCACAAATGCAAATCTTTGTTGAACAAAGGCCAAAGTAATGTTCTACGGTCAGAAATGGAATCCAGCACCGACAAGATTTGGCCATTTGTCACCACGTTTTTCGTTGGATCCTTGTCCATTCAGTTTTGCCTTTTTTAAGGTCACTGACCACCACAGGGACCCACACAAACAACATAATTTTGCCTTTTTTAAGGTTACCGATCCACCACAGGGACCTACACAAACAACAGAATTGTCCCACTCTAACACCTAACTTGTGCCTACGGTTGAAAATATTATGATTTATAATTAAACTATCACTTTCGATCTATTTTAGTATATAAACTTAAAACTATAGATAATGTTTAGTTTTTGTTTTATTTCGTTACTTCACCGTTTTAAACTTAATGGGGTGATTTGCCGGTGTCACCTTTTTTATAAATAAATTATATTATTTATCACTCAACTATCTTCTTTCTTTTATTTTGGTCACTAAAGTTTAAAATTTTTAATTTTATTACTTAACTTTCAATTACTCCTAATTTAATCACTCTAACTTTCAAATTTAATTTTTTAGTTATATATTAATAAAAAAAAATCATATCACAAAAATTATTGATAAAATAAATGAGTGTGATCAAAAATATAAGCAATTTGAAAGTTAAATAGTTAAATTGAAATTTTTTAAACTTTAGTACCCAAAAAAGAGTTATTAAAACAAATGAGAGTGATTAATAAAATTATTGGTTAACTATATTGAGAGTGATTAATAAAATTATTGGTTAACTATATTTATTGTTCACGTGACGAGTTTTATATGTTCAAAGGAATTACGTGATATGTGTCATGTCATTACTTATATGTATATTATACATGTCACACTACATTTTTTATATGTAATATATATCATGTCATCATATTAGATATATATTATGTGACACGTCATTACTTTAGATACATAACACATATCACATCATTTACTTTAAGTGCACAAGTATATGTCGTATCATCACTTCACACATAAAATATATATCACATCATCACATTTGAGACACAACTTATTAAATTACAGTAAATATTAACTGTTAGTCAAATAAATTTCTATCCAACCATAAACTATTTTGACTCAAAATGAAACATTGGATTGAAGTATTTCAAACAAAAAAATTATGAACTAAAATCACTATCCAATCAAACATTAGGGATAAATTTTGGCATTATGCCATCAGAAAATAAAAACTGAAGTGTTGGTCTAATGTGTTTTTTAGTCCCTTTAATATATTAAAATTCGAGATTTAATCATTTTGCTTAAATTTGGTACAATTTAAGTAATCTTCGATTACAACCAAACAACATTACCAAATAAAGAGATATGCATCAATCCATCAATCTCTATCTATAATTTTGTTTAACTTAATATAAATTTTTTTCTCATTTGTACTATGTTCAACAACAAATGGGTTAGTGAAACCGTACATGAAAGAATAATAAATAGAACGGAAAATTACGCGTTTAATTCTTTAACTATAAGTTTTGACCCGTTTTAATACATAAACTTTTTTCCTTTAAAATCACACTTAAAGTTTAGTTCTTGTTTTATTTTAGTACATCGTCGTTAAAAACTTTGATTTTTGTTTCATTTTAGTACTCTCGTTCAAAATTTAACGTTAAGTTTTGAAAAATAAATGTTAGATATGATTTTAAAAAAAATAAAAATTTATGTATTGAAACGGATCAAAGATGATAGTGTAGGTATTAAATGCCTAGTTTATCCAAGAAAGAATCATCACTTTTTCCAGGCATAGACGAGCAAAGAGAAACCGGTAGGAGCATTTAACTCACTTTCCTCAACGCTTTCCCAATCCATTACCGACGAGCTTCCTCCCGATGAAGCCGAAGACGTCGAAATCGAAGAAGACGAGGAGCTTCTAGCCGTCGTCAACAAGCTCCTACTCTTCTTTCCGCTGCCAGGTGAATCCGGCCGACACGGAACGACGCCGTTTTTCTCGTTAAAAGCACCACCACCCACCGGCGGCGCTACTTGTTCGAGAATTTCGGAGCCTCCATCTTCATCCTCGAACTTAAACGCAAAAACGGCATGTCCGTTGTTCGAATCCCGATCAAACAACCAGTTATACACGTCCCACGAAACTCGAATCGAGACCCCATCGACTTCAATCTTCTCGTTGCCTCTGAATTTCCATTTCAGATGCTTTATTCGCAATACCCTTTCGTCATCGACGCTGAAACAAAGCTCCGGACTGTCGTTTACCCTACATTCGATCGAGACCTCTCTCCTTTTGCCGGCAAAAATGGCTTTTGTAGTGTACGATTTGTTGCCAAAAAGGTGTTCCCTTCTAAAAACAAGAGCTTGGGCTTTCCCGGGGTTTTGTATTTGAGCTCTGGTTTTGGCGTAAGCTTCTCTGTTAGAATCGCCGACGAGAAGTATCATTTCCCCGTCAACAACGACGGCGATATAGAATCCAGATTCGGGTTCGGGCCCGGACCCGAATTTGGCCCTGGAGAAGTCCCAGAAGACGTGGATATTTGGGGTGGTGCTGAGTTTTTTGTTGCCGTATTTCTTCCAAAAAACGAAGGGTTTGATAAGAAAACGAAAAGAAAGGGATGAAGAGGGAGAGAAGTGAGAGGAAGGGTGGAGGTTGAAGATGATAGAACTGCCGAGGAAGGTGCGGGACCAGGTGAGGGAGAAAATCCCAAGATTTGTGTCGTAGAAACTTGTTGTAACGTCGGTTTTACCAGCCGTTTGCGGCGGCGGCGGCGGTAGCGACGCTTTGAACGTGTCTTCGTCTTCTTCGGCGGCGGAGGGGCTGAAGCAAGAAGGTAAGGAGGAGGAATGGTGCTGGCGGCGGTGGAGGGACATTATTTACTGATTTTGAGATTCAAGAGAGATGAGGTTGAAGGCTATATAGTAATACCAGTGGGGGTTTAAAGGAGACCGTATTCAAGGGGTTGGGGACTGAAATGTTAATTATCCCTTTTTCACATTATTTTTGACAAGTTTAAGTGCTTATACTATTTATTATGACAAAAATGGTAAGTAATCAAAAGAATAAATAATGTTGACTGAACATATCAATAAATTTCAAGTTTGACCAAACCAAAGCACTACTGATATATAATAATTATATAATAATACTCTAAATGTAATTAAACATATATATACATTTTTTAATTAATCACCGGTATCTGATCTATTGACCAACTAATATAGATCGAGTATTGCAGAGACGAGGGCGACCCTCCCAATCCAATTTGCTCCATTCACAAACGTCAGGATTCGAACCCTGACATAACTTAAGGGACCTAGTGTCTCATCTCACTAGACCAACTGATTATTGGTTATATATATATATGGTTCTAGACCCTAGGCTTGTAAACGAACTAAACGTTCATCGAACCGTTCGGAGGGAAATTCGTTTATTTATTAAACGAACAAAAATGAACAATATTTTATGCTCGTTTAATTAAATGAACGAACGCGAACAAAAGGCTCGTTCGTTTGTGAACTTGTGATAATCTATTTGTTTACGTTTTCTATACCCGTTCGAAGAGAAGTTCGTTTATGTTCGCTTGTTCGATTGAAGTCAAACGTATGAACATGAACATACCCTTATTCATGTTCGTTTGATTCATTTATAGGCCTACTAGACCCACTAAGGATATTCACATTCTTTTTACTCACAAATTTTCCTTACTTTCATCTCTAGATAAGATAAAGATTAGATCAGGAATTTATAAGAAAATAATACATGTATATTAATTATATTAATATTCATATATTTTTATTAAATATATTAATTACACTGATAATATGTTAAATATATTTCACTTATTTTTTTAAGCTATTCATCTTAGTTTTTTTTATTTATAATCATTCAATTATAAATTCTAAACCCACCAGAAGTATTTTTTTACCTTTCGAGTCTTCATTTCCTCTCTTGTAAGTAGGATTAAGATTGTATTTAGAATTTGTCGAAAGAGTCATGTTCGTCGGTATATCGAGTTATTGAATTGGCTAAGGTGAAAAAAATAAATAAAATAAATAGCCACGTGGAATATTTCATTATTTGATTATTACGTTGAGATAGATAGGAAGTTCATAATTATTTATTTATCCATAAATTTTGAAATTTGAATTGTGCGTGTGTGTTCAACGTGCATGAGATTTTCTACTTTGGCCTGCATTATTCATGAACTGGACCCGGCCGCCATTAGAAACCAAAACAGCAGCTAAACAGCACCCGGCTTTGCACTTGGGTTCTTTTCCTTCTTAAATCAATGATGACCAGGTTCAGGGATGGACAGAGGGAGGACGGGTAGGGTGATCGTGTCTCTTAAAAATTTAAAATTATCATGTATCTTAAATTTTTACATATTTTTATTGAAAATATGTTTTTGTCTTTTCTGAAATTTTATAAATTCAAGTTTACATCGTAAGTTCAAGTTCGTCCTATAACATAAAATCTTAAATCCGTTCCTAACTAGGTTATTATCAACAAATCCGTTGTTCCAATGGAATGGGGTATTGAATTTTTTTAAATAAGGTCAAATGTTTTAATCCTGATGATTGTGAAAGGAAAAAATTGGGTTGGAAATATCGTCCTGTGATATATCTTTATAAAACCATATATGAATTGGTCAAATAATAGATCGAATATAAGTAGTTAATTTAAAAAAAATTGACTAGGTTATTATTGCACCATATGTAATTATTTTTTTTAAAAAAAATTATAGCTGTATAAAAGTTTTAAATTGTATATCTTAAATTTATAATAAAATTTATTAAAAATATGTACCTCTAATATATAATTATACATTCGACTCTCTGTATATTTTTTTTGGAATAACTTAAGATTTTTTCGTGCAAATAATTTTTTAATAGTCTGAAATGATTATAACGTTGTATCTATTCAAAATCTTTCTTAACCATTGATAATATATATATATATATATATATACTCTACAAGCATACTTACTCGAACATTAATCTTCTTATAAGGATAACAACATTTTTTTTGAGATTTTATGTTTAAAATTTCGGTATAAGAAAACGGGGCAAAATTATTTGAATGGGGTGTTGAGAAAAAAAGATTAGTTGATATAAAATATTAGAAGAATATTTTCTCAACTAGGGTGATATGAACAGTGCACGATGAAAGACGCATGAAGCACGATGTATCTTCAGTTTCATCGAGAGAGATACATAGATTACAGTGCGCCTTTAACTTCACATGGAAGACAAATAAATACTAAACACGCATAGTATTTCCAACGTCTCCTAAAGACGTATGGTGATCCTAACGTCTTTCCCTTACCACGATAACAAGTGCCCTATTTCTGCAAGCAAAAATCTCCTTATTATTTAATATCTTTATTATTAAATATCTTTATTTAATTTATATTTTTTTCAAATAAGTTATTATGTAATTATTAACTTTCTCATTATTATTTCTTTGAACAAAAATTTTCATTATTATTTATATTAATGGTAAATCAGTATTATATAATTTTACCATATTTGCTTTCAATTAGGACAGCTGCTACCTCCACGTACTTCCAATTTGTTGGTCCATTGTATTTTCTTTCGATTCTGAAATTAGAGATTATTGTATGAATCAAACGATTTTAATGATAATAAAGATGATTATTATCGTTTAAAGTTTTATATTCGAGTACGATCTTTGTATGGTGTTTGGATATTTATTGTTAGATACTTGAGAGTCTTTTGAACAGATATTACATTATAAACATCTCATATTAATAAAAAAAATAGAGATGATACCGGGTAATACGAGTTTTTGATTGATTCAAATTTGATCTAATAAAATAATAGTAAAATTTGATTTTATTCGAGTTTAAAACTATTTTACTTCATTCAAAAATTTAATTAAAAATAAAATTCAACTCAATTTGATCTGATTTCACATATTTTTTAATTTTTATATAATATTTTGTCAAAATAAAAAAAAATAATCAAATAAAAATACTAATTTATTCAATTTAATAATATAAAAATAAATTAAATTTTACTAATATTATAATTACAATATTTTATTATATATATATATCATTAAGCTAAGGTGATAATAATTTTTTAATTATAAAAAATAATTAAAATTATAAAGAACATAAAGAAAATTAAAAAATCATTAAGAAATACCAAGTTTCCCTAATTAACATGTGGACCAAAGATACCGAGTTAAAAAATTACCAAATTAAAAAGTTAAGGTTGAAAGTAATAAAGTTTATGGACCATGTTTTAAAACATGGAAAATTTGAGGACTAAATTGACTTTATCCCAAAGGGTTAATTGAGAAGTCAAAAGGTCAAAGTGTGAAAAGATCCACGACTTCAACGTTGGATGCCAGACCGCGTCATACAATTCAGGCTGATCTCAAAGGTAAATAAATAAATAATTGAGGATCATTTCGCAATTTGACCATTTATGTATTTTATCTTAGTTTTAATTTGTGTTATATACAACAATGCCATCTAATCGAAGATTATTTGTTTAGTTTATCCTAATTTTAATTTAAGACTGAATTACTCTTTTTTATTAAGAAAATCGTACATATATCTTATATTGTATTTGTAATTATATCATTTTTATTATAATTATATTAAAATATTATATTTATTTGAAAATTTTTAAAATTTATTTTGTATAAATTTCAATACATTCGTATATTTATAATATATTTATGTTGTTTTTATATTATATCTACATATTCATATTTTTTACGAATGGGTATTGGTTTTAGTGATAAATAGCTTGATATTACTTAAGTAAGGTTTCGGGTTTGAGTCCTTATGTATGCAGAAAATTCTCACTAAGAGATTCATCTACCAAAGTCAATTATGTAAAACGGGTCGATCTCAACCATTTATTTTTACTATTCCGATAATCCTAAATCTACGTAAAACTAAAGAGTTTTACATTGTATTGATATCATACATGGACCGTGAAAAAAATACTTTACATGCGAGATTGTATTGGTATCATATATTTCGTTTAGGGTTTATCGTTATATGTTTTAAAGCTAAGATTTATGATCATTCAAATGCGTTAGATAATTCACGAATCAAATTTTCTCAGTGGTTAAAGGGATATTCGTTATCCATAGAAGTTTCGAGTTCGAACATCAGCAATTGCAAAACATTTGAGCGTCCATTATTAAATAATTTGAGTTCGCTAGAATAAATACATGTAGAGAAGTTCAACTTATGGAACAAGTGAAGGGAATACTTTTACTCACTTTAAACTAATACGCGCTTTTAACAATGTATTCAAAACGTTGAATCTGAATGTAACTACTTTTCCATTTTGTATAACGAATATGGTAGTTAGGGATGGGCACGGAATTCGGATTCAATGGATTTTGACTTCGGTTTTATATGATCGGGTGTTTCTCTTTAGAAGATCGGGTTTAGATCAAATCTTTTTATAAGTTTAGATCGGGGTGGATCAAGTTCAAATTTAGAGTGAAAAATACTTTTCTCGAGTCAGGTTAATCGAAAACTGACTCAACACAACTCATGTTCATCCTAAATCGAAGTTTCCTCCTATGGTTTATATAAGCTGATGTTGTCTTTGTTGTTGCTTGATGCTCGTCTGCTCTGCGCTTCCTTATTGTTCATTGTTGCTATAGTGTTTGTCCGACAGCAAAGTTGGTAAAATGTGTTCCTCTTCGAGTGGTTTGAACTGCTGTTGTGTTGTGGCTTCCTTCTCTTTCGTCCCGTCTATGGCCACAATGCCGGTAAAATGCGGAGTTGTTGGTGCCTTGTTTCGATCGATTTCGAGCAATGCCGATTGGCATTTATGTAGCTTTGCCGTCAAAGTCGCTGAGAGAAGCTCGGAGGGATGATGACTGGGGTGCATTTGGATTGTAAGGGATGTTCGCTCGAGCCCTCAGTCCTCGCATAAGCCTCGCCGCTTTGTCGTAGGCACGGGCCGGTTCGAACGTTCCTAACCAAACGTTCCATTTAGTGCACCAACATGGAGCGTTCCATTTAGAGCCCCATTGTCTTTGTGGGACACCAAATGTTTAAAAAAAGTGTTTGTGGAAATGCCTGAATGAGCAAACGAAGCAAGAGGGCCTATCAAAGATCAATTTAATAGATTGCAGCTTTCCGAGAAATGTTGAGTGTATAAGACTTTCTTTAAAGGATTTGTGGTGCGAAAATGGTATACATAGATCTTGAACGAAGGTAAAATAACTTTTGAGACGTGAAAACAATATACAAAAAATCTGTGCATATTAGGCAATGGAACTAATGTGGATGTATGATTTAATCGTTGCAACATCGAAGATCGCGTGGCAGCTTGTTTTCGAGTCATGTCCGGACGCACGTGTCAGTTTGTAGTGTCAAGGGACCGTAGGCTGTCTAACTCTTAGGGTCCCTCCAAGCTCCATGGGAACAAGAGGTACAAGTGAGTGCAGAACATCGGTTATCAACGGACGATAGCTCGGTTCCGGTTACACGCATAGCACTGCTACAGAGGCAACCTGATATAAGTGCTTCAGATCCATGGTATCTCTTATCATCGGATCGACGATGTTCAGGAGTTTGGATCTGTCGGTAACCTGAGGCATGGCCTGCATACATGAACAGGAACGCCATTAGATTTTCGAACATTCTTTGCTTTGTTTTCTTCACTTTAAGTAGTAGCATTAGATCAAGGCCTACCCCTGTGACGATCGATTGGTATTGGGTGCTAGTTTCTCTAATGGCTTTCCTCCCGGTAGAAGCTCCAGCAGCACAACACCAAATGCATAAACATCACTCTTATCCGTTTACCTAGAAAAAAGCAGATAACAATAGATTTAACCTTCTTATCAGTGTTTCCAACCGAGACCCCGTTTCCCCGAAAATTGCAGACATCGCATATTATAACAACTAAATATGCCTTGGGGTGGCAGCACATGGGGCAGAAAGAGTAACTTCACTTCAGCACATGGGCCTAAAGATACAGAATTTCAGAAATGAAATCCATAAAAGATCAGACAAGTAATCATTCATTTCAAGTTCTTACCACGTAGTTGAGTTTCCAAACAACCATTTTGCATCAACTCATAAACAATGAACCTTGTGTCATTGTCACTGCTAAAACCCAAAAATGATATTATGTTCGGATGCTGGAATCGACGAAGCAATTCGACGTCGTTCTGCAATTTTGAAACAATAATTCAACAGTAAAACACAAGAAAAAAGGAGCTTTCCCCCCCTGCAGAAATAGTACCTAGTATTCTTTTTCTGCATCTTGGCTTGTACGGTCAAGTTTCTTAACAGCAGCATAAGAAGCACCATTGAATTGAGCCTTGTAAACACATCCAAATCCACCTTTACCCAGAATATTACACGGATGAAACTTATTTCTAGCTTTTCAAGTACCTTACAATCTATAAAGGAACCATAACCCTCCTTCAAAACAGTCCTCATAGACTTAAATTTACCCAGAAATTGTGCCAAACCATTCCCTTTTTCACCATCTTCATTTAAAAAAAAAGAGAGAGCAAATCCTCAAACTAAAAGGTAAAATAGATATGGGTTTTAGCTGAAATGAAGATCACCTGAGGATTTTCTCAAATTCTTCCTGTAAAAAACCCATAAAGAAAACAAGAGAAAATTTCACCACCATTGAATCCCTGCTGTTTTCTTTTAACAGAACAAACATGAAATCTCAAGAGATAGAACAGGGAAGTAAAGGGTTCACGCTCAAAGAATTAAATGCACCGAGCTATGTGGTCGTTTTTTGAAATTTCAAAAAAAAAAAACCACAAATAAATGATGAAATGAGAACCAGAAACAAACGAACAGTTATCTCCACCGAGAAGAAAGGGCAATGGGCAGCTTCACGAGTGCAAAGAACAAGTACCAGAAACAAGTAAAAGAACAAATACCAGAAACAAGCAAAAGCTTCTTCACACCATGTGTTTTGTTTTCTTTTTTCTTCACACGATGATTCTTTTACAATTTAGAATTATTAAATGAATAAACATTTCCTGGAGACTCAGACTTTAAGAAAAAGATGATGTTTTTGCCTTCGGATATTGTGGAAATGTAGACTTTCTGGGATTTGGCTGTGTGTTTTTCTTGCGTTTCAGCTGTCCAACCATTTCTGTTCAGCCAAGAAAGGGGGGATAGCGCATAATTTCTTTTCCAGCGTTTCAGCTGTTCAGCCATGGAAGGAGCGGGGGGAGAGAGCAGTGCTGTCCAACCATTTCCCAACGTTTCAGCTGTTCAGCCATGGAAGAAGGGGAGAAGCGCACAATTTTTTCAGCATTTCAACTGTTCAATCATAGAACAGGGGAGAACAATGTTGTTTAGTGCCCCTCCAACTGATGGGTTGTGTACTGTTGGGCTTTAATCCATGGGTTTTAGCTTTATAGATAGTAGAGAAGATAAATGATCACGTTTGACAGTATTAATATATGATTAAAAAAATATTATCGATTTTTTATTATTTAAATAATAAAATTAATAAAAAATTATCAAAAATATTATTATTTTTATCGATTTTGGTAAAGTTTTATCGGTTTTGTTATTTTTTCTACCTGTTTTGTTATTGTTGAACATTTTACCAAAAATTTTAAAAAATAATGATATTTTAGGTAGAAATAATAATGTTTTAGTTAATTTTTTATCGGTTTTGTTATTTAAATAATAATAAAATTGGTAACACATTTTTTAGTCGTATATTAATATTGTCGAACTGTATAACTTCCTGAGTAGAGTATCGGGCCAACAAATTTATTCATTAAATTGATAGAACAAAATAAATTTTAATTTATATTTTAATTTTAATTTTTTTCGTCTGATTTTTTAACTTTTAATGAATTATGTATGTTGTTTTAATTCCTTTTGAGTTGTAATTTTATGTGAAATCTCTAGAATGTGTCACATAGTATATAATATATATTAAACTTAAAAATTATAAAATATAAAAATAAAAAGAATCTCAAAATAGTAAATTATTTAATTAAATAAAAAATGTTCAAATACCAAAATAAAATAATATAACTTGAAGGGTCAAACTACGATTTAGCCCATCAAATCGGCTTACTGAGGGCATCCTCCTACGCCATCCCATTCCTTAGGCGAAACGTGTACGTATAAGGTTCCTCAACCTGTCCTCCGTGAGATATCCGTCAAAGCCGTACCCTAATTGGAGGGACAGAAACCGATCAGGTTATGTCGGATTTTTACTCAACCTTATATGATTTGAAAAATATATATTATCCATCTGAATTTAATCGGACTCAAATTATATATCATTTACTTGATTTGATTCAATACGTAAAATATATATCTTTCATCTGATTTTAACTCGACGTAAACTTTTAAAGTATAAGTTCAATCCGATTTGATTTGGTATAAGATAAGGACTTAATTAAGAATAATAAACTTTTTTAAGGATATTACATTATTATTATTGAGTCCGGTCGAGTCAAATTTTTTTCACCCTCTATTTGAATCTAATTAGACCCGACCTCACCCCTTTAAATGTCTAATTTGACCTGATCCGAACCTGAATTATAATTTTTTTTAAAAATTGATCAGATCAAGTCGAAACCTATCGGTTTGACCTTAAATTGTCATCCCCACTGAAATTCCACAAACGTCCACTCAATTTCGACGGAATTACGAAACCTACCCTCAAGTCACGGGTGACTCTTGATTGCTTTAAAAAGCTATTCCGACGCGTGTCGACCTTACCCTGTGTAGGGATGGCAACGGGCCGGGTTCGGGTCGGGTATTGGTCCCCCCGTCCCTGTTTAAAAAACCGGTACCCGTCCCCGTTTAAAAAACCGCGGGGATTTAAACGGGGATCCCCGTCGGGTAATCGGGGAAAACCGCGGGGAAACGGGTATCCCCGTTTAGCATAAACGGTTATTTAAACGGGTATTGGGCCGGGTATTGGGCCGGGTATTGGGCCGAGAATCGGGTATATATATATATATTTAAATTAAATATATAAATATATATTTTTTATTTAAATTAAATTTATTAATATTATATATATATATATAAATAATTATTTTTAATATTTATCGGGTCGGGTATCGGGGCGGGTAATCGGGGCGGATAATCGGGTAATCGGGGCGGGGATTACCAAAACTGTCCCCGTGCCCGTCCCCGTTTAAAATAAATGGGTTTTCCCCGTCCCCGTCCCCGTCCCCGTTTATCATCCCCGAACCCGACCCGTTTAATTCGATTTTCGGTTTTCCCCGTCGGGTTCGGGTTTTTTTTGCCATCCCTATCCCTAACCCTGTGCCAGCCGTTAGATATTTTCGGAACTCCTTTAAGGGAAAAAAGGCGGCCGCTTTCTGCTTTTGACTTTACGGGAACTTTATAATCTTTATATCTTCTTTACTTGCATATGAAGAAAATTTTTCCCCTTTAGTGGCCCACATTCTTAGATTATATGTCTAGAACATTTTTTCGTTAAATATTAATTAAATGTTTAAAAAATAAATAATTTTATGGTAATTATTTATGAATAATAAAATTAACTTTAATTAAAAAATTTGATTAAAAATTTCAATAAATTTTATCAACAATAACTTTAATTAAATCAACTTCAATTATTTTGAGCTAATCTAATTCGATTTATTCAAATAGTCATCTAATAAGGATAATAAGACTGGAGTAAAGTACATAAACGGTCTTCTAAATATGAGGCACCTTTGAGTTTATCTATGATTAAAATTTATAAAATAATTTAAAAAATAGGTGATTGTTTTGTGGAATTCATCAACCAACGAAGAAACTTTATAGGGCCAACACCAATTATTTTTTTTAAGTATGAATTAATATTAAATATATATATATATATATACTTAAAAAAATAAAAAATTAACACAGACTTTTCTCAATTAAAAAAAATTGTATTTATGAAAAGAAATATTTTAACCCTGATGTAATAAATTTCTTGTTCTGCCTTGTAATCGATCATTAAAAATTAAAAATTAGCAATCGAACTATTTATATATTTCGAATTTATCATTTTTCATTAAGAAGAAATGACGATATTCTCATATGAATATGTGTTGACTGGGATTTGTAGTCGTTTGAGTTTCTAAAATCAAATTTTATTATATCATAGTCAACATATTAATATCAAAACTCATACTATTGTCAATTTTAAATAGAAAATGTCGAATTTGAGATATATAAATAATCAAATGATCATTTTATAAATTTTAATAATCGAAAAAATTAATAAAATAATAATCTATAATAAAAAAATTATTTTATAAATTTTAATAATCTAAAATTTTAAGTAAAAGTAAGGAATATTTTTGTACTTTATGGATAAAATTTGAAACCGCCATAATAGCGCGTGATTAGCCGCCACGCAATCAATTTACTTTAACCTGTCCTTTATAACCTCTCTTTCCTTCGATACCCTAACTCAGTTTCTTGTTTCATCTCTGATTTTCCGTCCTTTCCCACTTCTTTGATTCTTCTCTAAACTTATTCTGCAGAAATTGCTTTATAATCTGTAGATTCCTCGCTGTTTGATCATGGGTGTTGAGGTTCTCAAACCAGAAGATTGTTTAAAGATTCCTAATCCCATGAAACACCCAAGAAATCCTCGCCATAATCCAAACCCTAACAATAACCGGACGAACCGCCGGAAGCGTTCTCCCAACGCCTCTCCCCCTTCTCGTCCGAGAGTCACCCTCCCAAAATCTCCGACCAAGAATCTCGTGATGGGTCAAGTCAAGATCCTCAAACGCGGCGAAGAAATTAAATCGTCTAAGCCGGATAATCCTGTAGAAAACGTTGACGTAGATCTGAGCGGTGAACATCTTAAAGGATCTAAGCCGGATAAGCCTGTAGAAAACGTTGACGTAGATCTGGGTTCTACTCTCCGTTCCGACCCAGATCTCGTGTCCGTTCCGACCCAGATGCGAGCCGCCGAGTCTGAAAATGACACCGATGAGGTAGTTCCGCCCTTCTTCTACGCCGGATCTGCCTTCGTAACATCGCCGCCGCCGAGTTCAGTCCCGTTGCCGGCGTTCTTCACAAAGAAGGTTGGGGTTGCTTTAAAAGATGACGTTGCCACGAACGTCCTGAGGGGGATCTTAAGGCTGGATTTGTAGGAGTTGGTGATTTGACTGAATTCGGTACGGAATTCTAATCTCTCTGTTTGGGTTCTCTAATCTTGGATCATCCCTTATTTTTTCAAGGGGAGAGATCAAATATTGCGAACTCAAAAAGGTTGGTTTAGTTAGATTTTAATCCGAGTTTCTCTGCTGTATAGCTTAGCAATTGTCTGCTTCGACATGCAAATACGTCTAGCATTTTTACCTTCTTCTTCTCTTTAGGGTTGTTATAGTTTCGCTTTTACAACTAGTTTTACTGGGTTTGTATTTAAATTAGGATTAGTGTATCAGGGACATGAATTATGTGGTTGATTTATGTATCCACTCGTTTATCAATGAAATCTTGTTGGTTAGTGTTGAATCCTGCCTGGTATAGAAGCCATGAACCGACAGATATCTGCAAATTATTAATTCTTATAATTTAGAAATCCAATACGTTAATCGCCGGAAAATTAACTCCGGAGCTCCGGTGGACGCTGGAAATGGAAATGTTTTCAAATATGCTCCGGTGGACTCCCTATGGAAACGCTCTCAAGGCGAGAATTCGCCTTTTTGGCTGTTTACCCGGGTAAAAGGTTTATAATAGGGTAAATTACATGGGTGGTCCTTTACATGTTCAGTCTGTTCGATTTTAGTCTTTTATTTAAAACAATTTATTTTAATAATTTATGTTATTGATTTAATGAATTTTGCTTTAGTTAATTCCTGTTGTGCCACTTGATTTAAGAAAATAAAAAAATCACGTGTTTTAATTTCACATTGAACAGCTGTGAATTATTGGAACTTCTCATCAACTTGCTAACTAATATTTTCGAGAAACTTATGAATGGGTTGAGTTATTTTATTATTATATTTTCTTAGTGTTGGTTAAAGTATGGTATGGTATGTTATTTGTATCGAGTTGTCTTTAAAAATATTTTTCAAGATGTTTTGTTCTCATGATGATTAAATCGTTACTTCGTTTGTCTTAAGTCGCTCAATTATTTTTACGGTTCCACCACAATTATTTTTTTTCAAAATAATCATTAAATTTATGTTTTTGTTCTGTTTTAGTCACCTAATTTGATTCACGAGTAAAGTCCCTCGAATGAACTGAAACATCGATCACACGTCTTGCAGCGGTGAACATTGATCCCGGTCATAACCATAGAAACCGGTTGGGTTTGCGATTTTCTCATTCGACCTCGAGCCAAAAGCATCAAATAATTAGCCGTGTGTTCGTCTTCCTTGGTGCATTCTGCAAGCGGCTACATCAACATCTGTAGCTGGAAAAGCAAACCTCCCCTCCAATCATCACCGTTTCTTCTACTTTCTCCTCCACTCGAAGATGTCACAGCCGTTGTCGTCGGGCTCGAAACCATCACCAAACTCAGAGGAGAGAGCTGCCTTCGGCGCTTACTACGTTTCCCTTCGATAATCTGCAACTGATCGTTGCAAACATCTTTCTCCTGACCCTCTATCATCATCATCACTCTAATCCAATATAGGTAATTAACAGATTGAAAGCCGAAGAATTTGGTTTGAAAGTATATTATGTTCCAACCCCCGAAAGTTACAAACCATATATAGATATAGAGAGCCGTAGAGGGGGAAGAGAAGGTGCAATGGGGGAGCATGGGAAGGCGAGGGAGATTCAATTGGCTTTGGAGCAAACGCATTACATTTTTCCCAACGATTCCTACTTGGATAATTGGTTTGCAAGACTGGAAGTCTGGAACCACATAATTTGCGCCTCACCACCTTTATTTTGCATTGCCTGGATCAATCTTAGGTTTAGTGATTATTTTGGGGGGGGGGGAATTAAGTGATGAAAACGGAATCGTGAAAATAATTGAGAGATTAAATATGTAATTTAGTTATGTTGTTTGTAATGGAGTTAATAATTTGGGGCAAATGAGGTAACGGATCAAATTTTATGGGATAAAATATCTCAAAAAAATACTTTAGGAGTCAATTCATACAAATGATATACTTTATGGGGCAACGGTGCATTTAAGCCTATCCTCTATCGACAATGAGGTATTCACCAGATAAATTTAGGGTAAATTGCATCGAATATTACAAAATTTTAAACGCTAAATTATTTATATTATCAGAATTTTAATTTTGTCAATTTTAATATTGATGTTTACTTTTAAGTTTAATTATGTTGTTAATTACTTAACGTGATTCAACTAATATTTCCTGTCGGTGGCATCCTAAACCCTCGCCATTTACCTTCAACAAGCTTTACTTTCTTCAAAGCTTTGATCGATTCTTTCGTCGCCAGAACTAGCTTCGGGGCTTCTTGCATCTACAACTCCATAGCCATTATCGCTGACCCATCATAATGTTCCTACCTCACAACCTTTTTAACTCGAAGTATTATCTTTATCATGTCATCAAATCCTTCTTCTTCCCTTTTTCTAAAATCGAGTTCGCATCAGTGAAAGCTTGCCATTATCAACACTGACTACTCTTGAAAACAACCATTATCATCCTCAAGAAACGTGCGAATATAAAGTAAGATTTCGATCTGAGAAATGCGAGGAGCCTTGGTTGGAGTCGGAGAGTAATCTACCGTCATTTGAAATCGAGGTTCCCTGCTTGCCATTATCAACACTGACTACTCTCTTGGAAAAAAAAGAAAAACCATTATCAACAGGTTAAACTCACGATATAATGCACTCAAAATAAATAATTCACGATCTAATGCACTGTCTATATTATTTGCTGAAATAAGGCGAAATCAACAGTGTGGCCGTAGGTCGCCATGCCTTTTGGGCGACCTACTACGTCGCCTGGCTTCCCGGGAAATAATCGACGTCTGCATGGCACATGCACGTTCCCAACAGGTCGCCATGCATTCCCCAACACCCCTACAAGGTCGCCAAGCACTCCCAGCAACCTACAAGGTCGCCATGCACTCCCAGCGACCTTGTAGGTCGCCAAGCAGTCCCGGAGACCAAGCTTCACGTGCTCCCCTCTGCTCCCGTGCTCCCCTCCTGCTCCCGCTGCATGCCTGCAGCGTGAAATCACCTGCTTCATGCAGCAATGCATGCATGTGAAGCCGTGAATTATTGGTTCAATTATTGAACCATTGCAGCGTGAAATCAGCTGGTGCAATTGCACAATTATTGGTGAAATAATTGAGGCAACCGGTGACATTATTGGTGAAATAATTAAGGCAGTCGGTGACACCTAAATTATATATGGGGTGTGCATTATCGTGAGAACATAAAAGAAAGAAATGGAGAAGAGATTGCAGCAGAAGAAAGGGAGAAGAAATTGCAGCCGAGAAAGAAAGAAAGGGAGAAAGGAAAGGAAGAAGAAGAAAGGGAGATAAGGCTCTTGTGAGGTAATTTTTTTATTTAAATTAGTTTATTATTATAAATGTTTAGTTTGTTAGTTTAGGGTTTAGAGTAAAACAAAAATTAGTTAATTAGTTTGTTAATTTAGGGTTATATGATTGTTAGTTTAAGTTATATTATACATAAATAAAAAATTATTTAATTAGTATGTTTGATAGTTATATAGTTAAAAAATAATTAATTAGTTTGTTTTGTTAATCGTTAGTTATATAAAAAAATTATTTAATTAGTTTGTGATAGTTAAATAGTTAAGTTATATTTGTTTGTTGAATTTATATTATATAAAAAATTAGTTAGTAAGTTTATTAGTAGTATATTATAATGAACATCATATTTTATTAGTTTTAGTTATATAAAAGAATATTTTATTAGTTGTTTAAGGGTTTAGCGTTTACGTTTAACTTATATTTTAAAAAGTCTAGTTTGTTAGTTTATTAGTTTATTATATTATAAGTTATTATATTAAAGTTTAGTGTTGTAAATTAGTTAGTTAGTTTATATTAGATTATATTAAATATTTTTTAAATATTGTTGTTTAATTTTTTTTACAGATTCATCCAATGGTTGACCAAATTCCACTGTTGAGGCTTGACAATGAACATATTTCAAGTCATTTGGGAATAATGGTGAATAAAATATTTGTTTAATGAATTATAATTAATAAATATTTGAATATTATTTTATGATTGTGATAAATTTTTTGAAATATTTAATTGCAGGAGGACGAGCAGCGAGTCCTTCGTCTTCGGCTACATAAAGTGCCCAAGCCACACAGATTGATAGAAGAAAACTTGCAGGAGGCTGGATTTTGGTATGTAACATTTGTGTGAGATTACAAGTTGGTCCCAGGTTTGATCAGTGCCTTGATTGAGCGTTGGAGACCAGAAACGCACACGTTTCATTTGCCGTGTGGCGAATGTACGATAACTCTGGAGGATGTGGCATTGTAACTCGGGGTCCAAACAAATGGGATGCCAGTGGTAATGTCACATGAGTTTAATAATGTGGCACAACTTTGTAGCTTGTTTCTTGGGAAAACGCCCGTACCACCAGAGTGTAAAGGGTGGCGTGTGAGGTTGTCATGGTTGAAGAATGAATTTCATCTTCAACCAAATAATACGGAGCACGAAATTATATATGCAACACGAGCATATATATTACAGTTGATTGGGGGTATTTTAATACCGGATAAATTCGGTAGTTATGTTCACACTCAATATCTTCTTTTTTTAAGAAATTTTGAAAATAGTAGGCAATATAGCTGGGGATCGGCGATATTGGCGTTCTTGTATCGTGAGATGTACAATGCGTCATTAGTCGTGAATGATAATAATACAGCAGAAATCAGTGGATGTCTGTTGCTGCTACAGTCATGGGCTTGGCATAGACTTCCGTTTCTGACACCGATTAGTCAGACTGCGGTTGACTTTCCGCTTGCCGGAAGGTAATATGAATTCTCTATTTTAATATAAAATATTAATTATAAAATAAAAATGACCATATTTTTGTTTTAATTGATATACAGATGGAGGCATAAAATTGAAGGCACGGGGTTGGTGCACAACAACATTAAAGAGTTCAGGCTGAAGATCGACATTAAGGCAAAAAAGGAGGTATGTATAATCTGTTATTTTTAATTATTATTTAAATTAACTATATTATTTAATTTAAATAAATTTTATTGTTTTTATAATTTTACAGTTTAATTGGAGACCATACATGAATGAAGAAATACTTGCGTTGATACCGCACGATATTTTAGATGGGTTTCAATATTGGTGTGCTGTTACACCATTGATCAATTTTGCTTTTGTTGAGATCTAATTTGGGGATAGAGTGTTGAGGCAATTCCACTTCTACCAACCTATTCCGCGGTGTCCATGGGATCATGACCTCCTCCAAATCTTAGATGGTCGTCGTCAGGTGAATTGGGTTGAGACGCATGACCAGCTGCACAGATTTGATGGTCTTCGTAAAGAAAATGTTAATTGGGTTGAGAAGCATGCAACCTACATTAATGCTTGGAACAATATGGCTTCATTCATGCCAACTCTTTACGACATTCAAGACGATGACTTTAATTTTGAGACTTCGGCTTACCTTGCTTATTTTTTGGATAATGGAAAGCCATTCTTGACAACAATTGTAGAGAGGCGACAATTTTTGAGGTTTAAGAAAAGATTTGGTAAAGATGAATACTCTATACCAAGTGGGAGTTCATCTCAATAACCTGAAGCGGAAATGACCGATGTGGATAATAGCGCACCACAACCGTTCGACGATGCATACATACCAGAGTTTGTGCAGCCTGATGCATCCATCTACTCTCCCATATTTTCGTCGATGTATGACTTTGAACACATGTCAGTTCAAATGCCCCCAACGAATGAGGAGGATGGGTACCATACTCCTGAGCAACCGCAACGGCCACAACGCATCAGACGTCCGCCCCAACATTATCATTCAACAACACCCCGACATCGGCAACAATTGTAAACTAGTTTGTTATTTGTTACAAATTTAATATTGAAATTAGACTAGTTTTTTCAAACCTTAACAAATTCGACATATTTATAATGATTTTTAGTATCAAATCATTATTATAATTTCATCACTAGTTATGTAACGAAAATATGGTTAATTGAACCAACCATTGTTCATTGTTCAAGTCGTAAATCATTACTATCAAATCATTACTAAATCATTAAATATTAAGAATAATTTCATTATTACCAATCATTACTATCAAATCATTAAAAATTAATAATAATTTCATTATTACTAATCATTACTAAATCATTAATATCAAATCATTAAATATTAATAATAATTTCATTATTACTAATCGTTACTAAATCATTACTAAATCATTACTATCAAATCATTAAATATTAATAACAATTTCATTATTATTAATCATTACTAAATCATTAATATCAATTCATTAAATATTAATAATAATTTAATTATTACTAATCATTACTAAATCATTATTAATCATTACTAAATCATTACTATCAAATCATTAAATATTAATAACAATTTCATTATTACTAATCATTACTAATCATTACTAAATTATTACTATCAAATCATTAAATATTAATAACAATTTTATTATTACTAATCATTACTAAATCATTAATATCAAATCATTAAATATTAATAATAATTTCATTATTACTAATCATTACTATCAAATCATTAAAAATTAATAATAATTTCATTATTACTAATCATTACTAAATCATTAATATCAAATCATTAAATATTAATAATAATTTCATTATTACTAATCATTACTAAGTCATTACTATCAAATCATTATAATTAAAACATTGTTATAATGATTATTATAATGATTATTATTAAATCATTATCATAATGGTTATTATCAAATCATTACTAAATCATCAAATCATTAAATATTTAAATCATTATTAAATCATGATTATAATGATTATTGCTAAATCATTATTATAATGATTATTATCAAATCATTATTATAATGATTATTATTATCATTACTAATCATCAAATCATTAATATTAAATTCATTATTAATCATTATAATGATTATTATCAAATCATTTTTATGGTTAATTGAACCACACGTCCATTCAAATCTATTCAAGTCCTCGAATTATAAATGTCATATCAATTAGGTCCCTCTATTTAAAAACTCCGGTCGAATATTTTATCGACAAAAATTACATAATTTCAACTTAAATGTGAAGATATAATAATTTATCACCCTATTAGTAAATCATTATTATTATAATTTCATTATTATTAATAATTACTAATCATTACTATCAAATAATTAAATATTAATAATAATTTCATTATTACTAATCATTACTATCAAATCATTAAATATTAATAATAGATGGGTGCCTCAGACTGCACAAACTCTTGTATGTATGCCGGGACAATATTAGTTATGTAACGAAAATGGCGTTAATTGAACCACACATAATTCAGATAAATACATTACTAATACATATATGATTACTAATGATGAGGCCTATATCTTGGTAAATTAGGACAATTGTTTTTTGAATGGCCTTCACCCCTACATAATCCGCATCTCTTTGCTTGACCTCTCTCTCTAGCATGGAAATCCATACTGGTATGAATTCGAGTGGACTTAGGTCGACCCTTCAGACTTCAACGAAGCATTGGATTTGGTAGCCATTCATCATGATCTTTTTTGGGCCAATATGATTCATTCGAGATCTGTCTGAACGCATAGCTGTAGACATTTAATATCCTACGTAGGTGGAAGCATTCATCAACATAAGTGTATGCGCTTACACCAGCATACATACATGCAGCGACTGCATGAGCACATGGATATTTCCATGCCTGAAAACGACCACAATCACACCATTTGTGTCGTAAATCAACTCTAAATATTTGGTATTCTCCTTCGACGTTACGACGTATGCACGACACGACAAAAGTATGACCAACTCGGTCGAAATTATGAACAACCATTGATGTTGCCAATCGCTCATTTGCTTCCATTGATTCCACCACTGTAGGAGCCCAAGTTTGACCTCTATTTATGAGACTATCAATTTTCTTACCTTTGTCCGACCAAACTTTAGCCAATCTAAAGTACGTCTCTTTCACCACACTCGCTATTGGGAGATGGCGTGTACCTTTTAGTACGGAATTAATGGCCTCAGCAAGGTTTGTGGTCATATGTCCATATCTCCGACCTTCATCGTATGCTTGCGACCATTTTTCCCGCGGTATTTTTGAAGCCCACTTCTAAACACGCTGATCATCATAAAATACCTTTAAATTCTCCAATATCTTGTCAAAATTTGGTCGACGTAGTTCGTATCCTATTCCATAATATATTTTGTTAAACCGCAATTAAAAAACCACGTAAAAATGCACAAATATTGTAAATAAAACTTACCCATGCTGACTATCTCGTTACGAATATGTGCGTTATGAAACTGGTCGATACTATTCTTACCAATATGACGGATACAAAATGTCGGATATACATACGGAGGTATCCAACGACTTCATGGTCGTTTAATTGCCACCAAAATACTCGTTCCTCTATCGGATATCAAGCAAACTCCATCTTCACGAACGACATATTGACGTAGATTGGTCAGAAAGAAATCCCAAGCCTCTATTGTCTCTCCCTCAATAATGGCGAATGCAATTGGGAAGATATTTCGCTCACCATCTTGAGCAACTGCCATCAAAAGTACATGCTTATATTGACCATACAACCATGTACCATCTACTTGGATCATACGTTTGCAAAATGAAAATCCTTCAATACATGCCTTGAATTCCCAAAATAGTCTATGAAATATTTTCTTCCCTCGCAGAAGTTGATCTTCTTCGTCATATGCGGGCATGGTTTGAGACTTCACTATGGTTCCTGGGATAAATCGCTTCATTGCTTGTAGCAAATGTGGTAGCTCATTGTCCCAATCTCCATACGTCAGCTTCATTGCCTTCATATTCGCATTCCACACCTTGCCATATTTTACTTGATATCCAAATTGGCTTCGAATAGATGCAGCTAACTTTGAACAAGATATCCTTGGATCCTTTTCAACCATCGCCTTCACGTATTCACATATTACATCGGAGTCCAATAGTCGGTGGTCTTGTTCGATGGAGTTTCGCAAACATGTGTGCGGGCCATTGTACCTCGTGATGACCCAAACATCGTGCCTTTGATTTTTCAACACTCTGATCTTCCACTTGCACTCTGGGCCATATTTTACACACTTCGCGTATAGGGTTTTCTGGTTGGACTCTACAACATGGACATCAACATGGTATTTGATGCAGTACTCTTTAATCGCCAGTGTAGCTTCATTTTTTCCTATGAATTGCACCCAACTGAAAATTCACCAGAATTATCGAATGATTCAGTCATTTGGTACGGAGGTAAATGTGGCATGTCTGGGAATTCAGGTGCCCTCATCGCATCATAGTCTATCTCGTACATGTGAGGAGTAGCTTCATACGGTGCCGGAACTTCATCAATTGCACCTCCACCAAAAATATTTTCGTCGTCACCCAAAACGAGTTCTTCGGTTTCTTCATCTTCGCTTGAATCATCGTGAATTTCTCCCCATCGATTTTCAACGTCAATATCAACAACCAATTCCGGTATGTTTCTCGTCTCATACTCTGCTGTTGCAGATGTCCCCCCGACTTCATTTACACTTTCCAATAGTGCCATAAAACTGTTCGGGAACCTGTATGTCGGCTCCTCAAACTGACTATATAAAGCCATTTCAGATGGATTTTGAGCCACACCTCTTGATGACCCAGGAACATCACATATGTTACGCACATTAACAAATAACTCAATAACTGCTATATTGGTTTACTCATGTAATCCAACCATGGTTCCAATATTATCATCTTCTTCAAGTGGAACTACAGCATATCTGACTGGGTTGGGGCATATCATAAACCTATACCTCAAACCATCAACTGCAACTCAAATTTTTCTTTCTATCTTATGCTTCATTTCTATAAATGTGATGTCTTTTTTGAACATCATATTTATTAGTTTTTCAGACTGAAAAACTACTCTGACCTCATTTTCCATAATCTGTCCATTATAATGGACAATCGTGAAAAAGTTGTTGCTCATTTTCTCTACAAATAAAAAAATAAATTAATTTAGATTAAAATATTAGATAAGATAATTTCATAAAAATTAAATCATTAAATATAATATAATATACTATTATATTAATGATCAAATAAAATTTATTATTTAACTTGATTAATTGATTGATTACTAATATTATTAATAATGATTTAATAATTATTATTAATCTAATGATTTGATATTTAATGATTTATTAATAATATGATTTAGTCATGATTACTAATAATTATTTATTATAAATATTTAATGATTTAAATTTGATACTAATCATTTAGTAATTATTACTAATAATCATGATTAGTTTGATAATATTTTTTATTTTTTAAAAATATCAAATAAATTTTATAGGCAAAATATCGTGATAATGCGTTGGCCGGATTATTTCATTCAATTAATTTTTACTCCTTACTAATTTACACATACAATATAAATTAAACAAAATATTTTTTTAAAACAACACTAAATATTTTTAAACACAATATTTTTTTAAACATAATTATCTCGCACAATTAGTTTATATAATCTAATATAAACTTACTAACTAACTAATTTATACATACACAACAACAAAAAATGGACAACAAAAAATAATAAATTACTCACGTATTTATGCCTTCCTCATTTCCTTCTTTGTTTCTTTCTTCGAATCAATTTGAACATGGGCAAATGTTGTGGAATAATGCCCTGTATGTGTAAACCGTTTAATTTATTTAAACATCAATAGCTCCCACAAATTAATTTTATATAATCTAATATTATAATATAACTTAAACTAATAACTATTTCTTTATTATAATATAACTAGTTAAAATAACACTAATTAAGCACTAATTAATTTTTTTTATAATATAACTTCAACTTCAAAGAACAACCTAATATACGTTTAAAGACACTAACAAATTAATTAATATTTTTTTATATTTAATAACTTAAACTAATAAACTAATTAACTAATTTTTTATATAATATAATATATAACTTAAACTAACAAACTAATAATTTATACTAACAAACTAATTAACTAGATTTTAGTTTTACCCTAAACCCTAAACCAACAAACTAATAATTTCATATAAAAAACTAAATTAAACAACAAAAAATTACCTTACAAACTATGTTTGATCTTTTATCTTATTTTCTTATTCTTCCCTTTCTTTCTCTCGGCAAAGTTTATATGTGTTTATGCTTATGCTCCTGCTTCTGCTTCTGTTTCTACCCTAAACCCCATATCATTTATATAAAGCAAAAAATCGTTGTACATAGTCATTAAATTTGACTATTGAATAAAATAATATTAGGATTGAATCGTATAACTATTGAGCATTGAAAGTCTTCAATTGAACATCAATATTTGCTGCATTTAACAGCTAAATTAACGCTGTAATCATGCAGCTATGGATGCAACGCATGCAGCTACGGATGCAGGAATCTCCCAGCTATGGATGCAACGCATGCATGAGTGATAGGGTTAAAGCTTGGTCGCGATGCAGGAATCTCCCAGCAGCTATGGATGCATGATGAGAGATAGGGTTAGATGAGGGATAGAGTTAAAGTTTGGGCGAGAAGGACCCCCCACACAGCTTGGTCCACACAGCTTGGTCGCCGGGACTCCATGGCGACCCATGGCGACCTACACAACTGATCTCCCCGAGCATGCACGATCTCCCCATGCATGCACGATCTCCCCCCCATGCGTGCATGCACCGATCTCTCCCCCCATGCACACGTAGCTCCCGCTCCTTGGTCGCCCCGAGTGCATGGCGACCTCCTTGGTCGCCCCGAGTGCATGGCGACCTCCTTGGTCGTTGGGCGTGCATGGCGACCTTTTTGGTCACTGTAGAATTAACCCTATCTCAACAAATAATATGTCCAAAGCATTATCTCGTGAAAAAAAAAATCGAGAACATTATCTCGTGGAATCAGCCATTATCAACACTGTCCAACAAGATTCAACTTACAACAACAATAAAACCCTATTTCCATATGTAATATGGTAAGGGGAGGTAGGTTAGTAGAGTGTCCCCAACTCCGGTTGAGTGCAGCTTCCGTAGAAGATCTCCGGCAGTCAGAAAATAAAAAATAAAGATAAAATGCAATGCATGTATAAATAAATAAAGATTCAACTTAATTGGTGCTATTAATATATATATATATATATATATTATTTTTTTTAAATATAATAAATTCTTAATTTAGCTTTGATGAATGAGTGTTTAATATTGGTTTTTAAAGGTTTTTAGTTCGCATCTCTTAGAATTTTTTTCATAAACAAAACGACGTTGTTTTGATAAAACAATCACGTTAACATCATCATGATGAAACAATCATGTTAACATCATCATGACATATATCTACCATGTTTTCATCTCGTTTAAATTATTAACGAAAGAGTGACATGAATGGACTCATAAATTCGAGGCACGTGTGTAGGGTGTGAGCATGGGTCGGGTTTCGGTTAATCCAATCCAACCCGAAAATATATACTCTCTATCCGAAACTCGATTCAACCCGAGTTTAGGAGTGACTTCACCCGACCTTACTTTTTGATATAAAATTGAACCAAAACTCGACCCTATATATATATATATATTATTTTTATTTAATAATAATATAAATCTAATTAAAAATAATATATAGAAGTCTATTATTACAATTATCTTTAAATATATAAGATAAGCTTAAATTATTTTTTTTTGGTATGAACGATCATATAGTTTTGACTTTAACCTAAATTTGATCTTATTCAAACTATTTTTTTTAAATCTGATTCAATCAAATGGATCCAAATGGTGGAGTTTGAGTCCCGTGTACATCCTAATTGTGATTAACTAAGCATTTTTATCGAAATATCACCCGTACACTTAATAATTACTTGTCAGATATCTTTCTCCTAATATTAGTGATCTAGCGCACTTCTTAACAAAGCACAGATCACCATCTAAACGTAAAAAACAACCTTTCATTTTTTAACTGTAAAAATTAATAAAAATTTAGTATAATAAAATTTAATAAAATAATAAATTATTGATTCATTATAATATAATAAAAATATTTTACTTTTTTAATAGAAAGATTAATACTCGAAAAAATGAAAGAATTTAAGATTTGAATGTAATTTGAATATGATTTAGAGGTTGTGTTTAAGTATGATATTTATAGGAAGAGGGGAGGGATATTTATAAGAAGAGAAGAGGGGTAGACTGATTCCCATAAATGTGGGAGGTAGATAATTGATAATCTGTGTCTTTCCTTACGTGACGTCAGATAGGATAGCACCGAATAAAGATTCGATGGTGATCCGCATATTTCTTGAAGCGGCGTTAACTTGAATAGAAACATGCAAAACTGCGAATGATGATCTATGTTTTGTCAAAAAAAATATTAGATTAATAATATTATGATAAAATATGTCTAATATATAATTATTAAATATATAAGTGATATTTCGATAAAAACGCCGATTTAACAATATATATATATATATATATATAAAGTAGGGAGTGCCAGACCCGCCACACGGCTAAATTACATAACTGACACTATTTTTTTTTTAATTTTCCCTTTCTGATACCGTTTGACCAATATTTCCAAAAGTAGCACTCTTTCTGTTGAGTTGGCAAAGGCGCGTCCCCGGGGACGCGCTTTACCTGTGTTTTCGCTGAGTTGGATGCCACGTGTGGAAGGCGCGTCCCCGGGGACGCGCCTTTGCCATATCAGCAGACACGTGTGGAAAACGCATCCCCGGGACGCGGCTTCCATTAAATGTCATAAATGCCCCCATCCGTTTTTCCTAACTACCCCTCCTCCTCCCCTATATAAACCCCCTCAACCCTCCCTCATTCTTCACACCAAAGTCATATTCTCCTCTCTTATATAACTCAAATTCTCCAACTATTTGAGTTTTAAATTTGTTATTAGTGGTAAGAAATTTATTTTTATGTTAGTATTTTTTTAAATAGTTATTATTTTTTATATTAATATTTTATGTAAATATTATTTTTTATTAAAATAATATTTATAATTATTATTTATTTAGAATATTAATTTTTTTTTGCTAATTATATTGTTTTGTCTACAGTTATAATGGAAAACGAAATGCTGTTGCGATTGGATATTGATCATATCTCCAGACATTTTAGCGATATGGTAATATTTTTTATAATTAATGTTAATATTTAAATTTATTTTTATTTTAAAGTATTATGAATTATATTATTTTTATTTTTATAATGTATATTATTTAGGATGCTGATCGTATTTTAGAGACTTTTATTAAAATCCACGTATACCGACACCGGAACGTATTTTGCCATATTTGGCTTCTGCCGGGTTCGGGTATATTGCAACAATTATAGGCGGTTGCAAACTCGAACCTGTCCTAATTTCTGCACTGATTAAGAGGTGGAGGCCCGAGACACACACTTTTCACCTTCCATGTGGAGAGGCGACAATTACATTGGAGGATGTCTCTATGCATCTGGGGCTTCCCGTCGACGGAAATATGATGTGTGGTATGACGGATGGTGATTGGCAATCAATGTGCATTGATTATCTTGGAGCTGCTCCGCCAGAGTTTAATGGAGGTAGAATAGCTTTATCTTGGTTGAAAGCTAATTTTGAGGTTTTAAATGAAAATGCTTCAGAGGATCAAGCAAAGGCATGTGCTCGGGCATATATTCTACGAATAATTGGAGGAATATTGATGCCCGACAAATCTCGCAACCAGGTGCATTGTATGTGGTTGCGGCATCTGATCGATTTTGATGAAGCTGGAAGATATAGTTGGGGTGCTGCAGTTTTGGCATTTCTCTTTAGAGAAATGTGTCGGGCAACGAATTATAAGAAAACTGCTATCGGTGGATGTCTTCTGCTTCTACAATCATGGGCGTGGTTCCGCATGCCTTTCTTATGCCCGATCGTGAATGAACCATACGTATTCCCCTTATTGTTGAGGTAATTTTCGAACTAAATTTTGATTTAAATATTTTCAATTAAATAGGGTGATATTTAGTTTATATTATATTTCATAGGTGGTCGATGAAAAGAAAGGACCATAAAAGTATACCTACTGGGTTAGAGGAAATTCGTTTACTTATTGATACGAAAGCTGGGTCTGAGGTATGTTTTTAAATTTGTTTAATTATTAATATTTTAATTAAAAATGTTAGATATAATTAGAATATTTTATTTATTTGAATTGTATATTTATATTTCAGTTTCAGTGGATACCTTATGCGAGCGATGAAGTGAAAGCTTGCATCCCACCCCACCTTAGTGGTCATTAGAGGTATGGATATCGGTTATACCTCTTATATGTTATGCTATTATTGAGTGGCATCCAGTTGATCGCGTGCTCCGTCAGTATGGTTGTACGCAATATATTCCTGGAGCTCCTAAGAATTTAGACGACGTGCATAACATAGATAGACGAGGAAAGAAAGATGTTAACTGGGTGGTGAGACACAGAGATTGGATTGCGCTTTGGGAGAACCGATATACACTGTTGGCCCCTCGACAATATTACGCTGAAACTGGTCATATGGTTACGGATAACTATATGGACTGGTTTAATGAAAATGGGAAGCCGTTTCTACTTTCGGCGGAAGCACGAGGGGTTAACATTCCTAGGCGCCGAGAAAGACGTCAACCATCTCAATATCATCGTCCCCCGACGCGTGGACGGAGAGAAGGCGCTACCGGTTCTGCATCAGTCCCACCACAACATCCTTATTCGTCGATGTCGCAGGGGTACATGCCCAGCCCTCCACTTCATATGCCAAGCCCACCAGTTTATATGCCATCTCCGCATGGTTACATTCCGAGCCCGCAGGGTTACATTCCTAGCCCGCCAGGTTACATGCCTAGCCCGCCAGGTTACATGCCTAGCCCGCAGGGTTTTATACCATATGGAGGTGCATATACGACTATGTTTAATGATCCAGCATATGGTTCATATGCATCTTATTTGGCTGGTGGTGCTTCTCCGCAGACACCTTAATCTCCATCTGGATCACATACATCGATGCCAATGTTTCCACAGTTTTCACAGTTCCCGGGGAGCGGTGAGATTGTTACTAGCACTCCTCCAGGGTCGTTATTTTATACAGGCCCTTCAACCCCTTCAGCGTCATCTACACCAAATGAAGAAAATGCTGTTGATGATGATAGTGAAGATGAGGAGACTGAAGAACAAGTTCCATGAAGAAATCCTCCACGAAATAGACAACCACCGCCATGTGGAACTCATTCGAGAAGACGACATCGGTGATCCAGTTATATTTAATGTTATTTAAATAATTATATTTCAGAATTTTATGTAATTTGGTTATGTTATTTAAATGTTTCATGGTTGCTACATACATATTTTTTAATGTTATTTTTTATTCACATTTAACATTAAATGTTTGATAAATGTTTTTAAAATACAAATTATATTATTCGAAATTTAAAATAAAAATAAAAATAATATTATTCAAATTTAAATTTAAAATATAAATTATAGTATTCAAAATTTAACATTAAATTTCAACTTAATATTCCAATTGTATTCAAAATTAAAAGTTATATTCCAATTATAGTACACGATACTTAAATTGAAATTAAATTTATCCATACATATGATTTTATCATTAACATATATATTAAAACGTATACATTAAAATCAACTTATGTTGAGTTCATCGATCGACGGAATCAGCCAAGAGGGGGGTGAATTGGCAATTTATTCAATGTCACATTTCAATGCTCATTCCATACAATTTCAATGTCACAATCAACTTATCACTTCACATTTATTCAATTTATCCATAACATTTTATCTAATTTATTCAAACTTCACATAACGTTTTAATTTAAGTTATTCTTAACTTGCTGAACTTTCAAAAGAAGTTAAATTTTGGTTATAATTTACCTGATTTACTGATATATCTAGTGTCCCCGAGGGACATGAGTGACATAATAGGGAAATGATAACATATTCTCTGATGAAATAATAGAAGGCGCGCCCCCGGGAACGCGCCTTCATGTGAATAGTGAAATAATAGGTACTGATATATCTAGTGTCCCCGAGGGACATGAGTGACATAATAGGGCAATGATAACATATTCTCTGACGAAATAATGGAAGGCGCGCCCCCGGGAACGCGCCTTTATGTCCCCTGAGAAATAATAGGTACTGATATATCTAGTGTCCCCGAGGGACATGAGTGACATAATAGGGTAATGATAACATATTCTCTGACGAAATAATGGAAGGCGCGCCCCGGAACGCGCCTTCATGTGAATAGTGAAATAATAGGCACTGATATATCTAGTGTCCCCGAGGGACATGAGTGACATAATAGGGCAATGATAACATATTCTCTGATGAAATAATGGAAGGCGCCCCCCGGGAACGCGCCTTCATGTGAATAGTGAAATAATAGGTACTGATATATCTAGTGTCCCCGAGGGACATGAGTGACATAATAGGGCAATGATAACATATTCTCTGACGAAATAATGGAAGGCGCGCCCCCGGGAACGCGCCTTCATGTGAATAGTGAAATAATAGGTACTGATATATCTAGTGTCCCCGAGGGACATGAGTGACATAATAGGGCAATGATAACATATTCTCTGACGAAATAATGGAAGGCGCGCCCCCGGGAACGCGCCTTCATGTGAATAGTGAAATAATAGGTACTGATATATCTAGTGTCCCCGAGGGACATGAGTGACATAATAGGGCAATGATAACATATTCTCTGACGAAATAATGGAAGGCGTGCCCCCGGGAACGCGCCTTCATGTGAATAGTACTCCGATTATAGACACTATTATATGCAACGTATTATAAACTTTCAAAACAAACTTCAGTTCATAATCTTTCAAATTCTCAAATTCCCAAACTCTAAATTCTCAAATTCTCTGAAAATGAGTCGTCTTTCTGCTGTTGTTTTGTATGATGGAGAAATTAAGGAAGCTGAAGAGGGGGTTGTTTTTGAGTCAGATCATTATATCCCCTTAACCTTGAAGAAAAACATCACAATTGAGGAGTTAATCACAAAAATTTCGTTAAAGATTCGTGTAGCATGCCAGAGAAGACTATCTTCACTTCAGTACAGATTTCCTACTGAACTTTTTCCGCTCACGTATACATCATTTCAGCTTTCAAACGATGATGATGTTTCTATGATGGTTGATGCTCATATGGGGAGTTCACAATCTCTTATTGAAATGTATGCCACTTTTATTGAGGTTCGTGCAACTCGTGGTCTCTCATATTCCTCTCAATTTGGCATTGCATATCAAACTGATCAAGTTGATAGCCCGACACAACTGATCTGTAATGATTTCACATCATTAATGGCGGATCCAACGCCATATACCATGCCATCAAGTTCAATAGGAAGGCATTCATCTGCAACTGCTTATGATCTCAACCCACGTGGCTTCACCAATAATCCATATGGCAACATCTCTTCTATTTCAAGGGGCAGACATTCATCTGCCAATGTTTTCGACTTACATATGGAAATGCCAACGAGACGACAGTCTATTCACATCCCACATGATACAATGGCCTCAAGTTCAAGGGGAGGACACGCAAGCGGGAACTTATTTGACCTCAACATTGGATTATCGGAGGAACCCTCATCTCCACCAGAAGAACCTCTTCGGGAGCCAGGTGCAGATGGTGTTGAAACGGGATTATTCGTTGAACCTGACTCACCACAGTTTAACGTACATTCTGATGATGACGAGGATGACGTTCTGATAAATACAACACCAGCCAAACTTCCTGCACATATGTATGAGGCTGATTATGATGCAATGTATGAGCCTGAATTTCCAGATCTTCCTGATGTTGGCAACTATGGACTTCAATCATCAGTCAATGACGGTAATTTACATATTAGAATGGAGTTCGCATCGAAGGAGGAAGCAATGATGGCAATAAAGAGTTACAATATTCATAACTCAGTTCAGTCCCGAGTTGATCGATCTAACACGGAGAAATATGTCTGCTACTGCGTCCAACGTGACAACGGATGTCAATGGATGGTCCGTGTATCAAAGAGGAAGAGGAAGAACAACTTATGGGAACTAACCAGATACAACGGTCCTCATACATGTTGTGCAACAGGTATAAACCAGGATCATCCCAACTTGGACTCCAACATTATTTGTCAAGCAATCATGCCCATTGTGAAGCAAAGCTCTCATATAGCTGTTGCAGTGTTGATTTCTGCTATAGAGTCACAATATGGGTACACTGTCTCATATAAAAAAGCGTGGTTGGCAAAACAGAATGCCATTTGCAAACTTCATGGCGAATGGGATTCCTCTTACAACGAGCTGCCCAGTTGGTTTCATGTTGTGCAAAGACTTAATCCTGAGAAAATTGTTGAGTTCGAAACTCAACATCATTACGTGAATGATCGAATGGTTCGCGATCGCTGCCAATTTTACCGAGTCTTTTGGACTTACCCTCAGTGTATTAATGCAGTCAAGTACTGTAAACCAATTGTCCAAATTGATGGTACTTTCTTGTATGGGAAATACAAGCAAGTTTTATTATTGGCTGTGGTCCAAGATGGAAATCGCAATATTCTTCCTGTTGCGTTTGCCCTCGTTCAAGGAGAAGACACTGAGTCTTGGGCTTTTTTCCTTAAAAATTTACGTTTACATGTTGTCACCAGGGAACATTTATGCATTATTTCAGACTGAGGAGCCGGGATAAAAGCAGCAATGGACTCTTTGGGTACAATGTATAGACCTCCACATGTTCAACATCGTTATTGTGTCCGTCATATTACTGCAAACTATTACGGAAAATACAAGAAGAACGATGAACGTCAGTTAGTCGTGCGGATGGGTATGTTACTTTTTCCCAATTTTTCTATCAATTTCTTATTACTTATTTATACTTTATATTAACTATTACATATTCCTAATGGCTTAGGTTACGAACTCTTACCTTAAAGGTTTGAGTCGATGCTACAAGAGCTGTTTGGCAAAAATAAGAAGGGGTGCGAGTACATTATGGACATCAGCAAAGAAATGTGGACAAATGCATATGACGGGGGTATCGCTATGGTCATATGACAACAAACTTGGCTGAAGCAATAAATTCAACCTTAAAGGGGCGCGTCATTTACCAGTCACGGCGTTGGTTAAACGACTTATTTTCGTTTGGGTCAACTCTTTGCAAAGCTCGGTGGACAAGCTCTTACTTGGATGCAAAACGGACATATTTACCACCCAAGACTAGTAGTTGATTTACAGAAAAAAGTGGCTGCATCAAATGGGATGTTAGTTACAATTTTTTCTCACACCCGTGAATTGTTTCGTGTAACCGAAATGCCACGTCCGCTGCAAGGGATTGAAGCTAACTCTTTCAGAGTTAATCTGCAAGAGAGGTGGTGCGATTGTGGTTTCTTTCAAGCACTCAAATATCCATGCTCTCATGTCATTGCTGCTTGCTCACATTCGCATTTGGACTACAAAAATTATGTTGATCCCGTATACCAACTTTCACAAGTATTCAAGGTATATGAATTTGAGTTTCCGCCCATAAGAAACGAAAGAGACCCAAATGAGATTCAAACTTGGCTTACAATTGTACCAGATCCATTGCTATTGAGGGACTCAGGTCGTCCAAAATCTACTAGAATACATTGTGATATGGATATTCGGGAGAAGTCAACAGAACAAAAACGATGTGGGCATTGTAGAAACATCGGGCACAATAGAAAAAAATGTCCAGCTCTGTTATCATCATATAACCGTTAACTCTTATGTAATTAATATTGTATTTAAATGAATGTTTTTGTTTCTAATAATTTAATGTTATTGCATTTATATAATTTGTCAATGTATGTACACCTAAATAATTTTTTTAACTTTTAAATACATAAATATTTAATATATTTATTTAATATAATAATTAATATTATTAGTTATAATTTTTTAAAAATATAATAATAATTCCACCTTCTAAGTAGAGAAAATATTAAATTAAACAAATTAAAAGTTATTAAAAAGTTTATGTATACGATGACACATTTCATGTTCTGATTGGAGGATTAAATTTATTAAATTAAATTTTCAATAAGACTAATTTTATAAAATATGTAAGTCTTGAAGATTAAATATGTAATTATACTAATTTATTAACTTATGCATCAATATTTTCGTTAAATATTGATATGAGATGACTAGATTGATAACATTTAAATAATTAACTGATAAAATTAATAGATCGATAATCAAAATAAAAAATAATAATATAACCATATGTGTAATATTATAATTTCATACATTTTTCCTATAACTACAATAAAGTCAAAACTGGTTTTCATATATTGTTATATCATATTAATGTAGATAATTCACTCCACCTTTAACACACATTAACAAAATACATTTGATAATTCTTACATTATAATCGAAACATTTTACATAATATATTATTAATTTATAATAATAATAAAAATAAATTATTTATTATAAAACAAAATACGTGTCTGCTGAGTTGGCAAAGGCGTGTCCCTGGGGACGCGCCTTCCACACGTGGCATCCAACTCAGCGAAAACGCGGGTAAATCGCGTATCCGGGGACGCGCCTTTGTCAACTCAGCAAAAAGAGTGCTACTTCTGAAAATATTGATCAAACGATGTCAGAAAAAAAAATTTAAAGCAAACGGTGTCAGTTATATAAATTAGCCTGACACACGATTCCTTTTTTTCTTTTTCTCACTTCACTCTCGCGTTCTCGCCCGACCCTTCTCAACAATTGCACAATCTCTATATATTATTGCTCACTCCCATCTCCCTCACTTTTCATCCTTTTTCTTCTTCTCTCTCTTCCGAATCCCATATATAAAATCCACAGGTTTATCAATCATTATCTGGTTTTCTCTCTCTTTTTTCATTTTTGGTTATAACGATGATGGTGAATGATGAGTGGGTTGAGGCGGCGATCACGGACGACAACGTGGTGGTTGAGTTGTTGTTAAGGCTCAAGCAAGCCCAGGCGGCACCTCCTCTTTTCAAATCTGCCTTGACTGCGTTTAAATGGGGGATACGTCAGCGGAGGTCTAAACACATGCTGCTGCGATGCGACGCCAGGAGAGACGGAGATTTAAACGTCAGTGCGAGAGGTAGTCCCACCACGCCGCTTTGTTGGAGCGGTGGTAGCAGCGACGCCTCTCCTTGCGCCGTCGACGGCTTTGAAGTGACCAGCACACAGGTCCACTGCTCAAATCCTGTCGCACCTTCCAGATCCAAGGTTTCTTCTCCCTCTCTCGCTCTCTCTCTTAAGTTGTTGAATCTCTTTTGCTTTCATATTTCGGGTTGACAGAAACAATCTTTCGTGGCTATACCCAAATACGTATCGCCGCCGTTTTTTCGGGGTTGCCTTTTCGCGTTCTGGTTTTTGATTTGGAATGACAGTAATTCATCGGTTCCCAGCTGACTCACTGAGTTCACCAGATCTGCCATTATTAACGTTTCTCTTCATCATCGAACTTTCCGATTCGACATCTCCGATCATCGGATTTTATTCCGACCGTTGGACTAAAAAGCCCCCGTGTTTTAAAACTTTTTTACCATCTTCACGTGAAGACGGATTTTTACCGAACCTCCCTTTTAAACCACGCCCTTTTTAGGGCCGGAAAGGAAACTACACAGATCACGAGCTCGGTTAATACTTGAAACTCATCAACTCTGAAATCCGTTTACATCGGTAACCATCTTTACCAGATCAGACCTTTCCAGTAGAGGACCAATTTGTCAGAAGTGAAAATAAGATTCCCCAGCTCCCACCGTCCAAGTAGCTTTCCGAGCAGCGGGGGCATTTCGGTCTTAGTAATAGGTGGAAGTGAAGGGGGAGAGTTTATCAGGTGTGACGCGGGTGTGACCGGATTTGGTGGAGTCTTCGTTTACCTTCTCAATCTGTAACAGCACATCAGTGTTGTCTCTCAACTTGTCTCAGGGTTATTAGCTTAGCTCTAAGCGTGGGGTTGTGTAAGTCACGTGCGTGGTGTGCCAAGTCATGGCTTGGATTAGATTCGTCGCGTGCTTGTCAGTCTTACGTGGCGTCTTATTACCGGCTTTTGTCGTTTTCGTTTTTTTAATTCTACGCCGCTTTGGGCACTCTGACTCTGCCAGCTGTACTAAAAGAAGAGCCTTGGGTTGCATGTTTCTTCCTTGCATCCCGATGTTGATAGTATTTTGTTGTTATTATTAAAGGTCTCGGTTCGAATATTATGTATGTTCGATGTCCGGTTGAAAATCTTTGAACAGACGTTATTTTGTGTTTATCCCAAATTTATGAAAGAAGTATTTGTGAATTTGGGTTAAGTTGGTGTGTTGTTCGACTTATTTGAGTTCAATTTTGTTACACTGGCTCATAGGTAGGGATAGGGATGAATATGCATGTTCTTATTTCTATTAGATAAAATAAGGGTCTAATTGAAAAAATCTATAAGTGAGGGGTATTATAGCAATTATCTCTAAATGTGTAAAGGTCGATTGTATTATTATTCACGGATTGAATCGGATCTGTTGTTTTTCACCTTTAACTCGAACTGATGCGGGCATTACGGTGCAATTTCGGCAATGATTTTTCGTTCAAATCAGAAAGGATGGATTGTAATTAGGATATACCATTACTTTCTCTCAATGTTGTGACCTCAACAAACACGACAAGGATGGACCCAAATTCCGAGTTCTTTTTCAATGCCTGCTTGCTTTATTGATTAATGGTGGGTTTTGCAGAGCAGTGCTTCTAGTGAAACCAACAGAACAAGTTCCAAGAGGTCAAGAAGAAAGGAGGTAATAAAATTTCTAGTTGCGAATTCAGAATACATGTTTTGTGTCGAGAGTTGTTTTTTTAATGTAAACTTCACATGTATTGCACAGCTCGATTCGAACTCGAGCTTAATCGATAATGAACCAGAGAAAGTACCTCGTCTGGGGCCGCCGCCTTCTTCAGAGTCAAACTTGCTATCGGATGATCACCGTAAACCGCGGTTAGATTCGCACGATGCAGGCAAGGATATCTTCGTACTGCCTGATCTAAATATGATGCCTGGTGAAGATGATTCCGGTCCCGAAACGTTACACAGGACTAGCTGAACAGGCAAGAACCGATCACTTTCGGATTAGAATCGGAGGATTGAGAACTCAGGTGATGGCTTGAAATATTCTAATCTGAAAGATTATCCTCTCATTGGCTTCTTGTTTTGGAACTTTATGTATATAAATTAGTTGCTGTTCTTTGTAGGTGGAGACTTGTTTAAAACTGATTTCATACTTTTGGTTCATTCCTAGATTCATTGATGCCTTCTATTTCCTGCTGGTTACTTTTTACCGTGAGCCAAAGGTATTTTATTAGGGTGAGTATTCGATCGAGTTGAATAAACCGAAAAATAAATCAAAATCATTCTTTTTGGTATTTTGATTTAGATGGAGAGTCGTGGTTTTCAGTTGATGAGAGATTGGCTGATAGTTAACGGCAGTTCATTCTTTTTAGTTTGGATGGAGAGTCGTAGTTACCAGTTGATGAGGAAGAAGGAATTCTCTTTTCGGTCTTGCTTGAGGTATAAATACTGTGATCATAGGATGACTGATATCGAACATAGTCATCATAACTACCAGTAGACTATCAGTTTGAAAATGGTAAAGGAGAACTTCGAGTGACCATCTATGGTAGCTCCGAGGGTGGCTTGACATCTTTGGAGGGTTTTTGAAGATTTTATTTATTTGATGTTACGAGTGACTATGTCAGTAGAGTGTGTACATTTTCCGATGAATTTAATCCGGAGGTATAACGAATCTTATAGTTTTAGGAAACAATCATCATGGTGTTAACATAACAACTGATGAACTTAACCTGTTGCACACAAATATAAGACTAGGCACGACTCATTATTTCTAGGGTTCTAAACGAACTTAACATCTTTATCTTTTAGGTCAAATCATTTTTTTTGATATTTTCATCTCCTTATAAATTAAATTGATAAAACTTTTAAAACGAAGTTGTAGTTGAGGGTTTTTTACCTAATAGGGCAAACAATTTAATTAATTACCTTAATAAGGCATATAGAAGTTTATTTAGGGATATATGATATTTGTTACAGTGATTTAGAACTCATCACATCGAGGTGACGAGTTCTAATAAAAATATTTTTTATTTAATTTTTTTATTTCGATATGATAAAAATTAATAAAAAAAATATATATTTTATTAGAACTTGTCTTCTCGATGTGACGAGTTTTTTGAACACTATAGTAAATACCGTAAATTTAAAATTAAATTTATACTTACCCTATTTTCTAAAATAATTTACCCGTTTGCCCAATTGGACAAAAAAACGTAGTTGATGAGCATAGAGATTTTGGGATTTTCATTGAATTGGGAAAGGGATATGAAATTGAGTTTTGTGGTCTAGGAAGAAACAATTATTTTTTAAGGGTAAACTATATAAATAGTCGCTGAATTTTTAGGGCGCTTGCATTTTGGTCACCCAACATTTGAAACTTGCATCACATTCATCGAACTTTTAGTTTGTTTGCATCATGATCCCTATCGTTATCGGTCGTTAGCTGTCGTTAGTAGAGAATGACGTGGCCGGTTACTCTACTATTTGGGGCTGAATAAAAGCTCCTTTATTCAGCACCTAACTCGAATTTCATCCCTAAATTAAAAAACTTAAACCTTAAAAATCAAATTTTCTTTCCTTATATTTGTTTGGTCATCAATTCGTAGCAATGGATACACCACTAACTGCAATCCCAATATGTTTTTGTGGAATGTCAGCTAGCTTACGCACAACTTGGATGAATAATAATGCTAGAAGGAGATTATTTGGGTGCAGTAACTATGGGCATGGAAGGAGAAATTGCATTTTTTTGTTTGGTATGATCCCCTATTGAATCTACGTTCACGCACTACTATTGTTGGTTTGCTAACGAATATGAGAACCATGGAGAGAGGAGGAAGGTTTGAGCGAGTGATTTGGGTGGGTTGTTTAGGGATTTTGTTTTTGTTGATTATTTGGGTTGATGAAAGGGGTAATATTTGATATAGGATTTTATTTTTTATTTATGGTTTAAGGTTTGGTGTTTCAAGTTCACATTGATAAGCTACATTGATATTTAGGGATTTTGTGGGTTGTTTGTTTTTAATTTTATTTAGGGTTTTTTACTTCAATATTCTTCCATTGATGGCCAAAACCTTAAGCAAATGTAATTGCCATATAAAATGTAATTGCCAATTGAAGATGAATTGTCACATCTTTTCGATTAATGTTGTTTTACCAACCATAAAATATTCATTGAAAATCAATCACACAAATAGCTTGAAAAAATATAATATTTCAATTAACATGTCTAAGTAGTAATTCAAATAACTTCTTTCATTGATAAAACATTAAGAGAAAAATGGTATAAGTTACATAATATATGTAATGTTGTACCTTGTACCATTTTTTCTCTCAAAATACATCAAAATGTTACCATGTATCATGGTATATCTTTTTGGCGGCTTTATCATTCTGACTAATCTAGTAAGCCATATACAAAAAATGACCACTAAGGCATATACAAAAAATGACCGAGCCATATACAAAAAATGCAAAGCCATATACAAAAAAACCACTAAGCCTTAACATCCATCAATTGTTATGTGGTTTGAAACTTGAAATTGATTCTTGTGAATTCTGAATAACCATGTTTTAAGAGGGAGAAAGTGATTGCAACATCCATCTAACAACATAATATGCAGTTGGTTGTTGTTGTGGTAATTGGATTTACCTTCTTACTGTCTGTTTGATATCCTTCCTTTGCTCAGTTGATATGGTATGACTTGGCACTTGAGCAATTGCTACATCACACCTCCTAAACTGTTATGGGAATATTGAATACACTTGTAAGTTAAAGGAAAAGGCAATAATAGAGTGAAAGGTAGATAATTAAATGCTCACAAGTATTTTTGGTACTCTGCTAGCTGAAGATGATTGAAACCCTGGAGATGCACCAATTGAAGATGATTGAAACCCTGAAGGTGCACCAATAGAAGATGATTAAAACATTGGAAGTGTTGGATTTGAAGTAGCTCAATTTGTTGTTGTTGAATGTGCTGGAGGTACACTTGATACATGTGTAGAGTAGGTGGTTTGATAAGCCTAGAATTGTCTCTGACCTGAGTTCTACAAGTCCTTATATTATGGCCCACTTTATCACATTTCTTGCACTTAATTTCTAGGGTTCTTTGCCCCATACTAGGACCACTTTCTTGTTCATCATCAACATTTTTCCTTTGCTTTTTAGGCCTACCAGGTGGCCTCCTTTGAATTGGAGGAAGTATTGGCTCCATTGATGAGATTGGTTCCCACGAATTTTCTCCTCTTATAGGGTAGATAAAGTTAGAGTAGAGCTAGATTTGAGTTGAACTATGGTAGCAGTTGTCATCATAGTTTTCTAGCTTCTCTTGAGTAAATATCATGACTGAAACAACATGTGCACATGAGATCCCTATTTAGAAACATGAAGGTATTAGATGCACCATTTCCTAACTGTAGTTATACAAATGAAGAAGGAAATAACTAAATTATGTATTAAATGACATATTATACTTATAAGACCCAATTTTCTACAAGAGCAATCTCTAATTTCTAGGTCAACCATATGTTGGCCAGATGAACCAAATGTAACTTCATATCTTAGACCTCCAACATATGATGGCCAACACTTAACATCTTACCCAATTAATGTGTCAATCTTCTTTTGAATCTTAGGACACAATAAACCAGTGTATTTATGAATATCTTATCCCCTTTTTGAAATTCTATGCATCATATTGGTACGAATAATCTCTATCATGGTCAAGATGGGCTTGTCTCTTGCCTCGAGAACCATCTTGAAAACTATGTTCATTAGTAACTAAACAGATTCCAGAAATAATAAACAATAAACAGATTTTGAAACATTGAAACAATAAATATTCCGAGTAAACAACAAACAATAATCATTGTGGAAAACATTGAAACATACAGTAACAAATGAAACAATAAACATTGAAACTTTGAAACAGTAAACATGAATTTTAGCTTGTTGAAATATACAATTTATTGAAACATTGAAACAATAAACATCCTTTGAGTAAACATGTAAACATGAATTTTAACTTATTGAAATAGTAAATAAATATTGAAATTATATTTACCTTATTGAAACATTCTGAGTAGTTAATTAACAAGATGTCACAGTTTGACCTTGTGGGAAAATGAGACTTGGACCACATGATAGGATCTTTTGACTTTAACCAGTTGTAAGCATCCTCTGACAACCCTCTCATTTCTGTCATTGCTCTATCGAAATTCCTCACAGTATTTTCCCTTGCAGCTTTCCACAGAGTATCTTTCAAGGCTTTTCCTTTATAGCCTTCGACATTCTTGAAATTTGAATATAAATACCGAACACAAATTCTGTGTTCAACATCGAGAAACAATGTAATAATAGAGTCAACAAGTCCCTGTCACATAACCATGTACAAACAACAACAATTAAATATATATTAGATGTACAAATAGTAGCAAATAAATATCAAACTTGGACTATCACATTTTGTTTATCAGACATGAATGTCACATGATGAGAGTTGTTAATGTACAAGTCGTCTCCCAATAAGAAACCCTTACCAACTATCACAATTTTCAAATTCCACAACAGCCATTGCTATGAGATAAATGCAGTCATTTGCATCAATTTCCACAGCAGCCAATATGCTCCCCTGGTACTAACTCTGCTATGAGATAAATGCAGATTTTGTATGTGTCATGTTGAAGAGCTTTATTCATCCAACTTTACAACCATATGTATTTTCCTACAATGTAGAATAAAAATTAAGCCTTGCAAAAAATTTGTTGAGTTAATCGATTGAAGAATATGACCAAGAGGGGGGTGAATTGGCAATTAAAATTTTGGTGGAAGCTTTTGCAGAAAATTGAAAGAAATTTGCACAGCGATTTAGAGTGGTTCGACTTTCTCAACCAAAGTCTACGTCCACTACCTTAGCTATCCACACTAAGGATTTTTCACAAATTCACTAATTTGTCTTTCTTTTGAGAACAAAGAGTAACCTTACAAATCCTCAAGAATTATACCCCAAATTCTTAAGAACACTCTCTCCCAAAGAGAACAATACAAATTTGCAAACTTACAAGGAAATCCTCACAAGGTAGATTGCTTGCACAATTCTAGAACAAAGAAAAGAACACTCAAGAATGAATACAATTGAGCACAATAAGTGTTCTTGAAAGCAAAATGAATATTGAATGAAAAATAGGCTTGAAATGCTCAAACTTGAGGTTTGATGCTTTCTCTTTGATTCTCTCTTGATTTTAGTTGCTTGATGTTTCTTGTTATTGATCAATGGCTTCTAAGCTTGCTTAAATACACCTTGAATCACTTCTGAATGTTGGGGATGATTAGTGAAGATAATATAGCCGTTTTAGTATGAAATCAATTAATAAAACAGCTTGGAGCGTGGAGGGAATCGATTCCCTAAGTGTAAAATTCAAATATTTCGATCGTTAAACAGTTGGGGAATCGGTACCCCCTGGGGGGAATCGGTTCCCTCTGAACATATTGGAATTCTCGGAGCCAAACCATTCAGGGGGGAATCGGTTCCCTCTGAGCAATCTGAAATTTTTGGCTTATAGATGGTTCGAAATATTTTGTAAAATCGTTTTGAAATTATTTTAAGATTAAAACTTAATTTTACACTTGAGTAAGGATTAAAAATGACATTTTAAAGATTTGGATTAATATTTTGATATTCGAATAATTATATCGAATATACTTAGAAAATCTTTTTGGAAAATCTTAAAATTCATTTAACTTAATTTGTTATATCGAAATATCAAAATGTTTTCAACAATTTCCCCCTTTTTGATATAACAAAACATTTTAGTAATTTTAAGATTTTGAAATCAAGTTTTGAAATTACTCCCCCTTACTCTAACACTTCTCCCCTTTAATTACTCTAACACTTCTCCCTTTTAAAACTCTTTAATATTTCTCCCCCTTTTTGTTAAATCAAAAAGACTTTTAAAACAAGGTTTTGAAATCATTTAGCCAATTGATTATATATATAGTTTAAGCTGTTAAGATCACAATCAAGAGAAACGTTAGCCATTAGTTTCATAATCAATATTCATAATTAAGTGACATGACAAAATTGGTCATATTGCTAAAATGATGTAAATGATGCAATAATTTAACTAAACCAAATATTCAAACATCCAAACAAATCCAAAGTTTAACAATCCACAAAAATCAAACATTTAAAATATTCAAAATGTTGAAACAATAAGCTTTAAGTTCAAAGTACTAAAGCAAAACAAAGAATCAAGCATCCGTAGGAGGACCGGGATGAGGAAAACGAGCTCGCATAGCGTCCATCTCATGAGTGAGTTCATTAATACGAGCGTTTGTTGCTTCATTGTTTGCACATATCTCCTAAAGAATTTCCAATTGTTGAGCTCCCATTGTGGATAAATGGGACTCCATAGAAGAAAAGCGCGAATCTATAGTAGCATATCGGAAATCGAATGTCTCCATAAAAGATTGAAAATATGGAGGCATTTGATTCGTTTGGTGTGCTTGCTCCTCGGGCTGCTCAGGCTCATCTTCGGCTTCATCGATGTCTCGCATTAATTGTTCAAGCTCGAGATCATCTTCACCTTCTGGTGGAGCTCGTGAAGAACTAGCTCCCAGAGTATTTTCAGAAGATCGAACACATTCACCGGTTTCCTTATCCTTTATCCATCCCGCTCTCGTTAAGGAAAGAAGATTAATTTGTTTCTTTAAAGGAAAGACGACATCTAGACCTACTCTAAGCTCGGATTTAGAAAATAGATTACTTAGAATGCAGCCATAAACTAGAGAGGAACAAAGTTTCTTATTTGGCACTAAGTTTACGGTTTCAACGATTTCAGCAAAAATAATCTCAGGAAGATTTATTTTAATACTGTTTTGGAAACAATGTAACCACCAAAGATATAAAGCACGAAGAGTAGAGTAACGACCTCCAGATGGTCGAAACCACCAAGAAATCATTAGATGAAGAAAATGATCATGAAGGTCTAAGACACTCGCACTATCTCTTCTTTTATAACGAGAACCTAAAACCTGTTTTTCATTTGATATACCATCATTATCTAATCCTAATGCTTTGGTTATGTAAGCCGAGTTAATATGTAAGAATTGTCCTAGGAGGTAAGAATGAACTTCTATGGTCTCAGTTTGAGCTCGGTTTTTGACACAAACGGCATTAGAATAAAAGATGCGAACAAGTTGATGGTAAACTATAGGTTCAAGGTCACAAAGTTTATCAAAATTCCACTCTTGTAGAAGAGGAAGATATTTAAAATTGATATTTATCGTAGCTTGACGAGAAGGGATACGTTCTTCTCTAATTTTGTAAGAGTCAAAATATTGATAATACCAAAAACGATGATTTCTATTATCAGGATGATTGAAGCACGAGTTTTGGATAGTCATATTAGGATCAATGGGATTAGGAATTGGAATTGCATGAATAGGAGGAGGATTTGGAGGTGGATTTGGTTGACGGTGTGAGCGACTAGATGATGACCTAGCACGTTTAGGATTGGACATGGTTTAGGAAGTCGGAATAAAATGGATAACATGCAATTTAGAAAACACATGTATGCAATTCAATCAATCCCAAAACTCAATTGAGTCCTCAATATTTCAAGGTTCTCTAAACCAATCCTAATGGGCAAAGTTTTCGAAAAACTTATTGAAAAATAAGGTTTTGAAAATCAATATATGTATAGTTTTTATAATAACAACGTAATTCAATCAAAACATAATTTTTTCCCCGAAAATTTCAAAAAATTTGGAAAAATCTTGTGCTTTTGATGAAATTAGTTGTAAAAATTTAGTTTCTAAACACTAATAAGCAATGCCCAATCACTATTTCTATTTAAAACTAGTTCTATGTTCAAAATTAATGAAATAGAGAGTTTATAAAAATTTACCTTGAAAGATGAGATTGAGTGGATTTTGATGTTGTTTGCACGATTTTAATGATGCTAGCAGGTTTATAGATGATATTGAAGTGAATTCCGATTAAAAACGTTGATTTGAGGCAAGAATAAGATAGGGAGAATAGAGAGGGGAAACGGCGGCAAGGAAGAAGAGGGTTTAGGATTTTTAGGTGTTCTGCCCGTGTTAAAATCCAGAACCCCAGGGGGGTATCGATTCCCCTGCGGGGGGAATCGGTTCCCTCATGGGGGTATCGATTCCCTCTGCACCAAAATGCTAAAATCCAATTTTAAACACACAAAATGCTAAATTAATTTTCTCTAGTGGTATTGGCAACTCATGTATTGAAAATTAATCACGTTCAAACAATCAAATTAATCTTTAAACTATATTTGAACATAAAGTTAATTTTCATCAAGAATCATAAACTCCCCCTAACTAATAGCAATGAATGCAATCAAAAATTATTATTCTAAGCATTTTTCATTTAGTCTTAAAAGTACTAAAATTATTTTAACACTAAGTGAAGATAGGTTGGTCAAACCTAATTCTCTCCTAAGTGTCCAAAATCTTTCCTTGTCTAAAAGTTTTGTAAAGATATCCACTAATTGGTGAAAAGTATCAACAAATTCTAGAACTAAATATTCCTTAGTGACATGGTCTCTAATGAAGTGATGTCTTATTTCAATGTGCTTAGTTCTAGAGTGTTGGATGGGATTTTTAGTGAGACAAATAACACTAGTATTGTCACACTTGATAGGAATGGTACATACTTCAATTCCATAATCAAAAAGTTATTGTTTCATCCATAAACTTGTGCACAACAACTACCAGCTGAAATGTATTCGGCTTCAGTGGTAGATAATGCAACACAATTTGTTTTTTTAAAACCAAGAAATCACATATATCCAAGGAATTGGCAAGTACAGGAGGTGTTTTTTTTTAATCTAATTTGCATCCTCCATAATCCGCATCAGAAAAGGCATGCAAGATAAAGTCTCTAGGATACCAAAGTCCTAAACTAGAAGTGTCCTTTAGGTATCTAAAGATTCTCTTAACAGCTAGTAAATGTGATTCCTTAGGACATGATTGAAATCTAGCACATAAGCAAACACTAAACATAATATCCGGTCTACTTGCAGTTAGATAAAACAAAGAGCCAATCATTGACCTATATAATTTAACATCTACACATTTACCTCCTTCATCTAAGTCAAGATTTGTTGAAGAGCTCATTGGAGTGTCATGAGGTTTGCCATTTTCTAGTCCAAACTTCTTGAGCATATCTTTGACGTACCTAGCTTGATTGATGAAGATGTCATCTTTTCTTTGCTTGATTTGGAGTCCCAAGAAAAATGAGAGCTCCCACATCATGCTCATCTCAAACTCACTTTGCATTAGCTTAGAAAATTCTTGGCAAAGAACATCATTAGTAGAACCAAATATTATATCATCAACATAAATTTGAACTACTAATAAATCTTTACCTTTATGCTTTAAAAACAATGTAGTGTCAACCTTCCCTTTTGAAAAACATTTTTCAATTAAAAAGTTTGACAATCTTTCATACCAAGCTCTAAGAGTTTGTTTTAAACCATAAAGCGCTTTTGTCAATTTAAGAACATGATCCGGAAATTTTGAATCTTCAAAACCTGGAGGTTGTTCCACATACACTTCTTTCTTTATAAAACTATTTAAAAATGCACTTTAGCATCCATTTGATATAATTTAAATTCATGAAGACATGCAAACGCTAATAACATTCTAATTGCTTTCATCCTAACTACGGGAGCGTATGTTTCATCATAGTCTATGCCCTCTTCTTGAGTATACCCTTGAGCAACAAATCTAGCCTTGTTTCTCACTATATTACCACTCTCATCATTCTTATTCCTAAATACCCATCTAGTACCTACAATAGATTTATTACTAGGCCTTTCAATTAATGTTCATACTTTACTTCTCTCAAATTGATTTAATTCTTCTTGCAAAGCCATAATCTAATGTTCATCTTTTAATGATTCTTTAATATTCTTAGGCTCTATGCATGAAATAAATGAAACATAATTACAAATATTTCTAAGAGAAGATCGAGTTGTTACCTATTTGGATGGATCACCTATAATCTCACCATCATTGACATAGTTGTACTCTCTTGGATAAGATACTTCACTTTCTTCAATGGTTGGATTCTCAAGAGGATCATGAGTTACCTCATCTTTTTTTTATTCCTTTGATGATGGTTCTTCAACATCATGTCTAACTTCATTTGTATTTATAATACCTACATCATCATTCACACAAGAATCCTTCCTCGGAAGGGGATTATCATCGAAAACGTGTATAGACTCTTCTACAACTAAAGTTCTTTTATTAATACTCGACAAGATTTAGAATTTAAGGAATAACCCAGAAAATTCCTTCATCACTTTTAGCATCAAATTTGCCAAGGTTTTCTTTACCGTTTTTCAAAACAAAACATTTACATCCAAAAGGATAAAATAGCTAATGTTAGGCTTTTTATTTTTGAAAATTTCATATGGAGTTTTCTTTAAAATTGGCCTAATCATTACTCGATTTACACATAACAAGCGGTATTTGTGGCTTCCGCCCAAAATATTTTGGCAAATTATTTTCACAAAGAATGGTTCTAGCCATTTCTTCTAAAGTTCGATTTTTCCTCTCAACAACTCCATTTTGTTGAGGGGTTCTAGGTGCTGAAAAATTATGGCTAATACCATTAGAATTACAAAACTCATTAAATCCAAGATTTTCAAATTCAGTGCCATGATCACTTCTAACACTAGTGATAGAGTAACCTTTTTCGTTTTGGATTACTTTTGAAAATGTGATGAAATTTTCTAATGCTTCATCTTAGTACTTAAGAATAGAACTCAAGTATATCTAGAATAGTCATCTACTAAGACAAATGCATATTGTTTTCCACCCAAGCTAGTAGTCCTAGTTGGCCCAAAAAGATCCATGTGGATCAATTGTAATACTCTACTAGTTGACACGTCATTAATGGATTTAAAAGAAACTCGCTTTTGTTTTCCTTTAGCACAAGCATCACAGATTTTATCATTATCAAATTTAAGCTTAGGCAACCCTCGAACTAAATCACCTTGAATTAGCCGTTGCAAAACACTCATACTAGCATGTCTAGTCTCCTATGCCATAACCAACTATCATGTTCATCCTTAGCAACTAGGGACAAATTAGTCATATCAATAGAATCTAAATTCACCATGTATATTTTCCTATTCTATGACCAACAAGCATAATCTGATTAGATGCAATGTCAATGACTTTACAACCATTAATATCAAACATGACATTGAATCCCTTATCACAAAATTGACTAATACTCAATAGATTATGCTTTAATCCATTCACATATAAGCATTCTTAATTTGTATGGAAGAGGTATTACCAATAATACCAATACCTTCAATGTGACCTTTTGAATCATCACCAAAAGTCACTTCCCCTCCATTTTTGGTGTTAAAATGAACGGTTTTTGTCTCCGGTCATGTGTCTTGAGCATCCACTATCAAGGTACCATGAATTTGGATTTGTTTCCCGTGCCTTGTAGCAATGCTCCTTTTCCTACAAACATAGATTAATTTCTAATTTTTGGTACCCAAATTCTTTTGGGTCCATATTCATTAGTTTCCAAAATCCTAGTCCCCTTAGGTATCCATTTGTGTAGGATATCCTTATCTTTAGTAGTAATGAGCTCTTTAGGAATCCATATAATTCTAACGATTTTTCTATTAGAGGTTCTTTGGGGACCTCTATGATTGTAGTTTTTAAAATTTTTTCTAACAAAGTTGGATTTTGAATTTTCTCCATTTTCAAAACTTTTTGTTCCAACTTTATCAAAAGAAGCTTTAAGATCATCAATTTTCTTTTGATGATCATTATTGACCTTTGAAAGTAAATTTTGCAAATCCAAAATTTTTTTCAAACTCTTCTAGTTTGATTTGCAAATCTTTGATTTTACTTTCAAGATCGTTGTTGGTTTTGGATATGAGTTTATTTTCATTTTTCAATTTTGAAACATCATTTTATATTTTAAAACAATTTCTCATAATCCGAAGCCAACCCATTATATTCCTCTAATAGCTCATCATAGGATATATCATCAAAATCAGATGAGTTAGAGGTTACCTTAGAATCTTCCCCGAATGCCATCAAGCACAAGTTTGCTACTTCTTGTTCTTCTTCATCGGAACCTTCATCATCGCTCCATGTAGCCACATGAGCCTTGTGCTTATTCTTTGATTGACCCTTTCTCTTCAATTGTGGGCAATCATATTTGACATGCCCCAACTTTTTGCATTCATAGCAAATGATCGGGTCCTTCTCTTTTGGTTCATTTTTTAGGCCTTCATTTCGTTTGAATTTTCTCCCTCGGTAAGGTCTCATCATATTTCTGAACCGTTTGGCAAACAATGCCATTTCCTCATCATCGTCATCTTCATTCGAATCACTCTCATCTTTTGTGGATTTGAGAGCAACTCCAATGTTTTTCTTCTTCTCCTTCTCTTTTGATGCCTCTTCAATCTTATCGAGGTCTACCTCATCTTCAAGTATCATTTCATGAGTGAGGAGTGAACCGATTAGCTCTTTAAGAGCTAAGGACGTTAGATCCTTAGACTCGATGATTGTCGTCTTCTTTGATTGCCACGATTTTGGAAGGGAGTAAACTAACTTCCTCACAAGCTTTTCATTTGAAATGATCTCTATATGATTTGAGACCATTGACAATCGTTGAGAATCTATCTGTCATAGATTTGATATATTCATTTGGTTTCATCCTGAAATTTTCATAGCTATGCGTTAGAATACTAATTTTAGATTTCTTTACCTCATCGGTACCTTCATGAGTGACTTGAAGTTTGTCCCATATTTCTTTGGCGGTTGTACAAGATGAAACTCTTCCGTATTCATCTGGTCCAAGAGCACAAAATAAATATGGATGGCTTTGAAGTTGAGCTGGAACATTTTTGTCTCTCCTTCACTCCATAATCTTGGATGAGTGAGAGGCTTGAAGTATCCTTTTTCTACGACATTCCATGCTCCCATGTCACTTGCTTGAATGAAGTACATCATTCTATTTTTCCAATAGGAATAGTTAGCCCCATTGAAGAAAGGAGGCTTGTTGACATGCATCGAATCGAGACCGGAGTCGAAGTTTGAAGTAGAGGCCATTGATGACTTTGATTATCGATGTAACTCTTCCCGAATCGACTCAAGAGGTGATTAAACCTTCAAATGAGTTAGGCTCTGATGCCAATTGTTGAGTTAATCGTTTGACGAATATGGCCAAGAGGGGGTGAATTGGCAATTAAAATTTTAGTGGAAGCTTCTGCAGAAAATTGAAAGAAATCTGCACAGCGATTTAGAGTGGTTCGACTTTCTCAACCAAAGTCTACGTCCAATACCTTAGCTATCCACACTAAGGATTTTCCACAAATTCACTAATTTGTCTTTCTTTTGAGGACAAAGAGTAACCTTACAAACCCTCAAGAATTATATCCCAAATTCTTGAGAACACTCTCTCCCAAAGAGAACAATACAAATTTTAAACTTACAAGGAAATCCTCACAAGGTAGATTGTTTGTACAATTCTAGAACAAAGAAAAGAACACTCAAGAATGAATACAATTGAGCACAATAAGTGTTCTTGAAAGCAAAATGAATATTGAATGAAAAATAGGCTTGAAATGCTCAAACTTGAGATTTGATGTTTTCTCTTTGATTCTCTCTTGATTCTAGTTGCTTGATGTTTCTTGTTATTGATCAATGGCTTCTAAGCTTGCTTAAATACACCTTGAATCACTTCTGAACGTTGGGGATGATTAGTGAATATAATATAGTCGTTTTAGTGTGAAATCAATTAATAAAACAGCTTAGAGCGTGGGGGAATCGGTACCCCATTAGGGGAATCGGTTCCCTAAGTGTAAAATTCAAATATTTCGACCGTTGAACAGTGGGGGGAATCGGTACCCCCTGGGGGGAATCGGTTCCCTCCGAGCATACTGGAATTCTCGGAGCCAAACCATTCAGGGTGAATCGGTACCCCTTAGGGGGGAATCGTTCCCTCTGAGCAATCTGGAATTTTTGGCTTTGAGATGGTTCGAAATATTTTGTAAAATCGTTTTGAAATTATTTTAAGATTAAAACTTAATTTTACACTTGAGTAAGGATTAAAAATGACATTTGAATGATTTGGAGTAATATTTGATATTCGAATAATTATATCGAATATACTTAGAAAATATTTTTGGAAAATCTTAAAATTCATTTAACTTAATTTTTTATATCGAAATATCAAAATATTTTCAACAAAATTAATTAATAATATAACTAATTTTTGTTAGTATGTGCTAACAACTGTAAATCACTATGTGAATAATCAATAATACCTCATCATTAGCTATACAAGCAAGGCTCTTCAATCAAGCTATGTGAGTAAACTTTTGTTGTTGTCTGCTAGCAACATTAAACATGATTTCGGTCCTATAATTTTAAATATGTACTTATACAGTTAATATTATAATGACATTATATTATTTTTGAAAAATACATCATCATTTTTTCTTGGAACTTCAAAACCTGATTACATCTTCCCATTGATACCTGAGCACTAGGTGGGACAGTTTGCGGCTGAGATCATTCTTAAAGTATTTCTTTTTTAAAAGAACTCTTGTGGTCTCTCCATCTCTTTCCTAACGCTTGCTTTAAATAATCGTCTGAGACCTCTAAAGAAAATTTCTCCTACAAATAACATAAATGTTCAAAGTAATATAAATTACTATTGAACTGTTATGGATGATCTATTATAATGACATTATTACCTTAACAAAATCCAAATCCTGGTTTTTGTTACTATTTGGCATTTCATGCCATGACTCATAATTGATCGATAAAATATTAGCATTACGTGCAACCATACCCAAGTAACCGGTAAAAGATGTGCTTCTGGGCCAATAGGTTGACTGACATCGTTTCTTGAAACTTTCACACGGTGCCCATGAGGAAGTTGGTATAATTCCTTCAACGTTGTACGTCCTCTAGTCTTGCGTGTTCGACCATTTTCAACTATAAGAAATAAAATAAGTTTTCAAAATGAACCAGTAATTAAAGAAAGTGTTGAACATTACCTTCAATTTCTAAAAAATGTCGCTAAAGTACGTGTTTTAGCGACGTTTTCAACAATCACCGCTAATTTTACCATTTAGTGGCGTTTTGGATATAAACTTTGTGATATGTACAAATTTAGTAGTGTTTGCTTTAAAAACGACGCTAAAAATGTTGCTAAAAATATTTATTTAAGGACCAACATAAAATTTGGGAGTTTGAAGATTCAAGGATCGTGGGATCGTGGTGGGCATGGCGAAGAAGGTCACGACGGCATCGAACGGCTCCAATCAACAACATATTTGTTGGGTCTTTGGAAAAGGGGGGAGTAGAAAATGTTAGGGAAAATAAAAGGTGAGATCGGGTTTAAGGGTTAGGGAGATAAAACTTTTAAAATTTGTGGTGTTTTTAAACCTAAATGCCACAAACATGTCAAACTATTGCGGCGTTTGTAAATAAACGCCGCTAAAGTACTACTATGTTGCGATGTTTGTTGAAAAATACTAATATAAATGAACCCTATTACAACATTTATATAAAAATACTACTAAAGTACTACTCTGTTGGCGTTTGTTGAAAAAAAACTATAAATTAACCCTATTACAGTGTTTGTAAAAAACACAGTTATAGTACTACTCTATCATGACATTTTGTATAAAAAGCCACTATATATGACCCTATTACGACGCTTGTATAAAAACGTTGCTAAAGTACTACTCTGGTGTGGCGCTTGTTGAAAAATGTCACTATGGATGAACTATTGCGACAATATGTTTAAAACACCGCTAAATTCTATTGCGGCGTTTGTTTTTGTATAAAACACTGTTAAAGTTACAATTTTGTGGTGTTTGGAATGTAAACGCCGCAATATGTTTAAAGTTAGTGGCGTTTACTCTCAAAACGTTGTTGTAGAACAATTTTGTTGTTGTGGAAAAAACGAGTTTAAATGAATAGTCAATGATATTTTGTAACTTTTATAGTTAAGGAATTCAACAAAGTAACACTCTATAATTGAAAGATCATTTTATAATTTTTAATAATCGATAGATTTAATAAAGTAATACCCTATATAGTCAAAATACAATTTGTGTACTATACATTTATATTTATTACTTCATAATTTTTTTATTAATTTAGGGTAAATACATGTTAATATCTCAACTATTTGAGTTTGAACGCTTACACTCTTAATATTCCTGATACTCGAATTCGGACCTCAAAGAATAACAATAATTTTTCACTCAGGTCGCTCGGTTTGTGCTACTCCATGAAATATATTACATTTCTAAAGAAAATATACAAATTCAAACTAATAAAACCATATTCTTAATAGAGAAAGTTACAATCACCAAACGTAAATCATAAAACTATTCTTATGAATACTAATATTAATAATAAAGTTTGTGACTAAATAGTGTTCAATCGCTGTACATAAAATATGCAGGATGAATTGTGTTTGTTCATCCTATCGTAGTGCATTACAATCTCCGCAGCATTACAGTTAATAATGGAAATCAATCTCAACTGTACGCATAGACTTCCCTCCTTACCAGCACCGGCGTTTCACCCAAGTCCTTGATCTCCGGTGATCGTTCCGGCGTAGAAGGAAGCCGCGACGAGAACTTAACGAAAGGAAACTCGTCAGCTCGGCTCGACTCATCCTCGAAATTCAGCGCGTAGCTCATCGGATCGTAGCTAAAATCGGAGGAGCCGTGGTGCTTGTGGCCTCCTTTCCAGATCCAGGCCGTTAGGTTCCTGCACTTCTCTTTAATGTGAGGCGATCTCGACGACTTCGCCTCCTCCAACGGCTCGAAGCCGTCTCCGTCTCCGATTTGTGCCGCAGCCACCGCCAAACCGAAACAACACATCGACGACCTCACCTTCTCTCTCAACGACTCTCTCGGCGATGAGAAATTGAAACTGTCATTATACATTCTGCAGATTATGAGAATACTGATTGGGGGGAAATGTTGGGTTTATATAGGTCGAGCTGAAAATATAAAGAAAGTAAAAGACGGATAAGGACCCGAGTTTGGTGGCGCGTATAAAGTGATGGCCGTTACATCCGAGAGTGACAAACATCTTTAAAAGGAAACCGTGGGCCGGCCGTGGGTAGGTAGTTGCGTTGGTTTCTCTCGTTAATAGCGCGTGAGATTTTTCTGGGACAAATAGGTAAATTTACTTATATATTTTTTTTTCATTATTTAATATGAGAGGTCCATTGTTAGTTGAAAATTAATGAAATTTGGTAAAGTGTGGTTGTTATCAAGTGTATTTTAAGATTCTAAAAAATGTTTTCTATTTTTGTTTTATGTTTTTATTTCTAGAAAATGTTTTCATTTTTAATTTTTTAAAAATTAGAAAATATATTTGGTTAATATAAATGAAAACTTAAATTCAAAAATAAATATTGTGAAAATATATTTGGTATCTAATTTTTTAAAGTAGATATGAGTGAATAATTATTAAATAATTAAATTAAAATATAATTATTAAAAATTCTTATTACATAAATTTAACATGTGAGTTATGCAGAAACAATAAAATTAATAAAATTTCATAACACAAAAATATATTTAATTTTTTAACCAACTGGATCAAACTGTCAGGACAATTACATGACAATTCACAAAGTTCACATGATAATCTACAATGTTGATGTGACAATTCATTATATTGTTGTGGCAGTACACGATGAATAATGATGTGGTAAATGAGTTTAATTGATTGTTTACCAAGTTTGAAGGGCTAATTAATATTTCAGAAAGTTTGAGGACTTATTTATTTATTTTTTAAATTAAGGCATTATTTAAACTTAAATATAAATAATTATTAAGATATTTAATACATTCAATATAAAAATGTTAAAGTATTAAATTATTAAAAAATAGTTTAAGGATCATATTGAGTGTAAAAAAAGGTTTAGGGACCATATTATTTTTTCAAAAGTTTGAGGGTTTTAGATATCATTAAATAAAAAATTTGTTGTTAGAAGAATTTGAACGTAAGTTAAAAATCTAGATTTCATATTTTTTTATTTTCCAAAATAATTTTAATGAAAATATTGAAAACATATTTTTTATGTTTTCATATTTTCACTTATTTTTGTTTTCATTTACTAGAAATTATTTTCTAATTTTACCATCAGCATGTTTTATTCAATGTTTTCTATTTTCTAAGAAAATGAAAATATATAGTCTATATTTTTTTTGAACCAAACTGACCCTAAACTTTCTTAGGTCAAATTGGTTTTTTGGTAAATTACGCGTTTAGTATTTAAACTATCAATTTTGATCTATTTTAATACTTAATTTTTTTATTTTTTTCAAAACCATTCCTAAAATTTAATTCTTGTTTCATTTTAGTACATGTTAAAAACTTTAGATTTTGTTTCATTTTAGTATCATGTTCAAAACTTAACATTAAGTTTTGAAAAAAAATTAAAAAGTTTAGGTATTAAAATGGACTAAAACTGATAGTTTAGGGACTAAACACGTTATTTTAAGCAGCGAAGTACTAAATGAAATGAAAACTAAACATTATGTATGGTTTTAAAAAATTGAAAGTTTAGGTACTAAAACAAATTAAAACTAATAATTTAGGTATTAAATGCATAGTTTTTTTGTTTGTTTGATAATACTATATAGGACGGTTATATCACTTATATGAATCGAATTTGATTGATCAGTTGAATTGAATTAATGAGATAAAAATGAAAATGGAACGAAAAATTCTGAAATGTTTAAAAACTTATGGCATAGTTTGAGATCCTGAATGCCTTAGTGTCTCAAGTTCAAGCCCTATCGTAGGTAAGATTTTTTTTTTATTAATCTGGGATAATACATGGTAATATATGTTTAAAGATAACTCTCAATCGTTTGACGTTGAATGTTTACACCCTTGGTATTCCTAATACTCGAACCCGTGACCTCAAGAAATAACAATAATTTATTTACTATTGAGGTCTCTTGATTCGTACTTAAATTTTAATTCGATTGTATTATAATGAATACTTTTGTTACGTAAAGCTATATTTATCTCTATTCTTTTGATTCTGAGAAAATAAATCATACTTTCTATCAAGATCACACTACTTGATTACAAAAACAATGTTACCAAGAAATCCTAAATATACTTAATAGTTATGAATAGGGATGATAGACAGCATAATTTCGTGAATTTCGTACCATACTCACTCAATTGGAGCGGGGATTCATATAAGTTTAGTAGTAGTGGGTATGTATGGATGTAAAAAATCATACCTTCCGTGGTAGTGGATAGGTGTTGAGTTTGAGACCTTACCCGCATCCTCCTACATACCCACCATATAAAGTTTAGACCATTATGGATTTAGGTATAATTTTAGAGACTAATTTATAAATCTTAAGATTTTATTGAGCATGACTTGTAATTTAACCAAATGTTAGGATACGGGATGAGTAGTGGTTATCCAGTTGGGTAGTAGGTATGGGGTGGATTAGAGAATATACTCGCGTAGGCATATGTGAATTTAAATTTTTACCCGTTATGGGTTGTGAGTAAATACCCAACACAAAATCATTAGGTAAATATGAATATGAAAGAAGGAATATCCACACCCGTGTCGCCGGTTTAAGATCCTAGTCATAAATCAGCCTACCCTGGTGTGGTGACCATGCGTTGAATGAGCACCAAATGCCAAAATTAGGATTAGATAACAAGGGAAGACAAGAGGAGGTCAACTTGTATAACTTTAAAATTAACATGAATTTAATAAATTTTAGGATAAGATATAATATGTATTTAAATCATTAAGGATTAGATTTGTTAGTAGATAAAAAAATTCAACGCCCTTCTATTAAAATTAAATTAATTAATGAAATTGACTAAATAAAGTTTAAGTACCAAACACAAAACAAATTAAGTATTTATTTTTTACTTTAAGTCTATTTTTAGGGTAAATTCACCATTCCTCACTGAACAATACTCTCTCTCCTATTTTGCTCACCACACTTTCAATTTTTCTAATTTACTCATTAAACTTTCGAATTGCTCATATTTTGATCACTCTAAGTATTACAAGGAATTTATTATTATTATTTTAGTTCAAAATAATTGAAAATATAAAATAAAAATAGAAGGTGGTCGGATGCCACCCTGGAATGATGTAGATGGTGGTCATTCGGTCTCAAATTTCGTGGGTCGGTTCATTTTAACACCCTGAGCCCTTATCTGGTGGTTGTTTCACCGAAAAATGTCTCAAAACCCGTGAATCTCGATTGAAACATTTCGACTTCCTCACTTTCAATATCTAATTCATGGGATTTGAGGCAAGTTTCGACAAAATGGAGGTTGGATTCGGACTCATAGTATCGAGGCGAAGTACCCATGAAATTCGGGATCAAACAACCACCATCTAAGGCGGCCGACAGTGGTGTCTGATCACCTTCTATTTTTATTTTATATTAATAATAATAATAATCCATGTCAATAAAAAATAATAATAAAACAATTCGAAATGATCAAAACAAGAACAATTCGAAAGTTCAGTGAGTACATTAGAAATATTAAAAGTACAATGAGCAAAATAGGAGAGAGTATAGTTGAGTGAGGAATTTTGTAATTTACCATTTTTTATGTATTACCTAAAACATTGTAAGCTGTAGTTGGGGAGTTTAGTAATGAATCAGTCTGCCCGACTTTCAATTATTTTACTGACATACTATAATATAGGGTAAAATATACGTTTGGTATCCCAATTGTTACTTTTATTTCATTTTGGTCATTAACTATTTTTTAAATCATACTTAATGCTTAGTCTGATTTTATTCTGGTCGCTTGTCGTTAAAAAAATAATGATGATATAACGTGTCTCTATAAGGTATTGCCACATCATCATTGAAAAGTGTCACGTTAGTAGCATTATTGACAAAAATAAAATCAAAACATAATATTAAGCATGATTCTAAAAGAAAATAAATAAATAGATAACCAAAACAAAATAAAAGTAATAATTAAAACACTAAACTTATAGTTGACCCTAATATATTTATGTCTTTCACATTATGGGAAAGAAGGGATTAAAATAAAAGCTAAACTGGTAATTAAAATAGTTCCGTAAATTGTTTAAATCAATGTTAATATAATAATTTTATTATAGTTTGATAAATTTAATGATTATTTTTTAAAAAAATAATTATTAGATAATTGTTTAAACATAATTCAATGATTTCTAATATAATTTACTTAATATGTTTTTGATAAATTTTATTTCTAATTTTAATCTTATTTAAAAAAGGAGAAAAATTATAAAGAATAAAATGATAATTTAACTAAACGACTAAATTGTTATTATTTAATAAAAATATTATTTTAATCCTTATTCCCATTAGATTATAAAATCAATCTCAATTATTATTTTAAGAATTGACATGTGAAATGATTCCTCTACCTAAAGCCTTACTGATTCAGCTAATTGTCCAAAACAAAACACCTTTTTTACTTCATAAGCTAAAGGCTTAATCATAAAATAAGTGTCCAAATAATACCATTTCTCTCAAATAGGCGATCATATATTTTTTTAATCATCCAGATGTCTAACGTTACAAACGTTATTACTTTAAGTGTTCGGGTTTTAATTGCAGTTAAATTTTTCCGTTAAATGACACGTGTCATGTTCTGATAATTTTGAAATTTTTATTTACAAAAAATTAAAAAATATTATATTTATAAAAAAACTAATTTCTTTCAAATTGTAAAAAAATCCCCAAAATCCCAACCTTAATATGTCGACGTCGTCCTTGCTGGCCATGGCTACCGTCGCCTGCGTAGTCTCTGTCATCTTCCTAGTCAAACGCCGCCATACTTAATGTCGATTGGCCGTCAAGATCGTGTGGGGTCTCGATTTGCAGCATAAGGCTCGTTAAGGTACATACGTCTATTGGCTATCAATTGGTCGTGATTTCATAGGGTTATTGATTGTTGAGTGGAGGTGATATCGGGTAAAGTTTCGTGGACAATAAAGGAGTTGTTTTACGTGAGTTTAGGGGATGAAACATGGGTTTTTTTAAAATTTGGAAGCTTTTTTTAAAGTGTTTTGATTTTTTTATTTTTTAAATATACTTTTTTTATTTTAAATGCACTTTTTAAAATTAGTGACGTGTGTCTTTTAACGAGAAAATTTAATAACAGTTATAAATATAATATCTAAAGTGGTAATATTTTTAACGTTAGACACTTGGATGATTAAAAAAATATTTAAACACCTATTAAAAAAAATTGGTATAGTTTGTGACTTGGACTCTTATTTTATAATTAATCCTAAACAAAATAGAAAATATAAATCCTTTACCTCCAGCCTGCCCCTATAAAACAATATATATATATATATATATATTGTAGAGTTAAATTGATAGTATATTAAAAATATTATAGAATTAAATTGATTGTTGAATCGATCTGATCATTAATAGCTAATTTAATTAATTGAATTATCGATTCAACAATAATTAAATTATTAAAAATAGGAAGCTGGGTTTTCTTCAACGGCTCTGCTATGGTGTCTGTCAATAATCGATCCCACCACTTTCTCCCACGACCTTCTGTCATCCATAACCTGCCCAAATACCGCCACCGCCAAAGGCTGCTTCCGCCACTCCCTCTGCCGCTCCGTAACTCACCCAAACCGCCATTCACCGTGCCCCCATAAACAAAACCAGAACAATAGAGAAACAGGGAGAGCTCTTCAAGCAACGGATTGAAAAAAAATGGGGTGTGGGAATTTATTCTTCACGCTGATTATAACTCTGTCAGTAGCTCTAATTACCTACAACATCCTCATCTCAGCCAATGCTTCTCTAAAGCAAGAGCTTCCCGGGCCTTCGGGATATTCGATCATCGACCCCGTAATCCGGATGCCGGTAGAAAAATCGAGAAGATTCGGGTCAAGTGCAGAGAGAAGTTGTTTCACACGGCGGTGACGGCTTCCGACTCGGTTTACAACACGTGGCAGTGCCGGTCATGTATTACTGGTTCAAGAAGCATAAGAATGGACCCGGTTCAGAAATGGGTGGGTTTACTCGGATCTTGCATTCTGGTAAACCCGACAAGTACATGGATGAGATTCCCACTTTCATTGCTCAGCCTTTACCTGCTGGAATGGATCAGGTATTTCTTTTAAGGGTTTTAGTCTATAATAGGTTGAGTTCATTCAATTTAGAAGATAACTTTCGGTTTGTGAAATGGGCATCTAAGTTTGGAAATTGAGGTTAGTCTTCATTGATTGGATTAATTGAACCAATGTAATTAGCTGTTTTCTTGATGTCAAACTTTATAATTAGCATTATGAGCTTTATGATTCTTATTCATGTGTATTTAACTTAGAATTATTATCTCACACATTGTCTAATGTAAAGAAGAAATCATAAACATTGTTGAATTTAGCTCGTTTGTTTGTTTTATTTAGAGTTTAGAATTATAGATTTTGAATTTAGGATTTAGGGTTTGTCACACCTTCTAGGGAGAAAGCCTTCCGTTTATCGAGATCTTTGGAGTTTTATATCCTCTAAATAGTTACAATATTTTGATTTGACTATTATTTATCACGTCAACAATGAGCTCTGCACCATAATGGTCAGGTCAAATTACTTTGTTGGCCTACGAATAACAATCATGATTCCAGACTTGACAATACACTGATACACACTAAAAGTCAGTATATAGGTCTACTTATATAACATGAAAGGGGATCTTGATCTCTCACCCAGGGTTTTAAATAGCATTTGCGGTCACGTTTTCGGTCGCGTCACGTTTATCACGGTTGCATATATAACGGATGTCATTGCGGGTATCGCGGTTGTGAATTTTTTTAAATATCACACAACTTACCTTAAAATGACTAAATTAAATATAATTAAAATAAAATTGTAAAATTTAAATTGCATAAATTTAGATTACTGAAATTAAGATTAAATTAAATAAAAATTAAAGTTTACATTTTAAACTAGAGATTAAATTATAAATTCCAAAAGTGGGAGGGATCTCAAATTAATATATCTTTTAAAATTATATTTTAAAAATTATTAAAAAAAAAGAGAAATAAATCACCCCTCCCCCCTTCCCCGACCTTTCTGCCTCCCCTTCCGCGACTTTTTTGGTTCTGGCCTTCTGCCTCCCCCTTTCTCCTTCCCCATCATTGTTTGAAAAAAAAACTGTGCCACCAATGTTTGTGTAGGGAATGTTGGTTTTTGTTTTTGTCTTAGAATCACGGTTGTTGCGTCCCGCTATCGGCTCAATCGTCCGTTATCGGCTCAATCGTCCGTTTCCCGTTTAATTGCGGGCGCAATCGACCGAGATTGGTGTAAATCCGTGACCCACCGCAAAAACCATGAAAACCGGTTTCAGACGGTGGCGCGACTTCAATATCACGGCCGCTATCATGTTTTCGGAACGCTATTTGATACCCTGCTCTCACCCCTTCTCTCTCCTTTTTCTCCCTTACACCGTTCTTTATTCTTCTTAAAATTTAACAGCTGCGGCTCTCCGTCCAAACTAAAAAGGGTGAACTGTGTATGACCGTCACAATTCTAATGTTACTATCAATGGGATTATTCAAATGTTTTATATGACATTCGAATATACATGCTCATGGTGTTTAAATTGTAGGCAACCTAGATATGAACTTATTTCTACTTTTATGTCAATGACAGGGTTATATAGTACTGAACAGACCCTGGGCATTTGTGCAGTGGCTTCAAAAGGCAGACATCAAAGAAGAGTATGACATCCCTGATTTCCTTATTTTGTGTTGATTCAATTTGTGTCCATGTTTTGGTTGATTTTGTATGTCCCATCTTTCCTACGCATATACAGTTACATACTGATGGCTGAGCCAGACCACATCATTGTGAAGCCTATACCAAACTTGTCAAAAGATGGGCTTGGTGCTGCGTTTCCTTTCTTCTACATAGAACCGAAGAAGTATGAGTCTGTTCTGAGAAAGTATTTTCCTGAGGAAAAGGGTCCAGTAACCAATATTGACCCCATAGGAAATTCTCCTGTTATTGTCGGGAAGGTATTCATTTTCGGTGTTTGCTTCGTTAGCGATTTCGATTTAGCCTTCTCCTGAAGATCTTTCATTGCTTGTTTTAGGATTATCTAAAAAAAATTGCTCCAACTTGGATGAATGTGTCATTGGCAATGAAGAAAGATCCTGAAACAGATAAAGCTTTTGGCTGGGTGCTTGAAATGTAAGTTTTGTCCAATTTGATCCATGCTTTTACAATGGTTCCTTGGGTTTTGACCTTGAGGCTTCTGTTTACTTGTTTCATAACTGTAGGTACGCTTATGCTGTTTCCTCTGCATTGCATGGTGTGGGTAACATCCTATACAAAGATTTCATGATCCAGGTTCGATTAGATCATCCATTGTTTCTTGTAATTTCTTCTTCGTAGACGATAATACATTGCAGCTGCACCCTCCTGATAACTGATAACTATGGCTATGGGATGTATTATTTGTTTGTTTTTGGGTACATTTAAGAATCCGGGTTGGTGGGGATGAGATTTTAGTTTAGGACCCACCTACGGTGTGGTTCTAGAAGCAAGCTAACTAATTAAGCATTATTATTTGTTAGCAACACAGATTAGGCTTCTGCAAATTGTCTGTTATTTAATCATGATTTCGAGTAATTTGTCGATGAAAACTTTTTCGCCTTCTTTATTCTTGTTTATCATGTTTCTGAATTCGTATTAGTTCCAGAACTCTCCTTACTAAGCCATTGCTTGTTTTGTGACACTGATCAGCCTCCTTGGGATACAGAAATCGGCAACAAGTTCATCATTCATTACACATATGGGTGTGACTATGATTTGAAGGTAACTTTAAAATGCTTCTTGGTTATTACCTTTCCAAATTATGTTCCAGCATATTTGTTTGAGTTGGAAGAAAATTAATAAAACTTGTCACCATTTTACTAATAGCTACAAGCTTTCTTCCTGGTTTCAGGGTAGGTCAACCTACGGAAAGATTGGCGAATGGAGGTTTGATAAAAGATCGTTCGGTACCGTACCACCGCCGAGAGACCTTCCCCTGCCTCCACCCGGTGTTCCCGAAAGTGTGGTAAGTTCAACTCTTATCCTTAAATGGCACAATGTAAAGTAATATTGAACAATTCTATGATATTTTTGCCCATGCAATACAATTTTGGTTCTTGTTAGCATGCTAGGTTAAAGTTTCTAGTCAGTCCCTATACTAATAACCAAAAGGTGCAACTCAGTCTTGTACCATAGAACTGAATAATTTAGTACGAGGATAAAATACAAATTTCATCATTGAACTTTACACTCTCCTATTTTGTTCATTGAACTTTAAAAGTTATCAATTTCCTTATTGAACTTAATAATTGTTTTTTTTTGTCACTAAATTTTACTCTCCTATTTTGGTCACTCCGCCGTTAAATAGTTAACAACGTTAAAAATGACACCGTTTTTAAAAAACAAAATTTTCACCAAAACGTCGCCATTTTGCATCTATATAACTGTCCATTTAGCCGCCATTAACTATTTAACGGTCGAGTGGCCAAAAAGTCCAATTTATTAAGTTCATTGAGGAAATTGAAAAGATTTAAAGTACGAGTAGTGAAATAGGAGAGAGTGTAAGTTCAGTTATCAAATTTGTAATTTACCTTTTTAGTACAATTACCTCATTTGTGGGATGATGCATGTAACAAAATACAATGTAAATTTTGGCAGGTAACTCTGGTGAAATGGTAAATGAAGCCACCTCAAGCATTCCAAATTGGGGTTCATAGAAGGCAAAAAGGGTCAGCCTGCAAATTGCAAGATGTAGGCAAAATGCCCCCCCTTAAGTTGTCAGCTTAGACACTTGGGTGCATGGAAGAAAGAAAGGGGGTTGTTTGGTTACATGTTTATGTTTATTCTGGTAAAGTTAAGATTGGGGTTAAGGTTTACCTGATGAGCATATGGTTAAAACAATGTTGCATGCATGTCCATGTGAACCCAAAATGCTTGTTAATTAACAGATGAACTTTGTTCCCATTTGACAACGTTCGTAACAATTTGTATTTGAGAAGAACTGGGCTAGTTTGTGATTTCATCTTTGATTTTGTGGAAATAAAAGTTAGGGTAAACTATGCATTTAGTTCTTAAACTATCAGTTTTGATCTGTTTTAGTAGTTAAACTTTTAATTTTTTCAAAATTATATCTAAAGTTTAGTTTTTATTTCATTTAGTAACCCGACTTTAAAAACTTTAGTTTTTGTTTCATTTTGTTACCCCTATTCAAAATTTAACGTTAAGTTTTTTTAAAAACTTGAAAGTTTAGGTACTAAAACGGATCAAAATTGGTAGTTTAAGTACTAAACGCGTTAAATTTTTAACGGTGATACTAAAATGGAATGAAAATTAAATGTTAGGTATGATTTTAAAAAAATTGAGAGTTTAGGTATTAAAACATATTAAAACTAGTAGTTTAAGTATCAAATGTGTAGTTTACCCTAAAAGTTTTAAGCTAATGGAAAATGATATTTGAAAAATAATCAGATATGTTTCTCACTCTCAACATGGTTAGTATTTTCATTTATAACAATAAGTATCCGAACTATTAATCAATTAATTTGAATTGAATACTAAAAGCTTACCGTGAAGATAGTTCTTCCCATTCAGTTTATTCCATTCATATTAGGATTCAAATCTTTTACTTTAAGGAACTTGGTATCTCATTCCATTAAATTATCTGGTTGTATACAAAAAGAAGGGTAAAGAAGCATGTTGACGAACGTTAAACAAACATGTTCGTAAATGCTAAATGAGCATGTTCGCGAACATGTAAACGAACACACTTTTGAACATTAAATGAACGAACATGAATACCTTAAAAAATAGACAAATAAATATAATATAAAAAATTAAGAGAAAATAACTTCAGTGATCAAAAATGCCTTATAATATACGATTTTAACCAATTTTTTTTGGATTTGCGAAAATAACCAACAAATTCACAACATGAACTCCAATTTCGCAACACAGGTTCCAAATTCGGAACGAGAATTTTATTTTCGAATTCGAAACACGATATTAATTTCGCAACACAAATGTAAACAGTACAATCGCAACTCATAACCTAAAACCCAAAATCACAACTCAGTCTCATCTCTCACTCTCTACGGCGACATCTGTCCCCATATCCGGCGACCCCCTCTATCTCCATCTCTTAGAGCCACTCTCACAACCATTCACGACCACAAATGGAAAATCAACCACCGAGTGTTAGTTTTTTTAATTATTTTTATTTTGAAAATTTTGTATTATTATTAGATTTTTCATATTTAAATTGATGATAAATTTACTGGTAATTTCAATATATAGATTAACCATTTCACTTAGATTGCTTTGTAAATTCATTCGGTTGTTGCCAATACTGCTAAACTGTTTAGTCTTTAACCTTGTGAAGTTAGTAATTTGGTTAAAGTAATGCAATTCATTCAAGTTTCAATTCGCAGAAGAATAGTTTTTGAAACTTAAATTCGCAACACGAAAATGAAATTCGCAACATGAAAATGAAAGTCGCAACACGAAAATCGCAACGCGATTTTCATTTTCGCGTTGCGAATTACATTTTCGTGTTGCGAATTTAAGTTTCAAAAACTACTATTCTTCTACAATTTGAAACTTGAATGAATTGCATTACTTCAACCAAAAAACAAAGACAAATACTAACTTCACAGTGTTGCGAATTTAAGTTTCAAGAATAAACTACTACTCTTATCCTTTTAAATGTTTATATAAGTGCTTACTTCTAGAATGTTATCTGATGCATTTTGTGAACTATGATGAAATAATGACTTGAGTGAATATTGTGCTAGTTTGAAACATATTTGGCTATATTCCAGTTTAACATCATGTATGTTTATAGTGTATAATTTGTAGTTTTTGATATATCTAACTTGATATGTTTATTGTTTTTGTTAGGAATTTTTTCCGGCTTCATTGACTTTAATGAATAAATTAAGCCTATCCACTACAATTGCGTCGACACTTACACCTGTACAAAGAAAGTTGTTTGAGAATACTTGTTTCAGGCCATGGCTGAAAGTACAACATCCAGGTGGAGATGCTATGTTGACCCATTTGTTTCTTCAGACCATGACTAACGATCTACCCGAGAGGATACAACGTGGTGATGAAGCGATATGGTTTCATTTTCCACCGGTGTATACTTGTTTTGGGCGGGAGGAGTTTTGCTGAATCACTGGTCTACGTTTCGGACGACACGATGAAGTAGGTCGGTACACTAGTCATATCCCCCGCCCATCATGGTTATTTCGGGTTTTTCCTGAGCTGGCAAAGGCGAAGCCCAGTTTACACGTCGACGATTTGAAAAGATTACTTCTTAAAGATGGTTTTACTCGGATAGATGACCTTGATGTTGCCCGAGTATTCCTTTTATTACTTTTGAATGCCAGCTTTTTAGGCAAAGAGGGCAGACAATCTATTTCTGAGGATTTAATATTATTGGTAGATGACCTAAATGCATGAAATGTGTTTCTGTGGGGTTCATATCTATGGAAAGCTACTTGAAAAAAAATTGTCGTTTTTCTTTGAGGACCGTCGTAGTTGGCGTGGCCCTGGTTCAAAATACACTTTGGTAGGCTTTATTTGGGCCTTTAAGGTAAGAATTTCTATATAATGTTTCCAAAATTATAATTAATTATTTAATAATTACTAATGTTTGTGTATTATATTGTTTGTAGATTTGGATATTTGAGGCTTTTCCCTACATGCGGACATATACAATCAAAAATTCAAATGATATTCTTAGGACTATTACCTGAAGGAGGATCCGACTATTGGATTGGGAAGATTTACTACCATATACGATGATGAATGATGTAAGTTAACATAAATACTACCATATATAAACAAGTTATTATTAGTAGACATTTAACTTTGTTTGAGCTTTTATATTGTTAGGAGGCCAACTATCCATTACAGAGGTTGACACCTACAGAGGCTGAGCTTTCCACTGATTGTTGGCAAGCTAGTAAGCATTTTTTTTATGGGACGGATGATGAGCACCCCCCACTTCGAGAGTCATCACTTGATCGAGTCAATTCTACAGCTCGACACGCAGAGCCATCACCTGATCGAGCCGATTATATACCTCTACAACGAGAGCCATCACCTATTCCATCACATCATCGAGCCTATTCTCCACCATAACCTCATGATAGGCAACTGGCAAAGATGCCACGACAATTATCTCCCTGTTATCCACCTCTACGGGATGATTTAGGGTTGTTACGTGATGAGGTCAGTGCTTTGCGTGATGAGGTCAGTAATTTACATGACGACAATGGTGCATGGCGTGATGAGGTACGGTCTTTACGTGGTGAGGTAGATGTTTTACGCGATGACAATGGTGTTTTACGTGGTGAGGTATCTACTTTATGTGATGAGGTAGTCGCTCTACGTGAGATTGTTTCATCGTTGCATAATGAGGTTCATACTATACACAATGAGGTAAGTTTGTTTAATACTATACTAAAAATGCAAATAACCTTTTTTCGGCATTATTTATTTATTTATTTACTGATTTATGTATTAACTTATTTTTGGCGGCCCGATAAGGTAGATGTTTTACGTCTGGTTTTTCTTGCATGTCAGGGTTTATGCATCAGACATCGTGCATGTGCCATTACGTCTCTTTTCACCCCAATAGTTCCAAGACTCCGTAAGAAGAAGCTCGATTCACCTGTCATCGTTCAAGAGGCTCCTCCTATCGTTTAAGAGGCCACTCTCATCGTTCAAGAGGCCCCTCTCATTGTTCAAGAGGCCCCTCCCACCGTTCAAGAGCCCGATTCACATTGCATATTATGTCGACATACTGATAAACCTCCTCACGTGCCTGGTATGATGGATGAGAGTTGGCTTTCGTATTAGTTACCGGTCAGTACCATTCCTCAACAGGAGAGGAGAACACTATCGGACACAATTATGGATAATACCCTTTGGGCTAAGACCGCAATTGATTTTTATCTACATGAGCGGAGCCAGGGGTGTTACGCTGACATATGTAAATTCGACGATGATATGCATTTGTTTCTTGATCGGTCTTGGTGGGGTGTTTTATTAGGGGTTGAAGAGAATGACTATTTCGAATGGGGGGTAAGTCTTATATTCTTCTTATATTGCATTTTGATTATTTTTTTTAATTTATTAAATTCACTAATATATGTATTTTTTTATAAAACAGCATATTGATGCACTATTATGCCTTCGTCTTTTCACGTAGCTCACTTGAAGGATCAGAGAGACGCTTTATATGCGTTGGGTAATGGACAAGCTATCCTTTATCCTGCGTGATGGGAGGTCGATAAGGTTAGTATTTATTTTTGAATATTTTAAAGGTGTTTATAAATTTTATTTGATGTGCGCAATTGAATTATTACAAAATTACAGGTGTTTATCCCTGTTATGGAACGTCGTCATTGGCTTCTCGTCAAGCTTCAGCTCTCATCCCTGAAGACCATAATATATGACAACATGTTGAATTACATACCATTGTCTAATTTGAAAGATATTATTTGTAAGGGATGGAGCGCTCATTTGGCTAAATACTTGGATGCAATTGATTATTGGACTAATTCTGGAAACAAGAAGCCAAAATAGTTCAAAGTTACAATGATGAGAGACGAGACAATGCCACAACAAACGGTGGGAGCCAGAGGGGATTGTGGTCCTCTTGTATGCGTGTGCTTGGAACGTTTGACGATAGGAGGTAAACAATTTCTACCTCCCACAGATAGAGATAGAGGTGCAGTATGGTTGTGGTTTCGGTATTTTATGGCTAGAGCGATATATGCGAGACGTTGCCTACCTGCATCCGCGTATTGAAAGTGTGCATAAACAACCATTTGTTATTGGTAAGTTTGAGCAAGTGTTGTTAACATATATACTCTTTGTTGGTTTGAAAATGTTTGGTTAAGTACCTAGAATTCAATAATTTGATGTTTGTTGGTTTTAGATGTGCAGAAAATCTCATGGCCATAACATTTCTGCAGGTTAATCCTGAAGTGAGCTGCGTGAACTATTGGTTAAGTACCTAGAATTCAATAATTGATGTATTTGGATGTAAGCTCCCTATTGTTAGGAGCATTTGGATATATTGTCTGGGGCTAATTGTATCAATGTGTTGTCAAGTGTAAATAAGAATTATTTTTTTTGTTTAATTGATTTGTTGTTTAATTTCAATCTGTATTATGTTGAACGCAAAAAAGACCTGTTGAAGGTACACTTTTGCAATGCGAAAGTCAAATTCGTGTTGCGATTTTCGCCTTGCAAATTTGACTTTCGCAACAATCGCAATGTGAATTTGACTTTCGCGTTGCGAATTCAAGGAAAACACCTTCAAAAAGCTAACAGAAAACAATCTGATAATTGATAATGTAACATCCGTAATACCGGGTTAGTGACCAAATTGTAAAGTTTTAGAATTTGGTGACTAAAGTATAAGAATGAAATTGTTCAATGATTATTGGATATATATGATGAAGGTTATTTAGTAATTATTAAAGGAAATAAAGGGCAAAAGGGCCAATTGACCAAGAAATGAATTAAAAATGGGATTGGTAAGGATAAATGCACGTGGAAAGGGAGAGAATTCTCCAGAGTTCTCTTCTCCTTTCTTCTTCTTCTTCACGTGGAAGCCAAGAGCCAAAGGTAAGTTTCTTTGTTTATAATTGAATTGTTGATTTTAAGGTTGGGTTTTGATTATTAGATGATAACTAAGCTTAAGGAAAGCTTAAATCATCTTAAAAGCAAAGGATGGTGGAGTTTGGAGAGATTAAAGATTTAGAGTTTACAAATGAAATCTTGGAATAAAGTTCATTTCTTAAATTGGAAGTTAAATTTGTCTTGTCAATGGTTAAATTAAGATATTTGGAGTAATAGAATTGGATTTGAAACATATTGCAAAATTGATATAATTATTGAATTACATATGAAAGATAGGATTTTGAGGTTTAAGATGAAATAAATGAATATAGATTGGTTTAAGTATGTGTACTAGAGTTAAGAATGAAAAAGGGAATGATATATGAAGTGTTTGAGAGGAAATGAAGTAATTTTCGTGCTGAAAAATGATTTATGGGTTAGGGGGAATCGGTACCCATTCAAAGGGGTACCAATACCCTCTCAAACGACAGAATTCCAGAATGTCAAGGGGGAACCGATACCCCCACGGGAGGGAACCGATTCCCCCTAAAGGAAAATTGTGAATATGAGTTTAATAAGTTCGTTTAAGTTGCTAGTATCCAATTACAAGGTGTATGTATCTAATGATTGCCTCAAAATGTACATTTATGTAGATTCTGCGCGTAAAGCAATTCCGGAACATTTGGCAAGTAAGATCGATCAAGGGAAATATAAGAGATTGGAATTGACTAGTGAGGCCAAGGTGAGTGCATACTAGTGACATGTAGTGTTTAATGGAAATAAGACTTGCGATGAGTCTATTTCCTAGAGTAATATGCATGAAGTCATAAACATGATTATGTGTTGGTTATAACTATATGTGATTATATGTATTACATTGATTGTATGTATGCATGACTAAAGATAATGATATGCTTTGTATATGCTATATGATTTATGTAAGACTTTCTTATGTAATAATGGAAGAACATGGAATAAGTTATGATAGAGTCATAAGAAATGAAATGACATGAGAGAATAAGATAATCAAGTATAAGTCATATGATATGGTATAAGTGATTATACGAGAAATGTTAGGAGACTCTAAGAGAATAGTATGAATTCGAGGGCATAAATAAGGATACATAGTTATATAGAGAAGATTGATAATTAAAGGAAACTATGGTTTATGTGAGTGAAAAGGGAAAATGATATAAAATAAGTTATGAAATTATAGGAATATAGAAGATAAGTCGAGAGATGTAGGGAAATAGAAATAGATGTTTATTAAGAGTCATAGGAGAACAAATATATGTAATATGATAATGAAATATAAGACTATGTGGATACATGGTTATGAGATAAATATGTAATAATAGGAAAATATGATGAAAGTGAGTTTATAAGAAGTGATATGAACTAGGTAACATGGGTAAAAGTATATGCTAATGGAAACATGAGTTGGACAAGTACATAGTGGTATGATTTATTATGAGAATTAGTATAATGGAGCTATATGAAAAGATTATAATGAATATGTTAAATTGAATTAAGTAAAGAGATTAAATTAGTACCTAAATAAAATACTATTAAATGATATATGTTTAGAATACGACATAATTTATAATCTAAGGGAATACAAGAAATGGAGCATAATGTAGATAATATGATATCCGTTATTATATATCTATGTGATATAAGCTATGAGAAAGTGTTCTAGGTGTTTCTATGTGTTATATGAAGCATATATGATCATATGTGAACAAGATATGATATGTATGTTTATATGAATATCTGAGAAATGATCTAAGCTATATGATATGATATATGTGATTATGTGCACTTTGGGATATATGTTATATGATATGGATCTATGTAACTACGTGAGAAAGTATATAAGCTATGTGATATGTAAATGTGACTCATATGAAAATGTTCTATGAGTAATTGAACTATGTGTTATGTGAAATGATAAGTATAAAGAAATGCCCATGTTATGTCTTGAGAGCTAGGGGTATAGTTGGCATGCCAAGAGTTGAGGGTCTATGTGGTCCTTCGGGACATATATGTATTCTTTGGAACATGTGTGAAGTCTGGTGAGACACATACTTGATCCTTGGCATATGTATATAATTCTTAAGGAATGATATGTGGTCCTTCGGGACATATATGTATTCTTTGGAACATGTGTGAAGTTTGGTGAGACACATACTTGATCCTTGGCATATGTATATGATTCTTAAGGAATGATATGTGGTCATTCGGGACATATATATATATTCTTTGGAACATGTGTGAAGTCTGGTGAGACACATACTTGATCCCTAGTATATGTATATGATTCTTAAGGAATGTTATGTAGTCCTTATGGACATTATTATATGGCACTACGGTGCAATTCTATGCGGCACTCCGGTGCAATTCTACGTGGCACTTCGGTGCAATTATACGAGCTGCGGTGATAGCATAGTGCACAACCTCTATAGACTCACATATCTATTGTTCTCACATATGTACATGGGCTTTGAAAAGAGAACATAATTTGATATAATGATATGTGTATTTCTCGTGACATGGTAGAAGTGTATATATGTCTTGGTGATATGAGAACAATGTATGTGATATATTTATATGATTTGTGATATGATGTGTGCATGATATGATATATGTGTGATAGGGGTTATGGTATCTGTTACATAATATACATGAATATATGTTGATGTATATGTAAATGAGTTGTATAATTTGATAGCATAAAACAGTCATGCATGATTAGTGGGTATGAATTCCATTAGATGTGTTTTCTTTATGCCTCACTAAGTCATCGACTTAGCGTGTGAGTGTTTCACACGCAGGTTATAGAAAGTGAATATGGAAGCTATGAGGAGCAATACAGGTCAGCATCTCCCTTACAAGATTTCAGATCAGAAAATAGATGAGTTAAATGATTTTTGTTATTTTGAATATAGTTGGCATGTACTAATTGATTGAGTTAAATATGCTCTGATCAATTTTGGTTATTGTGGTCAAATTATGTAACTAAACTGCTTTTACTCTAAGGAAAGTTTTAAATTTTCTTTGAATTTTGTCAAGAGTCAAAGTTTGAAAAGTCAATGTGACACCTCGGACTCGTATCCGGGTCGGGTACGGGTTGGGGGTGTTACATTTAATGGTATCAGAGCTAAGGTTTAGCCGATTCTCGGCATAAACCGAAGTCCAAAGTGTCATAAAATGTGTACATGCCAACATAGAGTGAAAAAATTTCTGATATGATAGTGTAAGGAGTATGTTGTCTTGCTAATAGAATAAGAATAGTTTAATACAGTAGAAATCTGATCGTGATAATTTCGAAGTAAGTGAAAGGTGATATTCCTGACTGTGATAGCTATTCACCTGCCCTGGCCAGGCAGGATGAAGAGCGGACACATCAGGAAATGCCTAGTAAGATCAAAAGTTGATTTCAGAAAGCTGGAATCATATCTGAATAATGATAGAAAGTTTTCATTGTTTTGAATCGGAAACACGATATTGAGTAGTTTTGTTATTATGTGGATAAGATAGAATATGGTGAACAAGTGTCACTATAAGATTGTTAAAAAGATCAAAGGATGTGGTGAGTATTTGTATAAGAATTCAAGAATAGATGCATCAGTGACAAGTGTATAAGAGATATGGAGATAGAGTTTATGAATTTAAGACAAAGGGATAATATTGTGTATAAGCAAGAGTATGGCTATAATAAGGGTTTGCATTCTAGATGAAAAGAGTTAGCGTTGACTAACCAGATTATGTGATGGAAAATGTATGTGAATTATAAGATTTTGAGATATTGTCAGAACAGAAAAACCAAAGATGAGGTGGATCTAGATACAGTTGCATTTTTGGATCATGGTAATGTGGTATAGTAAAGGAAAAGGAAGTAAGAATTTGTATATTTGAGTAAAGCTGAGGATTGATAAGAAGATTTTGAGAATGTGTATATCGATGATCAGATTATAGGACACAGGAAGTCAGAATGTTGAGTTTGAGCAAAAGAAATTTCGGGATGTATGAGAATAGAGGTGAAATTGATAAGTTGAGTAAACGAATTTTTTTGATAATTTCGATTGGAAAGGATGTATGTAATTGGTTGATTAGGGTTGTGTTCTAGATTGGACAGATGTTATTAATTAACTGTCAGAGTAAAGGTGCAAGAGTTATAAGATTGGAGGAAATATAAAGTGGAGTTAATCAAATAGGATATAAATCTGGATGTGGTTATGTATTTTGATCATACAGGTATGATGTAGGCAAAAAGATAAGCATTGGTATGTTTTAAAAAGTGGCTTAAAGAAGAAAATACAAATACAAGAGATGATAAAGAATAAAGTTCGGTATAATAAATAGGGATATCAAAGTTATGAGGATGCAATGAAGATTGTTACACAGAGATGAATATAGGTGATAAGACAAGAGTATGTGAACATGAAAGGAAAGATATGATTTGTGTATAAGGAATAAATAAAGGAAGAATGGAATAAAGAAATGAAAGGGATTGAGTTAAAGGATCAAATGCGATAAAGATTATATGGAATGTAGATGATAATTTTGATATAGAAGTAAGAAAAGTGTGTAAGGTTATGTGAATAGATTCTTTAAAAGGGTATGTTGAATCATATTTAAGAAGATTTAAGGTGTTTTGGTTAATGATGATGGAAACGAATTTGGTTAGAGATGGATTTAGGTTGTTGATTGATGAAATGGATTGAAGTTACTGGTTGCTGTTTAATGATAAGTGACATGATATGAATATATATATATATATATATATATATATATATATATATATTATATATATATATATAAAGGAAAAGGTAATTGAAAAGCTAAAGGATTGAAAAGTAAGTTTCTGATGATGACAAGAAAGATTAATTAAATGAAACAACATGAGAACTTTAGAAGATATGTTTCTATTAAGATGTCCAGTGAAAATTCGAGGACGAATTTTCTTAAAAAGGATGGGAGATTTGTAACATCCGCAATACCGGGTTAGTGACCAAATTGTAAAGTTTCAGAATTTGGTGACTAAAGTATAAGAATGTAATTGTTCAATGATTATTGGATATATATGATGAAGGTTATTTAGTAATTATTAAAGGAAATAAAGGGCAAAAGGGTCAATTGACCAAGAAATAAATTAAAAATGGGATTGGTAAGGATAAATGCACGTGGAAAGGGAGAGAATTCTCCAGAGTTCTCTTCTCCTTTCTTCTTCTTCTTCACGTGGAAGCCAAGAGCCAAAGGTAAGTTTCTTTGTTTATAATTGAATTGTTGATTTTAAGGTTGGGTTTGATTATTAGATGATAACTAAGCTTAAGGAAAGCTTAAATCATCTTAAAAGCAAAGGATGGTGGAGTTTGGAGAGATTAAAGATTTAGAGTTTACAAATGAAATCTTGGTATAAAGTTCATTTCTTAAATTGGAAGCTAAATTTGACTTGTCAATGGTTAAATTAAGAGATTTGGAGTAATAGAATTGGATTTGAAACATATTGCAAAATTGATGTAATTATTGAATTACATATAGAAGATAGGATTTTGAGGTTTAAGATGAAATAAATGAATATAGATTGGTTTAAGTATGTGTACTAGAGTTAAGAATAAAAAAGTGGATGATATATGAAGTGTTTGAGAGGAAATGAAGTAATTTTCGTGCTGAAAAATGATTTATGGGTTAGGGGGAATCGGTACCCATTCAAAGGGGTACCGATACCCTCTCAAACAACAGAATTCCAGAATGTCAAGGGGGAACCGATACCCCCACGGGAGGGAACCGATTCCCCCTAAAGGAAAATTGTGAATATGAGTTTAATAAGTTCTTTTAAGATGCTAGTATCCAATTACAAGGTGTAGGTATCTAATGATTGCCTCAAAATGTACATTTATGTAGATTCTGCACGTAAAGCAATTCTGGAATATTTGGCAAGTAAGATCGATCAAGGGAAATATAAGAGATTGGAATTGACTAGTGAGACCAAGGTGAGTGCATACTAGTGACATATAGTGTTTAATGGAAATAAGACTTGCGATGAGTCTATTTCCTAGAGTAATATGCATGAAGTCATAGACATGATTATGTGTTGGTTATAACTATATGTGATTATATGTATTACATTGATTGTATGTATGCATGACTAAAGATAATGATATGCTTTGTATATGCTATATGATTTATGTAAGACTTTCTTATGTAATAATGGAAGAACATGGAATAAGTTATATGATAGAGTCATAAGAAATGAAATGAACATGAGAGAATAAGATAATCAAGTATAAGTCATATGATATGGTATAAGTGATTATACGAGAAATGTTAGGAGACTCTAAGAGAATAGTATGAATTCGAGGGCATAAATAAGGATACATAAGTTATATAGAGAAGATTGATAAATTAAAGGAAACTATGGTTTATGTGAGTGAAAAGGGAAAATGATATAAAATAAGTTATGAAATTATAGGAATATAGAAGATAAGTCGAGAGATGTAGGGAAATAGAAATAGATGTTTATTAAGAGTCATAGGAGAACAAATATATGTAATATGATAATGAAATATAAGACTATGTGGATACATGGCTATGAGATAAAATATGTAATAATAGGAAAATATGATGAAAGTGAGTTTATAAGAAGTGATATGAACTAGGTAAACATGGGTAACAGTATATACATAATGGAAACATGAGTTGGACAAGTACATAGTGGTATGATTTATTATGAGAATTAGTATAATGGAGCTATATAAAAAGATTATAATGAATATATGAAATTGAATTAAGTAAAGAGATTAAATTAGTACCTAAATAAAAATACTATTAAATGATATATGTTTAGAAATACGACATAATTTATAATCTAAGGGAATACAAAGAAATGGAGCATAAGGTAGATAATATGATATCCGTTATTATATATCTATGTGATATAAGCTATGAGAAAGTGTTCTAGGTGTTTCTATGTGTTATATGAAGCATATATGATCATATGTGAACAAGATATGATATGTATGTTTATATGAATATCTGAGAAATGATCTAAGCTATATGATATGATATATGTGATTATGTGCACTTTGGGATATATGTTATATGATATGGATCTATGTAACTACGTGAGAAAGTATATAAGCTATGTGATATGTAAATGTGACTCATATGAAAATGTTCTATGAGTAATTGAACTATGTGTTATGTGAAATGATAAGTATAAAAGAAAATGCCCATGTTATGTGTCTTGAGAGCTAGGGGTATAGTTGGCATGCCAAGAGTTGAGGGTCTATGTGGTCCTTCGGGACATATATGTATTCTTTGGAACATGTGTGAAGTCTGGTGAGACACATACTTGATCCTTGGCATATGTATATGATTCTTAAGGAATGATATGTGGTCCTTCGGGACATATATGTATTCTTTGGAACATGTGTGAAGTTTGGTGAGACACATACTTGATCCCTAGTATATGTATATGATTCTTAAGGAATGATATGTTGTCCTTATGGACATTATTATATGGCACTACGGTGCAATTCTACGCGGCACTTCGGTGCAATTATACGAGCTGCGGTGACAGCATAGTGCACAACCTCTATAGACTCACATATCTATAGTTCTCACATGTGTACATGGGCTTTGAAAAAAGAACATAATTTGATATAATGATATGTGTATTTCTCGTGACATGGTAGAAGTGCATATATGTCTTGGTGATATGAGAACAATGTATGTGATATATGTATATGATTTGTGATATGATGTGTGCATGATATGATATATGTGTGATAGGGGTTATGGTATTTGTTACATAATATACATGAATATATGTTGATGTATATGTAAATGAGTTGTATAATTTGATAGCATAAAATAGTCATGCTTGATTAGTGGGTATGAATTCCATTAGATGTGTTTTCTTTATGTCTCACTAAGTCATCGACTTAGCGTGTGAGTGTTTCACACGCAGGTTACAGAAAGTGAATATGGAAGCTGTGAGGAGCAATACAGGTGAGCATCTCCCTTACAAGATTTCAGATCAAAAAATAGATGAGTTAAATGATTTTTGTTATTTTGAATATAGTTGGCATGTACTAATTGATTGAGTTAAATATGCTCTGATCGATTTTGGTTATTGTGGTCAAATTATGTAACTAAACTGCTTTTACTCTAAGGAAAGTTTTAAATTTTCTTTGAATTTTGTCAAGAGTCAAAGTTTGAAAAGTCAATGTGACACCTCGGACTCGTATCCGGGTCGGGTACGGGTTGGGGGGTGTTACAGATAACAACTGAACATATCATAGCAATATTCAAACTCAAGTTACTAATGCATGTCTAACTGAAAATGTATGCATTCACATATAAAATACACATAATACAATGTTTGCATTTAAAAATCACCTAAGTTAATAAGTCCCAAAAGGTGAAGCCAGTTGTGATTGGGATTTTGATTTTGATTGCGATTTTAATTTCCTTTTTCTTGGCACCATATGATCTTTGGATTTTGGTGAGGATCCATATTTTGGTAAAGGAAAAGATGATTGTGATGGCACTGGTGATCCACATGTCAACTTTGTATGACCACTTTCCTTGCACCGACTACATGTTGATATCCTATTCTCTTCTCCCTTAGACGGTATACGATCATGATTTTTTGGTCAGCAAGGTAGCATGCTGTCCATGACTGGTGGTAAAACTGTTTGTAAGTCATCTGGTATATCCCACTCAAAAGGATGTGGAATAGGGTAGACAATCTCGGCATAAGTCTATCGATATACTTATGTAGTGTAGCAATCCATAGCGTATGCGCTTGAATCATCTTGGTTTAGATGAAGAGAAAATTTTATAACATGGCCACATGGATAACCAGATGTTTACCATTTCATACAACCAGAACGGTTTGCAAAGAGGGGTCGAAACGGTTTTATGTTTAGGGAGTAAGGAGATTGAAAGATAGAGAATTGCACAGCGATTTATAATGGTTCGACTTTCTCAACCAATGTCTACGTCCACTACCTTAGCTCCTCACCAAATATTTTCCTACAAATTCACTAATTTTTTCTTTCTTTTGAGGATAAAGAGTAACCTTACAAACCCCCTAGTTTTTCTGGGCTAAACTAGAACCTTTCCCTAGCTTTTACACAGGATTAGCTAGAACCTTTCCATTTTACAAAAGGATAAGAAATATAAACAAGAAAACCTCTCTAAGGTAGGTGTTTACAAGAATTAAGCTCGCAAGAACAAAATATTTACAAGAGAAAGATGAAATAAGAATGAAAAACTCTTCTCTTGTGTTTGATTGCTTGGATGGTTGTTCTCTTGCTTCTTCAAGTGTCATTAGCTTTTATTTATAGCTTGAAATGTGTTTGATGTCGTATGTAACCGTTGGGGATGTTTTGGAGCCGTTTGGGGATGATTTTTCTACTCAAAAAAGGTTGCCCATAACATGGTGCATCAGTGCACTATCAAGGTGCATCGATACCCCTTCATTAAATTCAAATAAATTAGCTGTTACTAGCCATTACAGCCTTGGTGCATGGATGCATAGCAGGATGCATCGATGCACAGCAGCATGCATCGATGCACATAAGGATGCATCGACATCGATTCACTAAGTGCATTCGAAATGGAGTGCATAGATGCACTGCAGGGGTTTATGGATGCACTTTGACACCCTTTAGCATTTTGGCTCAAATCCGAATTTAATGGACTTTGAATTATTTTTGAAACCTTTTAAAACTTTGAATAAATTCAATTAAGTCCAAAAACCATTTTGTAAATTCAATTCAAGTCCAAAAACCATTTTGCCTTAAATTGTTATATCAAAACATAGTTCAACAACGTCTTTGCATTTAGGTCAACAAGCCCATTTAAGTTATTATCTAATACTTCAAACAAAATGTTTGAACATGGTTTAACTCTCCATGACGTTGAATTCACAACACGTTTCGTTATCTTTTTTTCAGTCCATGGTGTAACACGACGTTCCAATGTTCCTGTAAATTTAAATAAATAATACTTAGTAAACTATTTAAATTAAATATGATAAGTTACGAATTTAAAGAAATAATACATGCATGGTTTCTTTTCTTTGTAGTACTACTGTTGAATAGAGGCTCGAAAGAACTCCATTAACATAGTAATGGGTAATTTTCAGGAATGACGACTTAGAGCGTTGATTGATTCTACACTATTAGACGTCATGAAACCATATCTTGCTCCAAGTTGATATACTCTTGACCATCTTTCAAACCCGACATCTTCTAGTGTTTGAGCACATTGAGGCAAAACATGTCTTAAACAATTTATATGCTTATTAAAATCCACTTCTCGATAAGCTTTTACAGCCTTCCAGTATGTCCATTTGTGATTTTTTATACCAGCAGACCTTGATTTTAGATTTCTGTACAAATGAACACCACAAAGTCCATGAAAAGCATATGGGAAACACCTTCTAACATCGTTATCAATTGAGTTTTCCCTATCGGATATGATTTTCATATTGCTAATAGAACCTATGCAATCCCTAATATTCCCCATAAACCATGTCCATGAATCAGAGGTTTCAGATTTGCCAACCCCGTAAGCTATTGGCAGTATCCCATTGTTAGCATCCATGGCTACTGCTAATAAGTTTACTCCAAGGTATTGACCTTTCAAATGTGCTCTATCAACTATAATAATTGGGCTCGTACAAGTAATAAACAAACGAATCTAAAAAATAATATACACAAGAAATATAATCATTTAAATGTGAAATGCATATAACTAACAAAAATGAGTCAACAAAATCATATTGATTTACTAACCGCAGCACCAATGGTGATAAACAGTAACTCAAAGCATCCATCTCTATCTGTTTTGATATGAGTTACCGACCCAGGATTTTTCAGCTTTAAATTGTCACAATAAGCCGACAGTTGGGCAAACGATTCTTCCGGTGACCCCCTCAACAATTCCAAGGCATAACATTTGGCTCTCCAAGCTTGAGAATATGAGATACTAATCTTGAACCGAGCATTCATGTCAGTCATAATTTCATGTCCACGATATACCCTGCCATTCAAAAACATTAACTCAGCCAGAAAACCACCCAACACCTTTTTGTTTGCCTGTTTATGGTGAGGAAAAACTTGGGTTCTTGAACATGTATGTTTATCAATAAAAGTCCTAACTTGAAACATTTCGCAATCTTTTATCATCTTTACAATCATACGCCACGTACAGTTTTTGTCAAACATACACTTTGTTTCGAAACGATCTTTGCTTGATTTGTTAACTTTTAGTTGATAGCCATCTTCCACACATTTCGTATACAAAGCTATCTTCAAGTATTCTTTTGTATCAAAACAATCATCTTTCTTGATACGAATAACTTTTGTGTAACAATCAACTATTATCTTTACCAACTCTTCTTCTGGTATCTGAAGTAATTCTGGCATATTCTAGTTATACTCCCGTGGCATTTTCTTCTTTTTCTTTTCTCCGGGTATTTCTTCTTCTTCTTTTTCTTCTTCAGAGTTATATGAATTACAGAATGGATGTTCAACATGTTCATTCACGGTCGTAACTTCCTCCTTATTATCATCAACAATATCTTCCTCGGAAGCGGCTATTTCATCATCAAAATTCGGGTATTGACCAATATCAAAATCATTACACGCAGGGTCTGTTTCTTCTTCTGAAACATCATCAAAATCCTAGTATTGACCAAGATCAAAGTCCGGGTATTGACCAAGATCAAATTTCGAATACTGACTAGTACTCACAATTTTTTCTGTTGGCTTATCATCGTCTAACTGGTCAATATGAAAATCAGAATTCGGTGCTGAAAGTTTATTGTGATTTGGATTAGGGAAAGGTTGTGGGTTTTGAGATTGTGTTTAGTATTGGAAATATGGTTTTACAAAATTTTCTTGGTAATGGAATTGTGGTGGAACCATTAAATTTTGAGGTTGATAACAACGTTGTATATTGTGAGCACCATAAACTGGGGTTGAAGCACTTAGTTGATTATTACCCGCTACTGACCCAACTTCACTACTTCTGTAACATCCTCAATACCGGGTTAGTGACTAAATTGTAAGGTTTCAAAATTTGGTGATTTAAATTAGAATAATTGAGTGGTTTAAAGACTTATATGAGAAATGAGGTGTAAGATCAAATTGAAAAGAATGAGGAATGAAAGGATAGTATGGTCATTTGTAAAGAAAAGAAAAATATAATAATAATATATGGTATATATAGATACACGTGGAAGGAAGGAAACAAAGTTTAGAGGTTTTCAGAGTTCTCTTCTATTTTTTTCTTCTTCTTCTTCACGTGTGAAGCCAAGCAAAGGTGAGTTTTCTCTTAAGCTGATTATGTGCTGAAATTTAAGTTTAGTTTTGATTATTAGATG